>NW_026137655.1:0-654536 GCF_019393585.1 Leptopilina boulardi | reverse complement strand
ATTATTATCACGGAGAAAAATGGAAAAACAAATAAAGTAACTTTTACTACACTTTAAAAGTAAAACCACAACTTTCCGGAGTTTCAGCGCATTTCTGGTAATTTTTACTCCAAAAATAGTAATATTTACTATTTCCGGAATAATTTTTTACTATTTTGGGAGTAAAAATTACCAAAATAGTACAATTTACTATTTCCAGAATAATTTTTACTATTTTAGGAGTAAATTTTACTATTTTCGGAGTAAAAATTATCAGAAATGCGCAGAAACTCCAGACAGTTCAAATTTTTTACTTTTATAGGTAGTAAAAGTAATTTTATTTGTTTTTCCATTTTTCCACGTGTAAAAATGAAAATTATTAAATTGTTAAAAAAAAAATAACAAATTTAAAATAAAATATATAATTTATATAAAGTAAAAAGTTTTGAAAATGAGTAAATACAAGAAAGAGACATTAAAAGAAGAATTATCTTGTCGCGAGAGTTAAATTTGTATTTCATTTTTATAAAGCACTTTATGTTTTCTGTATATATGAACCGTAAAAAGGAATTTCTATTATTTTTAGTTGTCGCAGAAGAAAAGTAGGCAATATAATAAGAACAGAAAAACATGAAGATACTTCTTCATTCCAGTCATATAAAGTTAATCCCTCCCCCTCCCTTCTTCAAGTCCGCTATATATACTAGTTAAGTTTTCATTGCAAAATTAAACCTTTTCTTATATTTACTATAACTCACTTTTGAGTAAAAATACAAAATGAAAAATATAATTTTTCCCCTTTTGTTATTTATCTTCTTTTTTAAATATAAATTTAAAAAAAAGGAGTTAAAAAAAAACGTTAACATTTTCGTTATTTTTTTTTTGTATTTTTACTAATGGGTTCATTTTTTTTTTTTAAATATTTCTTTTTATTAAAAAAATTATATTTACTTAAATTTTCCATTTTTGGGAGAAAAAAAATCATTGGAAAGAGAATTAAATTTTTTAACGATTCTCTATACTATAATGTAAAATTTATTTAAATATATCTGTAATTATAATTAATGGAATGGGATTTACAATTGAACGACTTGTCGTTAATGAGGTTGTCTAATTGTTGAGAGATTCGACCTTGATAGCAATTCAGGCGCGACACTAGAATAGAATAGGGTTGTGTTGTCGTAGCTCTATTCTATTCGGTGGCTCATCGGCAGATAGAGATAGAGTACGTCATTGCGATTTGTCGACGCATTGCATACCGAACGTGCAATTACCCGATAATGATTTGCCGTCTACTTAGACGTTGCGAGACGATATAAAAATCATTGAAATTTTCAATAAAGAAATTACTTAAAATTTAATTTTTGATATCCTATTCCTAATATGGAATCAAAAATTAAAAAAAATAAAATAAAATTTTTTCTACATAAATATTATAAATATGCTTTAGTCAACTATTTTTAATTTTCAAAAAAATTCTTCGCAAATAATCTCTAAATTTTAATTTTAATGCGAAATTCATTCATTAATTTTCAAATTAGTAGAAATTTCCACTAATTTTAAGTAAAATTTTTTTAATTATACTTAATTAAAATTAAGGAATTAATAAAATGGATTTAATATCTAATAACATTAGTTATTTAAAAATAAAATATATTTATTAACTACTTAGATTTAATTAAAATATCGACTTTTTTTGGAATGTAAGTCGATTTTTTTTGCGCATTAAAGTCGATATTATCAATTCGACAAAATAATTTTTAAAGTATATAAATTTTTTGAATGATTCTTTTGGAGAAAAACATTTTTTTTTTAAATATTTTCGAACTGAAAGAAATATTGAAGATTGAATATTGAAAGATATATGTTCGGTAATATAAAAATAGAATTCTGCTGTATAGGTCTTTCATTTTTCACAATGTGTGTTTCAAACAATATTGAATATTACGCATTGATAAAAAAAAAAAAAAAAGCAGCACCTGCTTGGACTATCCATCCACCTGTCGAAGTGTCGCATTCATTTAACAGTCGATTTATCATTGCCAATAATATAGATATAAGAATCGATATCCATTTTCCAATATCTTGTGATAATACAAGAATTTACATATTTAATATTTTTTTTTTAAATATATTGTTCCCATTCAGATACTATTCAATTCAAATTGGGTTAACAATAGAATATAAGGAGTATTACTCTCAAGCAGTTTATTTTGTGACTAAGTCCTATATAGCCATTTTATGACTCTGCTTTCGTCCATCATATATATATATTCTAAAGAGGAGAATTCACGGCTATTTCAAAATGATGGAGTACAATAAAGATTCTGCAAGAAAAAAGCAGACGGTTTAAGACTTTAAGAATTTCTTTCGTTTCGATTCGACTTAACAATAAAAACTGAAACGGTTTAACTATATATTCTTTTAGAGAGTCGATCACTTTTATCTATATATATGTATAGTGATATAGGAATAGAACACCTTAAAATTGTTCATTATTCGTTCTAGTTCTTTATCGAGAGCAAACTCTTTTCAATTCACAAACAATGGACACTGTGTCGCTCTTCAATAGACTAATTCATTACAATTTACTCCCATTAACTGTTGCGCGAATATTTTACGTTTTGAATACCGATCTATAATTACAGTTTTTTTTTCAAAATATGTTTTCTCTGATATTATTGATATTGGATTTTTTTCAGAATAAAAAAGAAATATGAAAATAATTTGTGTGTAATTTATTCACAATAAATGACGAAAACATTATTATATAGAGATGATCATCCATCGCATTGTCTTGTTGTAATTCAGTTTAACTTTTAGTATAAGCAGCAATTACGATTTTAACCTTCAGACATGCATTCTTAACCTTCTTAGAATACTAATCTCACTTATATTAAATGCCATCAAATCATTCTTTCTGCGTCAGATGCTAAATTGTGCAAGCTTACGTGTGTCACCAATGATAGTTATTTTTTTAAAATAATATTTTTCAAAAAATACTCCTTTTTCCCCCGCATTTGCAAAAAAAATTATTATTTTCACGGAGGAAAAAAATGGAAAAACGAATAAAGTAACTTTTACTTTAAAAGTAAAACCGTAACTGCGTCCGCAGTTTCTGGTAATTTTTACTTTAGAAATAGTAAAATTTACTATTTTCGTAATAATTTTTACTATTTCAGGAGTCAATTTTACTATTTCTGGAGTAAAAATTGCCAAAAACTGCGGACAGTTCCGATTTTACTTTTAATTTAGTAAAAGTTACTGAAAAAAATTTATTTTCAAATTAAAAATAATAATCTACTTGCCAATTGTATGAAATAAATATTTGTACCAAATAATATTGGATCAAATAACCTGTATATTTGAATCAATAATTTTTCCAAAAAAATGTACACTGAAAGACTTTTTATTTCAAAATTGGGAAAACTCTGTTTTTGTAGTATTTAGCCTAATTTCTAACCAAATAATACAAAAAATTAATACTAATTTTCAGTATTATTTGGTCAGAAACTAGTACGTTTCATACAAGTAAATAGTAAAAAAAACAGAGTTTTCCCCATTTTGAAATATGTACGTTATATTAATTTTTGAAATGAAAAATTTTTCAGTGCATGTAAGGGTTTAAAAATCAATGTAAAGACCTACTAAAAAGTTTATAGACATTGAATAAAAAAATAATAAATAAAGTAATAAATAAAAAAATAATATTTTTAAAATAAATAAATAAAAAAAATAAATACCTTTTTATTGAGTCCAATAATAATTTGTTACAAATAAATGTTTATTTAATAATAGTCAAGTAATGAATTATTTGATTGAATTTGAAATAAATTTTCTTTTTGTGTTGATTTAACAAATTATAGAGGTTAATATATATGTAATAATAAAGTACCTGGAATTTTTTTTTTTATGTACACGAGAAAAAATAATAATGCCTTTTTTGAGACATGAAAGTTTTCATAAACTCGGTTAAGAGTGTACTGAAAATTTTTGAAAACAAAAGACTGAGGAAGTATACAATAACCACGATTCTTCTATAACTACACCCCCGGGGGCTTCAAAACCTATATAGAAGTAAACTGTACACAGAGCTCTATTTTCCACTGATTCATACTTCACCGCGAAGTACCCAAGGCTCCCTCTTGATTGATCATACATTCAGTCCAAGAGCGTGATATCAACCATTTTATTCCAAACATTTATATCCTCCAAGGAATACCTACCTACTTTCAAATCACATAAAAATATGTATAAAACTGTCTGAAAGTAAAAAAAGAATTTCAATTTTTTGCAAAAAAAATTATTTTTCCAATATATATTTATATATATTTATTTTTCTAAATAATTTTGTACTTGGAAAAAAAAATTGAAAAAAAAAATTTATTTTATTCAATTTTTCAAATACTTGATTATATTTGACAAATAAATATTTACTTGAACCAAATAATTTTTATTTGAAACAATTAAATGGTATTTTGTTTATATAATGCAACTAAAAATTATTTCATTCAAGTAAATATTTATTTGATAATAATCAAGTAATCAAGTATTTGTATTAAATAAATTTTTTTTTCAGTGTAAACAATTTCTTAAATTTCATAAAATTTTTAATTAAAAATTAGTTTAAGAATTTGCGTGAAGAATTTCATTATAAAATTATTAAAAATAATTAATTTAGAGAAAAATTTTAGTTAAAAATTTGTGAAATAATTAAAAATAAAGAAGATTTTAAAAAAATGTGCATTGTATACTAAAAAAGACGTAATTTGTTTAAAAATTTTGTAAAAAAAAAAAAATTCGAAAAAGTCGCATCTTGTTAAAATAAGTCGAAAAAAGTCGTATAATTCAAGGCCTGTATTTTGTTTTTTATTGTAAATAATTTATTGAAAATCGAAATTAAGTCGAATACATATATCATAAAGGGGTTAAATAAGATTTCGATTGAAGACTTACACCAACCACTTAATTCTGATTAGTTGACCCGATATTTTAATTCCCATGGACTGCTTTGTGAAAGCCGAGCGTTTGAATTGTAGACGCACTTTTTTTTTTTTTTTTTTAAACAAAAAGGTCAATAAAATTTTATGAACGTTCAACAAGCGGCGGTCCAAAAGGATTTTGGTTGCAATTTTTTTCTTTTTTTTTTTTAAGTAACTTTTATTTAGCTTCTCTAATATATTACTTTAATATTTATATATTTGACACTTTTTTTTATTGCTCTTTTAATGGTTTTTGTGAATATACGTATAGTATATATGGCTAATATAAATCATATATTTTATATATATATATATGAAAATACGGTGCTAGAATAAAACATATAAATACATGCACGAAATTGAAACGGATGAAATTTTATGACACATTAATAATGTAGGATCACGAAATCCATTTGAACGATACAAAGGCATGTTAAATTGTACTTTAATCAAGTTTGCCGCATAACCGTAACGTCAAACTATTCTCACCAAAAATCCCATTATATTGTAAATTAAACTATTATTATTATTTTTTTTTTTTTTTAATATTGGTATTAAATAATTTTAAATTAAATTTTTCTATTTTGTGGAAAAATGATGTATTTTGTACGTCTATTTTAAAATATATATTGCCGCGCATTTCATAAAAATCAATAAATTACAATTTTCATTTTAAAGAATTTTATTAATTTTTTTTTGACAAATTTTCGAAATTAGTATTTGATAAAATTCATTTTAACGCGAATTTTTTACTTTACAGAATTTTATAAATAACAAATTTTTATTTGACTGAATTTCTCAACTTTTTATGTAAAAAAAAAATTCTAATTTAATCGAATTTTAATTTAGCAGAATTCGTATTTAAAAGAATTTTAAGTATAGTGGATTTTTAAATGATAGATTTTCCAATATCAACGAATCTTAATTTGTCCAAATTTTTATTTGTACAAATTGGTATTTCACAGAATTTTGTTTTAATATTAAATTTTAATTTTTAATTTTAATTTTTAATTTTAATTTTTAATTTCAATTTTTAATCTCAATTTTTAATTACAATTTTTAATTTCAACTTTTAATTTTAAATAGATTTTTCATTTATCCGAAATTGTATAAATATAGCTAAACAAATAATTTCGGCGCTGTTTTCAAAAATTAATCAATCATGATTTTCTTGATATATGTAATTTCTGATTGGTCAATTTTAAAACTAGCTTCGAAATCTTTTACCGTTTTAAAAATTATATCAAATAAAAATTTGTACAGATAAAAATTCCTGAAATGAAAATTCGCTAAATTAGAAATTTTAATACATTTACAAATTCGTATAATATCAGTTAAAATTCTGTAAAATGAAAATTGTGATAAAAAAAATTCGCGGTTAAATTTGAATAAAAAAAAGTTGGCTAAAAAGAAATTCTGTGAAATAAGAATTCTTCCAAATACAAAATTCGATAAAATTTTGTTAAAAATTTGTTTTAAAAAATTCTGTTAATATACGAAAAATGGAAATTTGTCTAAAAAATAATTATATAATAAAATTCTTTACATTGAAAATTCTAATTATTTTTATGGAATAATCTAGCGTTCTTATTTATTATTTATTTATAACAAAATAATTAAATTAATTATTTATAATATATAAATAAATTTAAAAAAAAAACATAACTTTGGCATAACATAACAAATAGAAATTAATTAAAATTAAAATTTTGTTTAATTTTCTTATTATTTAATTTAATGAATTTGTAAATAGAAAATTGTGGATGAATTTGTTAATTTTGAGAAATGAAAAAGAAAATTTATTGGAAATTCATTAAGTCGCGAAAGGTACCCTATATAGATTGAAGCGAGCTTCATTTAATTACGTTCCATTCGAACGTCAAGTAAATTGAAGTCAACAGCAGTGTGTTCTATACTCTACATATATATATATACAGAGAGAGTTTCGAGAAATTCTCTAATGTTCTCGAAACGTTCACTGGTCTTCCTTAAGAGACTGATTCTGAATAACAATGCCTTAGAGCTGAAAGTGCACCAATAACTTTGATGATGGAATATAGGTACAAAGATTGTATACGTGAAACATTTTTCTCTTAAATTTTTATAGCTCACTTTCCATGTCTGACATTTCACATACAATGATTTTTGTTTTTCTTTTACAAGGAAGTATTCAATACTATTTATCTCATAAAAATGTTGTAAAAAATAGAAAACTGAAATTATTATTATTATAAAAAAACATTTACAAGAGAAATAAATGGATACTAAATTTTTACGGAAAAAACAGTTATTGAAATATTTACGTTCTTTTTTTTTAGAAATATTTAAATAAAAATTAATTCTACGATTTTCATTTTATATAAAAAAAAAGCGCCAAACAATGTAAAAAAGTAATTATTAGAGAAAAATTAATGAAACTTTAAAACATTATTTCTTGTCAACAATCTCAACGAATGATAAATGACCCGCGCTCATAAAAAAGATACTTGAGTAATTTTTCATACTTTTATTAATTAAACATTTTTCTGTTTATGTTTACATAATATTAATTTTTTTTTATAAAAATTTTTTTTTTTTATGAAAAAAAAATAATTAAAATTAAAAAAATCAATTTAAATAAATTACAATCATATTTTTTGGTACAAATCTAAAAAACTGGTTATTTTTTTTTTTTACTGTAATAATCAACTTGAACTTGAGAAAGAGACAATGAAATATCATAAAAATAACAATAAGTGAAATTTTTGTTTGAAAAATGCGGATAAGAGAGATATGCAAATATATAGCAGCGCTTCTTCATGGTTATAAGACGTCTCCGCATTTTATGAAAAAAAGCAACTTGTTTATTGAATTGCATTATCAGAACCGTTATGGGTATATATGTACTATACAATAAGTAGTCATATCGCGCGCTTACGGGCAACACGATTGTTTCCTTGGAGGGCACTAGTGACTTCTATAATCATGATTTATGCCAAAGAATTACAATTGTTTTAAGAATATAACTACCGTTTTATGTCTCTGTTTGCATAATTCTCGTTCCATATAAATATGACGTCAAAAATGAATTATAGTCAATCAGGAAATATTTAAATTTAACCATTCATATATTATTGATTGACTGAATTATGAATATTATCAATATATAATATATAGTAATAGTTAAAATTAAAAGATTAAGTAATATGTAATAAAAAAAAAAGAAAATCATAATACAGACAGAATGATTTAATCCTAAAGAGTAATAAAACGAAGCTATAAAACAACAAAGCACATATTTCTTATATCACAAACATTCAACAATTTTTTTGCTACGGAATTTTTTTTTTCTCGCGAGAAATACAATTTTTTTTTTTAATGTCGCTGAACCATGGAATATATAAACATATTTAAAAATAATTTTTTTTTTTCTACAACATGAATCATTACTGACATACAATAATTTTTATAATGATGATCGAAAAGTATGAATCATGTTTATGATTCAATTTATAAAAAAATACTTTTATTGATCTTGAATTCATAATCATATTCTATATTTGATATCAGAGAATGAGGAATTGACACAGAAATGT
Source organism: Leptopilina boulardi (assembly GCF_019393585.1). Classification (NCBI taxonomy): domain Eukaryota; kingdom Metazoa; phylum Arthropoda; class Insecta; order Hymenoptera; family Figitidae; genus Leptopilina; species Leptopilina boulardi. The sequence continues at coordinate 646,000 of NW_026137655.1, read as the reverse complement.
ATATATATATATATATCACCTCTGTGCGTGAATGTTTGCGCTTAAAAGTGAAATGCAGAAAAAAAACCTAATGTTACCATCAAAATAAATTTTTGCTTTGAGAAAAAATATGAAACGAGTCTCAACATCTCTCTTGTGAACCAAATATTCAATATTTGCTTACCCTTGAAAAGTAAGAGGAATGTAAATGTGGAACAATTTCTCATCTCAGATAAATTCATATTCCAATGAAAACAATGAGATAGAGATAAAAAGAAATCTCTCTCTCTTTCTCATTAAATTCTGTTCATTTTTTCGCGTAAATAAAATTTTTTAAAAATCAAAAATAATTTTTTTTTTTTTTAATTCACAGTCAATGAAAATTGTTACAGTGAAAAAAAATTTCTTTAATTCAAATAATCTGGTACTTGACTGTTATCAAAAGAAAAAATTTATTTGTATTAAAGAATTATTTTTCGAATCAATTAAATGGTATTTGTTTTAAATATAGAAATTATTTACACTATTAGCAAATAAATATTCATTATATAAAATAATTATTATTTGTATCAAAACAATAATTATTTAAATATAAAAGGTATTTATTTTAAACGCAGGGCTGATAGAAATCATATTTAAAAAAAAAAAATCTGATATTTTTAATTTAAATCCGATTTTCTTTTAAGATTTATATCAAATTTCTTTTTACTTACTTCATATTTTTCAAAAATTAATTTCTAAATTATTTTCTTTACAAATATTTAAACGATAAATTTAATAACAAGATCATTAAAGAAATATGCATATTTTTTTTTTATCAAAGAAAATAACATTTTTGATTTAAAAACTAAAATTTTCCAACAATTTATGCTTTTCAAAATTGTTGATTTCCAAAATGTCAATAATTTTGTAATATTACACTTTAAAAAGTTTGAATTACTAAGTAGTGCCTTTTTTTTTAGAAAATATTAGAACTGATATAAAAATTTTCAACTAAAATTATCAAAAAAAGAAATTTTTCTTAAATGTTTCGATTTTTGCAACTTTATTTCATTTCTAATTTAAATATTTAAAAACGTATATTATACGTTTTTAAATTTTATTTTAACTAATTATAATAATTTTGATGTAATATAAAAATTTTTAAACAAATATTTTAAAAAGTCTTGTTTTTAAAAGGTTATATATTTTCCAAAAGGCAAATAAAAATAAATAAAATGTCAGTTGAATATTCGCCAAATAATTTAAAAGACAAATTTTGAATTTTAGAATATATAAAATTAAATGAGGAAAATATATATTTAATATACAATTTAAAAAAAAACAGAAACATTTTAATGTTTTTTTTTTATGTAAATCACGATTTAAATCTATAAATAATCCTTCGATTTAAATTGTGATTTAAATCATGATTTTAAATATAGAAATTATTGTTTCAAATATAATTTATTTAATTTAAATAAAAATTATTTGGGTAATATTGCAAAAGAAGGACTTTTTCCAATTCTTAATTTTTAGTTAATTCTTTTAGAAATGCCATTCAACAAGAAAAAATTAGATTTCATTTTATTAATTATTATTTTAGTAATACACTCAGAAAAATGCATTATTTGGTTCAAGAAAATATTTATTTAATAATAGTCAAGTAACCGAATATTTCAATCAAATAATTTTTTTTCACTGTATTTTTTATTTGATTCAAGAATTCAAGTATAAATATTTATATGATAATAGTCAAGTAATCAGTTATTAGAATCAAATACATTTTTTTCAGTGAACCTAATTAATTTAAAAAATAATAATTAATTAGTTACTACATCCAGAGAAATTTTTTATTAGAACTACATATTTGAGTTTAAATAAACGTATATTTGTCTCAGAACCAATCAGCCCATTTATTTGGTATAAATAAAATTTTTTTATTTAAATCAAATAAAATTTATTTGAAATAAATAAATATTTATTTGCAAGTAAATATTTGTCTCGGTGACAAATTTATCTTTTCTCTGGATGTAAATTAATTTTAAAAATATTCTCATTCTGAAAATTAATTCATTTTATTAAATTTAGTGTCAAAATATCTGAATTTTTTAAAAAATAAAACAAAGAAACATTAATCATATAAATATTGTGTTTTTCGTGAATATTTTTTTTTTTTTTTGCCTAAAAGCAGATATAATAAATGCGTCCTTTGCGGACACATACATCGTTCAATTGCACGTTCAAGTGCTTCACAAGGGACATTACTGTGACAATGTAATTTATGATCGCGTGTTACTCGAATCATCGATTCGTGTAATGACCCTCATGGCTAATGAGGTATCGCGCGCGATATTCGACACTAAAATCTATATATACTGTGATATCAACATTGAGTATCTCTCCATGTATAATAAAAAGGAAATGAGCAAGAAAAAAAAAAAAGAAGAGATCCTTGACTTTCAACGACAGGTCAAGAAGAATTCATCTCTTATTTATATATAGTTACACTCTTAATAACTGAGGTATAACTTTACAAAACTGCGATAAGTTGTTAATATTAGATTAGATTGTCAATCTAAGAGACTAAACGTCAGATCATTATCACAGTAGGGGGATTGAAAACCGGATATAAGACGCAGAGAGGTTATTAATTAAATATTATAGCTCCAAAGAAAATGAGACTTGTAAATTACAGGTGGCAGGATATATAGGAATAGTTGATAATTAATCATATAGGACACGCGATACCGTATTATCAACTTTTTTTTTTTTTTATTTTCTCACAAAGTTAATAAGATTATGATAAATTAATTTTATCAAAGTTTCTAGGGTATTGATGATTAGGTGATTATAGTACAGGAACTAGAACATAGTTATATAATATTTTAGTTTCTATTACGAAAAAAAAAAATTCCATTTTTTTTCCAATTATTGATTTCTATTTGTTAACGTCAAAAATTTCTGAATCTATTTGTTTGAAATGCAATAAAGTAAATGCGACTTTTTTTTAAATAACTTTAATCAGAAAAAAAATAAATTTAAAAAAAAAATTGAACTGACAGAAAAAACATCTTTTAAGCAAATGTTCTATTTAATTTATTTTATCAATAATGTCGACTTTAAGGCTCAAAATAAGTCGTTTTAGTCGAATTACATTTTTAATAATAGTCGAAAAAGTCGATTTTTTTATTTTAATTAAATTTAATTTAATTGTATAATAGTATTTAATTTAATAAGTATTTTATTTTAAATAACTAATATTATTAGATATTAAATGAATTTTATTAATTCCTTAATAAGAATAATTCGAATATTTCTGAATCGAAGACGTAAATTTTTTAAATTTTAATTAAGTAGGACAAATTTTTAAAAAAAATTCTAACAGTTCAATTTTACAGTTTTTATTTGAAAGTTATTTTAAATAATTGAATTTTTAAAGAAATATTAATATTATTAAAAATAATTGAATTTTTAAAGAAATATTAAAATTACTAAAAATAATTGAATATTTTAAACATTTTAAAATTATTAAAAATAATTGAACTTTGGAAGAGTTATAGTTGAAATTTTTAGAAATAATTATAAATTTAAAAAAAATTTGTATAATTTCAGACAATAATAATTAAATTTTACAGAATTGAAAATAATTTATCAAATAAATTTAGATGACATTTTTTAAAAGTAATTAAATTTTCCAAGATATAAAATTCAGATTTTTGTAATTAATTGAAATTCAAGTTATTTTTAATTGAAATTTTTGGTAATTTCTGTTGATAAAAAATTTATTAGAAATTACAGACAAAAATTGAATTTCAAAATGTTTTAATTGAAAAATGCTTTCAGATACCTAATTGAATTTTTGAAGAGTTACAGTTAATATTTTTAGAAATAATTAAAATTTAGAAGGTTTTAAATTGAAGTTTTTGAAATTAATTAAACTTTAAATGATTTTTAATTGAAATTTTTAATAATAAAAAATTTATTAGAATTTATAGAGAAAAATTCAATTTCAAAATTTTTTAATTGAAAAATTCTTTCAATAAATTGAATTTTTGAAAAATATTATAAAAATCATTTAAAATCATTAAACTTTTGATGAGTTACAGTTGAAATTTTTTGAAATAATTAAATTATAGAAGGTTTTAAATTGAAATTTTTGAAAATAATTGACTTCAAGTGATTTTGAATTTAAATTTTTTCGTAATTTTTGTTGTTGAAGAATTTATTAAAAATTAAAGACAAAAATTGAAATTTAAAATTTTTTAATTGAAAAATTCTTTCAGATAATTGAATTTTCGAAGAATATATTATAAAAATCATTAAAAATAATTGAATTTCGAAAGAGTTATAATTTAAACTTATTTAAACTTATTTTAACTTATTTATTAAACTGTTGAATTTCATAAAATTTTTAATTGAAAAATAATTTAAGATAATTGAATTTATGAAGAATTAAAAATTTCATTAAAATTATTAAAAATAATTAATTTAGAGAAAATTTATAGTTAAAAATTTTGTTAAATTATCGAAATAAAGAAGATCTGCATTATATATTAAAAAAAAAAAGTATTTTGTTTAAAAATTTTGTAAAAAATTTTAAAAAAAGTCGAAAAAATCGCATCTTATTCAAATAAGTCGAAAAAAGTCGTATTTTTGAAAAAAAAAGTCAGAAAAAATAGTACAATCCGAGGTATGCGATATAGGTAATTTTTCTGTAATCGAGTCTATTTTAACTAAAAAAAAATACCCTCTTTATTTATAAGAAAAAATTTATTTTCTCAATTTATGGAAAATGAAAAAATTTCTAAATTTTAATTTTTTTTTTCTGACTGGCTTTAAAACGTCCGCCCAGAGTGCTATATTTGATCGAGACGATCAATTCATCATAAAAGATGCGGAAGACTTTTGCAAAGATCCTTTAATAATAAAATAGGAGTGTTAGAACAATAGGAAAATATGTAAATTCACTTATAAGGGGGTTAAGAGGACAGGATCAAGGTAAAAGGTCAAATAAGGTCAACTTACTCGAAGTCGTAGACCAAATGGAATGACAGTCAACAACTGACGATAATTCTTTTAAGGTTCATCCGTAACACGTGAATAGTGACTTCACACGCGATTCACACACGAGCACGAGGTGCGATCTTCCGTAATGGACCATATGTAATCTCTTATGCCATCTCTCCTTTTAATTTTTTTTTATCACCATTTGTTGCGATTTACCGAAATTCTATAACTAATACAATTTTTTTTATTTTATTTTATTATGTTTAATAAAACAAATATTGTAAAATTATATTATTTTATATTGTTTTAAATTTTTAATTCTATTTTTTATTACTTTATATTTATTTATTTTTATATGATAAAAAGATATTTTTCTATTATATAAAATAAAAAATATAGAATATAATAAAAATTTATAAATAATTATAATTAAAATAAAAAGTAAAAAATATTTTTAAAAATAAATAAGAAAATAATAATTTTTGTAGACAATTTTTTTTAGACAAATTTTTACTAGGGGAGTGGTTTTGATATTATTAAAATTTTTAAACATGTTAAAAATAAAATAGAAGTTTAAAAAATTATAATTTTAACAAATTTTAGAAAATATAATATTGAAAAATAAATTCAAGTAAAAAAATTAAAGAAATTGATAAGTGATCAATGGTATAAAATTTCTTATATCGAAATTGAATTTTGGCATATTACATTTTCATCACTGAAAGTGTAATTTTTGCCACCTTTTTTTTTAATAATATTTAAAAAATTTATCAAAATACTAAATTAAATTTCAATTTTTTTTATTTATGATTACAATTTCTTGTTGCTTCGAGAACAGTAATTAAAATTCAAGATATTCATATCTGTCTTACCATAACCAACTGTTACTACTAACTAAACTAAACAAATTTACTCTCCAGGTATATACAGATATCAAAACCACTTTTTTTTAAACCTTATAAATTAAAAATACCCTGCAAAAATTTATTTTTTCCAAATTTTGAAAAGAGACAATATTTTTTTCCAAAATTCTTTATTTTTCAAAAAATATTTTTTTACGTTAAAAATATTTTTTCTTTTTTTATGTTATAAATTTTTTTTTTCTTTTTTTATGTTAAAAATATTTTTTCTTTTTTTGTGTTAAAAATATTTTTTCTTTTTTTATGTTTCAAAAAAAAATTATAAATTTTTTTTTCTTTGACAAAATTCTCGTTCATACCCGCGATAATTATATAATGGAGCAATATCTATTCAAGGATTTTTTTTTTTTAATATCGAATTTCTGATGTATTGTCACTGATGATATTTGTCACACGAAGAAATAGCTGCCGATTGTTTGAACGTACCGGTTTAAAAGTGTCACTGCATCATTGCAGACGGACATACTCGCGATTTATAAACCGTGTTCGCTTGCGTTCGTTCATCGTTCCGACGATCCAAGTAAGAGCTCCCTCCTCATGCACTTCACCCCCTACTCAATATCCCCCCTTACACCCACCTAACTTAATGACTATAGTGTTCATTTCTTAACCTCTCATCGTTATACTTGTGAAGTTCGAATTGTCAGACGCAGAGAAAAAGAGAGAGAAACGTAAAGGGAATGAGATTCTATTTGTCTGTTTGTTTCTGTCTTTGACTTTCGCGATTTACTTTTAAACTAATGTTTTATGTCATAAAAGGAAAAAATTCACAAAGCGAAACTTGAAAATATTTTTTTTTTAAATAATAAATATTTCTAATAATTTTTTGTAATTTATAAAATAAACTGAAAAATAATTAAAAATTTATTTTATAATTTTCATTAAAAATATTCTTTAAATTTGGTTAGTTATTTTTTTTTAAGTTATTTATTATTTTTAATTAACGATTAAATAAATATTTAAATAATTATTTTTAAATCCAAATAAACTACAAAATAATTTACTTATTTAAAAAAATTTTATTTTATAAGGCAATTAAAATATTTTTTTAATTTTGATTAGTAAATTTTTTTTAAGTTATTTTTTTTTTTATTTAACAATTATTCGACATTTATTTTCAAACTAATATTTTCTGTTATAAATATAAAAATTGACCCGCGATGCTTGAAAATCTCTTTTTATTCTATATTACATTTTTTTTCAATGATAAATATTTCAATAAATTTTGCCAATATATAATATAAACTAAAAAAGAATTTTAAATTTATTTTATAATTTTCAATTAAAATATTTTTTAAAATTTAGTTAATTTTTTACATTATTTATTATTTGTAATTAAAAATTTAATTAACAAACAATTTACACGACAATTATTCGCCATTTAATTTCAAACTAATATTTTTTGTATTTTACAAATTTTTCATATAAAATAAACTAAAAACTAATTAATAAAACAAATTTTTAATTTAATAATTTAAAAATGTTTAAATAATATTCGCACAGTATAATTTTATTCTATTTATTAGAATTTATTATTATTTGCAATAATAAGAATAACTCGAGTTAGTCATTATTATTTATAATAATAATAAATTCTAAAAAATTTAATAAAATTGTATTATACAAATTTTCGTCCACTAAGTCATTTATCTTTAATTTCTACAAAAAATAAGACTCACACGAGGTTCAAGAAAAATACACTAAGAAAAAAAAGTCTATATATTAACTGAATTTAATCCCAATAAATAAATAAAAAAAAAACCGTGATCATTTAAATTAAATTTAAATCCTTTTAATCTCCAGATTAATTTTTTTAAGAGATGAATCATCGCTTAATAAGAATAATATTTTTATATAGAAAATGTTTATGAGAAATTTAATTTTTTTAAAAAAAAGTTGAATATTTTTATATACGGAATTCTTAATCTCAAGAATATATAATATGTATTTTCTATTTTATTTTTAAATTATTATCGATTTTATTATTTAAATGCATATAAATAAATTTTTTCGCCGTCAGAAGCTTTTCATTTTAAAATGTGCACACTTTATTTTAGTTCGTGGTTTTGCGTTTGTAGGATATGCGAGACTAATGAGAGACCCTTTTCTAATTAGAGACTCTAGTTTTTCCTCCTGTATATATGTATATATATATACTATAGGTATATATACATATAATACAGGACCTTTTAACATTCTTTTAAATTTACATTTATTTCTCACTCGTACGATGAGAATTTAAATTCCTCTCCAATTTTTTAAATAATAAACTGAGAATCCAAATCTACTTCTTTTTAGCAAAAAATTCAAAATTCCAATCCTTTTTATTGCTTTCCACCTCATAAACATCCGGTCATTCTGAATTTATCTGGAATGTATCTTTATGTAATTGTGCATAATTAAATTCTATATAAGTATCTCATTTCGCTCGATGTAAAAGAAAATAATAGTAGTACTTTTTTCTCAAATATATAGTATATCTCATATTTCTAATTATTGTCAATATAATAATTATTTCTTTAAATAAAATATAAAAAAATAAAATAGAAAAAAATTAGTAATAATTAATTTAAAAAAAAAAAAATAACTTCGAAGTTAAAAAATTGTTGTTTGTGCGACAGAAACACACACACTATTGTAATAAATAATTGATTAAAACATAATAAATCAAAGTTCACTTTCGTAAGAATATTGTTGACATATAGTTCTTAAAAAAAAAACGTTTAATTAATCAAACATTTAACTTTCTGATGTTTTTGTGATGTATATTTTATTATTTATAATCTATTTTGCCATAAGCGCAATTATTTTATTTCCGGACATTTAATGCGTGTGTATCAAGTGAGGTATGAAGAATAGTTTAGTCGATCCAGTTCAAGGATACGTCACATGTGTATTAGTGTATAATGAAAAATCACGCATGAAATCTAAAAGGGTTATTTAAAATGACTTTTATTCTATCTTAATTGACACATGTGGTTTAAATCATTTAATGTTACCGACAGATACATTTGTCGATATATCACTAGCTATTCTCAAGATGCAAGGTCGCCATTCATGTGCGCGATCACACACGAGATGATGGTCTATAATTAAGCGCACTCCAAGTTATATCCGAGTGAAGATTAATTGTGACTATTACAATGTCATTATTTTAAGCGCACCTGTTAAAATCTGACGGCTTTGAAGAGTTAATTCTTTCTCTACTGTACATTATAATGCATATATATTTAAATTATATATGCAATTATAGTACATTCATTATTTTTCCATATTAATCCAATAAAAAGATTAATAGAATTAATTTTCTAATTTATCAAATAGTAGGACGTGAAATACTTTTTTTTAATATAAGATAATTAATTAAACTTTCGGGAACATTTTTGATATTTTTTGTCCCTTTTTCGAGAAATCATCATGAAAATAAATATTAATTGTTTTAGGTACTTACCCAAGATGTCATTATTTTCCCTCAGCACCAAAATGTTGAATTATTCTTGTCAAGCGCAATCACCTCAGTATTTCTTTAAAAAAAATTCACGAATAACTTTACCTGAAACATAGGAGAAAAATTAATTTAATAATAATTTAATTTATAATTAAAATTTCGTTTTTTTTTTCTTTTAATCATTAAAAAATAAAGAATTTGAAATTTACCCAAGTTATCATTTTCTGATGAATATTTTCTCTCATTCAGCTCCAAAATTTATTTTTGTCGAGCGCAATCGTCTCAGTATTTCTTTTAAAAAAAATTCACGAAAAACTTTATCTGAAACATAAAAAAATAATTGATTTAATAATAATTTAATTTATAATAAAAATTTGTTTTTTTTGTATTGATAAAAAAAAAGAATTTTGAATTTACCAAGATGTCATTTTCTGGTGAATATTTTTTCCCTCATTCAGCTCCAAAAATGTTGGATTATTTTTGTCGAGCGCAATAATCTCAGTATTTCTTTAAAAAATCCACAAAAAAAAACCTAACCTGAAACATAAAAGAAAAATTAAATTAATAATAATTAATTTATAAAAAAAATCGTTTATAATTAAAATTTCGTTTTTTCTCTTCTATTGATAAAAAAAAAGAATTTGAAACTTACCCAAGATGTAATTTTCTGGTGAATATTTTCCCTTATTCAGCTCCAAAAATTATGTTGGTCGAGCGCAATCATCTCAGTATTTCTTTCAAAAAATTCACAAAAAACTTTACCTGTAGCAGAAGAAAAATTAATTTAATAATAATTTAATTTATAATTAAAATTTCGTTTTTTCTCTTCTATTGATAAAAAAAAAAAAAAATTTGTTACTTACCCAAGATGTAATTTTCTGTTGAATATTTTCCCTTATTCAGCTCCAAAAATTATTTTGGTCTACATCTACAAAAAAACTTTACCTGTAACAAAAGAAAAATTAAATAATTAATTTATATAATAAAAGTTACGTTTTTTCTTCTTTTACTCATAAAAAAAGGAACTATTTTGTTATTGTAAATAATTGCGCAAGTGTTCTTCCTTTCGGAAGATCTTTGAGACATCGATAGACGTAATGCTGAATAATCATCCTTAAAGTTCTTGCACTTAATGACTCGCAAGCTCTCTTGTTACTATATAGCGCGATTCTAGGAATTTAATTAAATCCCAAGCGATGTTTTTTCCTCATCATTACTTTGCTTCCGTTTGTATTTTATTTTTTAAGATGACCGAATTGTTTATGAATAGAGTCACGTATATTATAATGTGTGTGTGTGAGAAATTTGCTTAAAAGAGTTCAATCATTTTTAATAGGGATAAATTTGTTCCAACATTTTTCGTTCAAGATTATAAAAAAAAAAAAAATTGTGTTCAATACAATATTGCAGAATTGAAAAATTCAATATACGACATAAAAAAAATGAAAAGAAAGAAAGCAGTAATTTTTCAAATTATAAATTTCAAACTATATGCATCCAGAGAAATATTTTATTGACATTGAAGCAAATAAAAATTTGTCTCAGAATTTAATTTGTTTTAATTTTAAACGAAAAAAAAAAAAATTATTTAGCACAAATAAAATTTTATTTAGTGTAAATAAAATTTTTATTTAACTCAAATGAAATTTTTATCAAATAAAATTTATTTGAAACAAATAAATATTTGCCTATGAGACAAATATATATTTTCTTTGGGGGTGGTGAATATTTTTTAAAAATTTTTATATAAAGGAAAAAAAAAACAAAATAAGTGAGGATATTTTTTTTTCGATTAAATTTTTTTTTTTGTGAGTGATGCAAGAAGTAATCCCTGAAATCCAATGAGGTATGGTTCTCACGGATATTGTGAGTTCCATTATTGCATTCCACTCGATAAAACATTTCCCAGTCGTCTGCAGATGCTTTTTTCTTAATTATACCTTTCATTTGACTTCGATCTTTGATTAATCGAGACAAAGGTTTTTTAATTTTATAGTAAAATATTGTAAATAAACAATTTATAATTAATTTATACAATTTATATATAAAAAAAAAATTATTATACTCAGAGAAAATATTTGTCACAGAAATAGAAATTTATTAGTTGCAATATTTATTTGTGCTAAATAAATTTTATTTATGATTTAAAAATTTTATTTATCACAAATAAAATTTTTATTTAGAAATAAATTGGCTGAGACAAATATAATATTTAACTCAAATTTGGTTCACATAAAAAATTTCTGATGCAGTAATAATTTAATTCAAAAAAAGTTTCTTTTCGATAGAAAATATTATTTTTGAAAGATAAGTATATCGTTATCTTGAGAGGTACTTATATATGAACTCAAAAAGTACATGTGACTTTAAAAAAAAAAAAATCTTATCGGTTTACACATAAGGGGAATGAGTAAGCTTCTCTAGTTTCCGTATTATGTCATTCAATTTTTGCTTACGTTTCGCATCAACAGGTAAAGAGGTAAATACATCATTGTATATAAATGTACAATGACAGAATTATTGTTAATCAAAAATTATAAAATATTTTTTTTTTTTTTAGAATTTAAAAATGATTTTTGATTATATTAAAATTTGCTTTTTCAGGCTTGATTAAGAGTTAGATAAACCAGATGTCCACATGCAAACACGTTTTAGTTAAAAATATGAGGAATTGACCTGAATAATTCCCGATCAAACATCACCTCCGGAAATCGACGTCAATATCACCAGATCATTGCATTTCAGTAAAGTTTATTACACGCGAGACTTGCTTCTATAAATTGAAAATGTCAATATACACATAACCTGAGTTAATATATAAAGCATATATATAAAAAAAAATATATATAATAATGCTATTTGATGAAAATGTGAATTTTTTTTTCCTTTTTTTATAAATACACTGTACCATGCTTTTTTTTTGTTCTTACTTAAATCCAATTGGCAAGGAACGGTAAATATTAGCAGAAGTGAATTGGTAACCACTATAATAACAAAATTCGATAAAATAAACTTGACGTCAATTGAGTAATTCTTAAATTTAAAATTTATAAATATATGATTAGAAAAAAAAATTACGTAACAAAAAATTCTTTTTTTTTTAAATAAACATCAGTTTCTTAAATGATAATTTAGCACCTCAATAAAATTTAGCTTAAGTAAAACAAACTTTTCGATTTCTTTTGCTTATAAAGTGTAATCGAATCCCGCGGTTCACTGCTTGTAAATAATTTGGGAACAGGATACTTCAAAGCATTCACCCCAGGGGCTATATTGCTATTTAGTCTATAGCTTTTTTTTATAAGCAAAAAAGAAAGAGTCGAATTATAATAAAGTTCATTGAAACATATAAATTTTAAATTAAATAACTTTTTTCTTTATTTTCTATTAACTAAAAAAAAATATTCATGTCGACAATATTATTTTTCATAATGTCTTTTTCAAAAGGAAGAAATGTCATTTCCTGTGAAAAAAAGAAAAAGTTATCTGATCGCTTGGGATTCTCATTTCAAAGTCTTACAACACATGTTCGTACAGTGTAAATTCAAATGAAAAAACTTTTCTTTTTGTACTTTTTAAAACAAATATTTTCTAATTGTTATTTTATTATTTATTATTTTCATTTCACTTTACAATTTTCTTTTTCTATATTTTATATTTTTTTCTAACATTCGTGTAATTTGTGCTAAATCTTATACACACTTTGAATTTTAATATTTAAAATTTTTCTCTGCCCTATATAAATTTTTTATATTCATATACGAAAAAGGAAATATTTATATATATATATATATATATATATCCACTTTCGATAAAACTGCATAAAAGTGTCATCTCAAATTCCGCAAAATCTTTTATACAAAAAAAGAAAAAAAAACTCGACTGAAGTTTTGAGGATTTATATATAAAATATGCCAGAACATATTTCTTCTACTTTTTAAATTAAGAAAAGACGCATCGCGCAAGTTTTTTACAATTCGCGAATTCAAAAAAAAAAATGATGTGCCTGAAATTCTAAACGTTCAAAAATGAATGAAAAAAATTTTTTACTACTTTTTTAACTTTAAATTTGATTATAAATTTTTGTATTCAAAAAAAAATTAATAATTTATTAAATATTAATGCACTTTTTTTATTTTTCATTAAAAAAATTTTATTGCTAATTTTTTTTTAAATTCTGAAGGTTCAAATAGGGCGCATGTTTTTTCCATAAAAAAATAATTAGAATTTTTATTTTAAATAATATCAAAATCATAATTTTTTTGACGAATTTTTATTTTTCAAATTAACATTTAATGGAATTTTATTTAACGAATTTTTACTTAATGAAATTTTTAGGTACCGAATTTTTATTTTGGCAAAATTTTTCATTTCACAGAATTTTTCTTTATCAAACTTTTTATTTAAGAATTCTAATTTAATTGAATTTTAATTTAGAAAAATTATTATTCAACAGAATTTAATTCTGCATTCTAAAAGTGATTCGAATTTTTAGTATCATGAATGCCAATTCACCGAATCATTATTTGAACCAATTTTTTAGCTGTAGGAATTATTATTTATAAAATTGGTAATTGATAAATGTTTAAAATTGCGTCGAAATCTTTTTGTCTATTGTTTGTTCGACAATTTGCAATTTCGGACAATTTGGCGTTTTAACAATTTCCATCAAATAACAATTTGTACAAGCAAAAATTCTGGTAATTAAAGATTGTAAATACTGAAATTTATAAAACATCGAATGACTTAAAATTCTGTTCGATGAACTTTTGTGCTAAATTAAAATTCGGTTAAATCAGAATTCTATTAAATGAAAAATTGTGTAAATTTAAAAAAATTTACCAACAATATAATTTCATTTATTTATAAATTTATATAAACATTATAAATATTTATAAAGATGGTAACATTTTCTAAAAAAAAAAAAAACTTCAATTTAAAGCAAAAAATTAATTTCTTCGATATTATATAAAATCAATAATTAATTAAATACAGATTATGGTTACTTATATTTTTAAGAGAACATTTTGGAATTTTTAATTAATATTCCAAATGTTAATTAACATTTTTATGTTTCTAAAAAACTGTTTCGAAAAAAAAATGTGAACGTATTTATGTTTTATGGGATAACTTTTTTTTTTTACAAACAAATGACATCACTAAAAAAAAAAGAATTTGAATACTAAAATATAGTTTTTCGTCACGTTTTTTTTCGAATATTTGATTTTTATCGGAAAAACAAAAATAATTTCTTAATTCTTCTTCTTTTCGACGAACAATATGCGCGCAGGTGGTTTGCAGAAATGTATATTACATAGTTGCAACGTGAAAAAAAGACGGCTGAGTTATTTTAAAACTTCCTTGGTGAAAGAAACTTTTACGCGCGAGGATTTAGCGACTCTAATACCTCCCTGAAGTACGCAACGTTTATCTTAAACGAAAAATTTTTTTTTAATAATTACATAAAACTCCTTAAAATAGGTACAAACTAATGAAAAACAACCAAAAATACAGTTTAGAAAAAAAAATTACACAAATTACACCCCAAACACCCCCTAAAATTTGAAAAAATTGAAAAAAAATAGAAAAAAATTCATTAATTTAAATCTAAATGCGGGACCAAAGATTTTATTGTTGTTTTTGCATCTTTATATGTCCCTTGGAATGTGAAAAAATTGTGGGCGAATTTGATGATCCGCAACCCCGATTTTTTGACCCCTAAAGTTTGAAAAAATCCAAAAAAATCGAAAAAAAATCGAAAAAAAATTCATCATTTCAATTCTAAATACGGGACCAAAAATTTTATTGTTCTTTTTACATCTTTATTTGTCCCTTGGTATGTAAAAAAATTGTTGCCGAAATTCATGATCCGCAACCCCGATTTTTTGACCCCTAAAGTTTGAAAAAAATTTGAAAAAATCCAAAAAAATCGAAAAAAAATTCATCATTTCAATTCTAAATACGGGACCAAAAATTTTATTGTTGTTTTTGCATCTTTATATGTCCCTTGGTATGTAAAAAAATCGTGGGCGAAATTCATGATCCGCAACCCCGATTTTTTGACCCCTAAAGTTTGAAAAAAATTTGAAAAAATCCAAAAAAATCGAAAAAAAATTCATCATTTCAATTCTAAATACGGGACCAAAAATTTTATTGTTGTTTTTACATCTTTATATGTCCCTTGGTATGTAAAAAAATTGTTGGCGAAATTCATGATCCGCAACCCCGATTTTTTGACCCCTAAAGTTTGAAAAAAATTTGAAAAAATCCAAAAAAATCGAAAAAAAATTCATCATTTCAATTCTAAATACGGGACCAAAGATTTTATTGTCGTTTTTGCATCTTTATATGTCCCTTAGAATGTAAAAAAAATGTGGGCGAATTTGATGATCCGCAAACCCGATTTTTTGACCCCTAAAGTTTGAAAAAAATTTGAAAAAATCCAAAAAAATCGAAAAAAAATTCATCATTTCAATTCTAAATACGGGACCAAAAATTTTATTGTTGTTTTTGCATCTTTATATGTCCCTTGGTATGTAAAAAAATCGTGGGCGAAATTCATGATCCGCAACCCCGATTTTTTGACCCCTAAAGTTTGAAAAAAATTTGAAAAAATCCAAAAAAATCGAAAAAAAATTCATCATTTCAATTCTAAATACGGGACCAAAGATTTTATTGTCGTTTTTGCATCTTTATATGTCCCTTAGAATGTAAAAAAAATGTGGGCGAATTTGATGATCCGCAAACCCGATTTTTTGACCCCTAAAGTTTGAAAAAAATTTGAAAAAATCCAAAAAAATCGAAAAAAAATTCATCATTTCAATTCTAAATACGGGACCAAAAATTTTATTGTTGTTTTTGCATCTTTATATGTCCCTTGGTATGTAAAAAAATCGTGGGCGAAATTCATGATCCGCAACCCCGATTTTTTGACCCCTAAAGTTTGAAAAAATCGAAAAAAATCGAAAAAAAATTCATCATTTCAATTCTAAATACGGGACCAAAGATTTTATTGTTCTTTTTACATCTTAATATGTCCCTTGGTATGTAAAAAAATCGTGGGCGAAATTCATGATCCGCAACCCCTATTTTTTGACCCCTAAAGTTTGAAAAAAATTAAAAAAAATTTTAAAAAATCGAAAAAAAATTCATCATTTCAATTCTAAATACGGGACCAAAGATTTTATTGTTGTTTTTGCATCTTTATATGTCCCTTGGAATGTAAAAAAATTGTGGGCGAATTTGATGATCCGCAACCCCGATTTTTTGACCCCTAAAGTTTGAAAAAAATTAAAAAAAATTTAAAAAAATCGAGAAAAAAATTCATCATTTCAATTCTAAATGCGGGACCAAAAATTTTATTGTTCTTTTTACATCTTTATATGTCCCTTGGTATGTAAAAAAATCGTGGGCGAAATTCATGATCCGCAACCCCGTTTTTTTGACCCCTAAAGTTTGAAAAAAATTAAAAAAAATTAAAAAAAATCGAAAAAAAATTCATCATTTCAATTCTAAATACGGGACCAAAAATTTTATTGTTGTTTTTGCATCTTTATATGTCCCTTGGTATGTAAAAAAATCGTGGGCGAAATTCATGATCCGCAACCCCGATTTTTTGACCCCTAAAGTTTGAAAAAAATTTGAAAAAATCCAAAAAAATCGAAAAAAAATTCATCATTTCAATTCTAAATACGGGACCAAAGATTTTATTGTCGTTTTTGCATCTTTATATGTCCCTTAGAATGTAAAAAAAATGTGGGCGAATTTGATGATCCGCAAACCCGATTTTTTGACCCCTAAAGTTTGAAAAAAATTTGAAAAAATCCAAAAAAATCGAAAAAAAATTCATCATTTCAATTCTAAATACGGGACCAAAAATTTTATTGTTCTTTTTACATCTTTATATGTCCCTTGGTATGTAAAAAAATTGTTGCCGAAATTCATGATCCGCAACCCCGATTTTTTGACCCCTAAAGTTTGAAAAAAATTTGAAAAAATCCAAAAAAATCGAAAAAAAATTCATCATTTCAATTCTAAATACGGGACCAAAAATTTTATTGTTGTTTTTGCATCTTTATATGTCCCTTGGTATGTAAAAAAATCGTGGGCGAAATTCATGATCCGCAACCCCGATTTTTTGACCCCTAAAGTTTGAAAAAATCGAAAAAAATCGAAAAAAAATTCATCATTTCAATTCTAAATACGGGACCAAAGATTTTATTGTTCTTTTTACATCTTAATATGTCCCTTGGTATGTAAAAAAATCGTGGGCGAAATTCATGATCAGCAACCCCGATTTTTTGACCCCTAAAGTTTGAAAAAAATTAAAAAAAATTTTAAAAAATCGAAAAAAAATTCATCATTTCAATTCTAAATACGGGACCAAAGATTTTATTGTTGTTTTTGCATCTTTATATGTCCCTTGGAATGTAAAAAAATTGTGGGCGAATTTGATGATCCGCAACCCCGATTTTTTGACCCCTAAAGTTTGAAAAAAATTAAAAAAAATTTAAAAAAATCGAGAAAAAAATTCATCATTTCAATTCTAAATGCGGGACCAAAAATTTTATTGTTCTTTTTACATCTTTATATGTCCCTTGGTATGTAAAAAAATCGTGGGCGAAATTCATGATCCGCAACCCCGTTTTTTTGACCCCTAAAGTTTGAAAAAAATTAAAAAAAATTAAAAAAAATCGAAAAAAAATTCATCATTTCAATTCTAAATACGGGACCAAAAATTTTATTGTTGTTTTTGCATCTTTATATGTCCCTTGGTATGTAAAAAAATCGTGGGCGAAATTCATGATCCGCAACCCCGATTTTTTGACCCCTAAAGTTTGAAAAAAATTTGAAAAAATCCAAAAAAATCGAAAAAAAATTCATCATTTCAATTCTAAATACGGGACCAAAAATTTTATTGTTGTTTTTACATCTTTATATGTCCCTTGGTATGTAAAAAAATTGTTGGCGAAATTCATGATCCGCAACCCCGATTTTTTGACCCCTAAAGTTTGAAAAAAATTTGAAAAAATCCAAAAAAATCGAAAAAAAATTCATCATTTCAATTCTAAATACGGGACCAAAGATTTTATTGTCGTTTTTGCATCTTTATATGTCCCTTAGAATGTAAAAAAAATGTGGGCGAATTTGATGATCCGCAAACCCGATTTTTTGACCCCTAAAGTTTGAAAAAAATTTGAAAAAATCCAAAAAAATCGAAAAAAAATTCATCATTTCAATTCTAAATACGGGACCAAAAATTTTATTGTTGTTTTTGCATCTTTATATGTCCCTTGGTATGTAAAAAAATCGTGGGCGAAATTCATGATCCGCAACCCCGATTTTTTGACCCCTAAAGTTTGAAAAAAATTTGAAAAAATCCAAAAAAATCGAAAAAAAATTCATCATTTCAATTCTAAATACGGGACCAAAGATTTTATTGTCGTTTTTGCATCTTTATATGTCCCTTAGAATGTAAAAAAAATGTGGGCGAATTTGATGATCCGCAACCCCGATTTTTTGACCCCTAAAGTTTGAAAAAAATTAAAAAAAATTTTAAAAAATCGAAAAAAAATTCATCATTTCAATTCTAAATACGGGACCAAAGATTTTATTGTTGTTTTTGCATCTTTATATGTCCCTTGGAATGTAAAAAAATTGTGGGCGAATTTGATGATCCGCAACCCCGATTTTTTGACCCCTAAAGTTTGAAAAAAATTTAAAAAAATTTTAAAAAATCGAGAAAAAAATTCATCATTTCAATTCTAAATGCGGGACCAAAAATTTTATTGTTCTTTTTACATCTTTATATGTCCCTTGGTATGTAAAAAAATCGTGGGCGAAATTCATGATCCGCAACCCCGTTTTTTTGACCCCTAAAGTTTGAAAAAAATTAAAAAAAAATTTAAAAAAATCGAAAAAAAATTCATCATTTCAATTCTAAATACGGGACCAAAGATTTTATTGTTGTTTTTGCATCTTTATATGTCCCTTGGAATGTAAAAAAATTGTTGGCGAAATTCATGATCCGCAACCCCGATTTTTTGACCCCTAAAGTTTGAAAAAAATTAAAAAAAATTAAAAAAAATCGAAAAAAAATTCATCATTTCAATTCTAAATACGGGACCAAAAATTTTATTGTTCTTTTTACATCTTTATATGTCCCTTGGTATATAAAAAAATTGATGGCGAAATTCATGATCCGCAACCACGATTTTTTGACCCCTAAAGTTTGAAAAAAATTTGAAAAAATTTAAAAAAATCGAGAAAAAAATTCATCATTTCAATTCTAAATGCGGGACCAAAAATTTTATTGTTCTTTTTACATCTTTATATGTCCCTTGGTATGTAAAAAAATCGTGGGCGAAATTCATGATCCGCAACCCCGTTTTTTTGACCCCTAAAGTTTGAAAAAAATTAAAAAAAAATTTAAAAAAATCGAAAAAAAATTCATCATTTCAATTCTAAATACGGGACCAAAGATTTTATTGTTGTTTTTGCATCTTTATATGTCCCTTGGAATGTAAAAAAATTGTTGGCGAAATTCATGATCCGCAACCCCGATTTTTTGACCCCTAAAGTTTGAAAAAAATTAAAAAAAATTAAAAAAAATCGAAAAAAAATTCATCATTTCAATTCTAAATACGGGACCAAAAATTTTATTGTTCTTTTTACATCTTTATATGTCCCTTGGTATATAAAAAAATTGATGGCGAAATTCATGATCCGCAACCACGATTTTTTGACCCCTAAAGTTTGAAAAAAATTTGAAAAAATCGAAAAAAATCGAAAAAAAATTCATCATTTCAATTCTAAATACGGGACCAAAGATTTTATTGTTGTTTTTGCATCTTTATATGTCCCTTGGAATGTAAAAAAATTGTGGGCGAATTTGATGATCCGCAACCCCGATTTTTTGACCCCTAAAGTTTGAAAAAAATTTAAAAAAATTTTAAAAAATCGAGAAAAAAATTCATCATTTCAATTCTAAATGCGGGACCAAAAATTTTATTGTTCTTTTTACATCTTTATATGTCCCTTGGTATGTAAAAAAATCGTGGGCGAAATTCATGATCCGCAACCCCGTTTTTTTGACCCCTAAAGTTTGAAAAAAATTAAAAAAAAATTTAAAAAAATCGAAAAAAAATTCATCATTTCAATTCTAAATACGGGACCAAAGATTTTATTGTTGTTTTTGCATCTTTATATGTCCCTTGGAATGTAAAAAAATTGTTGGCGAAATTCATGATCCGCAACCCCGATTTTTTGACCCCTAAAGTTTGAAAAAAATTAAAAAAAATTTAAAAAAATCGAAAAAAAATTCATCATTTCAATTCTAAATACGGGACCAAAAATTTTATTGTTCTTTTTACATCTTTATATGTCCCTTGGTATATAAAAAAATTGATGGCGAAATTCATGATCCGCAACCACGATTTTTTGACCCCTAAAGTTTGAAAAAAATTTGAAAAAATTTAAAAAAATCGAGAAAAAAATTCATCATTTCAATTCTAAATGCGGGACCAAAAATTTTATTGTTCTTTTTACATCTTTATATGTCCCTTGGTATGTAAAAAAATCGTGGGCGAAATTCATGATCCGCAACCCCGTTTTTTTGACCCCTAAAGTTTGAAAAAAATTAAAAAAAAATTTAAAAAAATCGAAAAAAAATTCATCATTTCAATTCTAAATACGGGACCAAAGATTTTATTGTTGTTTTTGCATCTTTATATGTCCCTTGGAATGTAAAAAAATTGTTGGCGAAATTCATGATCCGCAACCCCGATTTTTTGACCCCTAAAGTTTGAAAAAAATTAAAAAAAATTAAAAAAAATCGAAAAAAAATTCATCATTTCAATTCTAAATACGGGACCAAAAATTTTATTGTTCTTTTTACATCTTTATATGTCCCTTGGTATATAAAAAAATTGATGGCGAAATTCATGATCCGCAACCACGATTTTTTGACCCCTAAAGTTTGAAAAAAATTTGAAAAAATCGAAAAAAATCGAAAAAAAATTCATCATTTCAATTCTAAATACGGGACCAAAGATTTTATTGTTCTTTTTACATCTTAATATGTCCCTTGGTATGTAAAAAAATAATGGGCGAAATTCATGATCCGCAACCCCGATTTTTTGACCCCTAAAGTTTGAAAAAAATTTGAAAAAATCGAAAAAAATCGAAAAAAAATTCATCATTTCAATTCTAAATACGGGACCAAAGATTTTATTGTTCTTTTTACATCTTAATATGTCCCTTGGTATGTAAAAAAATCGTGGTCGAAATTCATGATCCGCAACCCCGATTTTTTGACCCCTAAAGTTTGAAAAAAATTAAAAAAAAATTTAAAAAAATCGAAAAAAAATTCATCATTTCAATTCTAAATACGGGACCAAAGATTTTATTGTTGTTTTTGCATCTTTATATGTCCCTTGGAATGTAAAAAAATTGTGGGCGAATTTGATGATCCGCAACCCCGATTTTTTGACCCCTAAAGTTTGAAAAAAATTTGAAAAAATCCAAAAAAATCGAAAAAAAATTCATCATTTCAATCCTAAATCCGGGACCAAAAATTTTATTGTTCTTTTTACATCTTTATATGTCCCTTGGTATGTAAAAAAATCGTGGGCGAAATTCATGATCCGCAACCCCGATTTTTTGACCCCTAAAGTTTGACAAAAATTTGAAAAAATTAAAAAAAATCGAAAAAAAATTCATTAATTTAAATCTAAATGCGGGACCAAAGATTTTATTGTTGTTTTTGCATCTTTATATGTCCCTTGGAATGTAAAAAAATTGTGGGCGAATTTGATGATCCGCAACCCCGATTTTTTGACCCCTAAAGTTTGAAAAAATCGAAAAAAATCGAAAAAAAATTCATCATTTCAATTCTAAATACGGGACCAAAGATTTTATTGTTCTTTTTACATCTTAATATGTCCCTTGGTATGTAAAAAAATCGTGGTCGAAATTCATGATCCGCAACCCCGATTTTTTGACCCCTAAAGTTTGAAAAAAATTAAAAAAAAATTTAAAAAAATCGAAAAAAAATTCATCATTTCAATTCTAAATACGGGACCAAAGATTTTATTGTTGTTTTTGCATCTTTATATGTCCCTTGGAATGTAAAAAAATTGTGGGCGAATTTGATGATCCGCAACCCCGATTTTTTGACCCCTAAAGTTTGAAAAAAATTTGAAAAAATCCAAAAAAATCGAAAAAAAATTCATCATTTCAATCCTAAATCCGGGACCAAAAATTTTATTGTTCTTTTTACATCTTTATATGTCCCTTGGTATGTAAAAAAATCGTGGGCGAAATTCATGATCCGCAACCCCGATTTTTTGACCCCTAAAGTTTGACAAAAATTTGAAAAAATTAAAAAAAATCGAAAAAAAATTCATTAATTTAAATCTAAATGCGGGACCAAAGATTTTATTGTTGTTTTTGCATCTTTATATGTCCCTTGGAATGTAAAAAAATTGTGGGCGAATTTGATGATCCGCAACCCCGATTTTTTGACCCCTAAAGTTTGAAAAAATCGAAAAAAATCGAAAAAAAATTCATCATTTCAATTCTAAATACGGGACAATGTTCTTTTTACATCTTAATATGTCCCTTGGTATGTAAAAAATTCGTGGGCGAAATTCATGATCCGCAACCCCGATTTTTTTACCATTAAAGTTTGAAAAAAATTTGAAAAAATCCAAAAAAATCGAAAAAAAATTCATCATTTTAAATCTAAATTCGGGACCAAAAATTTTATTGTTTTTTCGCATCTATATATGTCCCTTAGGACGTATAAAAATGGTGGACGTATTTGATTTTAATTTTATTCACTTTACAAAATTTTTATTTGTTTGAATTTTTATTACTTGAATTTTCATTTAATATAATAGGCATTTTGAAGAGTTTTTATCGTGTAGAATTTCATTGCATAGAATAAGAATTGTGTCAAATTAAATTCTACTAAAAGAAAATTCTAACTAATGATTTTAAAGCTTAATCATTTGTCATCATTTCTATTCCCTGTAGTCTAGATGCGTGTGTGGCGGGGATAGAACCGAGCGCGGATATTCGGCTTCGTTCGGCTCAGATCGGCTCTTTGCTTGGCACTGGCCTCGCCGCTCTCCCCATCAGACCCCGGCGAAAGTCTATAACTCCTTGGAAATCTTATTTTTCTTTTCTCGACATATTCGTTCGCTCTCCACTCGGACCCAACTTAAACTTGCTTTGGTGAAACAGTGAAGCTTTATGTTTGAGTCAATATTATTTAGTGGTGATATGATCCTGAAAAATTCTGAATTTTTTTTCAGTGATTGAAATTTTTAATTTTTATCATGAATAAAATTGTAATGTCCATAATATTAAAATTTTTCAAAAATTTAAAATTTATGTAATTATTATGTCAAAACTATTATAACCAGTTAGTAGAATATTTAAAAATGTATTAATTTATTTATTATTATGTAAATTAAAAACAAATATTCTAACAAAATTATTGGGTATTAATTAAAAATTAAAAATGTCCTACAATACATTTGTTTTTTAAAATCAAGATTTCAAAAAATGTTTAAAAATTTTAATATTAAAAACTTTATATTTATGTTATTCATGATAAAAATTTAAAATGTCCATGACATTTTCAGTTTTTCATTAACTGAAAAAATATCCGAATTTTTCAGGACCATGTCACCACTAAATAAAATTGACACAAATATAAAATATTTAAAATTTCACTGTTTCACCAAAGCGATTTTAAGTTGGGTCAGTGGAGAGCGAACGAATATGTCGAGAAAAGAAAAATAAGATTTCCAAGGAGTTATAGACTTTCGCCGGGGTCTGATGGGGAGAGCGGCGAGGCCAGTACCAAGCAAAGGAGCCGATCTAAGCCGAACGAAGCCGAATATTCGCGCTCGGTTCTATCCCCGCCACTCACACATCTAGACTACAGGCAATGGCAATCACGTCTGTTTTATGATTTTTGGGACAGATGATTATGCTCTAACAATAATTAGTTAGAATTTTCATTTTATAGTCTTTCATTTATCATAATTATTTTTGAGTCAAATTTTTATTTGTGTGAATAAGTATTGTGCAGAATTTTTATCAAACCAAACAAAAAAACAATTCACAGAAATTTTATTTGTTTGAATCTTTACTTATCAGTATTTTTAATAGCTCCAATTTTCATTTAACATAATAATCATTTTCAAGAATTTTTATTGGTTAAGTAAAAATTCTGTATGTAGTATGACAAATCCTTAATATGGAGATTATGTCAAATAATAATTAGAACACATGTATTTTTTTCGATTTTTTCAAATTTTAGGGGTGAAAAAATAAAAGTTGCGGATCATGAAATTCGCCAAAAATTTTTTTACATTCCAAAAAACATATATAGATGCGAAAACAACAATAAAATCTTTGGTCCCGCAATTAGAATGGAAATGATGAATTTTTTTTCGATTTTTTTGGATTTTTTAAATTTTTTTTCAAACTTTACGGGTCAAAAAATCGAGGTTGCGGATCATCAAATTCGCCCACAATTTTTTTACATTTCAAGGGACATATAAGGATGCAAAAATAACAATAAAATCTTTGGTCCCGTATTTAGAATTGAAATGATGAATTTTTTTTCGATTTTTTTGGATTTTTTCAAATTTTTTTCAAACTTTAGGGGTCAAAAAATCGTGGTTGCGGATCATGAATTTCGCCAACAATTTTTTTACACACCAAGGGACATATAAAGATGTAAAAAGAACAATAAAATTTTTGGTCCCGTATTTAGAATTGAAGTGATGAATTTTTTTTCGATTTTTTTGGATTTTTTCAAATTTTTTTCAAACTTTAGGGGTCAAAAAATCGGGTTTGCGGATCATCAAATTCGCTCACATTTTTTTTACATTCTAAGGGACATATAAAGATGCAAAAACAACAATAAAATCTTTGGTCCCGTATTTAGAATTGAAATGATGAATTTTTTTTCGATTTTTTTGGATTTTTTCAAATTTTTTTCAAACTTTAGGGGTCAAAAAATCGGGGTTGCGGATCATGAATTTCGCCCACGATTTTTTTACATACCAAGGGACATATAAAGATGCAAAAACAACAATAAAATTTTTGGTCCCGTATTTAGAATTGAAATGATGAATTTTTTTTCGATTTTTTTGGATTTTTTCAAATTTTTTTCAAACTTTAGGGGTCAAAAAATCGGGGTTGCGGATCATGAATTTCGCCCACGATTTTTTTACATACCAAGGGACATATAAAGATGCAAAAACAACAATAAAATTTTTGGTCCCGTATTTAGAATTGAAATGATGAATTTTTTTTCGATTTTTTTGGATTTTTTCAAATTTTTTTCAAACTTTAGGGGTCAAAAAATCGGGTTTGCGGATCATCAAATTCGCCCACATTTTTTTTACATTCTGAGGGACATATAAAGATGCAAAAACAACAATAAAATCTTTGGTCCCTTATTTAGAATTGAAATGATGAATTTTTTTTCGATTTTTTTGGATTTTTTCAAATTTTTTTCAAACTTTAGGGGTCAAAAAATCGGGGTTGCGGATCATGAATTTCGCCAACAATTTTTTTACATACCAAGGGACATATAAAGATGTAAAAAGAACAATAAAATTTTTGGTCCCGTATTTAGAATTGAAATGATGAATTTTTTTTCGATTTTTTTGGATTTTTTCAAATTTTTTTCAAACTTTAGGGGTCAAAAAATCGGGGTTGCGGATCATGAATTTCGCCCACGATTTTTTTACATACCAAGGGACATATAAAGATGCAAAAACAACAATAAAATTTTTGGTCCCGTATTTAGAATTGAAATGATGAATTTTTTTTCGATTTTTTTGGATTTTTTCAAATTTTTTTCAAACTTTAGGGGTCAAAAAATCGGGTTTGCGGATCATCGAATTCGCCCACATTTTTTTTACATTCTAAGGGACATATAAAGATGCAAAAACGACAATAAAATCTTTGGTCCCGTATTTAGAATTGAAATGATGAATTTTTTTTCGATTTTTTTGGATTTTTTCAAATTTTTTTCAAACTTTAGGGGTCAAAAAATCGGGGTTGCGGATCATGAATTTCGCCAACAATTTTTTTACATACCAAGGGACATATAAAGATGTAAAAACAACAATAAAATTTTTGGTCCCGTATTTAGAATTGAAATGATGAATTTTTTTTCGATTTTTTTGGATTTTTTCAAATTTTTTTCAAACTTTAGGGGTCAAAAAATCGGGGTTGCGGATCATGAATTTCGCCCACGATTTTTTTACATACCAAGGGACATATAAAGATGCAAAAACAACAATAAAATTTTTGGTCCCGTATTTAGAATTGAAATGATGAATTTTTTTTCGATTTTTTTGGATTTTTTCAAATTTTTTTCAAACTTTAGGGGTCAAAAAATCGGGTTTGCGGATCATCAAATTCGCCCACATTTTTTTTACATTCTGAGGGACATATAAAGATGCAAAAACAACAATAAAATCTTTGGTCCCTTATTTAGAATTGAAATGATGAATTTTTTTTCGATTTTTTTAGATTTTTTCAAATTTTTTTCAAACTTTAGGGGTCAAAAAATCGGGGTTGCGGATCATGAATTTCGCCAACAATTTTTTTACATACCAAGGGACATATAAAGATGTAAAAAGAACAATAAAATTTTTGGTCCCGTATTTAGAATTGAAATGATGAATTTTTTTCGATTTTTTTGGATTTTTTCAAATTTTTTTCAAACTTTAGGGGTCAAAAAATCGGGTTTGCGGATCATCAAATTCGCCCACATTTTTTTTACATTCTGAGGGACATATAAAGATGCAAAAACAACAATAAAATCTTTGGTCCCTTATTTAGAATTGAAATGATGAATTTTTTTTCGATTTTTTTGGATTTTTTCAAATTTTTTTCAAACTTTAGGGGTCAAAAAATCGGGGTTGCGGATCATGAATTTCGCCAACAATTTTTTTACATACCAAGGGACATATAAAGATGTAAAAAGAACAATAAAATTTTTGGTCCCGTATTTAGAATTGAAATGATGAATTTTTTTTCGATTTTTTTGGATTTTTTCAAATTTTTTTCAAACTTTAGGGGTCAAAAAATCGGGGTTGCGGATCATGAATTTCGCCCACGATTTTTTTACATACCAAGGGACATATAAAGATGCAAAAACAACAATAAAATTTTTGGTCCCGTATTTAGAATTGAAATGATGAATTTTTTTTCGATTTTTTTGGATTTTTTCAAATTTTTTTCAAACTTTAGGGGTCAAAAAATCGGGTTTGCGGATCATCAAATTCGCCCACATTTTTTTTACATTCTAAGGGACATATAAAGATGCAAAAACGACAATAAAATCTTTGGTCCCGTATTTAGAATTGAAATGATGAATTTTTTTTCGATTTTTTTGGATTTTTTCAAATTTTTTTCAAACTTTAGGGGTCAAAAAATCGGGGTTGCGGATCATGAATTTCGCCCACGATTTTTTTACATACCAAGGGACATATAAAGATGCAAAAACAACAATAAAATTTTTGGTCCCGTATTTAGAATTGAAATGATGAATTTTTTTTCGATTTTTTTTCGATTTTTTTGGATTTTTTCAAACTTTAGGGGTCAAAAAATCGGGGTTGCGGATCATGAATTTCGCCAACAATTTTGTTACATACCAAGGGACATATAAAGATGTAAAAACAACAATAAAATTTTTGGTCCCGTATTTAGAATTGAAATGATGAATTTTTTTTCGATTTTTTTTCGATTTTTTTGGATTTTTTCAAACTTTAGGGGTCAAAAAATCGGGGTTGCGGATCATCAAATTCGCCCACAATTTTTTCACATTCCAAGGGACATATAAAGATGCAAAAACAACAATAAAATCTTTGGTCCCGCATTTAGATTTAAATTAATGAATTTTTTTCTATTTTTTTTCAATTTTTTCAAATTTTAGGGGGTGTTTGGGGTGTAATTTGTGTAATTTTTTTTTCTAAACTGTATTTTTGGTTGTTTTTCATTAGTTTGTACCTATTTTAAGGAGTTTTATGTAATTATTAAAAAAAAATTTTTCGTTTAAGATAAACGTTGCGTACTTCAGGGAGGTGACTCTAATTTATCTGGTCCCTTGGAAATTTGCTATTACACGGTAATAGAAAAGTATAACGTCTAAAAGTTCAGAGTATGTCGAGTCTATTTAGCACAAAAACTAAACTAAACTAAAAAAAAAAAAAGAAAACAAAGAGATAAAAATAGGTCTCAAAGCTATTTGTAGTCTATTAATTTTTATGAACTTTAATTAATTAATAGAATTTTTTTTAACGACTAGTAAAAAAAGGAAGAAAAAGGCTTTTAAAATAAAATTTTTTTTTTTAGACAAAAAAGCGAGGATTTTTTTTTAAAGAAAGTTATATTATGAGAAAATTTGCAAAAATTCTTTTTATTAATGAAATTTCAGCTTTATATATCTTGATCTATACGGATCAAATAAGATTAAAAATAATGAAAAAGTGGTTTAATTTTCCTCGGTTATAAGGGGGATTTTTAAAGAGAGAAAAAGAGAAAACTGTAATGCATAATACCTCTCAACGGACTTATCGTGTCACTTTGTCTCAAGAGCACTTTGAACCCTTTAATTCCTAGAGACGTTTCTCCCGTTTTGGTGTGTCATTTTTGCAACAAGATGCTATAAATTGTCAACTATAATGGTTTCAGAATGTAATTATCAAAAAAAAAGTCTTGATATAAATTTTTATCCTTTCAATCAATCGTTAATTTCAAAAATTCAATTCAATAATTATAAGAATTATTCAGTTTAGAATTTTTTTTTTTTTTTTGAGACACGTGTTAAAGTAATTGAAGAATAAATGATTAAATTTGATATTGTTGGAAAAAAAAATAGCGTAACACTAAATGCGTGTATAAGTGTCAATTTTCTTGAAACACATAAAATATTCAAGGACAATGAAATTAGTGCACTTCATACATTATGTTTATTGTTACACGCGAATGCATTAGTCTATAACAAAAGGATTTATTCATGCATGAACCATATCTTGAGCTTGCATTTTGTTTGTCATATTGATTCCGTTAAGACTATTCTCATTTCTATATATATATATATATATATATATATAGGGGGAGGGGGGGGGGTCTATAAATGCATTAGATGCATTGCACGAGACGCGACTTGACTGTTTGGCGTCAGTTAATCTATTAATCTATACGTGCTTATTTTCAACTGATTCACGGAATCGAAATGTTAGAATTAGACTCAGGCGCACTAATTAACGCGAGGCGATAAAATAATTTATGCCCTCACGCTATATTGAACATAGGTTACTATACTACGACGCTTTTCTTTATATATATATATAAATACCAATCTTCTGATGCGCAAAGAATCATCCTAGTCATTTTTAATTGACACAGATTTTTCAAATCCTTATTTCTGTCACTCTAAATTCAACAACCCGTCAATCTTCTTTTGATTTCGTATACATAAAAAGACTCCTTTGTTATCGAAAAAAAGTTGATTTTTTTTATTATAACAAAATTTAATTGATTAATTAATATTTTATAACTAATGTTATTAGATATTAAATTCATTTTAATAATTATTGTAATGAGAATAAATATAATTCTATATAATGAATATTATCAAGAAAATTTATTACAAATATTTTAGAATCGAACTATAAAGACAAATTTTCAAAATTTTATTTAAGTAGGACAAATTTCTAAAAAAAAAAAATTCTTAAATTTCCATTTTTATAATTTTTTCAAATCTAATTTAAGCAATTTATTCGAATTAAAATTTTTTTTCATAGTTTTAAGTTTTTATGGTCAAAAAAATTTCATGTCAATATTTAATTAAGTTTTACTGATTTTTAAATAAAATTTTTTTTTAAATAATAATTTTGAAAGAGTTAAAATTGAAATTTTCAGAAATAATTGAATTCCAAAGGATTTTGTTAATTTTCAGACAATAATATTAAATTTAACAGAACTAAAAATAATTTATCAAATAATTTTAGATAACATTTTTTAAAAGTAATTGAATTTTTAATGATTTGCATTTTAGATTTTTGAAATTAATTGAACTTTAAAGTGATTTTTAATTTAAAATTTTTGATCATTTTACTCAAAAATTTATTAGAAATTGCAGACAAAAATACAATTATTTGAAAATTTTTTAAAGGGAAAAATGGTTTTAGATAGTTGAATTTTCGAAGAATATTATAAAAATCATTGAAAATAATTGAATTTCAGCTGAAATTATTAAATTTTAGAAGGTTTAAATTGAAATTGAAATTGTTGAAAATAATTAAATTTTAAAAGATTGTCTTAAATTTTAGACAATAATTATAATAAGAGAAATTCTAAATTCTTCGTATAAATTCTATAAATATGAAAAAAATAAATAAATTAAATAATAAATAAATAATTTTTAAAATGAAAAATTCTGCAATTTCTTGCCTAAAAAATATTTTATTTATAATTTTTTGATTAATGAATACTACCAGAAATATTTTTTAGGCTTCGTATTTATTAGAAATCACATAAAAAAATTGAATTCCAAAAGTTTTTTAATTGAAAAATGCTTTCATATATAATTAAATTTTCGAAGAATATTATAAAAATCATTAAAAATAATTGAAATTTTTGTAAATAATTAAATTTCAAGTGATTTTGAATTAAAATTTTTTGATAATTTTATTTGCTAATTTTTTTTTTTTTTTTTTTTTTTGATTATGAACAATTATTTAAATTTCATAAAAAATTTTAATTGAAAAATAGTTTAAGATAATTGAATTTGTGAAGAATTTCATTAAAATTATTAAAATAATTAATTTAGTGAAGAAGTTTAGTTAAAAATTTGTTAAATAATTAAAATAAAGAAGATCTGAAGAAGATCTGCATTGCATACTAAAAAAAAGGTATTGTGTTTAAAAAAATTTTTTTTAAATATAAAAAAAAGTCGAAAAAAGTCGCATTTTATTAAAATTAATAAGTCGAAAAAAGTCGTATAATCCGAGGCCTGTTTATTATAATAATATTTGTTTAGTAATAAATTAAATAACGAAATTTCTATAGTGAAAGGCTGAGGGTAAAACAATAATAATTTTTGGTCGTCAGGTGGCTAGAATCTGGGCACAATAATCTCGAAAATGATTGGTGGGAAACCGCAAAATAATTGAGATTCGTTTCCAACAAACACAAATATCAACCTTTTAGATGAGTACCCAACATATACATACGTATAGATACGACGACATTGGGACATGGTTCGAAAACCGCAAAGCTGCGGTGCACTTTATACAAGTGACCACATTCACATCTAAAAATAGTATTTTAATTACCAATTATAAAAATAGAAATAATATTTTTATTTCTTTGTATACAAAAATTTCAACATGATCGATTTTTTAAAACCTATTGTCTCCGTAAAAAATGTGGGAAAAAATTTTTTTGTGCTATTAAAATTAAAAAAAAAAATTCTCTAAAAGTATTGGAAATCGATTTTGAGACGAATATATATATATAGTCTTATAAGATTTCCAATGTACAGTTTGAGGGTATTATTTATTCTATGTAGAAGAGAAGATATAAATTATGGAACACTAAGAAGCTTACTTGCCTCGTTGTTTGAAAGCAAAGCATCATTAATCACCGCTTGAGGTACAAGTTTCCAGAGGTGCGAAGATTTCAAAGCACCTCATCCCTCATTTAGTGACATTCAACTCTTTTTCTATTTTACTATATTTTAAACTAAAAAAATATTTATTGCCTAAAATATTGTTTTTCAGTTTCTAAGAATAATTTTTAAAAAATTTATTCAATTTTATATTAAAAACAAGATTCTTAATGATAGATATATACTTATATATAAGTTGCAAAAACAAAATGATTTTCTCTATATCAATCTAAACTGAAAGTTTTTTTCTATCAAGAAAAAAAATTTAATACCACCGAAAAAATGTATAACAATTGAAAAGAAATATTTTCTACATTTCTTTTTATATTTTCTTTTACAAAAATATTTTTCTAGAAGTGTATTTTTCTTATCATATTTCAAATATAAACTAAAGAATGACTTTTAAAATTTTTCTCCTTTCTTTATTTTGCGAAATTATTCCATTCCTGTATTTTGTAATAACATTTTGACATTATCAATATTTTTTTTCAAAAGTCAAAAATTTAATTTTTACATAAAATTTTCTTTAATTTATTATTATATTTAATTTTATTTTTACATAAAAAAGGAGAAAAATTCATTTTTTTTCTCGATAAGAAAATAATAAATATTTCTTGGGAAAATTTCCTTATTTTCCAATATTCCATGAAGTTATAATTTTTTTTCTCTCCTTTTTTTTTTTTTTTTTGTTGCCAATAACAAACTTTTTTGAAGAGCAAGTGTCGCTCTAATTATAAGCTAGGCGTGAATCTCTTTGATGTGCACCATCATAATCAAAGACGGGGTAATATATGTTTCAGCTGGATCCAATCTCGTGGGGAAGTTTACTCAAAGCGTCAGGAGAATCGTGCAGGATGTCAAGGATGAGGGAACCGCGAGTACGTATGATATATACTAAATAATTTGCTTTATCTTTTGTCAAGGATATATCTAACTGAAATAATACATAACACGACTTTCTAAAATTCAATTTAACGCGTCAGTAATAAATTATAACTTTTTTTTTTAGATTGCACTTCAGAAAATGAAATTAATATTTTCTCATATTGTAAAATAAAGAAAGAGTAAAATATTTTTAAGAAGAGATCTTTGAAATCTATTTTTTTTTATAAATAAATAAATAAATAAATAAATATGAGAAATTGAAAATAATTTTGAATTCAAATTGAAAATGATACTAATTTATATATATTTAGAAGTTGAACAGTTATGTTCCAATTTTCCTTCGAATTATACCAATGTTTCAAGCCTTGATAATATCTTAAATTCATTGCTCTAGGCGAATTAATTTGTATGAAAACTTTCTTATTGCGACACCTCGAGGCTATAAGGAAAATGACAGAAACTATTACTGTCACTAATTTACTGCAAACCATCTTTGAATTAATGTACATTTATATACACTACTGTCGAAAATTATACAATCTTTTTTATGATT
Source organism: Leptopilina boulardi (assembly GCF_019393585.1). Classification (NCBI taxonomy): domain Eukaryota; kingdom Metazoa; phylum Arthropoda; class Insecta; order Hymenoptera; family Figitidae; genus Leptopilina; species Leptopilina boulardi. The sequence continues at coordinate 612,509 of NW_026137655.1, read as the reverse complement.
TTTAAAACAATTTAAAATTATTCAAAAAGTCCCAACAGTGATAAAAAAAACATTAGTTTTTATATTTAATATTTTACTATTATCAAATAAATATTTTTTTGAACCAAATAATTTTTATTTTTAGTCAATTATAAATTTTATTTGTTTCGAATACAGAAATTATTGGTTTAAATACAGTTTATTTGATTCAAATAAAAATTATCAATGCAAATAAATATTTATTCATTTATTTATTTGTTTATTTATTTATTAACTCAGAGAAAAATTTTGTTTCAACGAAATATACAATTTTTTTCTATTAACACAATTTTTTGATTACTTCAAACAAAATTTGTTTAATTCAAAAAAATATTTATTTGACGTAAATAAACGTTTGAATTATTTTAATAAATTTCTCGAATGAAGAAATAATTATTGAAGCAAATAAACTTCTGATTCGATTCAACCAAAGATTTTAATAGCAATGCATTAATTAATTAATGCATTGCTTAATTAGGCTGAATTAGTTGAATTCAGACAATATTTTTAGTTGTTTGAAAAACAAATTTTTTTTCTGAATTCAAGTAACTTATTATTTAAAACATATAATTTTTTTTTCAGTGTAATATAATGACATAATTATTTGCTAATTTAATTCCAATAGTATTTATAGAGAAAATGATGTAATCACGTGAATTGAAACAAATTAGCGATTTTTTTTTTTTTAATGCAAAATCTACTTTATAGAAAATTGAATCCCTTTTTTTAAACAGGTGGTCAAACAAAAGAGGAAATAATCGAAACTAACGAAAGACTAAGAGCTGTAAGAATACGTCTTGATGGAAGTTACGACACTGCAAAACGAGCTCTTGTGGAGCTTATGTGCAAATACACAGATAGTAAACAAGTTCGCAATATTTTTCAACGTTACAATTTACTGAAAGTCATGATTAAGGTAATAATTATAAATTTTTTTATATTCAAATTTTAATTTAATTTAATTTTAAATTTTAATTTTAATTTTTTAATTTTAATTTTTTATTTTTATTATTTTTATATTTTTATTTTTATTTTTATTTTTATTTTTATATTAATTCAATAGTAAATAAAATAAAATAAAGTAGTAAATGTATAACAATATATAATTTATAAAATTAGTATTTATCAAATTTTGAATTTTATAAAAAAAATAAAATAAATAAATTGTCTCAGCAATAAAATGAGACTCGTTTTGTCAAGTAATATTTATTATATCCTATAAACAGACCATTCGTTGTTCTTTCAGTAAGAAAATAAGAAAACGAAATTCTGAGTTCACATATACAAGAAAATAGTTAAGGTCTCGTCTTTATATGTTCCCTTCTTCTTCAAACCCAAGGGATTCCACCATCTAACTCGAAGAGATTCTCATGGGTCCAAAGAAAAAAAAAAAACCTCCAGAATCTGCTTTTCGATTCTTTTGTGTGCAAACAAAATGTGTTCACCAATTTCCATATAGTGTTTTACACAAAAATTTTCAATATATATTTTTTTTTTTAAGAACATATTAAATTTTCTCAAAAAAAAAAGCTTCGACTAAAAAAGAAAACCTTAAGAGACACTAAAAAACAATTCAATAGAAATTAAGAGCTTATAAATTATTAAAAATTAAATTATTAGAAATTATTAAAAAAATACTAATTTTAAATAATAATAATAGTATTAAAAAAAACTTATTTTAGATAAAAAAAAATAATATTAAAAATACTAATTTTAAATTTAAAAAATAGCATTAAAAATACTAATTTTAGATTAAAAAAATGGTATTAAAAATCCTAGTTTTACATAAAAAAAATAGTATTAAAAAATACTAATATAAAATAAAAAATAGTATTTAAAAAATATTTAATACTAAAAATAATTAGTATTTCTAAGCCTTAGCAACAAATTGTGTAAAAAAGAAAAGAGAAAACAAATTTATTGTCGCTAAAGACATTTTTCTTAATTTTAAAGGACGTAATCAAGTTGGAGACTCAGTATTGGACGTTAGTGGATATACCGAGGCAAGAAAAACAGGAAACAGTGCCAGCTTTTGTCCTGAGAGCTTGCGCTATTATGGAGAAAACCCATAAAAGTGGAGAAGGTGTGAAGACAACGGCACGACTCGCGGAAGAAGCGGAAAGCAAAAGAGAACGCATCGAACGTCTTGAAGGTATATATATATATACACACACTTGTTATTATAAATATTACATATCCTTATCACCACATATGTCCTATAAAAATTTCATTGATCATAAATTTTTATCAGCTGCCTTTATATGCAAAAACTGCTTCTCATTTTTATTTATACAGCATCATAAATTTATTGTGCTGAATAGTATATATATATATGATCGCAATTATTATGAAAAGAAATAAATTTATATGATAAAAAAAAATTATAATTTATAATAATAAATTAATTGTAAAATTTAATAGTAAATGAATTATAAAATTATAATTTTATGATTTTTTTTTTAATTTTACTTAATCATTAAATAAATGTTTAATAAACGTATTGTTTGAGCAATTAGGTATATAGACATGAAATCAATGAAAATAAATGTGACAGAGAAATATTTGTTCTTTCTGGGCAAGAAGCCAGGAAATCTCATTGTCTTTGGGTAACATGGGTTAAGTGCGGTATACACTCTGAACTTATTTCTTAAAGTTTCACTTCTGTTCCGAGGGATTTTATTTCGATCATTACCTTTCCGCTCGAATAAATCCTATCTGTCAACTATCCTCTTTTCAATAGATTCTACTTTTTCTCGTTTCCTTTTAAAATTTTTACATTTTCTCTCATTCATGAAATAGAACTAAGTATATTACTATTTTTAATTCCCTACATTTTTTTTTTTGAAAGGAAATTAATAAAATCTATTTAGGTTTCAGAAAATGAAATTTTTGTTAATAAAGAAAAAATATTTAGGAAAAAAAGTTTATTTTATTCAAATAATTATTTGAATATTATCGAATAAATATTTACTTGTAGCAAATAATTGTTATTTATTAATTTATTTTTAATTTTTATTTATTTATCATTTAATTGATACAAATAATAATTAAATAAATATTTATTTGATGTCAAGTGACTTATTATTTGTATCACGGAAAAAAAGATTTACCTGGAACAGCGAAACTTTTCACTATAATAGCAAAATATTTATAATTGTTTCAGTTGAATCTTTTACTATTCTAGTTTCATAAACCTTTCACTATTTCAGGTAAATTTTTTTTTCGTGATTAAATAATATTATTCAAGTAGCATTTTAATCTCAAAAAACTAACATTTTTAATCTCTGTTAGCAGTCATCGTGTGTTATAAAAAAAAAAGACTCCTTTATTATTTAAATGAAAAATAAAAAGAAATGAAGCTCCAGATTTACGTCTTAACATTTCAAATGAACTATAGTTTTCTCGGTTGGAAATTTTTTCAGTTTTAATTTAACTTTAGATATTACAAAAAACTTATTACAGCTTTAAAAAAAAATTGAATATTCTATTTCTATTCATAGAAATAATTAAACATAAAATATTCGAAATAAATGTGAAAAAATAAAAATTTCGAAAAATGCATTTTAAATATATGTACGAAAAAAATTCAAGACCTTCTCATTATGGCAAAAGGTATTATTAGTATATAATATTAAAATAAAAATAAAAAATTAATGACATTAATAATAATAATAAAAAATACTTTTTATTATCATTATTAACTGTTATAGTTTTTTTTTAAGTTTGAGGAAAAAAAAATTGTAAATATTATAATAATAATATTAATATTATTATAGAGAAAATAAAAAAATTTCTTCTTATTTCAGATATGACAATGGCACAAATTGAAGCAGAAAACACACAAATGACCAATGATCTTTACAGGCTATTAAAAAAATATACTGGTTTAAGAAATTTAATTAGAGTTCTCAAGGTACTGTAAAAAATTATTATTATTACAATTAATTGTAATTTATTACATTTTAATTTGATGACAAATTTAAGAATTTACAAAATGTAAAAAATCCGGAACTTTTTTAAATTTTAAGAGATATAATTTTTTATTTTTATTGCAATTTTTATTTGCCCAAGAAAGTTCTATAAATATGGGGTAATTTTTTTGATAGGACCTATAGGTTTAAAGCTACATTCGCTCAAAATTGTGGAAAAATCTCTAAAGTTTGAAAAAATTTTCCAATTTTTTTTTTGTACATATTTTTTTTTTTACTAAAAATCAACTTGGATTCATATTTTAATTTTATATTACTAAACAAAAAAATAAAAAAAGAAAGAAAACAGTAATCCCCGAAGCATGAAAGAAATTATTTGCTCTTTTGCTTTGTAATGCCTTTAGCCTATAAAGAAGGTTGATCTAAATCATATTATGAAAAGAGTTGAAAGGCAGTAAAAGAAGATCGATGTTCGCGTCTATGAGAATAATTCTCTATTCGTGCTTCAATAATCATAAATTCAATATTTCACTACATTGAAAAAAATATTTATTTCATTCAAAATAATCTGTTACTTCATACTATTATCAAATAAATATTTATTTGTATTAAATAATTATTATTTGAATTAATTAAATTGTATTTATTTCAAATACAAAAATTATTGATCCAAATACAATTTATTTAGTCCAAATAAAAATTATTTATTGCTTCAAAGAAAATATTTATTTGATTCAAGTACATATTAATGTGGTTCAAGTAAATAATTATTTGGTTCAAGTAAATATTTATTTAGTTCAAGCAAATATTTCTTTGATAATAGTCAAATAACCAATTATCTGAATCAAAATAAATTTTTTTTTCATGCTGTCTATTACTTTAAAAGATAAATTTAAAAAATACGGTATATCATTCAAATGTTTCGTTTTTGTAAATTAAAATTAAAAATTTTATTTTATAACTTTCTGAAATTGCAAATAATTTATAAAGTTTGCAATTGACCCGAAAAATATGAACTACAAATATACCCAAAATTATGTACATTGGAACTCCAATCAAAAGCAAAACGTTTGCATGCTTATTATATTAAATTTTGATTGTTTTCGTTTCCGCGCTGAAGGTTGTTACACTAATCGATGGAATACACCTCAGAGGTATATGCATTCGATTCGAGTTTCAATTTATTAAACCCTAATAATAAAAAAAAAAATTTTCATTTGAAATTTTATTTTTTTTGTCATTTTTTTTTTTTTTTTTTTAATATAAAATTCAAAATATTTTAATAATTGTTTCAGGAGGAGTATAATAGTTCAAAAGTTTATCCATTGTTTCCTCGCTATACAATTTTGAAGGATATGATAAAGGATATCATGCACAATCCAGATTATATGGAAGTCTGTCACGAAGTTGATCAAGCATAGCGGCCGGACCCCCTCCACCGTTCACCACGAATGACCTTGTAATTTAATTTTTGGTAACGTGGTTGGTGAAGGGGGTGTTATAGCTAATATTTGAAATTCTAAATTTTTTTCCCCCCCTTTGTTTTAGAAAAATTAAAAAAGGAATTTATAATGCAAAATGTTCCTTTATTTAAGAACGATAAAAATTAACTTTAGTTAAATTGTGTCATTTAAAAAAGATTTATAATATTTCTCACATGATCAAAGTTTAAAATGCATTTTTCATAAAATAACATTGATTTCACATTCATTGTTTACAAAAAAAAAAAAAACAAAAATTTATAACGCAAAAAAAAACAAATTTTTTATTAATATTTTTAAGAACCTAGTAAAAAATGTGGGTATTTTACATAAATAGATTTTATGTAATTTTCCTATCATTTCTAAAAAAAGAAAAATTCATGCAATAATTGCGAAATTTTGTAAAATCAAAAAAAATCTATAGGTGTAAATTTTCAATATATACCTAGAATAATATGTTCAATAATTATTGATTAAGCGCAAATAATAATAAAAAAAAATATTTGTTGAGTAATAAATTATCCATTGATTTCTGATTTCGATCGGAATAGCCGCTTGCACTTCAAAACACAAAGTAACTATATTTTATAATAATAATAAAAATGAAGAAAATCTACTGAGAAACATATACTTACAAGCGTTAAAATAATACTTTTTAAATATATTTTAATTAAATTGTAAGTAAATTTTATCTCAGTACAATATTAACTTATATATGAGATTGTTGATAGTAGATAATAAATTAAGTGAAGATTAAAAATCTGATTATATAAAAGGTGCTAAAAAAAAATTAATTATCTTTTATTCATGTAATCAGAGAATAAAATATTTTATTTTCAGTGAATTCTAATAATGGTAAAATATATTTTATTTTAATTTAAATAATATGCTCCAGTGTATTACAGATTTTATGTACCTATATAAATATTGATCAAATGCGAATAACTTAATAAAAAAAATATTTCAATATATCGTAGATAAATTTGCGAATTAGTTAATTTATTAATATAACTCTAAAAGGCGTGTATATAAAAAAAAATACTAGTAAATTTTACTGCAAATTTTAAATTCAGATTATTTAAATTTCATTCTATTGTCACTATAGTATTTGAAATGAACATTTTTTTTTTTTTTTTTAATATAAGAATTTAAATATTTTCATTTTCTGTTAACAATTAGAAAAAAAATTAATAAAAGAGCCTTTTAAAATGGACATATATTTCAGTATATTATAAATAATTATAATTTATAATAATGAAAGTGACATATCGTAATTAGAATATATTAAAAAAAAATATTGTTCAGTGTAATTATAAAATTTTATTCGCAGTGAAAAATTTTTCAAATCGCGATATAAATTTAAGAAAATTAGTAAAATATTAAAATTGTGCCCGTTTTTTAAAATTAAATGCGCTACATAATAGATATATAAATATTTATCAGTATATTGATGGTAGTTAGAACATTATTAAAAGTTTTTTTTTTTTTTTTAATAATTAAAGGGATTCTACAAACTACATAATTTAAAAGGAACAAGAAATTTAGAAAAAAATCTGTTTTACAAAAATAAAGATATAAAGTATAATTCAAAAACATTTACCTAAAAAAAATATTTTTGAAAATATGAACGATTCTAATTTTTTTTTTTTTTATAATTTTAAATTAAATTAAAATTTCATTTTCAGAAAAATGAAGTTATGTAGTTTATGTATGTCCCTTAAGTAAAATAGTTACTCAACTTTCATATTTAAAAATATTTTAAGAAAATTTGAAAGAAAACAGATTAAGACTTAGATCTCCGTAAATAAAAATAATTATTCCGCTCAGCCAAAGAAGAAATCAAATAATTATAATTAATGATAATTTAAAAAAAATTTAACAATAAAAAATGAAATCAAATTTTATAATTAACGACAATTATCAAAAAAAAAAAAATTAAATAATAAAAGATGAAATCAAATTTTATAATTAACGACAATTATCAAAAAATTAATTATAACAGTGAAACAAAAAGAAAGAGCCGGGCTGGATAATTAAATTTCTTTATTTTTTGTTTTCAAATAACCAGAAAAATATAGAAATCAAAAAATATAGATTCTATTTGTATAAAATATAATAACGTAATAGAATTAAAAAAAAAAAACTGAAATGGCTGACAGCCCGAAATCAAAATACGAAATAATGCGAGTGTAATATTGAGATGAAGAATAATCTGCCATTTTCGTGAAAAATGACAAACCATTTCAATATTAGACGTCGATTAGTAGATAACCTATAGCTTATGAAATATCGTTTAAATATCATCTATATACACCAATACACAAATTTAAAACATTTTATAATTCAAAAAAAAAATTTGAATTTAAAAAATCAGCTAAATTTATTTGATGAGAAATTAAAAATTTAATTTATTTAAATTTCTTTTTTCAAAAAAAAAAAAAAAACGATCAAAACTAAATCAAATCGATATAATAAATATTGTTAAGAAACTCGAGAAAAAATACAAAAGTTTTTTTTTTATAAAGTAAAAAATTCCGTTAAGCATAAAATTATTTTTTAAAAATGTATTTTAGATTAGTTTTTTTTTATTTAAATTATTGTCGTTTTTAGGAAAATCTTAAAAATAATCTTCCTATAGACCAACTACCTAAAATATATTAATATATTGCAAATTATAGACTTTAGAAATAAGATTAATCACAGCCAGATAGCGCAAAATGTGTAGAAAATGAAAAAAAAAATCTAAATAACTTAATGCAATGACTTTGAATTGAAGAACATAGCCAATGTGCTCGCCTTTTCGACAAAACTAGGAGAGTGCCAAATAGATTTGAAAATTTTATATAATATGAATGCGTGCTTCTTCTCTGAGAATGTTTGAATTATTGCGAATGGATATGTTCTAATTATTATAAGAATATTGTATATTATAGCCTAATATAATATTTTAGATTAAAATTTGCGCGCTGTATGAAAAAATTAATTTTATTGTATTTGATCACAAAAAATTTTTTCTAAAAATAAAAAAAATAGGTATATATATAATTTTAAAAAATAATTTAAAGTAAAAAAGATTTTTTTAATTCTAATTATAACATTATTTATACATAAATATTAATATAAGTATTAATTTAAAAAAAAAAATAATATTAAAATAATATTTATATTAAATATTTACAAATTTTTACATTAAAAAAAAATCTTTTTTTTATTTCAATTTCAAAATAAAATTCCTAATTTATTTTAAACAATATATTTTCATACAGCGTACAATTATCTAATTATGATAAAAAAAAAATTTTAAATATTATCGACGTCAAACGCGAGATATCTACCTAAAATGTGTTTAACAGTCTGTACATAATTACTGTATATGTAAATTAGAATGTAAGTTATATTTAAGGATTTTCGAAAATTTTCCCTATCTTCAATATTTTTAATAAACATATTTAAAAATAAAATTAACAATTATTATTTATTCAAAAGAATTAAAAAAAAAATGTTTTCTTTTTATGAAATATTTAAAAACTAGTAAGAAAAAAAAATTGAAGATACGTAAAATATCGAAGAGCAAAAGAAAAAATCCAGCCTTTAATATCATATAATTTAAAATCTAAACTATATCATTAATATGGAAATTGGTAAAATGAATACTATGAATGTATACATTATTATAATATACTACATATATATATTATATATAAATTATGTATTATGGAATATCTTCCGCAAGTGAAATTCGACCAATCTATTTGTCTATATCATTAATTAAGTATATACTATACACGCATCATTTGCGTTTTTCATGCCTTCATGCTTCCAATGTATCTTTACTATAATTAATCTTTACAAAAATTTTACATATAATATCTAACTTCATTGGAAATTAATTAGATAAATTATTCATTGATATATTTCTATAAAACATTAAATATTAAAATTGTTTGTAAATTAATTAATTTAAATAGATAATTTTTAATTAATTAATTAAATTCCTTTATAAAGGAACATATTTTTTTATTATATATTTGTAATGTTTCAATTTTACATTTAATCATTTTTAAAGTGTTGTGATGTTTAAAAAATTATAATAAATTATTCGCAAAAAAAAAATTGACATAACTCTATATATATGAAGATATTTATAAATTATGCCAGGACTTAAAAATGGAATATTAAATATTCCTTATATATTAAAAAAGAAAGAAAGAAGAAAATACAGGCAAACAGAAAGAAATGATTAAAAAAAAAATATGGGGAATATTTTTAATTTAAAAAAAAATGGTATACAGAAAAATGTATATCTAAAATATAGTAAATAAGACTATTCTCTTTTTTGATGTCACTGTATAGATCTACGTATGTTGTTAGATTTTAAGCAGCTTTGTCCGGATATAAATAATATTTCCATATCTTATCAATGGTTTTTCACAAAAACTTTATAAAAAAAAAAATCTTAATTCGTTAAAATTATTTTACTATTTTTTTTTTTTTTTAATAAAAATAATTTCTAAAATATACCATTTTTTAATATATCAAATTTTGTGACTGGCAAAAAACTGAATTCAATTAAAATTATTGAAATCCAATTTATAATTTAAATTTTTACGCTTATTTAACCAAATTTTATTATTATTTAATTTTAATATTTAATAATTTTAAAAAAAGTATTGTTATAAGAATACAATACATAGTCAAGTATAAAAGATGTAATAAAATTTTAAGAGATACCTATATATAGTCAACAAAAAGAAATCAAAATTACATGCATACATATAAATAAACATTTGAATAAACATTTATCTATTTACTGATAAATAAGATTCTAATTTTATTAGACTATTAATTTTTCAAATTCAGTTTTAAAATAGTAACCTCCTTGGAAGTAAAAAGATAAAATTAAAATTTATTTTTTGCATTTTTATTAGCAAACTCCAGATCTCAAATGTTTTTAATATATATTGATGTTTGACCAGAAGTTCAAAGTATTTATATATAAAAAAAGTCACAAAAATAGTGACTAGTAAATTATTATTAAATAAATAACCGAAAACAACTAAACATTTTTAAAATAATCAGTTTATCATGTGCACATTTTTGGTTGTTTTTTTTCATTTTAAAAAGAACTTTCAATATGTAATTAAAAAAATTTTTTACAAACAAATTTTAAGAAATATATTTATACACACTTTTTAAATTATAATTAGTGAAAAATGAACTAATTGTCACAAATTTGTTAACATTTTTATTAATTGAAATGCAGCTCATTTTTCACAAATTAGAATTTAATATCAAAGTTTAACACTTCTTTTAGTAACACATGTTCACGTCAAATCAAAGCCTATAATAATCAAATATTCTGAATATAATGTCAACCAAGTTTTAAAAATATGTAATTAGATACTATTCATTGTAAAATTTTTATTAATTTAAAAGAAGCGTTTTAGTCGGAAAAATATTCGTAGATATGTGTATTTATATAAATGTGGAAATAATTCCATTTTTTCAATTAATTTTTATATTATTTTAAAATAATGTTGTCTTTGTAATAATTGAAAAGGCATTATTTGTTCTTTAATTGTTACGCTTTGTTAATAAAATATTTGTAAAAAAAAAAAATATTAAACCAGTATTTCATTTCTCAAAATAAATATATTTTCCATTAAAAACGGAAAATATTTATATCTATAGCAAATTGAAAATAAATTTGATAATTGACTCTGTTTGTAATAGACGCATTTTCTTATATATTATTTTTGGATCGTATTAAAATTGTTAATTTAACAGAGAAAATACATAATTTACATACCCATTTTCTTTTGTTATTGTAAATCCTGACTTCATCCATTTTTTCATCTTGTTCGACTATAAGGACAATGTGCTCGCACCACGTTTTTAATTAAGAAACCTAAATGTTTTAATCTTTTAATTTGTTTCTAATGTAACAATTACTGTTTTTCTTTTGCTAATATTTCTTTAGTAAATAAAAAAAAATGCACATACACTTCTCACTACTGTTTTAAATTTTCACTGCACAAACGACTTTTTAAACTAACGAAAGGTTAGGTTATTGTCACCACTGTTAATGGCGCGTTTTCAATATACTTAACGGTAATCCACATGCATGCAAGCTTCAAAAATTGTCCGTCCGTGGCGCTGTTTCAATGTTTTTCAACTTGTACTGAACTTCTCTAATCACATTATTCATTGATTTAATTATTTTGGCGCCTTCCTTGTTCGTTACTTTGTGACTTGTTTTGTTTTTTGTTTGCAACCGGTATTAGCGGTGTTAAAATCTATTGATATAAAATTTTTATTATAAGCTACAATCATGTGGGACCAATTTGATTCTGGTATGTCAGGAAATGCAGGTTATATGGATGAAAGTCGTATGGATACAACTACAGACGATGAGAAAAAAGGAAAAAGAGCTGATAACCTCGTTCCCGTAATGATTGGACATTTGCTTACAAGTGGACCAGAACTTCAATTACATGGTTTATCTGTTCGTGTTGTTTCTGTCGTTGCAAGAATTAATAGCATCGATCAAGCTACAACAAAAGTCACATACGTTATTCAAGATGAAACAGGTATAATACAATATCTTTGTTTTGCTGACAATGCTTTGTTTACAACTCATGTGGCAAATTTAAAATGAATTTTAAAAAAATGCAATTTATGAACAATTTTAATATTTATTACAGGTACAATTAAAGCCATTAAATGGAATTCAGCAGAAGATGAGGTGGATTCAAGAGAACAAGAATTAAAAGTTGGAATCTATGCTCATATTTATGGACTTCCTCGAGAACAGGAAGGAGAGAAACATATTTTAATTCTTCGTATGTTTAAAGTTAAAGAAATAAATGAATTGACATGTCACCTCCTAGAAGTGTTTTACGTTGCTCAAATGGGTCTTCATAAGCAACATTCAGTGCAAAAAGTTCAAGGTCACGCTAATTCATCATCCACTTCAGAAAATTATGATTTTCCTGGTATGGATAAAGATCAATCTCATGTTTTCTATATAATAAAAAATGACATTTCTGAAGGTGGAATTGAAAGAGATGAAATTAAATCTAAAGTTCCTTCGAATATTGTTTCAAAAATTGATGATATTCTTGAATTCCTTGCTGGCGAAGGACATATTTATACTACACGTACTGATAATCATTTTAAAGCAACTTAAATTATATTCAGAATGTATATATATATAAGGCAATTGGTTTAATATTCCGTCAATGATGTTTCAAAAAATTTTGTATCTATTTTGATGTTCGTTAAAAATATTTCATTTTTTTAATTTAATCATAAAATTCACTTTGACAATGAGTTCTGTACAATACATACAAATTAAGAAATATATATATAATTTTCTACAATTTTGATACTTTTTTTTATAATTTAAATTTATAAACGCAATTCAAATTTCCCTCTGTAAATGTAATTAAAGATGGCGTTTTTTGAATGTGCACGCGTGTGATGTCTGATGATGTTTCATAAAAATTAAAAATGTTTAACAAATATGAAAGAGATGATGTTATATAAACAGTAAAATATGAAATTTTTATAATTACAACAAATGAAATATAGTTAGTGTTTACTTACGAAATATACAGTGAAGAGAGCAAAATGAATTCAAAACAATTATTGAGGTTATGTTATACCGGTAAAACTTTCTTTTATAATTCATCTAGATATTATACAAATGGAATTGATAGAAATATTTTAAAATTACACGAAAGAGGAATGTTTGAAGATTTGTTTCCAGAACAAAGTGCGTAAGTATTTCAAAACATCTTTATTACGTACAAATAAATTGCATTAAATTATAGTATGTAATTTTTATATTTTTTTAGGGGTAGCATAAAAAAACTTTTAATTAAATCTCCACAATGTGTTTATTCTGGTTTTGATCCTACAGCAGAAAGTTTACACATTGGAAATTTATTAATTTTAATGAATCTTCTTCATTGGCAACGATCAGGTCATGATGTTATAGCATTAATCGGTGGAGCTACTGGATTAATTGGTGATCCAAGTGGTCGTAATACAGAACGTGATCAAATTGAAGAAGTATTAATAAAAGAGAATGTTGCATCAATTAAAAAAAATATAGAAACTATATTTGATAATCATGAAAAATATTTTTGGAAAGATCCAAATTATAAATTGAAACCAATAAAAATAGTAAATAATAATGATTGGTATAATGGGGTTAATGTAATTGAATTTATTCAAAGAGTTGGAAAACATTTTCGATTGGGTACAATGTTGGGAAGAACTTCTGTTAAAATACGTATGGAACAAGATAGTGGAATGAGTTTTACAGAATTTTCTTATCAAGTTTTTCAAGCCTACGATTGGTTGCATTTATTAAATAAATATAATTGTCGTTTTCAAATTGGTGGCAGTGATCAAATGGGAAATATCGTTGCTGGTCATGATTTAATAAGTAGAATTAGAAATGACCAGGTTTTTGGAATTACATCACCTCTTATAACATCGGAGGGTGGAAAAAAATTTGGAAAATCAGTTGGAAATGCTGTTTGGCTATCTTCAAAAAAGAGTTCTAGTTTTCAACTTTATCAATTTTTTATTAGAACCGCCGATTCTGATGTAGAAAAATTTCTTAATTTATTCACATTTTTAACAATAGCTGAAATTGAAGAAATTATGCTTGCACACAATAAAGATCCTGGTAAACGTGATGCACAAACAATATTGGCTGAAGCTGTCACAATTCTTGTACACGGAGGTACATAATTTATTTATCCTATTTATTTTTTAATTGATATTTAATTTAAAAAAAAAATACTTCATTTCAGAGGAAGGCTTAGAATCTGCGAGAAAAACATCTGAAATACTTTATGGAAGTTCAATTGAAAAGTTGTCAACAATGAATGTCAATGATTTGATAACAGCATTTGAAGGTGCAACTTTAGTTGAAATAATGAATGAACCAGGAATAACAGTCTCTGAATTGGCAATGAAGGCAAATTGTTTTAAAAAACAAAATGATGCATTAAGAATTATTCCAGCTGGTGGATTTCATATTAATCATCAAAAAATAACTAATGCTGATGAGATGATAGTGCCGGGAATTCATATAATGCCTAACAATTTATCATTGATTAGGGTCGGTAAGAAAACTTATCACATAGTTAAGTGGTTATAAATTGTTTGACTATATTGATTTTTAATAAATTATAATAAAACATTCGTTGCATAACATCATTCAAGTTGATTCTAAAGTTAGAAGTATTTTACGAATATATTGTTTCAAAAGTGGAAAATCATGATTTGTTTGAATCATAATATCTTTTAGATTATCATTTAAAATTCGTTGATTTTTAATTTCTTCACATAATGCAAATTCTGATTTAAAAACCATTTTATATTTTCCATTTTTAACATCTTGAAGCATTGATGATTTTCTTTGTTTTCTTACTAATATTTCCAAGTTCTGAAAATTTTGTTATAAAAATTTTTATACATGTATATTTTTAATAATTAAATATACTCACATGGTATTTTATAAGTTCGGCTTCCATTATTTGCTTTTCAATATCAGGAATTGCATCTTCAGTTTCTCGTAAAATTCTCTGACCATCATCCAATTTGTCGAATAATTTTCTTTGCTCAATTTCCAAAGAAATTATATTATTTTCAATTTGTTTTATTTCCTAGAATCAAGCATATTATGATTTAACATAGCCACATATTATTATATGAATTATTTAATATTACATATTATAAAATAATGAAATTTTATTATTTTACTTTAGCAATTTGTTTAATTTTTGTTTTTTGATCGTCCAATCGTTTACGAAGTATAAATCGTTGATTGTGCATTCCTCTGGGATTTCTTTTTTCTTTTGCTATTGCTCCATTTAAAATAATATCTCTTCGCGTAATACAAAACTCCATATCAACTATTAATTTTTCTTGAATTTTTTTTAAATGTGACAAACGTATTTCCATTTTGTGTATTTCACTTTTCATTAATGCTACATCTCCACCTGCATTGCGCTCTTCTTTAAATGATTTACTCGTTTCAATTGCTAATTGAACCTGGAAATTTAGAGAATAAATCGAAATCTTTTAATAGTTTCTTCCTTTCTTTTCAGACTTACCTTTTTTTCCCACGAAAGACTCTCACGTTGTAAGATGAGTAATTGATCTTTAAGGATTGCTTTTTCATTAATGAGATGTTTAATTTCATTTTGTAATTTTATAAGTTGTGTTTCTGCATCTTGAAGAGATTTAATATATTCGTTTTTCATTGTGTAATTTTTACTCTCTAATTCATCTTTTAAGTCTCTTTGACTGGCAAGTCGACTATTTATTTGACCTAATTTTTGTTGACATAAATTAATTATTTTTTCAATGTTTGCCTTCTCTTTATTTTGTTTATCTATTTCGAGTTCTAGTTTTAAATTTTTTTGCTCCATGATAGTAATTTGTTTACTGGTAAGACTAATTTCTTGTATTTGATTATTTCTTTGTTGACTGACTGTGACAATATTTCCTTCTTGACGTAACCAAAATTGCTTTAATTTTTTAGTCTTTAATTCTACATCGTCTATGTTTCTTTCTAGAGCTCCTATTTTCAAATCTAGTGGATTATTGTCTTCGCCAACGGTTGACAATATCTAAAATAGAAATATTTTAATGTAATTTATTTTCTTTTTTTAGTTTAAAACAAATATTTAAATAAAAATTACCTCTTCTATTTTTTTGTTTAAAGTGATAATTTTTTTTTGCTTTTGTTCCAATAAATTATCCAACTTTTCTATTTCTGCTTGCATTTGTTGTATTTCCTTATCTCTTTTTATGTTTTCATTGTCAATTTCTTGTAAGTCAGACTTTTCGCTATCGAGTTGAGAATGAAGTTTTTCTATTTCGTGAATATTTTTTCCATAAGTATTTTCGGCTTGAATCATTGACAATTCTTGTTCTTGATTTGCATTTCTAATGTCTGACAGTAATTTATTTAGATGACGTATTACTTTATTATGTGTTATTTTATCATCTAAATTTGATACAATTTCCTCTTCGAGTTTCAATTTTTGACTCATAATTTTACTCATATCTTTGTCAATTATTTTCTCCTCATTTTCGTATTGTTGATATTCCTAGAAAAAATTATTTATATTATAAATATGAAATTAAATTTTTTTAATGTAAATTAAGAAAAAATTTACCATTGAGCAATTTTGATATTCTTTTTGACTTTGTTCGAGAAGCCTGGTTGTCTTTGCAAATTGTGATTCCAAATTTTCAACTTTATCTCTATCTAGTGAAATTATTTTCATTGTGTTTTTCATTTCGTCTTCCAATCGCATATGAATGGCCGTAAGTTGTTCATTGTTTTCCATTTCTTTATTTGAATCTTTTTTGATTTTGTCAATTTGGATTTGTAAATTTTGAAATGAATCGCGTATTTTTCTGAAATGAATCTTGTAATTATTTTTTTTTTTTTCTTAATTGTATTTTTAATTTTTACATTACCTTTGTTCGGTACCAAGTTGATCATTAATATTATCTCGTTGACTAATGCAAACTAAAACACTGTTCCAGGTACTCAATAACATTTTTTGATCTTTTTGTACAACTTCTAAATCTGTACTTGCATCAGCTAACATTTGAGCAGCAACAATTTTCTCCTTATCTTTCAATTGCAACTGATCGTCAAGATAACGAATTTCATCTTCTATTTTGTGAACTTCGTTCATTATTTTAAAAAGAAGATAATCATTACGTTGTTTTTGTTGTATCAATTCTTTTCTAATTATTGCATCTTTCTCAGAAACTCTTTGTGAAATTGTTAATTCTTTGTTTATTTCATTTTCCCATTCTTTAAAAGAAGTTTCAAGATTTGATAAATTCTCCAATTTTCGAATAAGTTCTTTTTCCCTTGATTTTTCTGCTTGCAATTCTCCTAAAATTTTCTTTTGCAATTCTTTTAAATCTTTTATTTGTTGATCATTGGTTTCATATAAAGATTTTATTTTATCCAACATTGATTGATACTTTTCCAATACTTTTTGTTGTCGAGCAACTTCTAATTGAGCATTGTACAATTTTTGATCTTCAATTTCACAATCCTTCTTCACAGTTTTTATCCCTGTTTCCTGTAATTAAAATATTTTTAATTACAAAAATAAAATAAATATTGATTTTTATATTGTAAATATATACTAATAAAAAACATACAAGTTCATGAATTTCTTCAGATAATTTATTATCAATTCGAGTAAGATGAGCACGAAGAGCATCTTGAAATCTATTCATTATAGGATCATTTGGATCTAAAATTTTTAATTGAGTTTGAGTTTCATCCTTCCATGCCTGTTTACTGATTTTCATATAATTTTCTTCCAAAGGCATATCGGAGCTTTTTTCAATCATCATTGATGTGAATTCATGAACATTTATTGGAGATTCCATATTCTGTATTTTTTTTTTCTTTTGTACAATTAAAATTAGAAAAAACTATAGTTAAAAACTTTAATTATTTAATAAATATTAAAATAATAATTAGCCTATATAAAAAATAATTAACTATATTTGATTAACAATGAACACTAAAACTCCTACAATTATATATAAAATTTCTGGTTAAGTTATAAAGGAAGGAAAACTAAGTTTGACAGTTTCTATGACAACATACTAACGAAAAATTCGTATAACTATAATGAATTATATCGATAATTAAAAATATTACAAAACTTTTTTTTATTTATATTTATAACTTTTTTAACAACAAACAAAAATAATTAATAATAATTTATAATAATTCGGACAACAATAAATTATTTTTATTATTTATTCTAAAAGTTAGTTTTATAGTTACATAAATCAAAAATATCTTTAAAAAAAATTAATTAATTTCGATACTATGTTTTTTTTTTAATTAATATTTTTTTATCATTTTTGAAATAAGACTTATGATTGGTTTATAAATTATAGATTGCATGGATGTGGATGAATCATAATATTACCAGTGTTGAGTGATTGTGAACAAGTCACATATTTCTGTCAAATATGTAATATTTTTTTTTTTATAAAAACAAAGTGGAAGTAATTGAAGTATTTAAGTGAAGTCCATTTATGCAAAAAATATTATTATGCCGGATTATGAAGTTAATCAGGTTGTTAACACGAGAATTTATTCGTAGTGAAGAACTCAATAAAATGCATTTTCATCGCACATAACCTATCAGTGTAATTAGATAAACAAATATCTCGATTTTGTTTCGCAGTTTGTTCAGTTACATTATCTATTTAGAGTTGTAGTATTTTATTTATTATGTAATATGTGTGTAAATAATGGAGGTGACAAATATTCGAAATCTCGTTAGAGATTTGGACTTGACCCTTCAACCACGGACAGCTCCACGTTATAAAGTTTGGTTGCCTCTTGCTACCCAACAGGTGAATTATAAATAAAATTTTTATTATTAAATGTATATAATATTTTTAAAACAATTTTCATAATAATTTTGATATCATTTTTTTCATCTATAGTTACGCTTCAGGAATTTGATACAAATAATTGGATATAATTTAAATAAAAATGACAAATGCAAAGTGTGTTGGTTTTATTACACTATTCATAGATCATGTATGTCTTCTCCTTTATATACAAGTGAGCCGATAGATAATTCAAGTCCACGATGGGAGAGCCTAGAAGTGCCTATTCTTCATGCCACAGGACATTCTACATCTAGTGGTAATTGAAAAAAAAATAATCTTAATATCCGAACTATTTTTATAATTATATTTTTTTTCAGAAATAATTCTAAGACTATGGAGACGTACAAAAACAGGTGGTTGCTATTCAGATGTAACTCTATTCACATGGGGAATATCATTTACTGGATTAGAATATATTGGAACGAAACTTCCGAACAAATTGGAGACCGTCCTCCGTGATAATTCTCTTATATTCAAAATTCAAGGCGGTTATTTTGCACCTGCTTTTTGTTTTCTAAATCAACCACAATTAAAAAGATACATTCATATCAATGTAAATTCTAATGAAATAAGAGACAGTTACAGTGTTAATAAACTACGTAGTTTAAGAAGTAAAATGCAGGCATTAAAACAACAATCTGATTCAGTTCAAGCGCTTAGGGAGAAAATTGCTTCTGGTGAAAGTGTACAAACGCCAAAATTTGCTCAGACCACTTTAAATAGATTATTGCAACCAAAAAAAGTGAATAAAGAAAAGAAAATTGAGATTATGAATATACGTAAGGAATTAGAAATGGCAAAATTTAGAGCCAGATTACTTGAACAAGAGAGAGTGAGAAAAATGGGACAAGTACGAGCATTAAATCAGTTACATTTGGATATTACTGATGAAAATCAAGATCACGGTTTGTATTTTTAAATTATTATAAAAGTTTAAATCTTTTTATAAATTTAATCTATTTTTAAAATTAGGTTCGGATTTAATGGAACGTTATCGTGAACTTAAAAAAGATATGGAGAGACTACAAGAGTGGCGTCAAAATCACATAGACGTAAGAGAAACTTTTCTTCAAACAACTGCTAGACTTACGCATCGTCGAAGACAAATAATTGCTGAATTAAATTTAATATATCCGATAAATCAAGTATGTGTAAATTATGAAATTATTATTTCATTGAAATTGAAAATTTATTTACATAAATTGTGTACATTTTTGACTAAATTGTATTTTTTTTTTTTATAGGAAACAAATGGAATATTCAGGATAAATAATGTATTTTTACCAGACAGTGAAAATTTGGAATCGACAAACGATACCGATATAGCGGTAGCATTGGGTTTTGTTGCTCACACAACACAAATGATTGCAAATTTTCTCAATGTACCACTTAGATATCCTATTGTACATTATGGTTCACGAAGTAAAATTATTGATCATATAACAGAAAGTCTTCCCGACACTGATAGACAGTAAGTAATTTATTATCATTTTAATTTTATTTTTATCTAATTATTATCTCCATCAATTAGGTTTCCATTGTTTGCACGAAGTAAAGACAAATTACAGTTTCATTATGCAGTTTATCTTTTAAATAAAAATATTGCCCAACTTCGATGGTACTGTGGTCTTTCTACCGCTGATCTACGCGCTACTTTACCAAACCTTGCAAGTTTAATTAATTCAAGATCAAATCAGACGTAAGAAATAATTTACTTTAAAAAATAATCAATATTTTATTAACAATATAAAATTGATTTTTTTTTTCCGTTTCTAGATTAGACAGTTCGAAGAGAACATTTTCTGGTTCATCGTTAGATGCGGAAATAACAACAATTAAACCATTAACTCCACCGATACAGAAAATATTATTTGAAAAATGTCACAGAACAACACGATCAATGAGTCAATTGAAAACATCAAAAGTTTTATTGGGCGCATCTCTTGATCAAGGTTTGGATAAGCCAATTCAATCGCTAGATCTTAATATTCAATCGAAACGTATTTGTAAATCAGAAGAAAGTGCCATTGATAGTAAAACATTAACATTACCAACTAGAGATACGCCTAGTGTTAGTAGTAATGAAACATTGAATGAAACTATTTTTCATAATGTAACAGAAAGAAATAGTGGTTGTCAAAGTTTTTTTCAAAAATTTACAAATGACAATTTTATCGAAAATAGTATTGAAATTAGTATACCAACATCAATATCGAAGCCAAAGACTAATTCTGATAATGATGAGTGTTCAACTGCTCGACAAAGAAGTTCAAATTCAATAAGCAGCTGTGAAATGGCTTTGAGTTGTAATCAAATTGACGGTGAAGAAAGTTCAAATGATACATCGACAAAACATAGTGATCAATTTGAATTTAATTCGGCAAATAATGAATCCGAAATAATGAGTCATTCATTTTCAGAAAATGATAATAATAATCCATTTTTTCGTCAAAGATCGCCGTGTGAAAATTTATCAATTATGGATAAAACAAAAATTGCGGACAATGTTGATTGTGACGTGACATTTCCATTATTGAAAAGCGGACATTCCAAAGATGTTACAGATTGTAGTTTATCGTTAGATGAAATTGTTGATTATTCTGAGAAAACGGAGCCAAAACAAAGAGCAATATCACTTTGCAGTGAACCTGATGAGGGATTCATGTCAGCTAAAAATATGACTCGAAAAAGATATGATTCGGAATCAAGGTATTCGACATAGTTATCCATTGAAATTAGTAAGAAAAAAAGAATGGTGTAAAAATTCAACTATTTGTTATGTATTTATATTTTATTTTATATAATTATTTACACAGTTTTTTTTTTACAAATTTTTCTTAAATTTGTTTCCCCCAGAAAGTTATTATTTTATTTAAATTATTTTTGCATTTTTATTTTCTAAATTCCAGTCTAACAGGAGATCGTTTTCAGGCAGGATCAGGAAGAAACACAAGTACTTGTTGAAAATTGGCATAAAAGTACTATTCCTGTTGCCTCTGGAGAGACTAAGACTGACATTTCCGTAAGTTGTAAATAAAAAATAAAAATATTTTTAATATAAATTGTAAGCGAAAAAATTATATCTCTTTTTTTCTCTTATCAATTTATATTGTTTTTAATTAATAGGTAAAGGAACTGTTGAAAGAAACTCAGCTGTGTCTTTTTCAAACTAAAAAGGAAGATAACATAGCCAAAGATTTTCAAACTTCTACCGAATATATAAATTCGATCAGAAAAAGTTCGGAGAATGTCTTTGCTCGAACAGAAGCATTAGCTAATAAAAAGGCTAGTTTCAAAGTAATGAGAACACGTTTGCAATAATTTACACAATTTACTTTTTTTTTAAAAAGGGATTTTTTAGATTAATTTTACCGTCTGGATAAATTGCTATATTTTGCTTAAAAAAAAAAAATTATGCTCAATTGCTTGAAACGGTGGAAAAAAAATTTGTAAATTACGTCGTACCTATTATGTTTTTTATTCAAATTATATCAAGACTCGTAATTATATCGTGATATTAAGTATTTCAATATTAAATATTTAAAAAAAAAAAAATTATGTACAGAACAAATTAGTAAATAGAATATTAACTTATTTCGTGAATTAAGTATTGTTGATATTTTAATAATTGATTTGTTATCTCTTCGTTTAAAGATTTTTAATAGATCAGAAAAAGAATCTATTTTTAAATGAAAAGAAAGAATAAATTTACTTGAAAAGTGATTATTTAAATGAAATTTAGTCTTTGAAATTGAAATATATAAAAAAAAATATTTCCTATTTATAAAATTTAGACAAAATTAAAAACATATTGAGGAAGGAAAATTTTCCTGTTTATACATATTGAAAACTTACATTTCTTTTTTTTTTTTTGAAAGGAAAAAATGCCTGTACTTAAATCAAACTTGTATGACATGATTGTAAATATAAAACATATTCTACACTTAATGAGAATAAATTCTATAAAAGACATGAAGTTATTTGATAAAATTTTTTTTTTGCACTTTAAAAGTGCATAAAGAATTCATTAGAAAAATTACATAATCATCTAAATTACAGTACTTTGATATCACACAAATAATAAATTCATTAAAATTAAGTTTGTACGTATATCTACAACTTTTGTTCCATTAAAATTTAATGAACATTATAAAGTCTCTAGTCTTTGTAATCATTGATTTTGAATTAAAATCAAAATTTAATGTGCATTCTCAGTAGAAATTTTTGTAAGTTTAGCACTTACATCCCAAAGTTTAACTGCAACATCTGAATCAAAATTTTTTTTTGGATTGTATAAATTACAGTCTCTGTACATATTTCCACTTTCATTTTCCACTGTAGAACTTAATGCGCAATGTAAAATTGTTTGGGCTCCCTAAAAACAAAAAATTTATTAAATTTATATTTTAATTTACATTTTAAAATCAACTCACTTGATTCGCAGTTCGTAGATACAATAATGCAATAGGTGAAAATATAATGTAGTGAAGCCAACTTCGTTTAACGTGTCTAAATAATCCAGTATAAGTAAAGCCAGGACAAACACTATAAACGGAAACTCCATTATCTTTCATTCTTTTTGCCAATTCAATTGCAAAATAGACATTTGCTAATTTTGAATTACAATAACTTGGATTCATTCGTCCTTCAGTTGCTAATCCTTTTTCTCCATTTAAATTGTCAAAATCAATTGTACCGGATTCTAGCAGTTTTGAAGTAACTATTACAATTCTATAAAAAGTTAAAAAAAAAAATTTAGAATATTAAAAAAAAAACAAATATCTCACTTAAAATAAATTTACCTGCTAGGAGCGCTTTCTTTCAATTTTTCCAATAATAAATAAGTCAATAAAAAGTGACCTAAGTGATTAATACCAAAATGAATTTCAAAACCATTTTCTGTGAAAGCATGTTCTTTTAATGGCACATAAACACCAGCGTTATTAATTAAAACATGAATTTTTGGAAAGTCATTCATAACTTGAGAAGCAAAATTATGAATTGATTGCAGAGAACTGAGATCTAATTCCATTGGAATCTGTAATATTAAATTACATTTGTTTTTAAATAATAATATTTGTAAAATTTCAAAATAAGTGCGGGAAATGTTTAATATATTTAATTATATTTATATAGTGTCAACTATATTTATACATAAATATACAAATTTACCAATTCTCCTGAATGTATTTGTGTGCGTATCTCAGTAATAGCTTTTCTAGCATTTTCTAAATTTCTACATGCCATAATCACTTTTGCTTTTCGTTTTGCCAATTCTTTTGTCGTTTCTTTACCAATTCCCGAATTGGCACCGGTGACAATAAAAATTCGATCACTCAAGTTTTCATCATCCTTACTTTTGTATCTTCCCCATGAATATTCCCGACATTTTCGAAGAAAACCAATTATAAAAACAACTGGTAGTAAAACATAACATAAAGTTGAAACCATTGTTTTAAATATTTATCTTCATTAAATATATTCAAAACCAACAAAACTGCGTCGTTAGGAAGGTTATGTAGTTCATTCACATTTCACGCATGTGTTTGTAAACTTCGTCGTTATATGTATATATATATGTATACACACACTTGTTATTTACTATTTACACTGATGCAAGAATAGATATCTGGTAAGTAATAATAATAATTTATGAAAATAAAAAAAAAATTAGAATTATTTAATGTGTTATTTTAATATAATTAACTGTATACAATATTAATTTTAGATTTTGAAGTGTCATTTCCTTTTTACATCAACAAATCAAATTGCACGTAAGGAATAATATTACGTGTACTATTTTTATATTCAGTTGATTAAACAGAAAGATTTAAAAAAAAATCACAATGAGACCGGGTCAAAGAAGACAACCAGGATTGCAATATGGAATTTATTTATTGGGATTGCAAGCTATTAATTTTGGTATTGACAAAATTCCTCCAGTAACTTTATTTGGAATTGCTGCACAGGTAAAATTTTATTATTATTTTAAAAGCCTTATCAATTTCATTAGGATAAAATAATTTACTTTGAATTTTAAATATTTTTGCAGGCTCTACTTTATATGGGCGTTATTCAAGTTGGATGGAATGCAGAAGAAGTTTGTATATCAACATTAAAAATATTAAAATATCGTGATTGGCGATCATTTTTCGTTTCAAATTTTGAACATGGCTCAGATATGCATCTCTATTATAATATGGCATCATTCATTTTAAAAGGACATTATTTAGAGCCAATGTATGGATCAGCTAATTTTGCATTACTTTTGGGACTTTTATCAACAGGATGTAGTGCAATGTACGTTAGTTTAGGATACATTCTTACTCAAATAACAGCTGATTATTCATATTACACTGCTTGTGCAATTGGATTTTCTGCTGTTCTATTTGCACTGAAAGTGATTGTTGTTTGCGAGGAACATGACAGAATGCATAATGTTGGAGGATTTAGAATACCAAGTAAATTTGCAGTTTGGGCTGAATTAATTTTAATACATTTACTTGTACCAAATGCTTCGTTTGTTGGACATCTTGGAGGAATTCTTGTTGGATGTTTATATTGTTACACGTTTATAGGTGAAATCATAGACAGTAAACTTTCTTCATTAACTGGTAAACCAATTATTCATGAAGAACAATTTTACAGAAGACGAGGTAATTTCTTTTCATTTAGATGAATTTTTCAAAAATAAACAAAAATAGAATTTTCTCTCAAGAAATCTTACTGTGATAAATATTTTTTTTGGTAAATTTTAAAGTAGGCACTCAGAATTTAAAATACAACATGAAAAAGTTTATTTAACTGTTAAATATTGTACAGTAATTTACACATAATTAAACAATTAATAATCTTGATGTATTTTAAACCATTTTTTTTATTTTAAGTGGTCTATAATACATCAAATTCAAAGATTCAAAAACTTATTATCTAAATAAAAATCTTAAAATGAAAGATAAGACAATTTTGTACACTATACAGTTTCGTTCTTTTTCAAAAAGTGTTAAATAGAAACTGAATTATTAACTTATATTAAATACTATAATTGCAAAAGTTGATGTAATTTAAAGAGACTAATGATAGACGTGTTCGATGTAAACTTATTAGCTGCGAGTGGATCAGCTGAAAAGAAATAATTTATTTTTAACACAAAGAATTAAAAGTATTTTTGAATAAAATTGATACTAGCATGTACTTACAAATGGCTTTGAGATCAATTTGATGTAAAATATCATAGAATACTAAATAAGTTGTAAGTTTGGCAAGCTTTTCTGGTTCAGCTTGCACATTTCCATTTATTAAATATTGACGAATCAATGGTACTAATTCTGAAAAAAAATGATAAATTTTTATAACTTTTTGTAAATTAATTAATAAATTATTTATATTTCATAGCGATTATTAAATTTTTTTTTTTGAAATATTTACCATCTTCCCACGTGTCCATGATCATTGATGTTTTTTGCTTAATCGCTAAAATACTTTCAAGTGTTAATAATCGATTAGAAATTTCTGAATAATTATCACAAAGAATTCTTGATGCGACTAGTTTAATTTGCCAAACTAAATAAGAACTTGGCCTTCTTTTTATCTCCTCTATTGTCTTATATAAATTAACCCAAAGTGGAAGAAAACTCACTTTATCCTTGATAACACATTCATAAGTTATAATAGGAAATATTTGCAAAAAATGCCTTTCTGATTCGGACATTTCTTCTAGAATTTGTTTCAATTCAATATCGTCGTAACTTTCTTGAATTTTCTCTGAAAATGACAATTCACCAATTTCCATTCTATCATTAACAAAACTTGATTGTTCTCTTATTGAATCAGTTGTTCTATCCATTGAGTCATTTAATCTTTTTGGCGTTTTACTTTGATTTTTAAATGGACAAATATCTTGAAGAATTTCATCTTGAAATTTTTGTCTCGTAGTACCGTCAAGAAAATATTTAACAATATTTAAAATTGTTTTATCATTAGAAAATGATGTTATATGTTCCGATTGTGCTGCCCAGGCAATTACATTATCTGTCGTCAAAGTCCTTGCCATAAGACTTCGAAATCCCTGGAAAAATAATGAATTTTTAAATAATATATTTTATTTGTAACATAAAATAATAATAATAATTAATAAATTACATGTGGATCTTCTAAATAAGATAAACATCCAGCTCTTTGTTTAACATCTAAAGGTTCACATCTGGAAAGCATGTCTTCCAATTGTGTCCAATTTTGACTTCTTTCAAATGTTATTTTCCAATAGCGATCATCATTTAATTGCACTTTTTTCAAACTATTCATCTGTGGCAATAAACATGGAGCTTTCATAATAATTTCCTGACCCTCTGACATTTTATCTGTTTGGAATGTTAATGTAACGGACGCATAACAATATTGAGAATTGTCAATGTCTCGTGGAAGAAGTAAACGTGGTTCAGCTGCTAATACATATAAATGCCTCAAAGCTTGAAGATGATACCTGTAAATTTTTAACATTTTATTGCAATCCTTTTAATAATAATAAACTAATACCGTACCTATTGTCATTACTGTGAGTAGGAAATTTAGGAAAAAGTGATATTATTAAAGCTGCAATAGCACTTGGACTATTTGAAAGCGTATATCTTCCTCCTCCAAGGAATAAAAAACCCAAAGCCATGTGCGTTGATAAATGAGAACCATAAGTGACAACAGTATTTGTTGGTCCAACGCGAGTTCTTATATATCTACACATTCTCATAATCTATTTGACAAAAAAAAAAAATTACTATAAATTTGTTTCTAAAATTGAAATTTAAAAAAATGTTATCTACTCACTTCTAAATTTCCAGTTCCGGCCATTACAACTGAAGACGCCAATATAACAACATTTAAACACGTTTCAATTGTAAATTTACCTGCCAATTCAGCTATTGATTTCTGCGAAAGTGAAATAAACATATCCGCATAACTTTGTAGTGTTTTAAATGCATTTTCATTTGCAGTGCCTGCATATTTCAATCCAAGTGCCATACAAGCACCAGCAATAATATTACAATACGCTTGACTGAAAATAAAAATAAATATTTAGAATTCAGAAAATATATTTTGAAAAAAATTAAAACTTACTTCATTGTTTCTAAATCAACTGTCTCTGTAATTTCCGGCGATGGTTTTATTAATTTGTACTTTTGAACAATTTCTGGAACATGACTAGAGACCCAAGCCTTCGTTGGTTCAATTTCATTCCAAAGAATAAGTGCTCTCGATAAAATTCTAAGCATTAATAAATCGGGTCTTACAAAATCGAGTAAATATTGCGTATCTGGAGCTCGCATCCATTCAGCGACTGCTCGATTACCAGAATTAAAATACATAAGACCTAGCGCAATTGTTGCACCTGGACTCGTTACATCGATATTTATGGAATCACCTTCACGAATTTGATAACTAAAAAAAAAAGTAAATATATTAATCTCGTATAATATTTTTCTTCTTTTTTCTTTTTACATACCTAGGTGATTTATATTTATCCTTCTGAGCACCCGTAAAAGGCCTTACATTTCCTCCAACCATATAATAATGTAAAGTATCAGGAATATTTCCAATATCACATGCACCACCGCATTCAAGAACCACTAGTCCTAA
The DNA here is from genome assembly GCF_019393585.1 of Leptopilina boulardi. Classification (NCBI taxonomy): domain Eukaryota; kingdom Metazoa; phylum Arthropoda; class Insecta; order Hymenoptera; family Figitidae; genus Leptopilina; species Leptopilina boulardi. Next base: position 583,969 of record NW_026137655.1, on the reverse strand, counting down.
AGCAAGACCTGCAGCAAGAGAATAAGATTCCCGATCGACGCAATTTTTCATTTCCGGTCCTGGTGGTCTTCCTGAATTAAAAAATATTTATTTTCTTTGATAAATGCTTATAAAATATTTATATTAATCTTTTCTTTGATAAAATATGAAAATGAAATTACTGACCAATTTCCGCCAAAAGAGCATGAGCAATGTGTCTATGAGCTGTTCCTTGATAAACAAGACCAACGCCCATTAAAGCGGCAACTTGAACATTTTGTTGTACACTCAATTCAATGCTTGTTGGAGGCAAAAGAGTTTCAACATGAAGCGATAATAATTTTGTCATTGAAACATTCATTGTTCCTCGATGAGTGGCAGAAAGTCCAAGAAGAAGACCAACGCTAGTTGCTTCATGGCATTCGACTAAATATTCATACATACTAACTGGTGCAAGATTTTTTAAATGTCCATTTAGACCTAGTGCCATTAAAAATCCAGAATGTTCAACTCCAAATTCACCCTGTTGCTGTTTATTGTAAACTATCCAAGTTGAATCAATATTCGATGCATCGGGATGAATTCGAAGACCCGCTGCTACACCATTGTGAAAAAGTGGCCAAAGATTCATATTTGGTGGCACTTCAATGTGACTTAATTCAACTGTCGTTCCACGTGGTGGTGCTTTTCCTGAATAAAAAATAAAATTTAGAAAAAAAAAAATGTTTAATTATTCATCTTTTGAAATAAAATTTACCAGTTAAACATAATCTCGGAATTGGAAGTTGTTCAGTGATAATAGGAGTCGCAGTTCTAAGTGTAAACATTCCTCTAGCAACAGGTAATGCCATTGTTCTCGTGCTGAGAACAAGTAAATGTCTCTCTTGCTCTTCAATGAAATCATGATCACTGACAACAGGTCTTTGAACAACAGAAATTTTCACAGGTTTCGAAGAATTCAATAATTTTCTTAATTCAGCAACTCTGTGATCTTTATTGAATCTTAATTTAAGAATCTGGAACAAATACAGTGAAATTACAATTGCAGACTTCGGATCGACTTTAAGAAGCAAAAAAAAGTTGATTTACATTTTAAAAAAAGTTGATTTTTTTATTTTAATTAAATTTAATTAGTTAATAAGTATTTTACTTTAAACAATTAAAAAATGAAAAAATTTGTTAAATAATTGAAATAAAGAGGATCTGCATTATATACTAAAAAAGACGTATTTTGTTTAAAAATTTTATATAAAAAAATGTTAAAAAAATTCGAAAAAGTCGCATCTCAGTTAAATAAGTCGAAAAAATTCATATAATCTGAGGCATGCAATTGCTTTGAATATTTTTTTCTATTAAAAATATATTTACAGTATCGTCAAAATCCATTCCATCGTCCTGATCAGGATCATCATCTTTTATTGCATAGCTTTTTCCATTTTCCAAATGATCAGTTTGTTTCTCGGGCAATGAATGTTTTTCCAAGCCTGCTAAATCTTGCCGATCAACTAATTCATAAATATCAGCTGGCCAATTTGAAAGAGGTTCTTCTCGACATCTATGCATTACATCTTTTAATATTACAGCAACACCCGGTGGTAAAGTTTCCAAATCTTTTTTTCTCATACCTATAAAAATGATAAATGAATATTTTCTCTAAGATTATTATCAATAGTGAATAAAATTAAAATTTACCTAATTCGTGATAAAGTAGAAGAATTCTTTCAGCGACGGGTTGTTCAATTTTTTTAGGAACATCCCTTGCAATAAATTCACTATCCTGAATATCAACACGACTACCAGCGGGTACAATAATTCTGATATAACGATCCATATCTAAATGATTAACTCTACCTTCATTTGCAATTAATGCAAATAATTGAACAATATTTTTTGTTTTTGTATTAACATGTTTAAGATATGGAAATGGTGGTACATCCTCAAAATTCATTAAATTATTCAATGTTTCAAAAATACTCGCCGGTTTTGTTGACATATAATTTGGTGGTGTAATTTTTTGCAAGTCCACATCAGTTATTTGCGAAATGGAAGTTACTTTACATTGTTTTGGAAAATCAAGAAAATAGAGATGAGTATAGTGATCGAATTTCAAATCTTTACTTATTTGACAAAGAAGTTGTGCCAATAGCGGTAAACTTTCTGTCATAAGACAATTTAATTTAAGTTCTTCATAAAGTAAATGAAGAGAAAAAAGTACCAACGGTAGATAAGGAAATAAGGAAGCTTGAGTATTAACTTTTCCATTATTGTTCATTGTATCCGTGGTAAAATTCTCTTTACTCGATTTTGTAAATTTTGTTAAACCAAGAATATTTGAAACAAATGTTTGTGTACTCTCATAAACAGATGTATCAGCCGTGTAAGCCCAATCTTCCAAAGAGCCACAGTCATTTGTTTTTTGCTTTTTACTTAAAACACCTGAATTATTTGATTCTGTTAAATAATTTATCTCAGTTGTTTGTATTAAGGGCAATTTATCCACTTCATAGCCGAGAAGGGTGAATAAAATTACAAGAAATAAATGCCATTCTTGTTTTGGTGAGAAATTTTGTGGACCAGGTGCATTACGAGCCCCATACCATTTAACTAATAATTGCATTGCTAAATCACGTTGTAAAACACTTTTTAATGTTTGTAGACATTTTGTAACTAAAAGTAAAAAAATTTAAGAGTTAGAATTAATTTTTATTTCAAATGAATAGAAGGTAAAATTTTGTTACCTAATGGAGAAGTACTCGATAAGGGGAGAGTAATTCTAAAGTAAGTTTGATTTCCATATTCCAATGTGAGTTTATTTCCGAGAGAATCCTTTAAAGCAACAAGATTTTCATCAATTAAAGATGTTTCCATTAGATTTGAAGGCTTACCACAAAATCCAACGGGGCTCAATAAATGAAGTCCTTCTTCAAATTTTATATCGTGAGACGAGGCACAACTTGGTGATAATAAAGAACTTCTTCTGGGAAAAGGAGAAACTTGTCGACGTAAAGGTTTATTAACAAAATGACTAAAACCTGTTAGCGATGGTAAAATACTTGGAACATGAACTTTTCCAACGCATGTCACACCTGAGTATAAAGTAATTCCATTGGACATGTCCATTATTGCCACCATGTTAAGTTTCTAAAAAAATAATTAGTATTTAAAAATTAAAAAATATTTGATGTATTTTGTAAGATATACTTACAGGTAAATTAATTGCATCTTTGGCAATAATACTGGTTACCATTCCAAAAATAATTTGCTGTTGTTTATTTGTTTTTTCAAGACGGACTAAAAATAGTTGAGATCTATTAGGAACCAAGTAACCCAAATAACTTTGACCAACAAGATCCGAAGTTAAGAAAACTTTTGATCCTTTATCAGCAATCACATCTCTAAATCAATAAAAAAAAAAAAATGTCATATACAACAGAAAGGCTAAATTGAGAGTAAATTGAATTCATACTTGGAAACAGTGATGCTTTCAGTCCAAACGTGATCAAGACAAAGTTCTGGATAAACTGGTTTACTTGGAGTTGTTCCAATATCCTGAAATTGCATACTATTGTAACTTCCACAAGGACTATTTTGTGAATGTCCTAAAATATTTGTAAACATTGTTTGATGAAGACGTGTTTGATGATGAATAGTTGTTCCAGATGGGACTCCCGATAATGGAGAAAATCCCGAATGTGTTGGTGATTGACATCGTGATATTGTTGCCATTGGACTTTGTGATCGTGAATGTGAATGCATTTGTTGTTGTTGTGCTGGTGATTGTCCACTTCCTGATGTTGTGGTATATGAAGTAGTACGCGATCCGAAGGGGCTATTCGTTATTCCCATTCCGAAGGCAGATAAAGGTGGATTTGGCATTCCTAGATTAAATTTTTATTATTAAATTAGCAAAGATACATATTTTCAAAGTATATTTACCAAAAAGACTTAGAGCTTTGCCGGTGACACTTTTATTCAAAGAAGCATTACTGCCAATATTTTTTGGAGAACTCGTGGAATAATTAAATAAACTAGGTGTTGTGTCATTACTTCCGCAAATTATTTGACATTCTTCTGGTGTGGCTTTTCGTATTTTATATACAGAATGTAATCCAGTTTTTGTATCATAAATTACAGCTAAAGATGGTTCGGAACTAGTAAAAACAATCTTTTGCGATGAATCACACATGTATGATATACTTCCTAAAATTGATTTTAAAAAATTATTAAATTTATTCACAATAGGATCTTTAAAATTTTAGAATTACCGTGTTTTATAAGTAGAGGACATATTTCATCTAGTGGATGCATAAGAGAAAATGCAACTGGTAAATGACTGTCAGAATTTGAAAGTGCTCTGCTTATTTCTAAAGAGGTATATCTAGAAGATGATGAAGTTGAAACTTCAGATTTTTCAAGTAGTAAGCCGAATTTTGTTGGCCATACAGCAGAAACCTAAATAGATTTTTTATTATAAATATTCATTTAAAAAAGTATTCATAATCTAAATATTGAAAATACCTGAAATTGTAAACTCGAAACATAATCTTCGCCAGTCTCGGTAAAAACTTTAAGTGTGTAGGTATCGAGAAGGCAAATACAATCAATTGTTTTTCCTGCAGAATTATCATCATCATTTAAATCCTTACTTTTTGATAATTGTTCTAATGTATATGTTCTAAAAGAACACCATAGAGCATGTTTAATGTCATGCTCACAAGTATAAGATTTTTGCAACACTCTTGTTGATTGATTTCCTTTTGAGTGAATTGCCACTTTTCCTGAACAATAAAGTTCTTCTTCTCCATTTGTACCATCATCACGAACTATCCAAAATTCTTTCTGTAAAAAAAAATATTCATTATTTCGTGTCATCAAATTTCAATTTAAATTTATATTTTACTTACAGAAGGTTTTTCAGAAATATTAACTTCTCTAAATTTTTGTAAAAGAACACTATCACCGGGGGCCGCTTGATTATTCGCCACAAGTTGACTAATCAGAGATCCAGGGTGCCTGAGGACCGTCTGACGTCCACCTGGTGCAAATTCCTTAGAACACAACAATAAATGTTCAAGTAAGTCATTTTTTTCATTAAAAACAAAAATATAAAACAAATAATTTTAATATTCATAACTTATTATTATTAAAATTAAAAAAATGTCAAGTCGGCATAAAAGATGAGGTTAGGTAAGCAAAACTCACCAGTGGATCAGAGGCGGCAATCATTTTCTCCCTGGATTCATCCAGATTTGCTGAATTAATTGTATTTTGATGTAAACAGACTCAATGAATCTTGTTTTTTAGAAAATTTCTTAATAAATAAAAATAAATATTGGGATGTTTTAAAAACAAAAACCATAACGAAAACAAATTCCCCTGGACGTCGCCATTTTTAATTCATCTATTACGTTTGCGCAGTTTTACTTGAAACTATACTGGCAAAATTTAAATTCTACTCTTTAATATAATTTAAATGAAAATAATTAAATTTTTAATTTAATTGTAAATAGAATTATAGGATAATTAAATAGAAAAATGTGCTTTTTCAAAAATTTATTTTCGATAAAAATAGTAATGTTAAATTAATCATAAATGAAAATATAAATAAATTATAGAAAACAAATAAAAAGCCATCAAATACGAAATACTATATATAATAAAGATTTTTTTTCATACACGAAATACATTATTTCTTGCATCAGAGGGATACTTAAATACAAATTCAAGGTATTATACAATAGTGTATTTTACCTAATATATTTCCGTCAATTGCAAAACATTTAAAATCTTAAGTCTTTGTTTTTTTTTTTAAATTTGTATATAAATAACTAAGGAATGAGAATTTTACCGAAGCATTAATATTTTTATATAATACGTGTATAATAATAATTGATAAATATCTTTTACAAATTTCATTTTTCTAAAATTCAGTGCCATCTCATTCAATAAACATTGCACTTGATCAAAAAAAACAAAATTTTTCTCTTTTTTTTTTAATAAAGTGCGATAAAAATTCGGCTTGAGTTCAAGAGTAGAAACATTATCAAGCAAGGCTCTTGGTTTCCCTTCAATATGTCAATTATTATTTCAAAGCAAAAATTGTTAGTATTGAAAAATTACCATCAAAGACATAATTCTTTCATAATTATGCTTTTTGTTCTTGCTTATCACAGTTTTAAAAAGATATATAAAATTCCAATAAAAAAAAAAAAAGAAATTGTTTTCCATTTCTATAAATTGATTCTGTGAAGCATACTTTTGTTTTGAAATAATCCTCTATTATATATTACACTTAATTAAACAGTGACGTATAAAACTGAGTTAAAGTTGCCTTAAATATTATATCTTCTATTCTTCCCTTTACTAGTCACAATGTTCTTCAATACTCATGTTTATAAATTAGTATATATATATATATTGTAAAAAATATGCGCAAATTTAAAATTAAAAGCTAAGGCTCCGGAAGAATTGTTCTTCGCGCTGTTAAAAAAAAAAAAAAGTTCTTAATTTGACATTAAAATCAACGCGACAAGTGCGACAATTGTGCAGAATTTTCGTATTACTTTTAGAATGATCTCATATCGTATTACTTGAAATAATATTCAGAAAGTTTTACGGTGAATTGCTTTGACTCCATCATCTTCATATTCTCGTTTACTACACCACATTTTTTTGAAAGTATCCAAAGAAGCCAAAATTGATCCACCTATCCAAGTACTGTATAAACGTTCTTGTGGAGCAGATATCTGGAAATTTAATTTAATTTTAATTTTTTCGTAAAAAGAATTAATTTTCTTAATACTCACCCTAATTTTAATGTCTTTAGGCGCCATTTTACGAATTTCAGCAAGTAATCTATCTCCGAATCCCTGCAAAAGAGTGGACACATTATTTTAAAAAAAAATTTAAATACAAATCTAAAATAAAACCATATTTAACATTGCTTACCCGATGTAAAGTGGATCCACCTGATAGAACAATATTTTGGAATAGCACTTTTCTTAAATCTAAATCAGACTTTTGAATAGAATAGTTGAGAACTTCGTGAAGACCTTCACATTCTTCTCCTATTAGATCTGGTCTGAAAAGCACTTCAGGTGCTCTAAACCTAGCTGGTCCAATCTATAAATAATTTTTTTTTTTTTTATTTAAAAGTAAATGAATATAAAATATTGAAATATTTACCTCTAAATGACTTCCGTCTGGTAACACATAGTGAAACTTTTCAGTTTCATTAGTTTCCTCTTTTTGAGGATTGGTCGACAAGTAACAACATCTTTCCTTAATTGTTTTAACAATTTCAAATTCTGCCGATGTCTTGAAATTGATCCCTTCTTTTCGGAGTAATAGCCTTAGGTACCTTGTAACATCACGACCTGCTATGTCTACCCTCATTATACTATGAGGCATCGCGAAACCTTCATAAATTGGTACTGCATGAGTGACACCGTCACCTGAATCCAAAACAACTCCTGTCGTTCTTCCAGTTGCATATCTATTTTCAAATATTGGTGAATTAATAATTTCAATTATTATCAATGAAAAAAAAAGGGTGTGGCTTACCCTCAAAATAGAAAAATTTTTTCAATAACTTACAAACTAAGTACAGCTTGCATTGAGACAAATAGAGCAGGAACATTAAAAGATTCGAAAAATATTTCAGCTGCTTTTTCACGATTTTTTCTAGGATTAAGCGGAGCTTCAGTCAATAGAACTGGATGCTCTTCACTGAATGTTGCTAATTGATCTTTACTATAAACATATGTCCAAATTCTTTCCATATCATTCCAATCAGTGACAATTCCATGTTCCATAGGATAACGTAGTGAAAGAAGGCCACGATGTTCTTCTGCAATCGGTCCCACAAATAAATCTCCCTCTAAAGCACCCGCCATTACACGTACATGTTTTGGCCTTCCAATGCTACATAAAAAAAAAGAAAACTTTCATTAATTCCCTTAATTCATTATTAAATATATAAAAAATAATTAAATTTATCCAAACTTACTAATTAGGAAATCTACATTTTGGAATTTGATCACCAGCGAAACCGGCTTTAACTACTCCAGAACCCTATAAAAAATTAATTATTATAAACAATTTATTAGATATTTTATATTAATCAATTTTGACAGATAATATTTAGCTCCAAAAAAATATTTCTCATGATAATTATAATAAAATTTAAATTAATATTTACAAAATATTGAATTTATAGAAAAGTAAAAAAAAATATTAATATTCATAATCCATTAAGGAAATAAATAAATAAAAACAAAAGAACAAATAGCAAAGTTATCATTTAAAATGACTACTTTTTTAAAAAAAAGTTGGATGAGTTGTATTTAAACTATGTTGAACAAATTGTAATTTTACTAATGACAAATGTATACTATTTTCTAAATAAATTTTTTTTTCTCTTTCCGAATGAAAAAAGAACATGGCTTGTTCTCATCTTTTAATGGAATTTTGACACTTGTAAAAATAGTTGCTAATACATAAATAATGACAATTAGGTTAAAATTATTAATACATACGTTATCAATAACGACAGGTTGATTAACAATTACATCGTACGGTTCCATTTTTCAATAAAAAACGTTCACTTTTTTTAATTAAAAAATGTAATACAGTGAGAATAGGTTAACTGGGTATAACCAGTGTGAAGTATGCTGCAGATTCTGAATTTTCTTTCAAATAGTCATAGACTAAAAATACATAGACTACAATATTCACTAAAAATCTATTTTATATAAAATATAACAAATTATTAAAGTAAATTTATTTTAAAAAATTAATCTTCAAAAATGTAACTCATTATTTATTATTTTTCAATCAAAGAAAATTAATAATCAAAAATTAGTATTAATTATTTGAAGATTTCCCGCTTTGAATTGTAATCTGGACAAATTATTTCATTAAAATTTTGTGAATATACCTTTAATAAAATTCTCAAATATTGTGAATTCACCCAAATTGACATAAAGTGTCAAATATTCAATGCTTTTTGAGGTTATATGTGATAATTCCTATATAAAATCTGTAAATTTATTTATTATATGAAGGAATTTATGTAATTTCATGAGGACACAATTTGTGTGATTTTAATTTTAAATTTATTACATTTTTTATATTTATTTTTTCTAGACTTATGTAGTGATAAATATTGTGAGAAAATAGAGTATGAATTATTTACTTTTTTGTACATTCTTATAACATTTGCATAAAAATGTTATATTAACATTGAGTGATGTATAGTAACAATTAAGGAATCGTAATTTTTATATTTATACATTTTTTTTTTGTTTTGTTTTTTTATTATGAAAAGACGTCAAAGAAGACCCATCTTGGATATTGATGGGGAACACTCGAATTCTCCAGTTAGATTTTCACAAGGTAATTGAATTTAAGTTTTAAATCATTTTGTTTTTACTTGGAATTGTTTTTTTTAGATAACAATACATTCTTATATTTTTAGAAATATATAAACAAAGTAGTAATTTAATTCCTGGAGAAAATGGATCTAATCCATTGAAAGGATTATTAGGACAATATAATTCAGATAGTGAAACGGACGATGTTCAACAAACTTCAAATAAGTTGGACGATAAAGTCAATGATTTTTTCAAGGTATATTTATATTATTTTATATTATAATATAGTTTATATTAATTTAATGAATATTTAATTTGTTATGTTCTATTTATTCTTTCTAGGAAATTCAATCGATAGCTCCTGAAAATTCTATTGCTCCTCCTAAGGATCATATTAAAGGAAAATCATATTCTATTCAACCAGAAATGCGTAAGTTTAAAATTTTTTTTTTTATGAAAGTAATATTTTTATGTATTTCAATTTTTCTTTACAGCTTGGCAAGAATGTTTTGATGAGTCTACCGGCTATCCATATTATTGGCACACCAATACAAATCAAGTAACTTGGGAAATGCCACCTGAATATAGATTATGGAAGGAAAAGAAGCAAATGACCGTTAATCAACAACATAATTTACATGTGGGTCATTGGCCTGGAGTTTCATCAAATAGTGAAATACCTGAGGGTATGATACCAAAGGAAGTTGTTGCCCGAAATAGAAACAGACAAGCAGGAATTCAGGAAAATCAAGTTCCACTTAATACAAAACAACTTGATACCTCTATACCTCCACATTTACGAGACGATGATTCCGATGACGGGTATATTAAAATGTTTATTTATTTATTTTCTTAGTAATTTTTTTTTTTAAATTGTTTATATTTATTGAATAATTTACAGAAAAATTGAAATGATAACTTCCTTTGGAAATGAAGAGAGCGAAGAAAGTGAATCCGATAGTCATGTCGAAGAGATCGCCGAAAGTAAACCGAAGAAAGTGCATCATCGTAAACCCTCGGATTATTCCAGTAGAGAGAGAAATAATGAAGTAAAATCAAGTTCACAATCAATTGAAATTGGCCCCAGTCTTCCGCCTGAAATGCAAGAAAAAATTTCAGGTAAAAATTCATCATTTTCCTCGTCAATTGAAAATTTTCTTTCAACAAAATCATCATCATCAACAACTAAAAGTGTCTCTTCAATAAATTCAGAGTCGTCAAACGGCACCGAAGAAGATATATTAAGACGTTTGAAAAATCAAGCTAAACTATTACAATCAATGGAGAAAAATACAGAGTCTAATTCCAGGGGTGGATCACCATTTGAGACAGAACATAATAAGAATAAAATACAAAATGAATCGGAAAAATCACAAACACAAAGTGAATTAAAAGTATCATTGGTACCTGGTTATGAGGATGATTCCGATAATGATGAAGAAATTCCACCAGCTAGTGAAATTAAACCTTTATTTCCAATTGTCGAATATGAAACTGATAAACCAACGATAAAAATAGCGAACGATGGAATTGTGAAAAAAGTCGAAACAAGACAAACGGAAACGGGTTGTATTCGTATTTTTGAATATCGTAATGTTGAAACCGAAAAAACCGATACAACAGATATTGAAACTAAAGAATTGAATAAAGAAATTGACAATGTTGATAATTCGGAATCGGAATCGCGAATTAATCAACCCTCACAAGACATAGTAAAGGTTAATAAATTTTTGGAAAATTTAGAAACACCTACAAAAGCTTTTCAGAGAAAGAAAAGAATAGCGTTTGATGGTTAGTATAATATTTTTTTAAATTCAGAAATTTCCTAGATAAAAGTTATAATTTCATTTTTTTCCAGTTTTGCCAAATCGACCAAAAGTGGTAGAAACTCAAGAATTACCAAGTACAGAGGAGTCACAAACAGCAAATACAAATAATGAGAGCGATAGATTTGGTTTTGGATTCCAAAAAGAAAAGGAGGAAGTAACTGAGACCGAATCTATGGAAATTAAACCAGAAGTTCCAGTAAAAAGTGAAAAAGAATTAATTAGTTTTGTGAAAGGTGAAACTATAAACAATAGCACAAAATCAACAGATGAAGTGAAAAGTATACCAGCTGCTGAAAATAAAGAATTCAAATATTTGACTGAAATGATTTCGGAAAAATTGAAATTCTTATCTGAAGGATGTCAAATGGCGTCGGCTGTTCAAATTATGGCGATTCAACTTCAAGTAAGATACTAAAAAAATTATTTTTCATCAGTAATTCAAAATTTAATAAAACATTTCATTATATCGTTGAGAAGAGGAAAATTAAAATTTGTTAAATTTAATTAAATTAGACACTATTAGAGGCATGGGAGAGTGGGGACCTGAAACAAACGTATCTCCATCAATGGTTAACAACAACGGGACGAGAATTGAGTCGATTAGAGCAAACAGCAGCACCACCAGGATGGGAATGTCAGTGGGATAGGTACGGTATCCTGACAGACTCTATCTCAAGTCCAAATACACCATCATTCTACTTCTTTATTTCACAAAAAATTATCCCATACCTCTCTCGCATTCTTTAATATTTGTAAATTAAATTTAGATGACAAGAGCTCCTTGGGACAATTAACTTTCAATTCAAAAGCTTCTTTCAATTTTTTTCTTTTTAATTTGTTTCTAAAATTTTATTTATTAAATAATTCTTGTCTTCCAGCTTAAACGTGCTTTCGGTACATTTTAAATTATTTATTATAAATTATTAATTACTGGTAGATTTTAAAATAATTTTTATTTTTTTAATTGTAGATATCTTTATTATCATGTTTCTATTACATCTTATTTTCATAAGAATTTCCTTTTTTTTTTACGAAACAATTTTTATTTCAGTTATTTTGTTACTTTCAGGCTTTTATTTAAAATTTTGAAAAAGGAAGAAAATTTAATTGCTCATAGGAAATTTTATTGCACTAGCATTTTTATATTTTATGATTTTGCATCTTGTATTTCATTAATTAATTTTTCGTCTATTTTTAAACTTTAATTTGATTTTGGAGTGTGTACATAAAACTCAGTTTTCTTTTTAATTTTTAGAAAAAGTCTATTACTTTTTCATTTGATATTGTATATATCTATTTGCTTTAGAATATTTAAAACATATTTTAGGGTCGATTTTTTATTTTTAAAACAATTTTCTATGTTAATTTTCTTATTAATTTATTTATATTTAATTTATTTAAAACAAAGTTTAGTCTTCTTTAAAGATTTATTTAAAACATAATAAATTAACCCTCAAATATGTCTGTACATAAATATTATGCTTTTTTACAGTTTTCATTTTTCATTCATAAAAAAACATTCTCAAAGTTTACGTATAATAAAGTACGATAACAAGTATTATAAAAATAAAGTATAATGATCTGTAATAAAGTTAAGGTATTACAAATGTTAGTGAATTTATTCGACATTTAAATCAACGTTGAGAATTAAGAACGATATTAATTTAATCACTTAAAAAATGCATTCTAATATTTTTTTTAAATCATGTTATTTAGTTAGTGTTTGACAATTGCACTTCGGATAGACGTGAGATTTTATGATAGGCTTTTTTTCTAAATCAACGCCTCAAAAAATTACTTTTAAATAAATATGGAAAAAAAAAGAAAAGTACATAAGGAAATTACAACAGTTTCTGGAAGACATCGTTCTGGATTTTATTAATTTTCGTGATTTATGCTTTATCTTGTTGTTATAGGTTGACGAGATGTGAACATGATTTCAGTGGAAGATGCTGGATCATCCGAGAGTTACAAGATAATTTTGCCTTGACAAAAATTAAACTTGTTTTTTTTTTTAATTTTCATATAGGAAAATCTATCTTATCCATTCCAAATTCTTTGTAATTTTGTTTACACCCAACAGAAAACTTTAAAAAGGTTCTTTTTTTCTTTTTTTTTCTTAGCAAAATATTTTGTTTGTTTAATCAAAAAAAAAATTTTTGAATTTTTCTTTTCAAGTAGATTGATTAAAAAAAAAAATGCTTTAAATGTAAAAAAAATATAGACGGATCTTCCCCAGATTTTTAAGGCAATCTGTAAAGCAGGTAGGGGTATCAATGGATTACGTTCAGTAATTAAAAAAAAAAAAAAAAAAACAAAACAAAGAAAAATGCAAAATGTGCAATATGCGACATGAGTTGTGAAAAAAAAATTACATAGTGAAAAATTCCCTATTATCTAATGCTCTCATTTTTGTCTTTTTTTGGGGGGGATGTTTTTAGATCGCATAAACGGTACTATTATCGGAATGCGGCAACTGGTGCAGCCCAATGGACTTATCCAGAAATGGACGTTATCGGAGGTACCGAGGAAATGGAATTATGCACAACACCACCACCTGAACAGGAGGAACCTATTATTGGTAAAAAAAAATTGAATTCTTAAATTGTTTTTTTAATTTTTTAATTTAATTAATTATTAACGTTTACTTTTAAACAGAGAGGGACGTGGAATTAAATCAAAAGAATTCAACAACTGAGGATAATGAGAAAAAAGTTTCCCCAGATGTGGAAGAAGAAATCACTAAGGATTCAAATTCCAGTGATATTAAAGTTCCTCCACCGCCACAAATTTCTAATCCAAGTCCACCACCACCTCCCAGAATTTATGCTGAAGATTTAAAGAGAGGACAGAAGCGAAAAAATAGTCAAGACAACGATTTGGATAATAAAAAAGAGAAAGTAGAACAAGGTATGTATTTTCCACGTATTTTAAAATAAATACAATAAATTTAGAAAATTTTAATATTTTATGTTTTGAATATTTTTTTCTAATTTGAATAATTGTAAATTATTTTAGCTCCACCACTTCCGGATGCGACTGTTGAAACATCTCAACCTCCTTTGCCACCATCGCCGCCGAAAGTTATTAAATCCAATGAACCTCTTCCACCGGGAGTTGATCCACCTGAAATACCTTATGCATTGCCAGCGACAGTTCTTGAATCTGGTGTTTTATACGCAGCCACTCCACATCAAACGAATCCAATTTATGCTGCGACAATGGGAAATGCCATTTTAACGCATCACACTGCACTTATGCAAGGACAATTATTACATTATCCTGCATATCATTTGCATAATGTAATTATAATAGAGTTTGTTTTTTCATTTAATTTAAAAATTTTATACATATTTTTATAATTTTCTTTTATTTTATAGCAGGCGTTAGTAGCAGCTGCGAGTCGATTAGGACAGGAGGGCGTTCAATTTATGATGACGGATTATTCACAAATTTATGGCACTAATCAAGTTATTGCCAAACCACCTGTAAAAGCACATCGTGAATCTTTAGGATCGGCCATCGATTCATTCTACAATGATATTGCTTCAATAGAAAATAGTAATTTGGAAAGTGAACAACCTGAGAGACCAGAAAGCAATTATCCAGAAGCAGTTTCTTCTCCTGTACCTCAAATGCAATCCGAAGAGAATCAATCGACAAATTCAGATGTAATGACAAAGGAAAAAAAGAAGAAAAAGGTAGATAAAATAATATATATATATATATTCAATTTATATTTAAATTAAATTTTAAAAAAATTAATCACTTCTTGATGACTGATATTCTAAGTTTAAACATTTGTGCCATTTATTCAATTTCAGACGAAACTCGGAGTTGGAAAGAAGCAAAAAGAAATGTCAAGTATGGTGGCAAAATGGCAACGTGTACAACAGAATTATGGAAACGCGAGTTGAATTGTGAAAAATTATATAATACGTAAGTTAATCGACTAAAATATCAATTCTTAACAACAAAAAAAAACATCCTTTAGAAAAAATAAAATTTGTTTTACAATAATTTATTTCTTTATTTCTTTACCATAAAACCGATAAATTATTTTCTTTTTTTTTTTAAACTAAAATATCATTTAGAGGGGAAAATATTAAATAAAATACAAATAAGTATATTAACCTTATTTTTATTACAAGATGTTGAAATTGTTTTTTTTTTTTTTTTGAATAAACAAAATTTAAGCCACAAGAGCACTGGCTGTTGAGCTTTCGTATTTCCAACTTGGCGGTAGGACACTCTTCTGTTTATAATAACGAGCAAGTCTGTGTATTCTTGATTCCACAAGAATTAAACGAAATTTACTGTCCTTATCTTTGCGATTTCTCTCCAAATGTTTACGAATAGCGACTGCCTTTTTGATTAAATGATAAAGATCCTCAGGGATTTCGGGGGCAAGTCCCAAAGACTTCAAAATACGGAGAATTTTATTTCCAGTACGGAAACGTGCCTGTGCAACCCCATAGGAATCTCGGAGAACCACTCCTATAACAAAAAAATAAAATTTCCATTTAAAATTCACGAATGAAAAAAATCGGAAAGCTAAAAAAGTAGTAAAAAAATATTTAATTAAAATAAACAGTATTTGCTTTATTTTCTAATATTTTTATTTAAAAAATAAATTTATGAACAATGTATAATGATAACCTAAAGAGAAAATGTTTTATCTATTTTCACCTCAAACTTCATTAATTTTAATCTAGCAAGCATTTAGGAAGAGATGAGACCTTTTGTCAAAACTCAGCTGGTTGTTTGCAATTTTTCAAGTAAATTTCATAATTCATAACTTGTATAATGATAACCTAAAGAGAAAATATTTAACCAATTTCCTCCTCAAACTTCATTAACTTTAATCTAGCAAGAATTTAGGAAGAGTTAAGACATTTTCTCGAAACTCAGCTGGTTGCTTGCAATTCTACAATTAAAATTTATAATGCATAACATGTATAATGATAACCTAAAGAGAAAATATTTTACCAATTTCCTCCTCAAACTTCATTAACTTTAATCTAGCAAACATTTAGGAAGAGTTACAACCTTTTGTCGAAACTCAGCTGGTAGCTTGCAATTTC
Source organism: Leptopilina boulardi (assembly GCF_019393585.1). Lineage (NCBI taxonomy): Eukaryota > Metazoa > Arthropoda > Insecta > Hymenoptera > Figitidae > Leptopilina > Leptopilina boulardi. The sequence continues at coordinate 567,703 of NW_026137655.1, read as the reverse complement.
TCAAAAATAAAATGCACATAAAAAGAAGTGTTGAAAATAAAATTTTACAATAATTACCAATTTGTGAAGGTGTGTGGCCCTTTTTCGCCAGTTTAAATATAAGGTCTTTGCAATCCTCTGGTGTAAGTTTCAACCATGTTGCTATACTTCTCCTATAAGGCAATGCTGACTGGGATATACCCTTTCTAAAATAAAAAAATACAACAAATATAATTAAAATAAGTGAATAAATATTATTCCCATTTGAAATAATAAAAAGTTATATTTATATTCAGGTGTGAAATTAAATAAAATTTAAAGTAAAAAGCCAAATTCTTAAACACACATAACCTAAAATTTTATAATTATTTACAAAGTTTACTCCTTACTTAAAATATAATAAAATGTTACTTTTAGTAAAATTAAATCATAAAGTTAACAATTCACAAATAAAATATGCTCCATAATTACGAAAAACACTATGCAAAATTAGAAAAAAACACATGGCAAACGTCTAAAATGGCTTCCATGTTGTCAATGAAATTTGTTTGAAAATAAGGATAAAAACCGTGTTTAGTCATTTATATACATTTAACAGCAATTAAAATATTAATAACTAGTATTTTTTAAGTTAATAAATATCTTAAATTTAATAAAAATGATATATTTAATTACCCGGGTGCGTGCATACGACCCATGGCGACGGATTCTCGTCAAAAAAGAAAAGCGCTGTTGTCGCTGAAATAAAGGTTAGGAATGTCAAAATTCTTAATATTCTTATTTATCAATTTATTTAAAAATAATAAAAGCTTTTTTACACATCTTTGTTTGCATTAAGAAATATTATTAGAAATTTTCTAATAAAAGTTAATTAAATTAGCCATAAAAAAATTTATTTCTAAATAAACATTTCTTTATGATAGACTCTACTTTTAAAATTTTGCGCTCACGGTATATGGAAGTGGCGCCACATTCCGGAAATCCGGAAATAGTAGAAATTTTCAAAAATAAAATAATAAATTAAAATCAAATATAATTTTCTTATAAAAAATGTGATATATATTTTTATTTAACGTCTTATTAAAATTTCTGTGAATTAATTAAAATTGAATATTTTTAAACATTTTAATTAAATAATTAATTATAAGTTACAATTACTATTTTTGTTACGATTTTTGCATAAAGAGTGCGCTAGTGAGCAATTCATGCATCTTAACATCTGCATGTCGATAGTGTAAATTTTTGTGTAATTTAATTTTAAAAATTTGGTGAATAGATTCGCTATTTTAAAAGTATTTTTAAATTATATAGTTTTAATTAGTCTATAATTGTTTGAAATTAAAACACAAAAGCTTCCTAATTCTTATTCAAACAGCGAATTTAATACTAAATTTTCCATATATATATTTCTGTGACTAAGAAGCCATCTTGAATGAGAAATAGCGCAACGTCGCAAATGTCCACGGCGTCTTAAGCCAAGATGTCGTAAAATTCTGATAGAAGCGTACTGTGAATTGTCAATATTTGTAAAGTTTATTAACGCTCATCGGATTTTAATCTCAGTAGGTAATATTCTTTTAAATAAATTCATTTTGATAATGATAATTGAACGGGTATTAAAGTGTTGGAGAAGAGTGCAAAATGGTGGTATTTCTTTACCTCTTCTGACAAGAGTATTTCCCTCTGTTTAACATCCTTAAGGAAAAGAATCTGTCGAAATTAAAGTTGATACCCTTGGTTGTGATTATTAGTGCTGAATGTTAGAATAAAACATTTTGATTCTTAATTAAAAGTAATTTTTAGTATAACGCACCTTGACGTTTGAAAGTGAGTTGGAATAAAATTGTTAAAGCGACGTTTATGGGTGCGATCTCTGTGTCAAAAGAAGCTGTTAATTTCCTTATAAAAATGAAATATTGAAAAAGAAATATTTAGATGCATGTTTTTGGATATGGAAATTAATTAAGAGTGTGTTTTATGCTATTTGGTTCAATACAAGTATTACCTGTGTAATCAATGATTTGTGAGTGATCGAATACCTTTTGATCGAGGTCGGTTATAAAATTGTCTACGTACTTCATTTGTCAAATTTATTTAAAAATCCTAAATTTATATATTTTCATTATGAATTATTTTTGTATCTTTTAAAAATGTCAATTTCAAAACTCAATGTTTGCTGATGATAAATAAGTTGATGCTTAATTATCAGCTTCTACTCATTAGAGATCTATTTCTTTTTCACTAAATAAATACAGTTATTTTAATATAAGTAGAAATTAAATTTCTTGTTCTTTCAATTTTATATTTGTTAACTATACATTTCTTTTTGAGAAAAAAAAATGTATGTATGTATGTATTATTCTGAGAAGTCGTATTTGTAATCGTATGAAACTTGTATTTTAGTTAGAATTTGTTCATATTTTGATTTAAAAATACGTGCAGATGCAAGTTAAACAGCTGAAACTGCTAACGGTTTCTACAGGAAAAATCGCTTGTATATAGAAAGTATTGATTTTTTTTTCGTGGGCAAGAAATCGTAAAGGTTCAGGTTCTGTGTAACCAAAAAGCAGTAAAGAATTTTATTACTTATATATATTTAATAACAATGTATTGTTATTGTATATTTTTAATGTCAAATATTTGATATTTAAAATATCTAATTGAATTTAATTATGTATTTTTAATTTTAAATGTATTATAGCAAAAAAAGGGGGAATCATTTCGTTCACCTCAAGTATTTTCGCTCTAACGACTTATAAATAATTTTACTCTTGATAATAATAGTAATATTTAATAAATTGTTAATGTTTAATGTTCCTGTAACATATTTTAACGAAATTATTGCCTTCTGTACACAGTTGAACTTGAAGATATGAAGTGAATGTAAATTCATTTCAAAGTTTCAAAATGTCAAGTGATGGCGAGAGGATTCAAAAAACATCCAAATCCCGTAGATTGATTATATGTGATAGTGATAGCAGCGAGGACTCAATAATTATTCGAAATCATCGCAAAAGGAAGACTCACGTATGTATAGGATATTTTTGTGTCATTTAATCAAAAATTTGTAAATCATTGAGTTCTTTTTATTTTCAATTACAATAAATCAAAAATTATTGTGAGTAATAATAATAATAGAGAATGAATAATAAAAATCAAAAAAATTGTTAATAAAAAATAAATTATGTTTTTTAAATCAACAGCAACGAGTTGTCAGTGATGGAGAAGGCAGTGATGAAGATAGTGATGTGCAAAAACCAGTAAGCAACAAAAGAAAAATCCACGTATGTATTGTTTATAAAAAAAAAAGAATATATTAATATTTTTATATCAGTGACCAACAATCTGAAAAAAATACTATTTTACAGCGATTAGTTAGCGAAAGTGAAACCAGTTGTGGAAGTAGTGACACTGAAATTACTGGTCCTAATTTCAGTAAGTATTGACTATTTTCTTTTTCTACAATTATATTGAATCAATTTAATAATTCGTTAATTTTCCTCATCAGACGATAGTGATACCGGTTCAGAATGGCAATCTGACTGGGACAGTATAAACGAATCAGATAATGATGTACCATCGTCAAATGCAAAGGACGAGAAAAAGATGAAGAAAATTAATGATGGTGAAAATGAATCAACATCCGGCGCTGGATTTGAATCTGACAATAGCGATGGACAATCTGAGAAATGTCCAATTTGTTTACTGCCATTTAGAAAACAAGAAATTGCAACTCCATCATCGTGCGAACATTGCTTCTGTCTTGAATGCATTTTAGAATGGAGTAAAAATATCAATACTTGTCCAGTGGATCGACAAACATTCACCGTTATTAATGTCAAATCACACACTGGAAAGGTTATTAATTTTCATCTAAAATTTAAATAGAAATTATAAATTTATGAAGAAAAAATCAATATGAAAAAATTAATTTCTTTTAAGTTTAGTTTAAAATATTATGTTTTTTTTTTAGATTTTGAGGCACATTCCTATTGAAGTGAAACAACCACTTGAGGATACAATTCAAGAAGATCCAACTTTCTGTGAAATTTGTGGCGATTGTGATCGAGAAGATCGGATGTTGTTGTGCGATGGCTGTGATTTAGGATATCACATGGAGTGTCTACAACCTCAATTGTTCCAAGTTCCCTTAGACGAATGGTTCTGTTCAGACTGCTCACAAAATATGCAAAATGATGCTGAAGCTGTAAGTATATATTTTTCATTTATTTTTTTTATTTTAAAATCAAAAAATTATTTTCTGTATTTAAAAATAATGATCTTTAGAATTACTTGCGTACCAATTAAAGATCCAAATTATTAGATTTTTATAATAAAATTTTCTATTTTTAAATCCTGTACTTCGGGGATAAAATTAATTAGTAACTTAACGTTCAAACCTTAATTATTGAAATGTCGATAAATCCTCCGGGATTTATGGAAGGGAATTGATAGTATGTAATTTCAGATATCTCGACATGACTTACGTAATTTCATGCGTTTTTCGGCAATAGAGAGTGTAGTTGGGCCTAGAGTTCATGAAAACATGGTAACATTTTTTTTTTCTTTTGGTTTATTTAGGAAATTGTTTTCAATGAAGAAAAATTGGTTAACACATTTTGTAAAATTAAAGAAACATGACTCTTATTTGTAAAATGTTTTATTGGACGTTATGAGCCAAAAGTTTTGAACATTCATATGAACGAAATTTTTTTTGCAACTTCTTTTAGTACGTATTTTATTACAAAATATTGTTTAAAATATCTAAAAAGATGTTAATAATTGTTTAATTTACTGTTTTATTTTACATGGTCATCATAATTTTTAATAATTTATAGATTGAAAAAAATATTTCGTTCATATGAATGTTCAAAACTTTCGGCTGATTGGACGTTACATTTATTAATTTAAAATTTTGAAAAATTGTAATAATGTTCTTTCATTTTCATTACAGATTGACATTGATCTCGATGAGGTTCCGGATTTAATAGAAGAAGCTCGTCGTCTCGGTCTTTCGTACGGTCGTACACGTGGTCGACATCAAATTCAGAACACGTTTAGTCCGCGTATTATTCCGCGTACACGTCAAACTGAACGTGTTCGTGCAAATATTCGCGCGGGTCGTCGTAATTTATCACGTGAAACACGGGCACGCGAACGTCGACGTCTCTTTGATCCGGATCAACCATCGACGTCGTCCGGAATTGAATCGATTGGCGAAAATAGTCGTAGTCGTTCACCCGATATTAACGCGCCATCCACATCAAGTGGACGTACAAAAACAACACGTCGTGCAACAACAAAAAAAAGTAAAACAAGTAAGAGCAAAACTAAAAAACGAAATAATACAATATTACGTGAAGTGCGAATTACCGAAATAAACGATGAAGGTGAGGAAGAGGAATTTGTTACTTATGTGAAAGTCAAGGAAACCACAACATCAACAAGCAGAAAAAGAAAAACCAAGAAACGCAAGGTACATTAATGTCTTCATCGTCACTAACATTAGTGTCAAAAAATAAATCAAAAATTCTTCTTCATTTCCGAACAAAAAAAAACAATAACAAAATGCCAAGCGTTCAAGTTTCATTAGATGAAATTACATGTTCTTCCTATAGACTAATTAATAATTAAATAGTGAATTAATACTCATTTTTTATTAATTTATGAAACAAAAACTCATTTTGTGATTATTTTTATAGTGTGTTTCTTATTATTTTCGTCTCATGTATCAATCATTTTTTTAAATTGTGAATAAATGATTTTCTTAATGAACGCACTTGGCTTTTTTTTGTAGTTACTTTTTTTGTGATAAATGCATGTATTTTTTTTTTTTTTGTCTATTTAAAACTCACAATTTTTTTTATTTACATTATTTATTAACGTAATAAGCATTTTTCATTTTCATGTTTTGAAATAAGATTGGCTTGAATTTCAAAAAATTGACAAATCTTTGTTTCGAACAATATTTATAAGTAAAAGAAAATTTTAATATTAGAATTCTATTTGATCATTAATAAGTATATGAAGAAAAACAAAACTGAAAGAACTAACAAAATTAGAACGAATTTTCTGATTTTTATTTTAGAAATTTACATTCGCTTATTTTTTTTTTTTAAATTATACATTTATTTATTTTACCATACCTAATGAGAAGACTTTATTTTGCAAATGAATAGAAAAAAGTAAATTTCCTTTAATAAAATTTTAAATGAAAATGTTTGAATATCAATTGTATTTGGATTATGCACAAAGTATCTTGAAAAGGTAAACACAAATCGGAAATGGTTAAAAGGTATAATAACGAAACAAGGTTAAGGTATACAATTCAATTTTTATTGTAAAAAGTAAATATTTTTCAGTTATACTTAATAAATAAAATTTATTTATTGTATTAAATGCATAAAATGTGTTAAAAACTTTAAAAATATAAATAGATGCACAAAGTAATGAATAGATCTAAATTAAAATTGTACAAGACTTTTTAGTAATAAATGTAAATTTTTTTTTTCTTTCAGGGAAGACGGAGAAGGAAAAATAAACGTCGGGCACGAACAGTGTTATCGGTAGTTAACGCGAAAAGACAAAATAAAGGAATGCCTCTTTTAAAGGCAAAAATAAATAGAAACGCTTCTGAAGTAAATGAAACTGGCTCCATGATTTCATCAGAAAGATACAGAGCTGGCATACCACAATTAAACATTTTTGGAAGTGGGCTCACCTTAGACTCTCTCCTTAGTCCTGGGTAAGTGAATATTTGTTAATTAATAATAATGTAACTTTTCCAGACAATCAAATAAGATGATAAGGGCATCATTTTTTTTTTAAGTTCTTTCGCTTATAATTTAAATAATTTAAAAAAAGCAAAAATTATTGCACCAATATTAAAAACAAAAGTTTAAAGAAAATAAAATTAAAGCAAACTTTTCGTGGGCTTTCTATGGGCTCATTAAACATTTGAAGCAAAATAGTATTGTTTCTTTTTTAATTATTAGGCAACTACATTATCGCAATTTCTTGAAAAAAAACCGAAATTAAACGATAATGTTTCAATTAATTAAAAAGTTTAATCAGACAAAAAATCGATTAATGATAAATTTTCAAAATATATTTCGATTGTGTTTTTAAAAGACATGATATTTAAAAAAAAGTCTTTTTATGAAATTAGAAACTCAAATTAAAATGGAAAATAATTATGAATAAAATCTGCATTTCCAAAATTTCATTCAGTGAAATAGAAATAGGCAAATATTTAGAAAATAAATAAATTTTTCTCTATTATTTAATTTACGATAGTTTAGGTTGATCAGTTAAATCGTAATCTGATTAATTATCGTACATTAATATAATAATAATTATAGAAGAATATAAAAAATTTATTTAGGCAGGTATAAAAAAAAATGACGTCACTGACGAAGAAATCTAAATTTTTATAAAAATGCGTTATTCAACCACACTCATCCTAAATAACGGCTGAGATAAATGGATCTTTTAGTAATTATTTTTAATTCCCAAATCAAATTGCACACAATACACATTGTTCTGAATTGTATCAGTTTATATTTTAATTATAAGTTGTTTCTTTAAAAAATTACACTAATTCTTTATGTTCGAGAATGAAAATTTTTTCCTCGAAAAATTGTTGCACACTTACTCGTGACAGTTTCTTATACTTCCTCTATGAGAAAACGTTTGTTATTTTTATTAAAATTCAAAATTTTATTAATAAAAATAATAGAAATAATCATATTTTTCTTTAAATTTCGAAAATTTAATATTGATAATTAAATTGTAATTTTTTTTTTGTAAACAGTAAATTAAAATAAATAAAAAATAAATTTATCTTCAAATTTTTAATCAAAAACTGTCGCGAATAAAGTATATTACTTTTTTTTTTTTTGTTCAAAAAGCAACAATTTATCTGCGAAAAATAGTTTCGAATATAAAGAAATCTTTAACAAGACTTTGTCTTTTTTTTCGTCTAAAAAGAAAAGGTTTTGTTAAAAGATATATTGTTAAATGTGAATTAGGAAAATTGTACATGCATTTCAGTGGCATGAATATGTATTTGTTTCCAATTAGGTCCGAAGATGAAAACGATAGCACATTTGGTCAGGGTCCAGCAATTGTCGCACGACCACGAAGGAATATTTCAACAATCAGACGACGAATGGCACTCAAAGGAATTATCAATCCAACAGTCAACATGGAAGATACTGGAAGTTCAAATTTACTCGACAGTATTCTCAAAAGTCAAGAAATTTGGCATAATCAAAAAAGTCAAATCTCTGTTAAAAACGATGGCTCATTACGAGTTCTCAATAATGAAGGGGAAAATAGTTGCAGTATCAATAACAATGATAGTCCGATTAAGAAGAAAGAATCAAATACACCTGATAAATTACCCGGTAAAGATCAGCCTTTGGATTTGTCGAATGTAAATTCAAATGATATAACACAAGCACCAATGTATAATAGTCCACGTGGTGGTGGAAATCGAGGAAATTTCCGTGGTGGATACAGGGAAAATAATCGTCAAAGTCATGGTGGTCAGGGTTACAGTGGACGTGATTCTTATTCAGGTGGTGGAAGACGTAGTTACGGAGGTGGTGGCGGCGGTGGTGGCATGAGAGATGACTTTAATAATCGTGGTGGTCCAACAGAAAATTTTAACACAAATTTCCAAGTTCGTCCACCAGGACATTTTGGTACTCCACCATTTCGCAATCGTAATCCTCAACATTTTCGCAACGAGAGAAATCGTTATTCAATGCCAGAAAGATTACCATTTAATGAAGGTGGCAATGAGAGACCACCATTTCCATTTTCTGACAATTTCACAAGAGGACCACCACCTTTAATTCGTCCCTTAATTCCACCTGGTCCCCCTGCTCAATTGAGAATGCCAATTCCACCAAATAATGTACCACCTCCACCTGTTAGCGAGGAAGAATTTACCGAAACACCAAGCCAACAAACGGACATACCTTTTGAACCAATATTGCCTTCGGAATCAGCTGAATCACAACCGAATAAAACAAACGATGAAGAATTAGATATTTATAGTGATATGGTTGGACCAAGCAAAAACGTGGAAAGCGAAAGTCAATCACACGACAGTCCCAATAATCCAAATACTCTTCTTCCACCTCCAGAACCACCATCCGGTTTATTGGATTTCGATGAGAATTCTAAAAGTGAAAAAGACAATGACAGTGATCAGGAATTGATTATCGATGACACGCCAAAAGATGATGCTCCAAAGAACGAGAAAACTGACGATAAATACGATCCATTTAATGACGAGGAAAGTGACAGTAATGATAGTAATAAACGTACGAGTAACATTGACATTGATAAAATTCCCTCTCCCAAAGATCCACCACCCTTAGAACCACCACCGTCACTCGAAAGTTTTGCTGGCTTAAATATTCTCAATGTCGACGATGATTTCACTGCACCACCAATAAAATCGGCAATTCGATTAACAGCCTATGATGACGATGAAGAGGACGATGATTCACAAGCAGATTGTCCAAACTTTTCGATTTATTCATCAGAAACAATGGACGTTGCCCGTCACACCGAACAAGAATTATCATCACAAATTGGTCCCCTTGAACCCCCACCATTACCACCAGAAATGCCTGATTTACCCGAAGATGAAGATATTATTCTTGGCGATGTTCAAACTTGTGATTTAGCCGACATTCCCGAACCACCAACACCCTACATTGAAGCACTACGCAAAGAGAGGCAAACAATAAGTAAAATTCCACCAAAGAAAATATCATCAAATGATTCAAGAGGAAAAATCACATTCAAAATAAATACATTGAAATTAAATAATAAATTTGGTAATTTATATGACGAGATGGATAAGGAAATGGAAAGTTCCATTGAACAGGAGAAAGATGATTCGAATTGTAAGGAGAAAAAGAAGAAAACAAAACAAAAGGATTCTGATAATAATATGGAAATTGATTCTGATAATTCGGAAACAAAAGATCTTGACAATAAAGTAGATGCAATCGATGAGTCAGAACTTCCAACACAAAAAATTCACATTGATGATACAGAATCAGAAGAATGTGATTCACAACTACCGACACAAAAATTCTCTGAATCACCCGCTGAAGATATTTCAGAGCTTCAAACACAAAAGCACGATATTTCCGAATTGGAAACACAAAAAATTGAAGATATATCCGAATTACAAACACAAACATTGGATTCAACGAAAGAAGATATCAGTGATTGTCCAACACAACTTTTAAATGAAGAAATCGATTTATCAGAATTGCCAACGCAAATTATTGATAATTCAGATAATCAAACGGATATACAACCCGATGAATCGGAGCTTTCAACACAAAAAATTGATTCAGAAGAAAGTTACAGTCCAAAAGGTAGTGGAATGATGACACTTTATAGTCCCGATGTTGCAGTACCAGTAGTTTATAGTCCAAAAGAAGACAATGAATCTGATAGAAGAACCCCTGAGTTAAAGGATCGAAAACAAGTGGAAAGTGATAGTGATGAAGGAAGAACTCCCGAGAGAAAGGAAATTGATGATAACGAGAAATTAGGAAAAAAAGATGATAATGATGATAAAATGGATATTGCTCGAAGTCCCGATACTGTTATTTCAATTGCCGATACAATACAATCATCGCAAAATGATGATTGTGAAATTGTTGAACCAAGACCTGATAATTTATTAACCAACGAGGAAGATCAAGAGAAAGATGAAACAGAATTACCAGATAAATTGCCAACCGATTGTGATGATTTTCCACTTGAGAAAGAAGGTGCCTCTGAAAGAGATGCTCCAGAGCAAGAAATGTGGGATTCCGATGGTGGATATACACCATGCAAAGATGAATTACCCTTAAAGGAAAAACGACAAAAATCCGTATCACCATTCGATGAAAGTGGTCTTGAGCCAATAACACCGACAAGAGATAAAAACGATGATCTTGATCGTTGTCGAACACCACCAGCTTACGCTGGACTTGGAACTGAAGCAATTTCCGAAACCGATGAGGCAATGAATTTTGAAGATGAATTAACATTGCTGTCATTGAGAAAGGAGAAGGAAATGGAAGAAGGTGAAATACCCGATGAAGGAAGACTCGCACGAAAAGATCGTGCCAAGGAAAACAAAGGTGATGATGATGATGACGATGCCAAGAGGAAAAAGAAAAAGGATAAAAAAGAGAGAAGCAAAGAGACAGAGAAGAATAAAGAAAATATATCATCAGAAAATTTCTCTTGGAAAAAAATGACTAAGAATACAAAGGATCGAAATTATCGTGAGAAGGATCGACGATCACGATCCAGAGAGAAGGATAAAGACAAAGATAAAAAGAAGAAAAAGGAAACTGTTAAGAAAAAAGAGAAACGCAAAGAATTACCAAGATATGACGTGAGAAAAATTGTTTCCGAAAAACCACGTTCTAGAAAAGATGAATATGGAAGAGATATTCGTGAATTGTCTCACAGTTTAACAAGAAGCAAATCAAGAAGTCGAAGTCATTCACGAGCTCGTAGAAGTCTCTCAAAAGTACGTAGAAGTCGATCCTATTCACGACTTCGTTCCAAATCAAGATCACGATCCAAACGTCGATCATGGACAAGAGATCGAGATCTTGGAAGAATTTCCCGAGGAAGATCCTATTCAAGAGGAAGATCTCTATCACCAAGAAGACGCAAATCACCAAGAAGAGGTTCCATATCGAGAAAACGAAAATCAAGATCCCTATCAAGAAGAAGAAGATCCTTAACACCTCGTCCTCGTGATCGTCGTAAGAGATCACCATCCCGAAAACGTAGATCCCGCACAAGATCAAAGTCCCGTGATAGAAGAAAAGATAAAAAGAAACACAAGTCACGAAGTCGTTCCCGATTACGCAAGAGATCAAGAACAAGAAGCGGAAAAAGAAATTCAAAATCCCGTGACAAGAAACACATGAACAGAAAACCAATAAGTAGAACCAGATCAAGATCACCCGCAAGATCATTATCACCCCAGCAGAGGGATCGCAATCGTAATTGGGAAATGAGCGAAAAATTGATAAATCGCGAACAACATTTCCGACAACGTGAAGATCGTGAATCATGGAGTGCCCAATGGACTCCATCATTGTCAGCCTCAAGATCAAAAACTCCCGAGCGTGTCAATGATCTAGCAGGACGTGGATGGACACCGCCACATGGTCTCGAAAACGTGACAGTACCACCAAAGAATTTGACCGTTATTCTCACCAATAAGGAAGCAATCAAGAAAAAGAAGAAAGAAAAAAAGAAAGAACGTCGAAAGCCCAAGGATGTTGAAAAACGAAAAAAAGGAAAACGAATGAGAACCCCACCACCATTAAAAGAAGTATTTGCCAGCGGTGATAATATTCTCGTCAGTGTATGTTTCAATAAAGACAATGAGGGTAATCAAATACAAACCGAGGAATTACCAATGGAAACAATACCACTGATGCCACCAACAAAACGTCGACGTCGTGAACCATTACAAATTGAACCGGCAAAGAAAACAAAAAAAGATAAAGTCAAAGAAAAACGTGCAAAATCCCCCAAGGCAAAGAAAGACAAAAAGAAAAAATCAAAAGCCGCCGAAATTGCCGCTACAAAAAAACCAGTTGCCGTTATTGATTTAGATCAATCACCATTCAGAGAACAAACACCATCACCTCGAGATGTAATTGTTTTAAGTGACGATGACGAAAAACAAGCTCAAGCTCTAATAGCAATGGAACCACATCAGTCTTCTCAAACAACACCCTCACGTGATCAATTTGTATCACAAGGGCCGAAAACACCTCCCGAGCCTCAAGTGAAATTCTCCATTAATAAACAGGCAAATAACTTGAGGCCATCAATGATGAATCCTCTAATGGAAGAAGAAGAAGAAGAAGAGGAAGAGGAAGAAGAAGAGGAGGAGGAAGAGATTGACGAGCGAGTTGATGAGGAATTAGAATTAAGAGCTCAGGAAGAATTGGAATTACGATTGAAAATCGGTCCCAATACACCACCTGAACCTCCATCATCACCACCGACATCTCCGGACGCTTATGATCCATTTGATCCAACTAAATCACGATCACCAACACCTGTTCAAAGTCAAGAGGCAACACCTCTCAATGATGAACGTAATCAACGCACTTCACCAAGGAAGCATGATTCCAATGATACTCCATTGACATCAAGTGAAAATCAAGATCAAGAAAAACAGGTGTCTGATAAACAGGCGGAAAAACCAAAAATCATTTCAATGGTCACGATTAAGAGAGCATCGTCACCAAAGAGAGATACATCGCCGGCAAATGATAGTCAAACTGATAATGTCAGTGTAAGTGAGAGTAGTCCAACGAAAAATCAACAGAATTTACAAAATGCTCAATCAACTGTTACTACTTTCCCAACAATTAATCCAGTTCTTGCAACAGTTGCTGCTGCTGTGCAGCGAAGCAATATATTTAATACAAATGCTCCTGCAACGACACAAAGGAATCTTGCTCAGGTACGTGTGATTGTTAAACGAAAAATTGGATAAACAATCAAATCTAAAGTTAATCCACATTTTCGTATCTGACGATAAATGACTTTTTATTGATTGTTTTATCTGATTTTTTTTTCTTAAATGTAAATGAGATTTTCAAAGTTAACCACTTCGAATAATGAAATGAAAAAAAAGTTCTTAATTATTTAATTTATATGATAAATAATTTCTAAAACAATTAAATTTAAATTAAAACAAAAATTGAAATGGTTAACTTAAATTGAAATTCAATCATATGAGGCATAAAATAATTAAAAAATATATTGTAAATTTTCAGACAAATCGCATTTCGCCAAGTAATCAAATAAAACAACGACCCCTTGAAAGACCACAATTACCAAATTTGTTTACTAATTCAATAAAGACAACAGCTCTTCGTGCATCAAAGCCAACAAATAAAACTAATGCATTGGGACAAAATGGCAATGATACGGAAATGGTTAATGATGTTATTGATATGTCATCGCCATATTCACCTGGTTCTAGTATCAGCGACGGAATGTTTGATCCCCCTAGTCCTTATAATACTCCTCCACCAGAAAAATCCAAATCCAAATCAAATAAGGATCCTAAAAAAGATGCCTTTGATATTTTATTTGGAGCGTCGCCAGTTAATGCACGAAATGCACCAAAAGTCAAAGTCAAGAAGGATAAGAGAAAAAAAAGTGTGTACCCAGTCACGCTTGGTAAGAACGCTTCTTATTTTCAGTTTTTTAATTTTTAATTAATTTACTTTTTTTTTAATAATTTTTTTTTTAAAGGTATTTTCTCAAACAAAAACTTACTAATATTATTTTTTATTACTTTTATCATTACTTTTTTTATATTTTGCTGCTTAAATAGTTTTATTATACATATTGATATGTTTTTATTACTTATACTTTTCATTCATTTTTTTTAGGTACCAATCCCAAAGTTGGCGTTCGCATGGATGAAAATCAATTGCAAATTTTGGATGATCTACCAAGTTCTGCAGTGGAAATGCAAGTCAAGGACAAGGTTCGTTGAAAAGAATTTACTTGCTTTTTAATTTTTTATATATTTTTCAGTTTCTTTATTCCAATATTTTCTTTATTTTGTATTTTTTAAAATTAATTCTTCTTTATCTGACATTTTTTCTTATATTAGTATGGTTTTTATTTTAATTTTTTTTATTGTCCTTATTTTATTTGTTCTTTTTTTATTAAAATATAATTTTCTATAGTGGTTGAATGCGTGAATTATATTGGAATAATTTTACAGTTCTTGAAGAAGCTCAATCGACAGGAAAGAGTTGTAGAGGAAGTGAAACTGGTATTGAAACCACATTATACTAAAAAGCATGTCACGAAAGAAGAATACAAGGATATTATGCGAAAAGCTGTGCCGAAGGTAAATATATTTTTCTTTTTTTAATTTAATTTAAAATTTATTTTTTAAATATTTGTAAATTGTTAAATATTAATAATAATAACATCAATATCATATTAATTTATAAATATTTGTAATTTTTGTTTTCTATTTCAGATATGTCACAACAGATCTGGTGAAATTAATCCAAAAAAGATTGCCGCACTTATTGAAGCTTACGTGAAAAAATGTCGTGGTAATAAAAAACGATCAACTTTAACAACGACTTCTAAGGTGACAAAAACGATGTAAGTTTTCTTTTATATATCAAAATTCTTTTATTGTCTTTAAAAAATGAGTCAATAACAATTAATTTTTTAATTACTTTGTCAAAAAAAAAAAAAATTAATTAATTAATGTAAAAACTAATATTAACTAATTCAATAAAATGGTATTTTGCAGAAAAAATTTATGGAGTTGATCACAGATAGAAAGTTTTAGAAGAATAAATCTCCTGGATTCGATAGGAGGGTTATTAGATCGCGCGTGAAAGTTTGGAATTTGGTAAGTGTTTTTTGTGAAAATAATAATAATAATAATAGTAATACAAAAAAAAAGAAAAACAAAAAATTACCAACAAGTTAATCTTCACAACGGCAATCGAACAATGTGTATTGTATGTACATAATTAACTAGTTGAAATTAAGCGCAATATTTTTATTTATCTAAGTATACTACTTAAAAGATCCAATACACTTAACTTTATTGTTAATTTTAACTATAGATAATTAGACTATTATTTAATAATCAATATAAATAAACTTTTAAAAGTGTATTAAACATTTTTGAATGTACTGTTAAAAGCACATTCGTATTAACTATTGTACGTAAAATGAATTGTAAAGCAACTTTTACATTGTACTCTGAAAAAATAATTCTATACAATGGCGTTTCAATAGAATCATATGTACTTCATTAAAGTGATTGCATTAAATCTATAGATTCGTCTCTAATTTGTATATTTTTAACTTAGAACACAGATTTAAGACGATAACCGTTGTAAGCCATCGAAAATAATTTAAAAAAGAACAACATAATTTCGATGTAGTGACGAAGGTAGAATTACTATTAAAAAAAAAAGTTAAAATTGTATACAAATATAATAGAGCAAATTAATGTTTTTTTTTATATAGAAAAAAAACACGTAACTAAGATTTGAATGTGCAAAAAAAATGTGTTACAAAATTAAAAACGTATTAAGAAATTTTAAATATAAATTTCGATAAATGCAATTATTAATATTGTATTTACTTTCTTAAAGTTTGAAATATTTTTTTTTTCATTTCTTTTTTAAAATTGAAATTTTTGATTTAATTTAATTGTGGATAGTTAATAATAAAATTGAAATATAATGATAAAAAATATTTATTGTTCAGTGGCAAAATTTGTTCGTAAATCATACACACACTACGATAAATTCATTTACGAGTGTAATAGACAAATATCACTTTCAATATTGGAATAAACACATGATTGTTTAATAATCATTTTTATATAGGCTAGGAAAAATCACAATTATTAGGAAATTGGTAATTAAGCCTCATCGCGTTAACAATATATTGCTTAAAAATAAGTAATGATTTATTTGGCAATTGCAAATCCAATACGATTGTTGCCCATGTCGAATTCAGTATAGAAACGACCAATGAAAACATCTCCCAAAATCCATAGTGGTCCATTTGGTGGAGGAATATCAATTCCCATAAATCCACTAAGACAAACAGTTTTGCCAAATTGAGAGACCTATATAAAATAGAAAAAATAATATATAACATTAAAAATAATAATACAGCCCTGCAAAATTTGAACCAGTTAATTTTTGATTAACTCGTAATTAAATTATAATTTAAATAACTTATTTGCTAAATTTTCACTACTAAACCCAAAAGTCATTTATTGTTTATGTAACGATACTGAAATCACATGACGACCTTTCAAGACCTCAGTATCTTGAAAAAGATATATTGTCTGGTATTTTGCTACTTTCAAAAAATTATAACTAGTTACTTTAAGTCAGTAAAATATTAATTACTTTTAGAATGTAGTCCTCTCCTTTTAAAACAAACTTTTTGCCAGCAAAGATGAATTCAATTTCAGGCAAATTAGGAACCTCATCACAGGTGACCTGAGAAATAAATTTCACATTTCAATTCTCAGTTTAAAGAATAAATATTTTGAATTTAGGATTTAATCATTGTTTTTTTTTTTAATAATGATAAATTATACTTACAATCCATTCACCGCCGACAATTGGTGTAGCACCAATATTTTGATTGAGTTTCTTAATTTCATCGACAGGTCCAGCGATGAGAGAAGTGCCAGTGTCGGCAATAGCTTCGCATCCATTTTCACAAAAAGCATTTTCACCAATCATTACTCTTCAAGAAAATGAAATTATTTTAATTAATTTTTCTTTTCTTTATTTTACCGAAAAATATGAAATAAAATACATACTTATCCATTCGGAATTGCCAATAAGCTTGACGATCGACTGGGACATAAGTGAATTCTCCTTCATAATGATCAGGATCAGATCCTCCCAATATCATTTCACCTCCAATTTCAGCTTTAGGATCTCTATTTAATAATTTATATAATAAAAATTATTCAGTATTAATTTATGAATTATTAAATTATTATTTTCGAAAAATTATAATTTTTTAACTGTAGTGTAAAAAAAAATCTATTATTATTGAAATGAATCGAGTATAACAATTTTTTCAATTCATTTTCTTTATCAAAATAAACATTTGTTAATTATTATTTGGAAATTACCTGTTGAGATAAAAACTGAAAATGGGATCCTGAACTAAACCTTGTTTGACCATATTGTCGAAAACTGGAACTACACCATCGACTGAAATTCTCGAGTATCCCATACCCAAAACTCCATCAAATTTAGCAGCAACAAATGCTAATCCAGGCTCACTCATTGCTTCGGCAAAAGTTTGATTTACGATATCAACTCCAGCAACCTATTTTTATTGTTAATAACAAATATTTTGAATTAATTTAAATTTTCAAAACAATTATTCAATTATAAATCCCTTGAATATATGTAGATATACAAAAATGTGAACTAAAAGAATACAAATAAAATAATAAACACGAAATGTTGTTAAAATACCAAGGGTAAAATTCAATACGTACAGTAACAGTATCTGTAGATAAAAAACCTGAAAGACTTCCACTTCCATAATGAATGGAAAATTCAGTTCCATTTGCAACATAGCTCTTGGATTTTTTACTGTTATATTTATTATGAAGCACTGTAATCAAATTTTATTTCATTAATTTTTTAAAAGTTAGACTTATAAATGATTTAATAAAATTGCCTCCAATTTTTATTATATCAAAATACAGAATTAAATATACAACAGAGTGCAAATAGCATCAGAGACAATAAGAAAAATATTTTGTGAATTTTATTATTTATATGATGTGCAATCATTAACATTGTATATTATTTTTATTCATTTTATGCAATGACTAATGCGTTTTATTATTCTTTGTTGTATATATTTATATATATATATATACTCACGGCAAGCAATATTTGTAAGATAGCATTTCTTGGATGGCACCCAAAGATTTGATGATCCAGTGTCAAAAAGAATACTGAATTTTTGCGGAGGTGTTCCCATGGTAATTTCACCATAATATTGAGCATCCAAATAATTGGAAAGTGGTTCTGGTGCAAGACCACCACCATAACGAATTCGAACTATACTAACGTCAGTCCCAACATTTTGCAAAAATCGTCTAGGAGTTTCCGCCTTGTAGACTGGAATCCTTTAAAACAAAATTATTATTTTTAATCAACATTTTGGAATATAAAGAAACAATTTTCGAATATATCTGGAATTTGATTTTTAAATAAAATGAAACTAATGGAAATAAATACAAAGAAAACAAAACTAAAATAAATTTGTATAGAGATTATCTCATTTTTTTTATGATAAATTAAAATAATAACAGATGGCTAAGAAGAGTTCAAGGATCATTGATAATTGAGTGAATCATCCATTTATATTGAGTGAAAGTTTATATTACATATTATATATATATTTTTTTGAAACCACAAAAAGATGAAAGAAAATGCAAGAACAAACTAGAATATATAAAAATATTAGTAGCTTCTGAGACATATATTTATTTATTTAACTCGAATATATTATATTCGGTTCAAATAAAACATTTCTCTGTCTGTGTATATATGCTTCTTTGTTTATTATAAACAATAATAAGTAAATTAAAAAAATGGTTTCGAAAAATATTTACATAATTGAAAAATAGATATCATTAGAGAAAAATCTTTCCTGCTAGCAATTTATATTTTTATCTTCTTTTGTATTATATTATTAAAGAGAATTACGTAAAAACTATCTAAATTAATTTATAGGATTTGGTTAGGTTTGTTCACTTTGTCTAATTTACAGTAGAAAACATTATTAAAATATAATAGAGTATGTAAAATATAACAGAATACAAAAGAAATGACAATAAAATTCCGTTAATTGTATTAGTAAACTATAAGTTTTAAAATTTTAGAAATAATTACCTGAGTAAATCTCCATTTGCAGTAACTGCGACGAAAAATAGTAAAATAAGAGAACGCAACATTTTAGTTATAATGAATTAAACTTATTGATTCACAAGTATTAGAAAATTGCGTTCAATTCAATAAAGTTATCTAGATTCGTTTCAACATCTACTAATTCTGAATGTTCTTGAATTCCTGAGAGAAGTACAGACAGTAGCTTGGCTGACTTTGCGTTTTGTTGTCTTGTCACTGACGATTCAGGATCGGAGTTAGAGGGTGCGTATTAAGGACTCGGGGAAAAAATTCTGAAATATATTCATAAATTTTTATATAAGAAAAATAATCAAACAATTTCTTTTTAATTTTAATCGGATAATAAACTAAATATGAATTTTTTTATAATTTCTTTGTTTTTTACGCTTTCTCTACACTGTAATATTTGAATTTAAAACCATTCCCGCGTATTCATGATGGCCGTCGAATACATAGATCAAAAGAAATATTTAATTATTATTTCTACTAAAATTAAATCATCATTAAGTATTAAAATACTTTAATTAATTAAATATATTTAATTCTAATTATTTTTATAAAGTAAATTCTAACACAGTTGCATATTATAAAAACTTTAACTGCTATTTTGACTAACTGTACCGCCGCCATCTTGTTTTGAGAAACGAGCGAAACTAGTTGAAATTCGTCAGTTTAACTTCATGTAAAAGAGTGAAATATAACCCGTTGAAAGTTATTTTATTTAAATCCATATCGAAAATATTAAATTGCGTTTATGTATTTGAATTGTAAAGAAATTTGTATTTTTTAAATTAGTAAAACCGATAATGATAAGAAAGTGATTTTTCGTTAAATAAAGTGCAATGTTAGGCAGTGAAATCGCGGGAAACATTTTTAAGTGAACTTGAATAGTGTCGAATTATAAAGTTGTTTTATTTTCAATTAATTTTGGTGTTTTAAATTATTTCTGTGTATAATAAAGAAAGATTCTCATAAATATTACCAAGTGGAAGCAAAATATAAAAAGTGAGGTTAGTTCTTTACTTTTTCTCTTAATTCTTCTCAATTTTACAATTATAAATTTAAAAAATTACTAAAAATGTATATATATCTCGGGCGATCAAGGGTTTTATTCACAATAATTGTGTAAAACGCAATAAAATTAGATTTTGCTTTTTCTATTAACCGAATTTATTGCTATTACAATCATTTTCAATATATATTTTTTTTATTCAAAAATCAGTGTTTCAAACGTGAAAATAGGTGTTGTCGCCTTATTTTTTTTTATTTTTCAATAATAATATATAGATTGAGGAACTGAGTCTAATAATATTTAAATTAAAGATAATTATTGCCATTTGAAACAACCAGTTTTATTTTACCCGGAATAGCGAACACAATGAATTACACAATATATATTATCCTGTACAAGTATTTTTGTTGTTAGTCGGTAATTAACATTTATTTTCATCTAAACATTAGTTTTAATATTTAGGTAGATTTTTTTTTTGTTTTGAATATTACAGACCCCGTTAAATTTTGTACGACAAGTGCTTATAGCAGGTCAGCGAATGCCAGTTTGATTCGACATTAATTAATGTCAAGTGGCAGTTGTTTTCAGTGAGATTCGATTAACTACAAGAAACTGATCTACGTAGATTGAACTAGTAAAAATGTTTTTTTTTTTTATTTTTTTTTTTTACCTAACAACTTTAATACGTTGAACTAACATCTTTACTTTACACAGATGAATTTTTGCTATTATTGATCTTCGCATCGTTCGCTTGCCACTCATAAATCTAAAAACGATTTTTTTAAGTTTCACATAAATGCAATCGCCTTGTTCATAAAAAATAAAAAAAAAAATTTTTCCTTTGATAAAATCAAATAATTGAAACGTGGATTGCTTTTATCATAAGTACTTTGACTATGACTAACGTCAACGTTAATCCTTAACTGGCAGTGTATATTTCTAATTAAACTAAATACAAATTCTCTTTATTAATGTCAATTTTTTTTTTTTTACTACAAAGTATTGTTAAATTTAACAATGTTTTCTAGTAATTTGAATAAAGTCAAATTAAATTTTCTTTTGAAGTCAAGTCACAACTAGTTTTTATTTTATTATTAATTTATTTATGTATTAAATTGTACACAAAACCAGTCAAGGGTTAAAATTGTAAAACAAAAAAAGAAAAAGAAAATACTGTCTACGAATATCGTCGATAATGAAAACTGGTTCAACGATGTTGACCTGCTCTAGATAAGTTTTACGAATGCACCGCAGTTTTAAAGAATCTTTTGAACTGCGTCGAGGAAAAAAAAAAATTTGTGCACCTATGTCTGCCAGTAAAACGCAGTGAATTGTATTATTTTTTTTTTCACCATTTTAATACTTTCGCAATAAAATCAGACTTTAAGTAACGTTATATTTCGGGATCAGCATTGTACAAAAAACAGCGTAATTCACATTCGTCGAAAACTGATCTCTTTAACATATTTTTTTTTTACCAAATTTTTTTTATATATAGGAATGTATTACAACTTATGAAGAGATTAGTTCAAATTGCGTTTTACACAATGCGATCATCCGATATTGGATGTCTCAAAAAAGAAAAAAAGTCAACGACTCGAGTGTTGATAAAAAAAAGGAGAAAATAACACATTTTTTTCAACAATCAACTCGTGCTTTTTTTTGAGAATGAAACTCTGCGATCGCTCTGTTTTATATATAATATATAAAAAAAAGTTTTTAAATATGCATTATACGCGCTTAAGCGCTATTTCATGCTTTGAATACGTTTTTTTTTTTGTCTTAAATTTGTGTAACGAGGGTAATAAATTTTTTTTTATCATATGTATGTGTGCAATGCTATCACGTGTTTGTATAGCATTGGCCTTTTTTTTTTTTGAACGCTTATGATGCGAAAGATCTTGGTACTTAACATACACACGGCCACTCTCAACACAAATACGTAATCGTAAACAATATCAGAGTTTTGCGATCGACACTCGTTCTATTATGGCGATGCACTGATGATTATGTTTTGCATTCTGACATCACGTTTAGATGGTGAAAAACTGTGTCTATAGATCAGGTCTATGGATAATAAAGAGGGACTACAGAAACATTAGGCCGTGGCTTCGGCTGCACCGTTGCTCTCGGCTTCAGCTGGTTTCTCATCTAATTTTGCTTTCTTTTCGGGACTGGCACCGTCCGCTGATGCATCATCAGTCAAATCAGCGCCAACTGATTTCCTCTTTATACAACAGGTGTCGACTGGAGCATCTGTAAAATTAGAAAAAAAAATAATTTCCCCTCATTATTAATTCGTTAATTGATATTGAAAACTTAATTTTTCTTTCATCTTAAATTCAAAACAAATTATGGAAAATTTTTGTTAATTTTCAATTTACCTGTGGAGTCACCATTCTTTGGCGTCTCCTCCTCTTTCTCATCGACTTCTTTTTCTTCAGTCGAGCCATTTTCTTTGGTCTCTGTGGCATCTCCATTCTCGGAAGTTTTGGAGTCTTCATCAGTCTCCTCAACAACCTTTGTCACTGGTTTCTCTTCTTCTACCACCTTCTTCTCCTTCTCAGGTGTGCTGACAACTTTGGTTTCTCTGTAAAAAAAAAAATAGATTGTTAGACTTCTCAAAAATATTTAAATAATAAATTACACTTCCTGGGGAACATGAATAAAATATATTTAAAAATAAAACTTCAAAATTTAGAAAAATAGCAATTACGACTTGAAAATAACATCTTTTCAAAATATTTATCTTAACTGGAATCAGCATCTTACAAAATTTCTATTTCCTAACAGAAAAATTTAAAAACTTTTTAAAAATAAATAACATTTAAAATACTTGACAAAATATTTTAAGTACAATTAAATTCATTACTGAATTCAAGAGGATTTTATGAATTTTAATATACTTTTTTTTTAAAGATTGAAAAGAAATAAAGTAGTTTGAATATGGCTTCCTGAAATAAACTTAATTATTGATTGTACACTTTAATAAATTGTATAAGCCTTTAGAAAAACATAAAATCGATTAGAGATGACATTAAATATTTTCAGAATCCCTAACGTACATTGGCTTATGCAAGAGTACGTCACAGTGTAAGCACGCGGCTTGTTTGACGTTTTCAAAATAGTCTCGTAACCTCAATATTCGCATTGAGAATAATGAGATTAGGACGCGGTTACATTTTTAAATTTGCTATTTGGACCCACTGTTCATTTGATTAAAATACATTATTTCTAAATTTAAAAAAAAAAAAATAAAATTTAATCACGTATAGAAAACATTATCCATAATTACTTTTAATTCAAGCTCTAATCAATAAAAGACAAGTGGTAAAAAAATCAATTATTTAAATATAAAACATTATTTAACAAGTTTTCTATCAATTATTCATTTAAAAAGAAGTTTTAATTCATGTACGTGTGTTATTGTAATGAGATTTTACACCTTTACATCTCGGATCCCCCCTTCTCTACCCCTGAAGTAAAGTTATGAGAGAGAGTGTGTGTGTGTGTGTATATTGCTATAACCTCTCACGACAACAAATTTAATTTCGTTGTGTTTGTGAATATCATGGATGGGAGAATTGAGTTCACTGAAGCGGAAGGAGGACACACATATAGTAGAAAGAAATAGAGATAGACGCCATCAGTAGCGCTTCATGTGGCTTTCCCAAGAACTGATATATTTCCCCTTACCCCACCTTTACCCTGAAAGCCACTTTTGCTTTGGCGCGGTAAAATTGTAGAAAGACGTGAATAGACCTGTTTGCGCCTTATTTTATCTTTTAATAAATACCTATCGAATGCGCAAATTCATATTTTAGTCAGCGTCAAGATGAAAATAATATGTAGGACATTTTTCTTTATTGTCATCAGTTCAGCGAATCGGTAAGAGAATAGGATCGATACGCCGACAGCTCTTTCAATTCAACGTGTACAGTCTATCTCAAAATCGAAAGAAATCAACGAATAATATTCACGTGCCATTATCATTTATTTAAATAATTAATTTGAAAATACATAAAACTCCCTTAATTGCTTTTTGTTTCTAATAAAGACAAGTTATCAAATTGTATATACGTGAATAATTAATAATATTCTTCTATTTGTTTATAAAATATGATAATTAAAGATAATAAAACTTGAAAGAAAAAGTGAAATGCCGCGCACGCGATCGGCGTACCTTTTCTCTACTTAAATTCTCCCCCTACGTCCCCCCTATGCCATATATCTTTCTCTCTCCCACGCATAACTAGTCTTATAAAAAACCGGGAAAAGTCCCCAATATACCGAATTAGATAATCTCAATAAAAAAAATATCAAAATCTAATTATCCAAAGACGGTGAAATCAATAAACAGTAACGTTTTATCGCGAAATTAATGAGAAAAGGATAAAAATACAGAAAATCAGAATGCGCACGGCGTGGTTCCCCCACCACTTTTTTTCAGAATCCTTTAATCAAGCAACAATTATTAACGAATTTGAGATAAAAATAAATTAGAATTTTGTCTATGAGAAGTTAATATTAACGAATGCTGAAAAACAATGGAAAAACACGGAAAATAAAGAGACGCGAACCGCGCGTGACTAGCATGGGGACTCGAGGCAAGCAGCCAACAAAGTTTTTTTGATAAAAAGGTTAATATCCATCACAGAACACTTAATTACTCACTTTGCTTCAACATCAGCCATTGTGATTGATTTGTTGTTAATTAAAACGGAAGCACTTGTAGATAAATACACTGAAAAATTTTTTTTCACACTGTGTATGAGCACACGAGAGATCTCTTGTAACACTACTGTTGCGTACCGACGCGCAAATGGCAGAACTCCTCGGTTGGCTCGTTGATTCGCCCGAATCCCCCGGCCCGGCCGGCGGCCTTCAAACCTTCCTCTTTCCCGCTATTTCCTAGGTGGCTCTGCCATCGGATCAATCTAAAATGGCTGTAAAGACCTTCACGAAACTTTCCATTAATTTACGCGAAACGCAGTAAAATTCGTGTTAATAAACCACCCACATAACCTACAATTCTAATAATACGACTTTTATGACAATTATCATTTCTCGGATAAATAGAAAATATGTAAGTAAATCAATTATTATTTTATGAATTTGAAATTTTATTCGTTTCGCGGGAAAAGGCCCATTGATTTTCCTCAACTTTGATTGGTCGTATTGGCCTCTACAAAAATGGAACGTTCATTTATTCAGGGGACAAGTTTTTGCACGTTTTTATCTCAACGTCTTTTATTGTAAAAAAGTGATTATTAATTAATTGAATACTTTTCCATTGTTGTCATGAGAATTAAAATATCTTCAATTTAAAAGATTGACATTTATCAATTTATTTATACGCAACATTTTCTTGATTTGGAGAAATCATTAGGTAATAAAAGGTAACCTCAAAATTTTCTTTCGTTTATATTATTGTATTGTATATAATAATCGAGATTTTGTATAATATGTTTTAATTGATTTTTGGTTTTGAATAACAATTTAAGAAAGGACGATTTTTATTGTTTTAAATGTTTTCTTTTGTTTACAGGATCTTGTATTCGAGGATAATTTGGATTCACGGCATATCTATATAATAGTAGGGAGAAAAGCCGGCTCATGAAAAGTTCTAGAAGTTTCTTCGCAGCCTCATTTCCGGTGTGTATTAAAAGGTAGAATGAGGCCACTACCGGGTGGTCATAATCAACTTCCATGTTTTCATGTTACAGGATGCACTTTTGTATACCAGTTTTGTATGAAGGTAATTTCATTTTTTTATTATTATTATTATTATTTTTATTATATATAGAAAGATACATTTTTTTAGAATTTATTAATTTGCAAATTTACCAATGGTAGACAATTTTTGTCTAATTTTGGTATTTTTTAAAAAAATACAAGTTATTTTTATTATTATTTATATATGATGAACTCTGACCGAATTGATTGTTGATAATTATTAAAAACGATGCATTTAAGTTTATTTAATCAGAATTTTTCTCAATAATTCGTTTTTAACGCGAGAGAAACATTAGTATTGATTAATTATATGATTAATATTTTATAAATTTTGTATGCTTAAAATTTGGAAAAAAAAATATTGAATTAAAATGACAATTTACTATAAATTTTGTCTCTTGAATGTTTGAAAGCCTTTCAAGAATATTGGCAAAAAAGAGGTGCGCATGCGACCGCCTTGCGCTGATAGATCGATACTGTACTATATTTAAACAAGAAAAAAAAAATAATCCCAATGACAAGTTCAGACAAGTTAAGATTTGAATAAAAAAATTTAAACTTGAATGATTAAATTATTTATAAATGAAAAAAGTAGGAAACTAAAATGTTTTTTTTTTTTTTTCTATTCAGAATAAAACTTTTTTGTTTTATTTTACTGCTTGCACGCGAAATAATGTTCGTCAATTAAAATTTGAAATCTAGTAACGTATTTTTCAATTTCAAATTGAAATTAAATTTAGTAACTTTTTTTTTTATTTCTAAACAAAATGAATGAAATCTAGTCTTAAATATTTTTGTCCAACTTAAATAGAATTTTTTATAATTATTTATTTATAAATTTTTGATCGAAAAATTCGAAATGATAATTAAATCTGATAACTTGTATTTCTGAATGAAATGGAAGTTTAATTAAATTTAGTAACAATTTTTTAATTTCTGATAAATGAGACGAAAGTTAATTGAATTTAGTAACAAATTTTTTAAGTTGAATTTTTGTTTTTCATTTTAAACGTGATAATTAAATTAATTAACTATCGGAATGAAAAAAGAATTTCATATTAATAAAAATTAATAAATCATGTAAAAAAAAATAACGGGAATAGTTTTTGTAAAAAATATCTGATATTATCTTAAAATGCATCAAGACTAAAGAAAATTAGCAGTGATAATTTTAAAACTTATTAATATGAAAGTGGGACACTTCACTGTTCGCAATTCAATATCTAATCAAACTGAAAGAATTTATTTAATCGTTGAATTGCATTAGTAATACGCATGAGTTTTCAAATTAGAGAAACAAATTTGTCTTTGTTTTGTTCTTATGCATATTTTTGCATTTTATATTTTGCCTAGGAGTTTTTCTATATACATATATATATGATAAAACAAATATTCGAGTGAATAATCTTTCAATGTAACTCCGGAAAGTTTCGTTTGTTTTCGTAAAACTTCGACTATATTACAATGATGTAAAGTATTATTTTTATGATGAGTATATATACTGAATAAGCGACAACCGTGCTTTGCCAAAGACACGGTTAACGGTGGTAATATTTGCCTTTCATGCGCGCGTTACACTTGAACTTCTGAAGTCGAAAAAAAAAAAAAAAAAAAAATGTATACAAGAATTTATAATTATTTCAAGTATATACAAACGAGATAGAAATTTTTTTTTTCAAAGTCGTAAAGATTAAACAATCTCATATATAAATGGTTTGATAAGATATTGCACTGGAATACAGGAGCTTAACAACCTTCAATGTTAAAAATAGTTTTGTGTGTATACATATTGACGTATATCTTTTATATTTATGGAAATTACAATATTTCACACTTCGATTGCATATATATATATATTCTTTTTTTGATTTTAAATATTTCCGAGAATTAAATAAATTGATTAGTTCTCTTCTAAAATAGGAATTTGATTTTTTTTTTATTTGAAATATTTTCGATTGTAATGGTAGTTTACTCACGGATTTTTGGAAATGTAAAAAATTTTTGTTTGATGATACAGAAGCAGAGACAGTTAATATTTATTTGATTAAAAATTATCATCTTATTTTTAGTCTCGTTTTTTTTATTTTAGATTATTTTTTTATTTTTAAAATGATATATGTTTTGAAATATTTTAATCTTTCATTTATTACTGATTCTTCTTGTCTTTTTTTTTTCTATACTGGATTTTATTTCTGATAAATTTTGTAATATAAGAAGCGCCATGGCGGCGTGTTTCAACTAAAAGAATCGAAAATGTCTTTCGTGTAAAAGTATCGCAGGCCCATCGCACGTGTTTGAGATAATTCGTTTTCCGAAACAGCTGCTAAATACAGTGCAGGTGGAAGAGCGGTCATATAGCCAGGACCTTAAAGGCAGATGTCCTGACTCAATTTTTTTTTCTTTTTTTTTTTAAATATTATTTTCCTCGCGTATATACTATACACCCCTATCTGAAAATTATTGTCGTGATTATTGGTTGCGATTTCGTCGCATAATTAAGTCAAGGAAATGAAATGTTTTTTCAGCTGTTAAAACAAAATGTCTTTTCACTATTTCGAAATGAAACATCGATTTTTAGATGTAATTTATTGACAAGTGACAATGTTTTATTTTTAGTATATTCTTTCCTTCTATTTGAAAATTGTGATAAAAATTCTTGCTAATTTATCTAAAATTAAGAAAAGAAATTTTAATTATTTTTTTAATTTAAAAAAAAAAAATTTAAGAATACCTTTTTTTTTATTTAAATTGTAATTATGTGAATGACAAAAAAGATAATAGTTTTATTATTCAATATAAAATTGTATAAAGTGTTAATTATGAAAAGAATTATATATATATATGAATAAAGAAAAGACAGGTTGTTTTCAGTTACAATGTGCGACATTGGAAAGGAAGTGCTCGACGGTTCGCTGACGAGGAGTTCTTCGGCCCTTTCTCTTATCTCTTCTGAACTGTGAAACATAAGAATCTACAACCTCAGCTTAGTTTGAATACGTTAAAAAAAAAATGATTTCGATTTTTCATTTGCTGTGAGAATGAAACGTTGCAACTTTTTTAGATTGTCGGTTAGAATTTTTATTTTTCCGTGAGAATAATACGAAAATTAATTTTCATTGACATTGTTTATTTTGGAATTTTGTTAGTTTTTATTTTTTTATTGGCAGTTTTTTCTTTTCTAATTCTGTTTCTTATTCTGTTTTGTAGACACAATTTTCTATGATGTTTCAAAATTCCCAGGAATTGAGTTGTACATAGAGGAAGTTAGAAATTCATCTTTTTTCTTGAAACCCACGAAGCTGTCGTCAAAGATTTATATCTTTCGCTGGTACAATAGGCAGAATATGAAAGTGTCTCAGTCAGATAAACTTTCATTTCATCACGTGTTAAACCGGTTAAACAACGTGTCTAGACTTAGTCAACTCTCAATGAAAGTACTCCAGAAATAAATATTTTGTTGCAAAAAATCAAAATTACTTTTTTGTCAACAAATTCAATTTCTTCGTTCAAAAAGCAATTCAAAAAAAAAAAAAAAATCAAATTTTTAAATTTAAATTATTTAATGAACAATATTGTCATAGGGAATTGAAAGTCATTAGCATTTTTGTTATGTGAAAATCAATTTGTCGTTGGATTTTCCATTTTATTTATCACATAAAAGTTTTTGTATAGTATAGCGTTGAAAATTCAAACGAAAAAAGAACAAACTCCAGGTCAGGTTGGTTGAGATGTGCGTACAGAAATAGTTTGTATTAACTTTCCAGAAGAAGGTCGACTGGCGAATGTGATGACCGCAAAAAGATTTCTCTGTGCAAACCTCTACAGTAGTGCTCATCTTGTACTCGTATATGCATTGCACTAAATTCATTCAAGTAGTTCAGTTTAGAAATAGCTGTCGACATATCAGTCGACTGTGAAATAGTCACGCACTGACAAAAATTATATTTGTAATTTTCCTATATGTATAAATTCCGACAAAATATTTATCTACGTGTGTGCAAAATTTTCAAAGTTAGAATAAGTGTATTTGAAAATTATTGGAAAAATTTTTTCCGGATACAAAAAATAATTGAATATCATAATTTTTTTAATTTACTTTTTACCATTTATATACCATATTTATAATAAAAATTACAATTGAAATATTTAAAAGAAGAAATGATTATACGATATATGAAAGGAGATTATTTTCAGAAACTTTGGCAAATAAAAAAAAAATGAGAAAAATGATTCGGTAAAAAATAGAATATTTACATTTATAAATTAAAATTTTAGTAAATCAAAATTAGTTTTTAAAAATTATAAATTTAAAAAATTCAATGTCCAAGAATTTTATTTTGCAAATAATTATTTGTTACTGAATTTAAATAAACATGTTAAAATTAATTACTTATTCATTAATTGATTATAAAATACTATATGTAAAAGTTTATTATTTATATAGAAATAAATAATAAACAGTACAAATATTATTTTGTTAACGTAAAAAGTGAGTGACTATTTCATGATTTTATGGAATCAATGTTTTTAAAATATATATCTATATGAAAGCCTATAAATAATGGAAAGTCAAAAGTTGAAGAATATTTCATAATTTGCATATCGCCCCTTTTTTCATTCTGTTGTGTATGAGATAGGAAGAGATTGCTTCATTTTTTTTTCAAAAAAAAAAATTAATGGTCGAGAGTCTATTATATCATTTTTATTTTTCTATATTTGTATTTGAGGGAAAAATTTATTTTACAATCAGAGTTACGTGGCCTTTTAAGAAATTGGTTTTATAGTGCTTCATAGAGATTCAGACTCCGGTCTTTGAATCGATAGGAAGAACGGTCGACGTATCCAGGTGCTATATTCAACCTGAATTTTCACGCCATCTTCGTTATACGTGACAAAGAGCGCATGTCTAGCACATGTGCAGGTTTCCGGCCGGTTATTTTTGATTATCAAAGCACGCGACACGTTATCTTCAAGTACATATTTATGTATATTTTTTTTATTACATTCTAGGGATGAAGCTTTAGATTTTTGAAAAATTTTAATCAAATTCCAATTTTACAAAATGTGGAATTTTTTTTTTTTTTTGTCTTCTTGGCATTTACTTCGAATTTTCAAATAAGAAAAGCTTGTAATCATATGCTTTGCTTTGTTGAATTTCTAAAGTTTAATTTAAAATTATAAATAGAAAATTTATCTATATAGTTAGCTGTTCTAAATATTCTTGAATAATAAAATATACACTTGGAATTATAAATTTACACGTGTATTTTATATGTTTGATATAGGAAAAAAAATAATATATAAATTTTTAATGTACATGTTAAAATTTACTTTTAATCTCTAAAGAATGTTATATTTAATCAGAGATTTGATAGTTGAAAATTGAGAAAATTGCATTTTGCGGTCTACCTCATGTTTATTTTAAGACATGAAAATTATTTTGTCATCTTTTTTTTCAAAATTAAATAGACATATTTGAAATTTCTTTCTGGAATATTTTTATATAATTTTGAAGGAACTTATTTATTCAATCTTAAAATGATGAGAATTTGAACTTTTCTCTTCTGATAATTAATTCCGTATATTGTATTTTTAAAATATATTTTATATTATATGTTTTTGAGAATATTGTGTTTTAAATATTTTTGAAAATTCTATTTTCTTTTCTTGAGATGAACAAATCAAAAATAGAAAAAAATTTCTTTTAAGAAACATTTAAATTTTACCCAATGGGTTATTTTAGAATTAAAGAATAGAAAAAAAGATAATATTAAAATGTTAATTTTAAATAAATTAAAATTTTTAAAGTGAATTAATAAAAATTGGATTAAAAATTTTCGAAGGAGTAATAAAAATTTTAATTTGAGGATTAATTAATGTTTTGATAGTTATGTGGAATAGGTTCGTTTTATATTAATTCTTCCTTAATTTAACAGGTCGCTTAAAAATGATATTTGGAGGATATTTAATGGCGTTAAAAGAGGTCAGACAGTAAAAGCAATGGATAATATTCTTGAATTCATCATAGCTGAATAGTAGCAGTCTTCCTGATCTTCCAGTTTTTATTATCGTTGTTGAAAAATTCTCTAAGTGGCAGCACAAAGCAGAATAGAAACAAGGCGTACATGTACCAACTGGTTTCTCGACGTATTTGTTAGTGTTTTATCATGGATTACAGATAGCAGCACTTTCCAGCTAGTAATTATGCGGTAAAATACAAAATTCAGCTTGATGATTATTATTTTGTGAGTTAAAAAATTGAAATTAATTTATTTTCAATTTTTAAACATTGATTTTAATTTTTGTTTGTAAATATTGTTGTTATAGATAATATAGGATGGTTAATTGTGTTTTCAATTTGATAGCTGTATATATTTGTTGACGTCTGCGCTGCTCGGCATCATTCGGCTCGTTCTACTCGTTGTATGGTGCGCGGCAGCGAGTCTCCTTCTCTTCCTGGAGAGAGCACTGTCCGTCTCCTCTACCATTTGTCGCATTTGTATAAATTCCGGGAGGAGCAGGCCAGGTTGTGCCGCCATCTTAGAGAGAGAGGTATTTGTCTCGTCTGCTGTACTAGACGGATTGAGTTCAACGCTCAGCGAGATAATAAAGTGACAGCTAAAAGTGTTGTTATCGGGCGTTTAAAGGAAACAAAGTGACTTGTGTCTAATCCAGTGGATTATAGTGCAAAAGTGTCGATGCTCAGTGCATTGGTTTGTCAGCTCGTATTTTAAGCCATATATATATATATACATATATATATACAACGAACGGCTACATATGTACCTGACACCGCTCAGGAACGATTCGAGTAACTGAAAAGCAAAAAAAGAGTGAGTCACTCCCAGTGTAGTGCGGTGATTTAAAAAAAAAAATTTCCTTCGAAAACGGTAGTTCGCGTTTGTAAAGGGCTGTAAAGTTGTGTGCTAAAATATGGCGCGGGTTGCAGACAAGGTATTGTATTGACCTATTTATACCTTAAGACACGGAAAGGTTATCTTGAAAAATACTCAAGGGCACAGACAGAAGCAATTTTAAAGGATTAGTTTTTTTGTCGAAGAAAAAAAATTACTGACTTTACTGTTCGTTGTCATTAATTAGTGACGGGTCACTTTTGTAGTGCGGGGGAAAAAAAAAGCGAAACACTGAAGAAACTCGACGTGCGTGGAGCCCTGGCAGGCTGGAGCGCGGCTGGTAAAATGGGCAATAATGCCGCGACTGCAAATAAGAAGGTGGACGCGGCAGAGAGCGTCAAGGAGTTCCTGGATCAGGCCAAAGAGGAATTTGAAGAAAAATGGAAAAAAAATCCTACCAATACTGCGGCATTGGATGATTTTGAAAGAATTAAAACCCTGGGTACCGGTTCATTTGGTAGAGTCATGATAGTTCAGCATAAACCCACCAAGGAGTATTATGCAATGAAAATACTCGATAAACAGAAGGTGGTTAAATTAAAGCAAGTTGAACATACACTTAATGAGAAGAGAATTCTTCAAGCAATTAGCTTTCCATTTCTTGTTTCGTTACGATTTCATTTTAAGGACAACTCGAATTTGTATATGGTACTCGAATATGTACCAGGAGGCGAAATGTTCAGCCATTTAAGAAAGGTCGGTCGTTTTTCTGAACCACATTCACGATTTTATGCAGCGCAAATTGTATTAGCCTTTGAATATCTTCATTATCTTGATCTTATCTACAGAGATCTTAAGCCTGAGAATCTTCTTATAGACTCCCAAGGTTACCTCAAGGTCACGGACTTTGGTTTCGCCAAGAGAGTGAAAGGCAGGACGTGGACCCTATGCGGTACACCTGAATATCTTGCACCTGAAATTATTCTCAGCAAGGGTTATAACAAGGCTGTTGATTGGTGGGCGTTAGGTGTTCTAGTATATGAAATGGCCGCTGGCTATCCACCTTTCTTTGCTGATCAACCGATTCAGATCTATGAGAAAATTGTCAGTGGCAAAGTTCGTTTTCCCTCACATTTTGGTACGGATCTTAAGGATCTATTGCGCAATTTATTGCAGGTAGATCTTACCAAAAGGTACGGTAATCTCAAGGCCGGTGTTAACGATATAAAAGGTCATAGATGGTTTACAAGTACCGATTGGATAGCTGTCTTCCAAAAAAGGATCGAGGCACCATTTATACCGCGATGCAAGGGACCCGGTGATACTAGTAATTTTGATGATTACGAAGAGGAAGCATTGAGAATTTCTTCAACTGAAAAATGCGCCAAGGAGTTTGCTGAATTTTGAACAATTGACTCGTATGTCGATGATTATTATTATTATTATGGATTCTGTAAAACGGAAAAATCGCGACGCAACCCGGACTATCGAAGAATGTCCACAGGGAGACGACGAGCGTCGACGTCCAGATCTCGTTACCTAGCAACGAGTAAACAATTGAAGGCTTATTTTTACCAGGAAGAATCAACTCTCCTCGATGATTGTTATCGTAATTTAATGCCAGGATCATAGGATCTCCGTTCCCTCTGTGACACCAATATTAAAAAAAAAAAAATTAAATCAATTTCCTTGAACATTATTTAATTCCCTGAATATTCATCATTAATTTCGAATTTGATTTGGGTCTTCCAGGAGGGACGGAGGGTGACCGATACTTCCATAGGGTGATGGTTCATGGTGCAAA
Source organism: Leptopilina boulardi (assembly GCF_019393585.1). Lineage (NCBI taxonomy): Eukaryota > Metazoa > Arthropoda > Insecta > Hymenoptera > Figitidae > Leptopilina > Leptopilina boulardi. The sequence goes on along the minus strand of NW_026137655.1, from coordinate 532,780 downwards.
GGAAGATCATCAACAAGCACTGGACCATTTTTTCTTCTTCTTTTTTTTTTTTTTTCTTGCTTTGTTCGCCGATGTATAAAGTTCGTTAAACGCTAGCTAGTCGCCGTAACTATTCAACATTTAACACGAAGCACGCGACTTACTCCAAGGACACGGGGAGGCAACGAAACCTCGAAATTCGTTTGCCATTGCGAGTCTAGGGAGCGTCGTCGTTTTCAGAGAGTGTGTGTTATACCTTGCGACGAGGCGCGTAGTTCAGTATATAAGTTTATATGGATGGTGCTGTTGTCGTGAATTTATTTGTCATAGTGCAATTTAGTAATCGAGAATCTAAATGTCCATCATCGCAGTCCTGAACGTCGACGAGAGAGTCAACCCCTCACAGGCCTTGAAACCAAAAAAAAGAGACCTGTAGGGAAGTGTTCTTTTTCAAGATTGCAAAAAAAAATATAATATAATTATTATTATAATATATTTAAAAAAAAACTGGCTATTTAATAATAATATTAATAATAATTTAAAAAAAAAAAAAACCGCACCAGATTGAAAAACATTAAAAAGTGTGCGTGGCGATCGCTCTGATTTGTTCTGCGAGTGATGCCAAGTGCAGTGCAGGGAAGAAGCATATCAGTGAAATCGTGAATGTGGCATTCGATGTTGTTCGAAATGCAACGGATTGTCAGGTGCAGTAAGGTTTGTCGTTTGTTGCTGCGCATTTCAGATATGATGTATCTTCGGTTTTTCGAATGCGAGACGACCGATACGAATGGGCATGCGTTCTTGTAGCAAAAAAAGAAAGAAAAAAAAAAAAAAAAAATGTGCGAGTCAGAAGGAACTCCCGTGTGCTGTGTGATAGTTTAGAGAAATAATTCTCCTTAGATTACGTATTTTCTATAGGATATTTTCCTCCCTACCTCATGATTATATTTAAAACAAAAAAAAAAAAAAAAAATTGTTCGTTTAACACGATCCAAATAGGCGTTTTTTCCGAAAGAGATGTTCGAAACAAAAATTTTTTTTTTTTTCTTAGATGCAGAATCAATCGTATTGTTAAAGTCAATACAATGAATGGCACAGTCATTCAGCAATAATTTCCAGGGTTCTTTAATTTTTTTTTTTTTTTAAAGCAATCTTTATTCTTTCACTTTATTTATTTTACTTTTATAGTAAATATTTACCGGTATAATTTTATTTTTTTAGCATTTGTTTTTAAGTTCTCTAGGTTTTGGAATTTTTTGTCTAATGTCTCCTTAGGAAAGAAAATATGAAATTTATTTTAAAATAATCATTGTCTTATGAAAATGGAAATAATAAGAATTTTTACATTTGTAAGTAAAATTGAGAAATTCGAAATATTTGCAATTTTTTATTACAAAAAATTTAAAATTTTCAAAATTATTTATTTACAAAAGAAATTGTATTTCTTTTTACTAATTTTAAATTAATTCTAATATAATTTTTTAATAAAGGCTCTCTAAGAGTAATAAATTTCTCAATAGTAATAATAATTTATCATAAAATTCTTATATATTTTTTGTAAAAAAAAATTACAAATATTTTTTTTTTAATAAATTAAATTTTTATTAATTTTTCTTTTAATTATTTAAAGAAGTAATTGACACTTGAGTTTTCTTAATATTTCCATTTTTCAGTGGTTAATAAGATATATTAATAAAATTCATATTTTCATTTTATTTGACAGTAGTAAAAAATTTATCAGGAGAGATCATTTTAGTTAAATTTAAATCTTCTTTGTTTTTCTACTGTCATATTTTGACATCCTTGTTCCCACGTGGTGTTAAATTATTTACATTCTCATTATATGAGAAAGTATTATTTGAATTATATAATATGCTTAAAGCGATCAAACTTTTGATTAAAAAGAAAAAATGAAATATGATACGATTCTAAAATATAATTATTTTTTTATTTATTTTTTTTTTTGCATTTAATTGAATTTAAATATTTCGAATTTGTATTTTAGATGAAAAATATTTGAAAAAATAAGACATTTTTTTGTGAATAATTTAATTTATAAGATATTTTATTGATTATTTATTATTGTAAATAATAATTTTTTTTTTAAACAAATACCATAGATACAGAATATGATAATTTGTGTTAAATTTCAAAAGACTTTATTAGAGTCCTGTAAATAAAATTCTATATGTGTGTAATGTTTCAAAGAGTCAAAGTTATCTTTATAAAAGCTATATATATATATACTTTTAGTTACAATGTGTAAAAGTGCAATATAAATATACGTTTGAATAATGATTTTAAAAAAATATTGAACGTTTTTAATATCATCGTATCGTGATTCATAAAAGCTATTTAAATGTTCATTCACTATATTTAAGAAATTATAATTCTCAATGAATGAAAAAAAAAAAACTATAGAAGATAATAAAATATAATTCTCAAATTTTTATGAAAATATTAAAAGAATTTCAAGCTGCGTAAACATTTATATATATTCCTATATATATATACATGTATATCAAGTTTTAAATACTTAAATTTAAATTAGCGAGAATGAGGAAAAAAATGAAATTTCGCGATCAAGTTTTACACAATTATATAATCGAGCCCGAAATACAACGAAAAATTTACTCCTTCACAAAATAACCAAATATTAATAGAAATTAATTGTTCTTTTTTTAAAATCTTGTTTATAATAATAGATCTTGTTACACATGTGTCGTAATGTATATGCCTTGAATCATGTTCCAACATGTGTTGAAATTTTCCATCGTGTTATTTTAATTTTTTGAAAATTGAAGAACAGGTGTTTGGCTAGCAAAAGACAAAAAAAAAAAAAAAAAAAATAGAGTGAGGGTACAACGGTCAGAGAAAAATACTAGATTTAGATTCAAAAATTGGCAAGCATTCTAAGTGTAGGATCTAGAAATTCTAGGTTCTACCAGTTATTTTAGGAACTCTATAATAGTGAGCTCTTTGGGTACACAGATGAATACCAAGTGAGCTTATACACACGGTGCGAATTTGTCAGGAAGGTCATTGGTTAACCTGGATTGAATGTTCAAACCTCACTTATGTCGACACAAATTAAAATTTTTTTTTTTTTTTTTTTTAACTTTAACCGCAGTTATTTGAGAACATGAATATGAACGAAATCCTTCAGAATATTTATTTTATATTTAACTCGGCATTTTTTCAAAATATTTCTGGCTTGCTATAAAAATTTTTTTAAAAGATTTTCTTGAAATTATTTACTTAATTCTTTTACACATCATTTTTGTAATAATTAAAATAAATAAATTTTGATTATCGTATTTTTATACTTTACTAATATTTTTTTTAAAAAAATTAAATTACATTGCTTAAATATATAATAATTACAAATGTAAAGATTTTTGTAAAAATTACTTTATAAAAATAATTTTATAGTGTAGTCAGAAATTTAAAAAATTGAAAACAAACTATTTTCTTCTTTCGCTTTCCGTCTGAATTAGTAGATTTTTTTTTTAAACAGCATGTCCTTGAAATTTATCTCCGTTTATTCCATTGAACAATTTCACAGCGTAATATTCACGAATTACATGCATGAGAAATCTGATCGCTCAATTGATGCTGATTAATGTTTTCATGATTGAAAATACATATATATATATATATATGATTTATTCCGTAACTCAGTAAATAAATTTTGATTGTTTATTTAATAAATAAAACATTTATTCAGGTGAATTAATGAAAAAAAAAATTTTTTTATCAATTTTTTGATATTGGATTGAAATTGGAATTTTTTATTTTCTGTATGAAAAGAAAATAAAATTCATTTGGGGTCAGGTGGCTTTAAATTTACAGATATTTAGAGGTTGAAAATTGACTTTGATTACGTCATATTTATTTGATTTCATCATTTGACTTGTACTTAATTTTTATTTTCCCTTTTGTTCTATATGATCTTTCTCAGGAGATTCGTTTTGTCTTTGTTTTACTTTTGGTATTTAAAAATTTTTTAGATTAAGCAACCAAGTATAGCTTTATTGTTATAAATTTTTCTCAAAGTCATTCTATTATAATTATTGGTCATTTTCATCGTTGCCCTTGCTTCTTAATAAAGATCTTTTTTAGATCATCATCAAAGATCATATAATTATGTGTATTATTGAGGAAATTGAACGTTGATACAATATTTATATCGGAAATTAATGACTTTTTGTCAACAATCAAATATTTTAATAGATTTTTTTTTTTTAGTTCTTTTTGTATTAAAAAAAAAAGTCCTTCGATTTATCTTAACTTTAATTGAACATGTTCTTTTTATATGATTTTGATATATATATTTTTTGTTTTTTGCTTCTGTACGTGACAGTAAAACTCCACCTAATTAATTGTATAACTTATGTTTTAAGCTGTCGCTTAAAAAGTTTTCGACAATAATTTCGATATGATGAATTGCGAAGGTCACTAAACGGAAATAATTAAATCGAAATAGCAATCTGTAGTTAATGAAGAATTTTATCGCATCAATACATCCAATCAGTGATAGAATTTTTCTTTTTTTTTTCTTGGAATATTAGCAAAATGAAAAGTCAAATTTAGTTTTCCTGGTAGAAACTGCTTAATTAAAATCTAATCTCAATAAGTTCTTAGAATAAGAGAGAGAGAGAGAGAGAGAGAGATGGAATTTTAGCCCTCAAAAAAAGTTGCATTCTTTCTTTTTAATAATTCATCCAAGTAATCTAGTTCAATATTTAATGAAAATTAATTACGATGTTAAAATAAATTTTCTTCTCTTTTTTCGTGATATTTTTTTCATATTAAAGACGATTCTTAAAAATAGACATAAATTTTAATTAAAAGATGGTCCACGTTAGAGTTTTTGAAGTGTAGTCTTCTTCATCAGACTCTGTAATTGGGAGAGTGAGAGAGAGAGAGATGTCCCATATGCTTTAATACACGTGTCACGTGCTATTTAGCTGGCAATCGAGTCAATCAGTTGTGTATGCGATATACGTATAGTTTATCATCTCAAACTCGCTGTTAAAAACAGCTAACAATGGACAGTCAGCAATTTGTTCGTCTTCATAAAAGACAATTGGTCGTTTGCCAATTGTTGTTTTGTAATTTAGTTCAAAGTATTTTTATATTTAAAATCTCTTTATAATTTCCCTTTTTTTTTTTTGTCAAATAATTTTATTTGCAAAAAAAAAAAAATTATATAGATTCTGTACAATTTACTTTATCTTCTTTTTAGAAAAAATAATTTTTTTTATTTTAAACATTTTTTTTCGAAAAATAGTTTGAGAAAAATTAAAAATTATTATAGTTTTTATGCTATTAGGTTTCTCTCGTTTCTTTTTTTTTTTATTGCTTATTAAAAACTAATTAAATATAGAAGAGTTGACGACAATGAAGTTGATGTGCGTTGTCAGTATAGTGTATTAAAAACGAAACGGAAAGTTGAACATTGGATGCATTTGACGTAACAGTAATGCCTATTTTCGCATTAGAGTAGCTCAGTTAATTAACCCAATTTACGCACGTTCAACGATACATATAAAATGAATATGCATTTGCACGTGATGTAATGACGAAAAACAAAATGTTTATAAAAACTTCTTACCTCATATTCGATATATTTTTCACAAATCGCAAATAAGATTTGCAAAAAAAAATTTTAAACTTTAATATTCATTTTGGTATTTTTAAAAAGCAACTTTTTAAAATTACTATAATGAAAAAAAATACATATATATATCAAGGTAAAAACAAAATGTGATATATAAAAATATATAAATGCATTTTTTGTAATATCGATGAAGTTTTTATGGACATGAGTTTTGTAGATATTGATCCAATATACAGAGATAGCACACATTGTTTGTAGAAAGAGAATTTTCGCTCTGGATAGCGGTCTTGCCTTGCGAGAAATTAAATTGTCGACATCATTCAACTTTACAAAAAAAAAAAAAAAAAAATGCAATTGATACCAGGTTCAGGGACCCAACAGCTTCAATATTTATCCATTATGCCATTCGAGAGTGACATATTGAACAAACTATTGAGTTCAAATCGAGTCTTTGAGAATTGAATATTTCAGACTAGCTTTATGTTTCGCATGAGTTCTTTATATAGAACGTGGCATTACTTTTTCTTTTCAATAGAATACTGTTTTTTTATATATATAGAAAATTTCTTCTAACACAATTGTCCATTATTTTTTTCTGATCTTTTATTTTTAATAAAAAAAATTATTTAGTAAAAAAATTACCTTGATAAAAATTTTTTACAATTATTTATTATTGAAAACTATTTCTTTAGTTTAAATTTTCATAAAATGCAACATCATTGAGCTTATTTTCAAATCATGAAAAATGACGTCAAGAATTTATCTATATATCGACCTATGGAGTGTAATAGTCTTTAACAGTTGTGCGCCTATACTAGGTGTACAAGTGAAGTCTTATTTGCACAACCTGGTATTTCTTGATGCCATTGTCAAGGGCAATGAACGATACAAATGATTCGCGTTATATTATTTCTTCTTGATCATGACATTAAATTAATTTTTTTTTTTCTGAAAATTATTTTCAAAATGATCGATTTTTAAATCAATTACACATTCCATTTAATTCATATATATATATATATGTATTTGGTTTAAAAATAGAATTACAATTCCAATCATGAAGCATTTTGTCAAACATCTTTGAGCGTTAGCGGAAGTTGCATGTTATTTATATTATTATTGATACAGTCATTTCATTCATGACGTCAAGAGAAAATTTTTGTATTCTATTTTCTTGGTGTGAGGGATGTGATTAAAATAATGTTTTCTCTACCTTTTTTTTTCTCCCCCAGGGCATATAAATATTACGCAGTTTACTGATAACAAAAGTTTTTCTTTGAAAAAAAAAGGAGAAACTCAAATTTATTTTCATTTGAATTTTTTTCGTTTTCCTTTATTCTAATTCGAAAAAAATAATATTAGACAAAAAAAATGTATTTTTTATATTATTAAAAAAAATATATTATTTTTATTTACTGAGGATAATGAGCGGTCATTAATTATCAATATTAAATTAAATATAAAAAAAAATAAATACTCAGAATAATAGGAAATGAAAAATGTGAAAATATTGAGCTATGTAGATTTCTGAAGAGTTAAAATGCTTTCGAAGGGAATTGGGAAAAAATTTCACCCCCATATTGGCTTGGTTTTGACGTCATTGAATATAAATGGTTAAACTAGGGTGAGTCTTTAAGGGTGTGTGACTCATCAAAAGTTTTTTTTTTTTCTTTCTCTCTAAACTGAATTTCAAATTGATATATTTGCAACTTTATAATTTCTTTCTCTCTCTCTCTTGTTCTCATAAATCGACAATTCAATTGCTTTTCTTTTCACCTGGAATCTCTTAAATTTATATTCAGTCTTATGCAATTAGATAATTATGTTATTTAATATTCATATAGATTTTTTTAATTCTTTGTTAGAATATCAGGTCAAGATTATGTTTATATAGTTTTTGTTTATAAAATTTCAAGCGTATTTTAGAAATCATATTTATTTTAATTGTAGCATCAAAATTGATTTTTTTTTTTTTAATAAATGTATCGAAAAAAAAAACTAGAAAAATTAAAGAATTTTTATTTATTCAAGTTCTACTTAATCTACAGTCACTTTTGATGTTACAATTTTTATTTATATTTTGATGTATAAATTTTTATACAAGCTGCCATAAAAAAAATATGTATGAATCTCCGAGGTAAAGTTTTACATTCCGGATTTTCATTCAAGCTCACAATTTAAGATATTAAAACTCGTAATAGATTATTTTATTTTTGAAAAAAGAAAATAGGAAATTTTTATTTTTTTTCGTTATTTTTATAGATATTGAGCTTGAAGTAAAATACTTGAATGTATATTATATATATGTAAATATATATATATATATATATATATATATATATGTATTTCTTAGGAGTTTTTCATTATAACATTAGAATGTGATTTTTATTCTCGAGAATTTGCGGGAAAAGTATTATTCTTTTTAAAATAGAAAAAAAAAGTGATTCAGTTATTTGCGTAAAATTGAAGAAAAATATTATTTTAATACGAAAATCGTGATTTATTACTGCACCATAGAATCCGTTGCGATTGTTAATAAAGACACAAACTGCAAAAAAAAAAAACCGGTTAAAATTTGTTTTAGATTTTCTGACAAATTTTGACAATTGATGTTAAGTAAATAAAAATAATAGAAAGCAATTATAAAAACTTTTAAATAAAAGAAAATTGAGAATTTCCAATTGTCTTTTACAAGTCAGTTATTTTACCAATTTTTAACAAATTGAAACATAATTCTTTGTTTCAAATTTAATTTTTACAAAGACAATTAGAATATTAACAATTTAATTTAAAAAAAAAAATTCGAGATTTCACCGATAACGTACTAACAAATAGATGACAATGAATAATTGAAAACATTTTGCTTTGTATATTAAATAAATTCGAGGCACGTGGAGTAATTGTATTTTAATTTCTAAAAAAAAAATGTTATTTATTTTTAAATAAATTCAATTACTTTATTTATAAAGTCATATAGAAATTAAGCTGCTGGAAGTTTGCCCATTCAATAAAAAGAAGAAAAAAAACGCGTCTCGTGCTTCATCGTCATATTGACGTTTAAATAAATTCGTCTACGTTATTCGTTTAATATTTTTAAGTATAAAATTTGAGTCTTGCGTTTTTACTATGACAACGTGTACTGTGTACACTTGAAAGAAAAAAAAAAAAATTGAATCTCTATGCTTCTCAATAGGCAAAGAGAATTTTGATATTTGATAAGGAAATAATTGAGATTGAATTTGCCTCTGAAGTTTTAAAAATTATTCAAACCACAAAAGAAAATAACGAAATCATATATACGATGCAAAAAAAAAAAAAATGTCGGTAGCTAACAGGAAATTACTTTAAAATAAAAATAACTTTAAGGGGTGAAAATAGTTTTAAAAGGAAAATTACTTAAAAGCAAAAGTTCTTGAAAGAATAATCAACTTTAATGTTACAAGCAAATTAATAGTGAAAAATGCGCAAGTGTAAAATACCATTAAAATAAAGTAAAGATACGTAATTAGCGAAACTACATTAAAAAAAAAAAAAATTGAATGTCACTGAATCGTTAAAATTGTATACATAATAGACAGAGATTTTTTCACATTTTTTAACATTATATTTTTTGAAATTCATTTATTTATGAAGAAAAATTTCTAGTCGTAAAAATAGTTCATTAAAAAATATAAAACAAGATTTTAAATCTTGTTAGGTAACGTGAATAACAACTAATTTATTGCTGTGCATTAGCAAAGTAGTATTTAAATCATCAAAACTTTCTAAACTCATTGGTCTCTTGCCAAAAAAAAAAAAAAAAAAAAGTTTTTTTTGTCGAGAAAAATTTCTGTAAAAAAAGAATTCTTTAACTCTGATTTCTTTATTTTTTCATTATGCCAAAAAGAGAAAAGATTCGAAATCAACATTTTCTAAGTGATTTCTTCTTTGATTTTAATCAATTCTCATGGTTGTAGAGAATGGAATTTTTTTTTAACTTTTCATTAATATTGAGATGATGCAACGTTTTCAAAAACGAAAAATTAAAATAGAATTATTTTTTCATGTCAATTTATCTCTAATTTTGATTTGCACAAACTTTCAAGAAATTAATACTTTTATAAAAACCCCCGAAATAACTTTAATTTTAACCCAAAGTAATAGATATTGTTTATAATTATTTTTTTTGTTTTCGTTTATAAAAACGTTGCAGACTTCAGCATTATATATTGAGCAATTTGCTCAAATAAAATTTATTATTATTATTATTATTATTATTACATATAAGTTGCAGTAGAACCTCGATAAGTTGAAAAAAAAATTCTTTTCTTTTATTTTTAATTAAACTATATCGAGGTTCGACTGCATCATAGGAAAAAAAATTATTATTCATTATATATTCATTTATTTCATATAATGAGGAAATGGCTCATTTCGGCCCATTGGAGAAATTTTATTATTCGCTCAAAATACAACGAATAATTAATGATTGTTTTCAATCAAAACTTCTTTAAATTTGATCATCTAAATTGATCCATGGTACACAACATTGTCATATAAAGCTCGGATTAAATGTTATATTATATATATGAAATCGTAAAACGTTTTCATTCCTAAACACATGATTCTAGCTTTTTTCTCATCGTTCATCACTATTCCTTGTTCCATGATGTATATTGGATTATTCTTCAATACCATCAGACGAAATCAAACACCCTTAAAGACTCGCATCCCATGATATGCGATGTCTTGTGCCTTAGTAATAAAAAAAAAATCTTTCACTAGATGTGCATAAGGCGATCTTAATATTTTTTTTTAACTATTCTTTCATATCCCTGATAATTAGTTACACATATTTAATTGCGAGTATTCTTTTTCCCTTTGTTTCTATAACTCTTTAATTTCATAAAGAAAACTCTTTTCTTTTTTGAAAGCTTCTTTCAAAAAATTCATTTTTCAAAATGAAAAAATATTTATCTAATTAATTTATTCTAACAAATCCTCTAAAATTCTGATTGTAAAAATCATATAGAAATTTTATTGAGCAATTCGCTCAAATAAAATTTATTATTATTATTATTATTATTACATCTAAGTTGCAGTGGAACCTCGATAAGTTGAAAAAAAAAAAATTAAAACATACTTCGACTTATCGAGGTTCCATTGCATCATAGAAAAAAAAAAAAAGATTATTGATTATTTCATTATCATTGAATAATAAAAAATTATCATAAAAAAAGATATAATTATATAATTAAAAATAAGTTTTACGAGTGAATATAATGTTATAAAAGTGAAAATATCGGTCTTTTTGAGTGTGAAAGAATATATTGTTTAGTTTTGTTGGGGGACAAAGTTAAAAACTACATTATATTGAGAAACTGTATCAACTTCAGAAAGTAGGTGAATTCAATCTTGCAGAATTTCCAAGATCTTTATCTTATATATATGTATATGCGTAAACCGTATAACAGCAATTGCAGACTCGTAAATTTGTTTCATGAATTTCGAGAAGTTTCGATCCTCTTCTCAATATACACGATATGAGGAAGCGACGCCATTATCGCGTCAAACTTGATGCGCGTTGAGTAGGTGTTCACGAGTGATAGAGAAGTTTGCTATATATATATATATATATTTATATATATATATAGAGCGTTGTAAGGAGATGTTTTCACATTGTGATTACGTTTATAAATCGTAGCTCACAAGAAAAAAAATAAAATAAAAAAAAAACTCGCTATATTGTGCAGAACGTAGCTGTACCACGAAAATTGTATAATTTTATCTAGTACGTGTGGCTTATGATTTATAAATTTATCAATCTCATTTTTTGTAAATATTGATTTAAATAAATCCTATTGTAAAGATTGTATTATTTAAATATTGTTCTTTTATTTATTCGATGCTAATATATATTTTTTTTTTGAGTTATTTATAATATTATTGATATAAAACACTTTATTCCTCTCCTCGTTGATTTTCTCCCTCCTACACACGCACGCTGATTAGATATTATGTTATGTCATATGACGTTTATCAAAATTCTTGGTATTAATGAATTTTATGATTTCGTGAAAAAAAAACACAAAGAGCAAATAATTTTTTTAAAATTTACATATTTGTCTTTAAATTTAAAAAAAAAAAAAAAAAAAAAAACTAATCTGACATTCTAATAGTTTTAATCTTCTATATGATTTATTTTGTATAAAACTTAATTTCTTTGTTATCATAATTAAATTATTTTTAAAAATTTTATATAATAAAAAATATAGAGAATTTTTTTTTTTTTATCAAAGAAACACTGATTATGTGATAAATTGTGTGAAAAATCAATTTTGATAAGGAAATATATAGATTTCAGTTTTTTGTTTATAATTAAGATGTGATTATGTGTGAAATCAGAATTAAGAGCTCATGTAAATTAAGGAGTCATTAAAATTCTCTTAAATGTGAATAATTGGGTCAAAATCAATATCCGAAAGCTTCTGAGAACTTTAGAGCTGTTCTCATTAATTTATTATTAGGAACTCTGATTTTTCATACCAGCAAAAAAAAAAAAATAAATTTAATTTAATTATTAATTACAGTTAATTTAAAATTATATTTTTTTCACTGAAAAGAAATAACTGAGAAAATGAAAATTTATTATTCACTAGTTTTCAAAAAAAAAAAAAAAAAATAGTTTCGTTTAAAGTAAAAAAAAATATTAGAAATTAGTATAGGTTAATAGAACTAACGGGTTTTATTACGGCAAAATATTTAGGAAGTGAACATTTAATGATTACATAATTTGAATGAGCTGTAGAGAAAAGTTTCATTTTCAATGATAATTAAAATTATTCATATTATTATTATTTTTATAGTCCTTGAGAAATGTTTTTTTTCAGAAATTTATAACTATTCTCATCTATATGTCACCGTTTATAATGTTTATATACGAAAATGGAGAATAAAAACCCATTTCATATAATGTGAAAAGGTTAAATGGGAGCAATCTATTTTAGTTAAAAGTTACTCAACCGTTCATCAATTATTTTAGTTTATCCAATTTTTGTCATCGATTTAATCCTGATTTTTTTTGTTTAGTTAAATCTATTTCTTGACCGCTGTTGAATTATTAATAATATACTATCTCTATATATATATATCTCAATGAAAATCATTTTTTAAAATAAATGCATTTTTATATTAAAATCTTTTTTTGTAGTACAGTATTTTTTTTTTCTTTTATCGCAACCTACTTTTGAAAGTGTAAAAAAAGAATATAAAAAAACTGAAATTCATAGGTTGTGAAGGGATGATTTGATTTTTTTTCCGGTCCTCTCTCGTGTAATATCATATAATTTTTCTTGAGAATTAAAAGATTTGTCAGTCTTGTGTGATGGAGTGGAGGAATCTCTTGCGAAAGGAAAGAGGGTTGTGTATCTTGTATTATAACTAAAGTTCCCAAGAGAATAATATTCTTTGAAAGTGATAACAATGGAAAGCAGGAGATAAGTTTTTTGGCAAGATAAAATATAGGCGAGACAATATAAGCTATATACCTATAATCTAAACAAAAATCATATTATCGGTCACAATGAGAAAGGCTCTTTTTATATATATAATAGTAACAACAGGAGCAGTATATAAAATTAGTTCTCTGCGGGGGAGAAAAAAGGGGGTTTTTTTTTCTTTTCATATTTACAAAAATTTATAAATTTTTATCATTAAAGTAAATATAAAAAAATTAAAATTGTTTTTTAATTTTAAAACTGCAATTTTTTTTTTATGAGAATTTACATGTTTATTGCGCGAATGCGATAACAATAGGCGTCTATACATCTTTCTTTACAAATGTCATAATTTTACTTGACTGGAATTTTACTCATGACATTTCACAATTTCAGTTACCAAGAAAGCAAGTGAATTTTTTTTTTTATATATATAGAATATTATTTCCTTGCAATTGTTTATAATTTTTAGAATTATTTTTTTTTTATAATTTATTTGTTGTTTATTTTAATTATATTGATTAATTATTTATTTTGTGTGTTTATATTATTTATTGATTTTCAATGATTTTTATTTTTTTATCTTGCTTTTTTGAGAGAAGGAGGGAGAGAGAAAATATTAATTTCAATGTTCCTTAAATATATTATAGCATTCCGTTTCTCAATTAACAAGAATTAGTTCATGAAAAACAGGTTGAAATTAGAACGACTTCAACTACCAAGAAAATTTATTTAAGAATTTAGCGAAAAGGTACTTTATGAATCTGAAATGTCATAAGATAGAAACTGACACAGTTTCTCTCAGCACAGAAAACTGAGGAAATAAGGCTTATAACTATTTAAGGCTGTCTCGACCGGTCTCTAATTTGTGGTTCAGAGGGATCTACATTGCTCTTAGAATTTCTTTTGAAAAGAAATGTTACATTTTTTAAATTTCACAAAAAAAAACAATAAACTTTTTTTTAAAGAAACTTAATATATTGTTGCCATAGAGAAAATTATGGTTAACTTTTTTTTTCGAATATCAATTTAACATTTTGATTTTGTGTTTGATATTTAAAACGTTGCCTTTTATTTATATTCAAGAAGGATTTCGTTCGTTTAAAAAATTTTTAAAAACACATCAAAATGTTATAATTTTTTGGCAGTACACTTTAACAAATTTTTATGCAAAAATGATTTTGTATCTGTTATTTAATTAAATTTTAATTGATTTGATGTGGATTATCGCGTGTAAGTCAGTTAGTATACAGTTATTCAGATTCATAAATGGATTAACTGATTTCGATTATGTAATTTCATTCCCTATATATATATGGGAAATGAAATACAATTATCTAAACAAAAATAAATCAAAAAATGATGCATAAAATTATTGATAATAGAAATGATTTTAACGGGGGTTTATTATATTAATTTATTGAAAATTGTTTCTCTTTTGCAAATAATGTTAATGTTTTATATATTTTTTTATATATATATATATACCAATTTTATCAACCTTTGTTTAACTGTTATCAAGACAATCTTTAATGGGTGTATATCGTATAATATAAGGGAGATACAGTAGTTACGAGTTTTGCAATACGTAACGCACGCGATAACGTAATCCCATATTTGTTCACGTATGCGGGCTTATTAATAGCTTTTGTGGAACGAGAGGTGAGTTTTGTGCATATACGATCCATAGTGTCCTTTGTTTTGCATATATATATACATCTCAAATGGCTTCTTCGCATATAATATAATCTTGCGTAAATTGCATTTTTTGTTCATATATTTCAATTAGGCCAGCCTTCATATTCGTTCCGTTGAATAACGGATCAAAGGGTACAACTACAATGACGTTGAAATAAATAATATATAATTTTTTATTTCTCATTTAGCCTCTATTATCTATAAAACGAAACAAAAAATTTTTGTTTATAAAATTATTGCTAGTAAAATTTGAAAAATTTGATTTCTATTATTTTGATAATTTTCTCTAAAAATTTCGTACACACTTTTGAATTAGTTTTTGATTATTTCAACAAAAATTATCTATTTCTCATTTTTTGTTCTAGTGTTTATTCTTCTTTATAATTTCTGTTTCGATTTCTTTTTTCTGTTTTTTCATGGTTGTAAATTTCTTCCATAAAAATGTTAAATTTATAAATATAAATTTAATATGAATTTTTCGCTAAAAAAAATTTCATTAGAAATTGATACATATATATATTTGTGGCTTGACGTATTTGCTATATAGACAGGGTGTCTAACGGTCAGGGAAATGTCAGGGAAAAGTCAGGGAATTTCATAAAATTTCATTCAAAGTCAGGAAAATTTTTTTGTAAATTTCTACAAAAATTAAAATTTTTTGTGAATTTAAAAATTTTTTAATCTTAAAAAAACTTGAATGGTTTTTATTACCATTTGTTACTATCATTGGAAATTATTTTATTGTTAAATATGTCAGTAACCATATTTTTGTCCAAAGAAAGCAGAAATAAGGTTATTAAAAATTCAGGGAAAAATCAAAAAATGTCAGGGAATTTTTTTCTTAATCCTTGTTAGACACCCTGGTAGAATTTTTATTTATTAATAAAAAAAAATACTATTGATAAAATATGAATTTTTCACTGATTCAGAATTTTAACTTCATTTTTTAAAATTTATCTTTGAAATCTTTGCTTTATATATATATCAATTGTTATAACTGATCGTTAAAGATTGAGAATTATATAAATATATATAAGTTTCTTACACATTTTTCTAGAACCTCTTTTTTTTTTAATTATATTAATCGTTTTTTATTCTCGTATCAAAACAAATTGCACTTTTAATCATGATGTGTTACAATTAATATTCATCCCAAAAATCGATAGTATAGGTAAAGATTAAGATAAATATATATACATATAAATTTGAAACGTGTGACAATATTAGAAATAAATGAAAGATTAATATGTGAACATGTGAAGTAAAAGAAAATTTGTTAAACATTTTTTATATATAAAATGATTAATTGTTGAGATTTGACAATACGACGGTTGCTATATAGTATAATATAAAAAAAATATATAATTTGGAAAAGAAGAAGTGATTAGCAGCAAAATAGAGTTTATAAATATGTATAAAGTTTTCTCTATTCTGACTTTTCACTTGGTTTTTTTTTTTTTTAAAAAAAAGTTAAAAAAGAAAAATTTTTTTCTAATTTTATGATGAATTGCTTTATTTTTGAAATTTTTAAATCGTAGATCTCTTTCGGATAATGCTTATAATAAATCTTTTCATTTTGAGTTCATTTAGTTAAGATTCGTGTAAAAACGATCACAGAGTCATTTTATTATTATTATTATTAATATATAGATTTAGAACGTGTCGCACGTGACCTGGAATTGATAATTTTAATCTTTGACGCACCGATAATTGTTAAAATAATTATTGTTTGTTTACTTTTATCATTTACCATCATCGACTTCAAAGCTCGATTATAAAAGTGATATTAATATTGCATTTCAATTTTATTAAACTTTTTTTTTGGAAACCAAATTTCATAGGTTTTTATCGATTATCTCTTTTTTTTTTGTTATTAATTTTATTCTTATATATACGAATAATAATTTTTCTTTTTCAATTTATCGTTGCGTTAAAGAGTTGTAAAATATTTACAAGAAATGCCCTGAGAATTAATTGCGAAAAACTATATATAGTGAAAAGCGACTCTTTTATCCGAAAAAAAATTGCTTCAAAAAATTAATTGCAAAAAGTTGAAAAAATATGAAAAAAAAAAAATTAACATATTGATTTACAAAAAATGGAAAATTAAATAATACTTAGAAAATTGTTATTATGTTATTATTAAAAATAAATTAACATAAATTTTTAAATTTAATATTAAATATGTTATATTTGAATTTTTAAAAATTGTTAAAATCGCTATATAAAAAAAAAAAAATTTATATTAGATATTTTGAAAATATTGCCATATATTTGTATATATATAGAGAGAGAAAGAGAGAGCTTTTTATGAGGATCTAAATGAACAGGAAAAAAGTGTTGCTTTTCATCAACGTAAATTTTGGTATTCGTGTTATTAATTATTATAAATTTGAAATGATTAAAATGTTAGGAAAAATGTTTATTTATTGATGAACATTGTTTTTATTAAAAACTTCATTTTTACGATAAATGAAGAAAATTTTCTATTTTATAATATTATTATATTGTATATATTCAAAAATACATTAAATTTAATATTAATGTATATTTTAATATAAATGTCTAACAATTTTTCCATTGTTATTTATTTAGTTATAATTTAATTTAATTTATTTACAAATTTTGAAACTTAAAAAAAAATAAATTTAAAAATAAATTTTAAATTTTAATTAATTAAATTAATTTAATTTATTTATTAATTTAAAATTTAAAATTTAAAAAAAAAATTTTCTAGCAAAATTTTATTTTTTTACAAAAGTATTACAATTTTTTAAATTAATTTTTATGGTTATTATTTAATATAATTTATTCAAATTTATCATAATAAATTAATATTTACCATATAGAAAATAAATTAAATTAAATTGAAATACATTGAAATAAAATTAATGTATTTTTGTATATATGTATGTGGAATTTATTATTATTTCGAAACATTGCATTGACCCAGAGTTTTTGCAAAGTGCTTTATTAAAAAAAAAAAAAATAATAATAATACTGAATGTACGTGAAGAACAATCAGAAAAAGTGAGATATCGGAGTGTGAGGAATCAGTAGAAAGAATTTTAGTTTATAATAAATGACTGTAAGCTTGTATAGTATTTTAGAAACGGAATTCACTTGAATGTATATCCGGTGATGCGCTATATATACATATATATATAGTTACATATAATCTACGTCCACAAGTTTGCAATATGTTTAAGAAAATCTTTACGCTATACTGAAAAAAGTATAATAATGCACACATACAAAAAAAAAAAAAAATCTTTCGATATTTTTTTTATTTATTTTATTATTTAATTTTATTTAAATAATTACTTTTTATTTAATTTATTTTCATTTTATTTTCTTTCTATTTATTATAATTTTCGAAATAAAATCTAATTAATTATTCTTTTGTTAAATAATTTTTTAAATGAATTATACTTGTCTCAGTGTATCAGTAAAGATTTAATCTGAGACGGACCACTAATACAGTAAATACATTACAATATACATAATAAGTAAAAAAAAGAAAATCATGTATGCTTTTTACAATACAGAGTCTAATCGTGGCACTATAGACATTAACTATATATAAAATATATAAAAAATATATGTCATGTTTTAAAAATCCTTTTTTATAGCGCACTGTGTTAGCATTTTTTTTATGCTTTAATATAATATACGCAATTTTGACCAAAAAAAAAAAAAATTTTTGCAAAATTTTGCCGCGATTTGGTTCTGTAATGATATAAATATAAAAAAAAGTAGATTAATATTCGCGCTGATATGTAGCCGAATTTTTCATGTTCGAATTTTTTGTATAAAGAGACAAAAAAAAAATGATGAATCTCGCAGACAGTATTTGAGCGATTTCCTTAATTATATATGTACATGTAACGTAGATAATAATAAAAAAAAAAAAAAACCATTAAATATGAGAATCGAATGTTCGTTCAAAGTCGATGTACCTTTCGCAAAGATAAAAAAAAAAAAATTTCATATATATATATATTTATTCCCCAAGAAATTGTCCACCTTAAAATCGCGATTATTAGCCATTACTATGTTGTGTCGGACTGAATCGATAAAATGTCCTATTAATAGAGATGCCAAGTTATATAGTAAATGAATAAATAATTTTATTAAATGAAGGTAAAAATTGATATAATATACATACATAGTTGAGTAAACTGAAAGAAAAGTCGATAGTCCGCTATAATATTGAAAAAAATATGACTATATATATAAGATTAATAAATTAATATAACGAAATATTTCTCTGGATTTTAATTTAGATATATATCACACACATTTTATTTTTGTTCCTTCTTAATTTATTTTTTGTGGTAGTCGTATTTCATTATAATAATAAAAATATTGTCATTACGTTATTTAAAAACGAGTGCCCTTTAAAAATCAATAAAAGATTTTCAATATAACATTTTTTTATGATTTCCGTTAAAGAAAATGGTTCTTTGAAAGAGTATATATATATAGAATTATATACAATAAACGAATTGAAGTTCTAAAAATGTTTCCTTTTTTATACATAAAATATATATATGTGTGCGATTAACTATTTAACAATACCAAATATTGCCTGTTTGAGAACACCAAGTTATTTAAAAACAATTTATTTTCTTTTCATATATCAAGACTACCATAATGATTAATTTTTGAAAATTTTTTTCTTTTTTACTTCCTCAAGAGGATTTCAAATTTTTTTTTTCCTTTTCAATCATTTTTCTTTCAGTTTCAATGAATTTTTAATAAATAAAAAAAGAACAGAATTTTTTTTTTTTTAATTATAAACTTTTTTTTTTCTATATATACGAGAGAAAAAAAAACCAAATAGTATGAAAAATGATAGATCGAAGGAGATTATGGTTTACAAATGTAAATTCCAAAAAAAAAATGAGAAATGTAAACCAAAAATCGTGTATACCAAAAATGGACCATTCGTTCTTTGCGAACCTTGAATTACGTGATTAACTAGTGATATAATTGAGGACTTGAATTTAGAGTGTTACTTGGATCAAAAGACAATCGCAATTAAAATTTTTATTTAAATTAATTTGCAAATCATTTATTTAATTATACATAAATTGTTTAAAAAATATTTTTTTCAAATTCTACTGAAATTAAATTTTATGTTAATTTAAAAAATTAATAATTTCTTTTAAAAAAGATATTCCGTCCATTTATCTTTATTATATTTTTTTTGGTAAAAACTTACTAATTATGATTATTTTTCATTATTGTACTTGATAATTTTTATTTCTCCAATTATGATTTAAATATTATATATTTATTTTTTCAATTTGTTTAAAAAATTACATTTTCTTTGATTATAAAAAATTTTTGAAAATGACTCAAGAGATTCTTAAATTTAGGACCCCAATTAATCATCTGGTTTCCCTAGATTTGTATAATTGATATTAGGTTAAAAATATGTGCAGACTTTATTTTTCTTAAAAAAAAAAAAAAAAAAGTTAAGCGCCTTTGTATATATATATAAAATTTTATCAATTCCTATAATAAAATCTTATCGATTCTTCTGTTATGACAAAAGAATAAATAAAAATTTTGTCGAAACAAATGTTTAAAAAAAAAATGGAAGTCATTGAAGAAAAAAAAACCAAATCTTTATTAATCTCTCATCATATTATTGAAATATAATAACAAAATATTTTCTCAAATATTCGTTTCCTGTTTTTTAACAGTGTGAGGTTAAAATTATAATTAGAAAATCAATATTTCAATTATTCCACACAGCCTCTCCGCGCTATATAAAATATAAAGTATTTTATCTCCATAATATCTTCTGCGATCTATTCTCCTAAAAAAAAAATACTTTAAACTGAAGAAAAAACTGATAATTTATATATATATTTGAAAAAAAAATCCTCTTCCTAATAAATATTGTAAGAATAATGTATAGGTATGTCTGAGTCGCGCAAGTATTAAAAAAAATAATAATTTAGAATTCATTGAATAGGCAAAAAAAATAAAAAACGGGTAACTTCTTCCGAAACGAATAACTGATTTTTTAACAGAATAATAATTCTATAATTAAAATATTTACATTTTGCTTAGACAATGAATTCTTTAAATAAATGATTTTTTTTTTGCTGGAATGAATATAACATATATAGCGATCGTCATTCAAAAAAAAGCGATTTATTGTTAGTTGTTGTGTAACTTAAAAAAAAAAATTCTAGGAGACTCAAAAAACTTAGAATCTGAATCAACCTGGGTCAGTGATACATGTACACATAATATTCACATATACACACAACATCATTATGAATAAATCGTGAGTGCAATATAATGAAGTCTGTCTTGTATGAAATCGTAGGCTACTTTTTAAGCACACACACACTTTTATTGTTTACTGTATTCGTAGGACTTTCGAGAAATGAAAAAAATGATTATACAGTGCATATTCTAAATAAATTATTAAATAGTTCTCTGTCTCTTTTTTCTGCATTTTTTTTTTTTATTGAAAAAAAATGCCATTTTTTAGATAATATATAGGTTTTGTGGTTTATTTTTTTGGTTTAAAATAAAAAAAAAATAACAGTGACATGAATAATTTTGTTGATAAGACTGATTATATTGTGTTCTTGTATCGGAGAATATATATATATGTGTAACCACGTTTATTAAGTAGGTAAGTATAGATATATATTCAATTGGTTTGAGTACACTGCTCTTTTCGCTTCGACACTTGCTCGACCCATTTTGCCTTCAAGGGAGTTCCACTCTTGCTCGTTTCTATTCCATATATATATATATATATATATATATATATATATATTATATATAGGGCTAAATTTCAAACCAAGCAAAGTTAATTCTTCAATTAAAACCACTACCTTCGACAAGGCCACCAATAATAATTAATTATTTCCCATCATCTTTGAAAGAATTCTCAATTTTTTTTTTCAATTTTATTTTTATTCGTCATTGGTATTATTTTATTTTTCTCTAATTTATTTATCAGCAATCAAATTGATTTTTTATTTGTTTAGGAAAATATTTAGTTTTAATAACCAAATTGCTTTTGTTCATTCATCCAGGACAATTTATTTGTTTTTATTCAGATCATAGAAAATTAAAAGGCATTAAAATAAGCTGCAACGCTTATTATTTTAATCCAATTTTGCTAAATTTTAATCCATTTTGGTATTAAAATAAGCAAAATTGGATTAAAATAATAAGCGTTGCAGCTTATTTTAATGCCTTTTAATTTTCTATGATTCCTTTAAATTCAATTTTCTTTCACCTCATACTCAACAAAATTGAGTTCTACCGGTAACAAAAACAATAAAACATGGATAAAAATTAGGAACAATTTTTGTTTCCAAATTTTTGGCATGAATTTCAAAATTATAACAAATTTTTGAAAAAAAATTTAATTTTCGGATATTTATTCGGAAAAATAAAAAATTCTAATATCCTTGAATTTGGAAAGAAAAACTTTCGAGATTATAAATTCAAAAAGTGTGTGACAATATTTTTTGTGATGTGACGATATGTGACACTTTTATATTTTGTGATCTTGAGAAATGTGAGTTTTGAATTTTAATCCAACAAAAATAAACTCATCCTTGCGCTAAAGAGATTTCTTATTCCTCTTATAATGTGAGAGATTAACACGCACACGTTATATCTCTGTCTATAAAAAGCTAAATATAAATATGAGATTTGAAAACTATTTTTGTCTTTTTAACAACTTGTGTGTGACTGAGGATTCACTTTTTTAATGTGAATATTTTTGCAAACACACACATATATATATAACACTCATCACATTATTTTGCGCATCTTTAACTATCTCATATTTCAAAATATTTTATTATTTCTGCCAAAAATTTTCAACAAACGATTCTCGTTTTTTTATTTTCATGAAAATTAATTACACATTTCAATAAAAAAAAAAAAAAAAAAAAATTTGTTTCAGTTATACAATATTTTACAGTTTTCATTCAAGAAAACAAATTGAAAAATATTATAGTAAATTTCCAATATACAAAGTTGTAAATAATAATA
Organism: Leptopilina boulardi; assembly: GCF_019393585.1. Classification (NCBI taxonomy): domain Eukaryota; kingdom Metazoa; phylum Arthropoda; class Insecta; order Hymenoptera; family Figitidae; genus Leptopilina; species Leptopilina boulardi. Next base: position 509,959 of record NW_026137655.1, on the reverse strand, counting down.
ATAAAAATTTATACAAATTTTTGTGCACATGGCTTTCGGAGAAAAAAAAGTTCACCTTGACACAAAATCATTTCCTATGTAGCACAAGTTTGCTGCAAACTCGTAAAATATTGTATACTATGATTGTGTTTCTCTTATTGTATAGTTTTAAAAATTAAATATTATTGGAATTCAATTTCTAAAAGAACAAAGTTATTTATTTTTATTTGGGATTATTTAAAATATTGTTTATTGAAAAATTTTATATATGGAAAAAATTCAAAATAATCGGTTACTTTAGTATCAAAATTTGTTTGTATTAATTATTTGTATAAAATAAATATTTATCGATATAAAATAATTAATTGATTTAATTAAATTGTACCTGTTTCAAATATAGAAATTTATTATAAATACCAATTTAATTCAATTATTTGGTTAATGTAAATATTTTATAATAAAGAAGTACAGTGGAACCTCGATTATCCGAACCCCTGTTATCCGTACTTTCTGTTATCCGAACCGTAAAACATTTTATCCGAACTTTTTTTTGTCTTTTCATTTTATTAATGTATTTAAATCTTAATTATTATTTAATATTTAATTTAATACAAATATTTATTTGTAACAAATAATATTATTTGAATCAATTAAATGCGGATTTGTTTCAAATACAAAAATTATTGGTTCAAAAATACAAATTTATTTAATTCAAATAAAAATTATTTAGTTGAAGTAAATATATTTATTTGATGATACTTAAGTAATCAAGTATTTGAATCAAATAAATTTTTTTTTCCAGTATATATTATAGTTTAACTGTGACATTGTTTTACTTTAATTATATATAAAAACATTTGAAATTTCTATTGTCCGAATTTTCGTTTATCCGAACCTGGTCCTGTCTAAGTTAGTTCGGATAATCGAGGTTGCACTGTAACTGATTATTTGAACGAAATAAATTTTTTTTAGTGTAGTATTTGTTATTTTAATTTTTTATTCATATTATATTTGTTCATATATTTATTTATTTATATAAATAACATTGAATGCAAAAAAACAACAATGTACTAAAAGAATTTGTTTATTTATTTTTTTTCAGATTCACGATAGTTACTATGATATACGGTAACTGTTTTATGTCGTCAATGTCCTTGTTTAGACTACAGAAAAATGAGACAATAATGCAAAGAATAAACAGCAAAAGCATTAGCGAATTATTCCGACCTCTTGAAAATTACACAATGTTTCTGCGACGCGACGTATTTCAAAGGATAAATATATATATATAATAAAGTATATATAGGGTCGATGCCGTATTATTACGGTATCACATTTCATGGGTGCTATTTATTCACGATTATGCGATTCACTGACTTTTCGATCACACACATATATATATTGTGTGTATACGATGAAGACCCACAGATTTCCGAGGTCATCATCAGGATCAGCGACTTTATTTTTTCTCTCTCTCTACACAACAGGTAAAATTCTTTTTTATTTTTATTTTATAAATTTAATTTTTTATTAATTCCTCTGCATTTTGAGAAATAGATTATCATTTTCTCCTAATATAAATGATATTTAATTGCGTTTTTCGATGTAAGAAAATTTTATTTATATATATATCCAATCAAAAATTTACTAATGGCGCAGTACTGGCGCAGTACTGGCACCCAGTATTATGCAATTAACTATTTAATTATTTTATTATTCATTTTAATTTATAAATTATTATATTAAATATAAATAAATTAACATTCAATTCAATTTACATAAAACAAAATTAGTTTAAAAATTAACTCATCACAAATATAATGATTTAATAAATAATGAATACTAAATTCCTGAAATTAATTATTAAAAAAATTATCTAAATTATTTTTAAATTAACATTAAATTTTTGTTTATAATTCACTTTTGGAAAAAAAAACTGAAGAATAACATCCAGAAACAAATTACAATAATTTTATTGACCATTTGAAATATATAAGTTTGTAGGTTTAACTATTTTTTTATAATTTTTCTTAAAAAAGGTTAATTATATATTTTATATTATATTGATAATATAACATTTGTGCAATTTTACTTGCGATTGTATTTAATTTTTTAAATTAAATTTAAATATGATAAATTTTATTTAAAAAAAATATTAATTTTTTATAAACAAATTTATTTATTTTTAGTTTGATCGTTTAAAATTTTTTTTTGGTTTATTGCATATATCTGAAAACAAAAAGAAAATCTATTTGAGCCAGTAGTGGCTCAATATCGGCTCAGTACTGGTTGCCAGACTCGGCAGCCAATACTGAATCAGTACTGCGCCAGTAGTCAACTCTGGTATAATACTGAATTTTTTGATTGGGTATTTAACTTGTTTAAATTTTAAATATTAGTTTTTTAATTAGAATGGAAATGGAACAATGTTTTTTTTTTTTTTTTTATAAAAATATTTGAAAAATTTTTTTTAATTGGACAAAAAAAGTGTCACATTAAAATTTTTTAACATAAATAAATATTCTCATTTAAATGATGGATTCAATGTTTGAGAATAGTTTATTGCTAATGTTGTGGGGGGTAATCAGGAATTTAGATTTGTATACCAAAAATAGAATTCAGTATCCCATATACAACCTTTGTATATATATATATATAGGAGAATGCCATTCTACCTTGATCCGCATCATTGATGTTGCATAACATCCATAAGATAAATCATCATTTATTTTTTTTTTTTTTTACCAAAATAGTTATTTGCGGGAAAAAATGATTTTTTTTTTGTTTAGAAATTTAAATAAATTTTTTTTCTCACTTTTATTAGTAATTTAAAAAAAAAAGTAAATGGTTTGAATTTCTTGTGTAAATCGGAATATTCTTTTTGTCAATACTTTTTTTTGTTAACGTTGGTCGGCATTTTCCTTGGATTGATCGCAGGGGATTCTCGTGATTCGTTTTGGAGCACACTTACAAGTGCATTAGTCCAGTTGACTAATTGTGAGGGTTTTAGTTCTCTCTCTCTCTCTCTCTTTTTTTTGCAAAGAATTTCCAGTGCAATCCATCCCAGGGGTATATTAAAATTTCTACTTTGTTTAATGAACGTCTCGACCACTCCTTTGTAATTACTAATTATCTAATCGCTTATATATATATAGTCGAGCGGATTAAACGCGCATTTATCCAGAATCGATTATAATCCACAATATGTATAAAATTATTTAGAAATATATTTTTTAAATGTATGTGACACCTGGGATAATTTAAAATTTAAATATTAAAAAAAAAATTTTCCTTTGATATTATTTTTTCTACGAAAATTCTCTTATTCATTTAATTGGATGTATTTTACTGAAAAGCGAGAGACATTTTTTTTTTTTGCTCCATAATTTAAAAGTATATATTTTAGTTTTGATTTTGTTTTTCATTTAAAACATATATTTACTTGTACTATTTTTAATTTCTCTAATTATTACAATCCATTGTGTGATGATTAAAATTCCAATTTGAAAAATATTATTTTTATATTAAAAGTGATTAAAAAAAAAAGAAATGCAATTTAAAGGAATTAATTTTGTTGTCGAGAAACGCTTATAGAGATTTGTATAAAGGAGAAAAAAATAGAATAAGTTGACGCGGCGGTAAATGGAAAAAAAAAAAAAAAAAAAAAACAAGGGAAAAAGTTTTTAAGAATTCTAGCGAAGAAAAAGGTAGATTCTCTCTTTCTCTCGCGTGGTACAAATTGTCGTAGTATTGTCTTTCTTATATATATATATATAGTGTTGAGGGGCGTGGAGGTCAATATTTTTTCCGCGGCGGTCGTCGTCTTGTTTTATCATAAAAGTAATGTTGAAAGAGCGCGCCGCTGACGTCATTAGATTTACTTAAACGATGGATGGGAAGTAGCGAAGCGACAAATGTATTTATGAAACTTAGTGTATATACGAAAAAGGAGGACATTAATTTTTTAGTCCTGAACATTTTTTTTTCAGTTTTTATATGTCTTCTTTCACTTTTTATAATTACAAAAATTAGAATAAATTTTCATTAGTTATTCAGGTGTTTTTTTTTTAGGAAAATTTAATTTTATAAAACTAATAAATAAAATACACGTCAGAGAACTTTAATATAAAAAAGAGAAAATTATTTTTTATTTTCAAATTACATTTTTTATTTGTTCTTAATTGGAAAGTTTAGTGTTTTTTTTTTTTTGGCACATTATATTGAGATGCTGATTTTGATTTCGATTATTACGCGAACAATATGTATTGAGAGATATAATCCAGATAATTTGATAAGGTGGTGTTTATTTAGCATCAATCGATTTCTCGGAGAAAGGGAACCTTGAACATATGCCAACGAAAAAGTATAACTGCATATAGGGGTTTTATTTCTATTATAGAAAGAGGGGAGGGGTTTTATTTTTGGCGTAGTCAAATGAAACGAAAAGATAATGGCATGATTGTGAGAAGACAAGGAAACATTGAATTAATTATTTACAGGGTTGCTTCTTCGTTTTTGCTGTTATATATATATATATTTCTCTTTTTGCTCCTCGTGGGCACGCGATTCTTTCATCCTCATTATCTTGTTAACAAAAACACGTGGATTTACTTTTGTCAAGATTAAATTAAATTTTTTTCTCTCGGATTTTTCACAATAGATTTTTCTATATAGCTATGATGGAATAGGAAAAAAAAAATCTCTGTGATATAGATCGAAGAGTCTTTTTTTAGTTAAATACTTCCAGAGACCCAGTTTGCAAAGTTATCGACGCTTATAGAAAATCAAAGGAAAAATAAGGACGTAAATAGTTGCACAGGTGGTAGATATCTTAATTTTTTTTTTATTCTAGAAGCAAAATAGTTTAAAAAAAAAAAAAATTTCTAAATATTAGTTTCACTTATTTACTTTTTTGTATTTAATTAAAACAATTATTAATATTGCTCTTTTTACATGCAATGGATAAAAATATTATTTTATCGCTTTTATTGTTTATAAAACAAACTTTCTGTTTGTTATAAAATAAATAAATATTTATTTTTCATATATACTGATGAGAATATTGAAATTTCAATATTGAAAATTCACTTAATTCTTTTTATTCTTGTTTTATTGAAATTTTATCCAAAATTGAAATTTTTTTTTTTTTTAATAAATTAATTCGTCAGACATTTGGAAATTCGAAAAAAATATTCAATTCCTTTGCTCTTTGATTTGCGTATTTGTGGATGGGTCTTTGAAAATTTTCCATGGTCGATTGAACAGTTATTGATTACAGACAAAAATAAAAATATAAGAGGCCACTTCTTTATAACGAATTCCAAGTCTGTTATTTTATATTATAAAAAAAATAGTCAAAAATGTAGATTAAAAAAAAATTTGTTTTTTGTTTTTAACAGAAAATAAATAATAATGAAATACAAATAAAATGAAAAATAAAATTTGAAAACTGAAAATAAATAAAAATATTGAAAGGGAATATTTTTAAAATATTGTATTTTTTATAAAATAGCATACTTTTCTTTTTTGGCCAACGTTTTTTTTTCACGATTAGCGGAATGAGTTTATAGATTTTCATGCGGCAATGATGAGAGTATAGTCTTTGATCTCATACAGTTAATGGCAAGCACTCAATTTTAATGGGTAACATCAAAATTTCATAGTTTTCAATTGACCTTCCACCAATGGTATGATTAACTGATGCATTTTTCATTCTTTATTATTGTTACATAAAATATCAATGACCAACATGCAACCAACGATATTAAATTTAAATTCATTTTATTTTTTAAACTACATATATATATATTTTATATAAAAAGTTATTTTAAAAACTCCAAAAATATATAAACTTCAATTTTTTTCTTTTTACTTTTCTTTTGCTTTTTTCATTAATTTTTTATTGCTGTTTATTTTATTTTTAATTAATTTTTACTTTCGTTTTTTTCCGAGATATTTTTCATATCTCGAATTTTTTTTTCTTTTTCTTCCTCTTTCTTCAACTTTAAATATTTAATTTTAAATGTGCGCTTTTTATATCCGACATAAATATTTTTTATTTGAATATATCTTCATTATAATATATAAGAAGAAAAAAAAATTGAAATCATAAATAACAAAATTAAATATGTATAGGGAAAAAAAAAAAAAAAAAAAAATTTCTCTTACTGGAATCGTAAAATTCTGTAAATTTTGATTGATATTTTATTCGATGCGGGGTGAAAAAAAAATTCTTCACATTTCCATTAAAAAGAAATTCGATAAAAAGCGTTCTCCGAGACGTTCTCAGTGAAAAAAAAAAAAATCGAGGAAATGAACGTTTTGATTGGTGCTTTTTTTTCTTCATCTGTACTTAAGAAATGTTCAATTTTTCCATGACATTGTTTCTTCGCTTTTTATGTGTGAATATATATATATATATAGAGCAAAGTCGTATAAAATGTAATTTATGTCGAAATAAAATTTTCGTGGGCTATAAAGTTGATTTAAATTGAAGTAGTATGATTAGATAATCGTTTTCATTACGACATTTGGTATTACTATGGAGAATATTATGTAAGTTAAAAGCTGTCAAAAGGGAATTTGCTGTACTTGATGTTGAGTAACGTAAGGGCATCTCACCAAGTGAGGTGGATATATAGTAGGTTTGAGTCAGATGGTGTGAGGTCCCGGGCTGGGAAATCAATACCGTCAAAACCTCCCCTGGACCTGTGTCAGTAGTGCTATCCCTATTTCTCATTGCTCAAGCTATACAGAAACTATCTTTCATTTCAATTAATGTCCATTCAACTATGCATTATATATAACTTTTTCCCAAAAAAAAAAAAACAAAAAACTTTTACTATAATTAAATCAAAAACTTGAAGTATTTTGCAATCAGTGAGAAAATTCAATTCCAATTTCGCCGTGAAAGAATAAAATTTAATGGAATTTAAAAAAAAAATTTCTTAAAGCATTGAAAGTTATTTTTTTTGAGGAGAAATAAAAATTGTAGGACACAAAAGTTCTTTAATAAAAAAAAAGAAAAAAGAAAAGAAGTATGGGTTTTCCGCATTGGAACTTGTTGGCAAGACCTTTAGGTTCGTTTTACTTTTGATTTTTCAAAAGAATAGTCGTGAAATGAGTGAAAAATGCAGGTTTATGTTTGGCACTAGTCCAGATTGAAAATAACTGCCCTAAAATCTAAAGTTCATATTGTGATAAAATTCATTATAATATTATTTCATAATCGAAAATTTATTTTTTTTATCCTTATTCATTTTATTATAAATAATACTTTTTTGCTCTCTAAATCTGAATTAGTTCAAAATTACTAATTTTCCGTAAAATATCGGTTGACTTTTTTGCTTCAGGAATTATTAGTGAAAAAATAAAAATGAGTATAATTATTAGTAAAAAAAAAAGTAACTAGCTTTAGTTGAAAAATAATTGAAAAAATAGTCAAAAACTTAATAGTTACCAGTAATTGTATATAGTTGAAAATTTAGTTTTAGTTTTTTTTACCTTTATTTATTTTAATTCAATAATATTTATTATTTTCTAAATATGAATTAGTAAAAAATAAGTAATTGTTAGTAAAAATTAACCAATTATTAGTAAAAAAAAAAATTTAATTGTTAGTAAAAAGTAACTAATTGTTAGTAAAAATTAACTAGTTTTCAGTGAAAAAATAACTGTATACACTGAAAAACGGGGTTTGATATTGACAACCAAACGTTTGGTTGGTATTTAAGCAACCAAATTTTTTTTTATTGAATCAACAAAATTTTGGTTGTCCCAATCAAATTTTAGTTAGGACAACAAAAATCCCTTTTTTTTCTAATTTTGGTTGTGTCAAACAAATTTTGATTGAGACAATTAAAATTTTGTTGATTCAACAAAAAAATTTTGGTTTTTAATACCAAACTCTTTTTTCAGAGTAAAAATAGTAAAAGACCATATTCAATTAGTTTACCAGAAATTTTAGTTAAAAATTTAGTTTTAGTTTTCAGTGAAGTTAAAAGTGAATAATAATTAGTTATTTTTAACTAAAAGATTAGTAGAAATATTACTATTTGAAACTTTTTTTGCTATATATCTTAACAATTTTTAACTAATTAAAATTTAGAGTAAAATATTATTATATCAATAAAATGTGTTAAGAACATGAAAAGAATTTTTCTGGCACTTTTTGTTATTTTTAATTTAGCACTGATAAATATATCGTTTCTTGAATATTTTTTTTTTTTTTTACAAAAAAAAAAATCTCAATTTCCTCTTGTCGACAAAAATTAAAATCTCAAAAATTCAATAGCTTTATAAGAAATAAGAAATTTTTTTTCTTATAATATAAAATTGAGTAACGATTAAAGATATAATAAGTTAAAGAAAAATGTTGTTTTTAAAAAAAAAAAATCATAAGAAACGTGATCACGGAAACATGAGGGGAATTTGCCTTGTGCAAAATATCGGAGGGTTGTTTCCTATCTGATTTTCTTGAGATTTTTTTTTTTTTTTATAGAAGGGGCATATTATCTGTTGTATTAAAAAGTTGCTGAGTATAGAAAAAAAGAGCGAAGGAATTTTGATAAGGATTTAAAAATATATAGCAAAAAAAGAGAGAGAGAGAGACAGGAAGGAAATTCACATTTGAGAGACATGACCGCAATTCGTTAGTATATCCTGATAGGGTCATCAGAGCAAAAAGAGAGGATTTCCTTATATATATATATATACAATAAGGGGTGGAAAATCTTGAAAAGCGAAATAAAAAAATGTTATCCAAGAACGTGGACACACTTCCATATAGTATATATATGCGCCCCTTCATTCTCATATACACACGTGTATATATACCGCACCCTTTGTGCTAAAATTAGAAGTGACGATGGCGCATATTCACTTCGCTGGCTTCAAGCTTTTATTCGCTGGCGTTTAGACCTAACATACCGTGCATACGCGAAAACCGCGAAAAGTCGATGACGAAGGGAAATTTATTCCTAGGTGTTTTTATACCATAGATTCGGGTCAAAATAATATTTCCCTCAAACCACAATATTTCTTTTGTTTCAAAAAAAAAAAAATTGAATTTTTGCGAAAAATAAAATTTTCCATTTTACGAAGTGAGAATTCATGAATAATAATCGCCTTTTTTCATAATTGTTTTATTAAAACTAAAATATATTATTTATAAAAAATCCACACAAATTGAAAATTAATTTCTGTTTTCGAAAATGAGATTATTCAATTAAATATTGTGTAAAATTGAAAATTTATTTATATTTTGATTGATATTATTGCTATATTAGTAAATTAGGGAATTAATAGGTTTCATAATATACATATAGAAGACAAATTATTAGAGAGATTATTAGCATATCGTTATGAAACGATGTGTTCATATACTGTGACTGGAATTTACATCATTGTATATAATATATTCGGTTCAGAAATTTCATTGGCATTGGGTATGCAGTGTGTAAACCTAAGAGCGTACTTGCTATAGATTTATTACTCGTGATATAAACATAAATAAATTAATACAGTGTTGTTATCAAAATCAAGATTTTTATATAATTAAAATAAGGAAAATTGGGAATTTGAATTTATAATTGTATATTTTGTAAAATATTTCTCTAAAGTTATTTTTCCCTTTCAAAAGATGGTTAAAAGAAAATTTTATTTTATTTTTAATTTTTTAAAAAATTTTTTAAAAACTTCTCTTAATTTTTTGAGATTTTTTTTTTCTTTCTGATTTTCTTATATAATCTGAATTATTATTATTATTTTAAAACTAGAATTAAAATCTAGTAAAATAATCATTCAACTTTCGTATTTATTTGCACAAAAGATGGTTTATAATATTCTGAATCATTGGTATAAAGAAAGGGCATTGTCCCTCTTTTAAATGACTCTGCCTATAACCAACTATGTCGCTCTCAATCGACCGCTCGAACAAGATCGTTTCCTATCTGTATTTATATATATATATATATGAGTCAGCTTATAATTTTATAATAATTAATTATTAATAATTTGATTTTTTATTTAAAATATTTATTTGTAAATTAAAATAGTTAAAAAATTGTAACTATCAATTTTTCGAAATCAGAAATATTAATTTTTTTTTTTTCATTAATGAATAATAACTTTTTTTTATTGCATATTGTGAACTAATTTGATGGGAAAAAAAAAACTTTTCTTTCCGTATAGAATATTAAAATACCCTAGAGAAATATTTCATAATAAGATATACATTTTTTTTTTTTTTTGACATATTTTATTTATTTTGCGAGCACATGTTTAATCATTTGATCAAATATTGGTCAATTTATCAAATTATATACGAAATTAAGAAAATTAGAATTTTTATTTATATAGAAAAAAAGAGAGAGAGAGGGAGATATTAATATTAAATTTATATATTATTCATTGAATTTACATATAATTTTGTATATAATATTTCTTTGGGGAGAGATTGAGAGAGAGAGAACGAGTTTCATGAAGTACATAAGCCTTTCAGTTCTTGAATACTCTGCGAGACTTAATTTAAAATTAAATTGATCTAGATTAAAAAATGTTGAAAGTACTTGAGAAACTTTATCAAGACTTTTATTTGATCCCTTTTTTATCATTTTCAAAGTAATTTATTCTAAAACAAACTAACGCAAAGATTAATTAATCATAAAAAAAATTCATAAAAGAATATAAATTTCTTCAAACTGACAAGTGAATTAAGGAAAAAAAAAAGTATCTTGTTCAGGTAAAAATACCTTTAAACTTTTAATTACACACAATTTCAATGTTGGTAAAAAAATAATTATACAATAATTCACTTGTAAACGAGATAAATTTATTAATTTTCATCAAAAGAATATATATATAATTTTCGTCATTTATTAATTTTGTTTGTCAATATTAATTCGAATATTAATTTTAATAATGATAATAATAATTAATATAATAAAATAATAATTAATAACAATATTATGTTATTAATTAATTTTCTATATTAAATGTTGCACGAACGTGATAATTAACAGAAAATTCAAAGTTAAATTAAAGTTATTTTAAGCGCATTTACATTATAATGAAAACTCATTTTGAACCGCGTGGTATATAATTTTTCATAGTGTCACTTGCAATGAATTTCTTAATTAAGCGTACAAATAAAATATTCATTATCCCATATACCACATATATATATTAATCAGCTTATAAAAAACTGATTTTTTAATTAACTGTTTTTTTTTGTATTAAAAGTGAAGGTACCATTTTCAATAGAAAAAAATTTGAAATATAGCGAAAAATTATATTACGTGACCTGGAAGGTGTGCCACCACCCGCTTGCGATCTGAAGTGTGTCGATTGGCGTGAGGCGGTTGGTACCCTTCATAAATTAGTTTATCACATTCTGACCTGGTTGTTCACTGAATATTTTTACCATAAAAAAAATAGGCAAAATAATGTTTTTTTTAAATTCATGCAAATATTACAAAAAAAAGAACATTGAGCAAACATTAAACTTTGAATTTTATCCAAAAATGATTTAATAATACAAAAATATGATTATTAATGTAAATTACTATTTTTTCATAAATTCGAATAATGTTTATTTATTATTATTATTTATTTTAGTTTTATATAACAAAATTATTTTTTATTACTCCATTTTTTGATTTTTGTATTATATTAAAATAGGTATGTTTTTTTTTCATTAAATTTTCCTTTTATAAAGAAAAAAAAAAAATTAAAATTGCAGTGTCAATCATAGTCGAAATTCTCAATAATTCAGATTTTGAGAGTCAAAAGAGATATGTAAATAATTTTCCTCGTGCAATCAATATTCTTTTTTTTTTTTTAAAAAAACGACAGAATATGCCAATATAATTTTTTTACTCCTTCCGGGAAGTGCGAATTAGAAATATATGACGACTTTTTATATATAGTTAAAAAAAAATTGATTTGTTCAATTATAATTATGTAGTTTCTCAATTTTTTTTTTTTTTTACTTGACAAAAAGAGGGAAATGTTTTTTTTTAACTAAGAAATTGTGAAAAAAAAAATATGAACCTAATAATTTGTCATTATGGTCAATTAAAAAAAAAAAAAAACAAACAAAAAAGAGGAAAAAGAAAGTAATTGCGGAAAAAAATTGGAAAATTGAATAATAAATGAGGTTAAAATCAGTTTGGTTTTTTTCCTATTATAAACGAACTCATAATATTTATGACCTTCGAGTAAAGTATAATGCGTTTGTCTACTTTAGCTTCGGTAAATAAAGTGACTTAATGTCGTGGGAGGATGAGGGTTTCAAAGACGAGAGTTTCCACCACTCCGGTTTCCGATTACGCGGTAGGAACTCGTAGTCGAGTAATTATTACTATTAACTATCCTCGTCCTGATTCGTTAACGAGATGAGTGGAAATTCAGTAATAATTTAGGTGGATGATATTATAAAAAAAAAAAACACATTTTGGTGCTCCATATAATATTAATTACTGTTTATATATATATATTCTATAAAAATATATCAAAGAACTATAATATTTTAATGTCATTTGTGAAATGAGATAAACAAAAATTCCCATTTTTCAAATCAAAAAAAAAAAAAAAAAAACTATGTCAAAACTATTTTTAATCTTTTCTGTAAAAAAAATCCAATTTTTTAAATTGAAATCGATTTTTAAGAATTAATAATTTTACTGATTTTCATTTAGCCGAGGATATTATAATATTACTAGCAAAATTACACGCGCGCAAGCGCGCGTCCAACTTTATCTACAATGGTTGTTTTAAAATAATAATAATATTAATGATAATAATAATTCTGCATCAGTGGAGTAATAAATTAATAATAGGTATATTTCTAATTTTCACGTTATCATTTATTTATTTATAAACAGAAAAAAATGAGTTTGATGTTATATAAATAGTGATTTTTTAGTTAAGCCAGCTCATAATTAGTTAATACAGCAAAAATAATTTAGCTAAGTTAATTTTTAAATTTAATAAACTTGTAAAACTAATAGTTCGATTGTTGACGGTAACAACAATGAAAACCCAAGAAAAAACCTATCGAAAAAGTGATGCTAAGAAAAACATAAATTAAAACCAATAGTTACAATTGGCGGTGTAAATGTTGATAAATCAATTCTAGTATCACCAACATAACAGCCGCCAATTGAAATGCCGAGAAAAATTAATTATGTTGTGTCAATTATGATTAAAATATTCTTTGTCACTTATGTATATACTGTATACGAAAAGGCAGAGATTGTTGGGATAAAAGATATTACTGACGAATGGATTTTCTTATTGACAGAATGTGTATAACGAGTAAAATCATTTTTTTGTGAATTGATAGTAAAAAAAAAAGATTTTTAAGTAAAAATTTTAAAATATAAATATTAAAATTTTAGAAATAAATATTTTTGATAAAGTCAATGTTTGATGATTTTTTATAATCTTTCAAATTACAAAAAATTAGTTTTGCTAAATATTTTTTTGTATTTTCTATAAATATTTCGTTGCAAATGAAAATTTTTAATTTATGTTTTTTTTTTTTAAATTTAATTAACTGATAATTAATAAATATTAAAAAATTATGTTATCAAAAAGAAATTTAAATTAACTGAAAATTATTAATTATATTTTAAAAAGTATTAAGCAATTAAAAAATATTTAAAAATTTTGAAAAAATAAATCCTAAAAAAAACTTTGTAATATGTTTTAAACTTTAAACTTAAATTAAAAATTAAAATCAAATGGAAATTTTTTTAAAAAAGCAAACTATTTTTATATTGTTTACATCAGATAAAAAAATATAACAATTTAATAATTAGAAATAAAAACAAATTAATAATAATAAATTTATGAATAATAATATATATAATAAATAATAATGAATAATGAAAAAATAATGAAAGAAATAATAATTATATGTTCTATAATTATCTGTAATAATCATTATATAAAAAATGTATATATAATATAATAAATTTATAAATAATAATAAAAATTATATTATAATTGAAACTTTCTTTTTTATAAATACCAAGTAGGAAATATACTGGTACTGCACACAATGAACAATATTTTTTTTTTTTTTTTACTTTAAACTGTCACTTAGTATATGACTTAATTAATGACGATGAATAAAAATATCCGTCGTGTTAACCATAAAATATTATGAAATCAAGAATTGTCAAAATTTTAGAAAAACAAAAGGAACAAAATACGACTAACTTCAAGTGTGGACAGACGGAATGAATGAATGAATACGGAAATTATTATAGTTAATTTAATCGCAATAAATATGTATAATAATATATAAAAAGTAATAGTTAATTTTTATTTCTAAATAGCATAAAAATAAAATTTATGCCAATGAACAAAATAGAGAAGTAATTTGCAAGGTCTTAAAAATATTTATTCAATTTTAATTACACTTTGTCAGTCATTTGGAAAAATTCTCTAGTTTTTTTTTTATGAATATAAAAATGTCGTTATTTTTTTTTATGTTACTCGTGTCGTCATAGTTATTGATTGAAGGTAGAGATGGACCCTTATTGTTCAATTGTTTATTTGTAAATGTATACAATGCTATTCATATATTATTATATCTCACGAGTATTCTAGGTCTAGGTTTTCATGCCCTTTTGTTCTTAAATACCCCTCCCCTTTGATCGAAAGTTTATTTGGGTCACATAATTTTTTTTTTTCGCAACAGATTTTTAGATATATATAAAAATATTTTATTATCACTTTGGCCCTTTAGGAATTGAGAAAAAATGGATTTAAAAAAAAAACGTAGGAAATAATTGCAAAAACTGTAATTTGGTAATTTTATTTTAGTATCTATGAAAAAAAAAAATATATATATATATAAGCAATTTGATGAGGTGTGAACTGATGGCAAATGCAATGTTACTAATGAAAGTTCGATGAGTCGTCGACATGATGGATTTGATGAGAGAGAGAGAGAGAGAGAGAGAAAGAGTACATGGTACATTGAGCGATATGAGCTTCTGAGGTTGCTATTTTTTTTCACGGACGTACGCCCCTCCTTTTGCCTCGTTAGTCAGGCACAGACGAAATTAGAGCATCGGTGAGAGAGTAACAATTTTCAAACGGGTATCGATTTTCCGACCGATTTGTCCGCAAAAAACCCATGAGCCCGAGGTGTAATCGCCGCAGTTCATTTGTTCTTTATAGTGTAAGAAAATCTTCTCTTGTCTATGATTAAAAAAGTGAAAAGGAATATTTTTTACCTCTCTTTCTCTCTCTCCCTATATATATACTTTGAAGTTGCGATGGACAAAAAATATAATCCACATTTTGAAAAATAGAAATTGTATCGAGTGATTAATTTTTTTTTCTTTGATTTCAAAAAATTATATCAAAAAAATTTTGTATAAACTTTCCCTTCGAATCAAATAATATTTCTGCGCGAAAGAGAATAATTTTTTTTATTATTATTTAAAATTTTTTTTGCCTCTCAATTTGAGATTATACTTTTTTTATAAATTGGATTATAAAAAAAAACTTGATTCAAATAATTGGTTATTTGACTATTATTAAGGGGGGAACACCAGTTGTAACTTTCGAAAAATCAATTTTTTTTTTTGTGCATTTTCTTAAAGTACACATATTTAGAAATGTGTCTGTAAATTTCAAAGTTGATCCGGTGAAAAATAAATGAGATATACAGAACACTGCATCGGCGCGTCCCGTGGCTTCATACAAGGTGGCCAGCCATAACTGACCCTAACGACAGATGGCCTTTTCCTATGATTTAGAAACGGCAACCACTGCGGAAGAGTTATTATATGGTCCAAGAATCGATGACTCTTTGTAACTTGGAAACAAAATTTCTTCTGAACAAAAAAAAGTAAGTTGAAACTTTGAATGCGTTTTTCTCAAAATGACATTTTCCAAGTCGGTGACCACGATTACTCGAATACCATTAAACCGATTTATTTAAAATTTAGTGTGCTTCATTTACACATATAAGTCTAGTTCGTGATCGAAGGATTTTTTTTTTTATGCAAAACTTTTTTTTATATAGCTGAAAATCGACCGTATTTTTTTAACGAAAATCATACTTTTGACTTTGACAGGTCGCCATTTTGTCAAATTTTTTTTTTTTTTTAAATCCTTCGATCACGAACTAGATAATCTTATAATAAATGTAAATCAATTTCATTTTTGTATTTCAGACGAAGTATACTTGCAGAATGCTGGTCACCGCAATTCGCCTTTTTTCTTAAGACGCCACTTCAATGGCTCATATCTCCAAAAGTTTTTGTTAAAAAAATTTTTTTTTTCTTTTAAATTACAGCTTTTTACATGTACTTTTAACTAATAAATAGTATTCTTTAAAAAGATTCATTGTTCTTTTGGAAAATATTCTTGAAAAAAGCATTATTTTTTGAGTTACAACTGGTGTTCCCCCCTTAAATAAAAAAATTTTTTTTATATTTTCCATTTTTTAACTATGTAATTAGAATCTTTGTAAAAACAATTCTTTTTAGAGGAAATAAATATAAAAATAATATAAATAAAAATTTAATTGTATTTAAATAATTATTATTTGGGTCAATTAAATATAAATAGTCTTTGTTTTAAATCTAAATTCAGATACAATTTTATTTAATTCAAATAATTATTTAATGCAAATAAATTTTTATTTATATTAATTTTATATTTATTTACGCATGTCTTATTACAAAGAATTGTTTTTACAATGAAAAGATTCTAATTACAAAAAAAAATAAAAAATTTAAAAAAGGATAAATAAAAATAGGATAATAAAATATTTTACTTTCTAATAGTCAAGTAGATTATTATTTATTTGGTTGAAGTAAATATTTATTTGATAATAAGTAACTGATTATTTTTAATTTTTTGGTTTTTGATACATTGAAGAGAGTTTAAATTTTGAAACAAATGAAAATTTATGTCTATATATATATATATAAGGTTTACACAGCTCGAGAGAGAAATTTCAACTCTCCTATTGATCTGACTGTGGCAGCGACACGTGCCTGTGAAGTTACTATTCGAGGAGTGTCCGTATTTCAGTAAATGTGTGCGGATATGACAATTCGTTTGCCCGGGCAGTAGTGTAAGGATAACATCGTGTAAAACCGATATTTCCTGTATACATAAATATATATCACACCATAAATTCACTGGGATTTTTTGGTGAAAAAACATAACCATTTTCCACCTTCAAGATATCATATAGCTTTTCATTATTTTTTTTTTTTTATTTTAATCTTATTTATTAATATCATTTTTCATCTCCTGTTTCATCTTTATAAATTTTTTCCTAATTGCTCAGAAATGATAAAATTATATGACACGAATAATATTCTAATTAATTTAACTAAATTTTTAATAATTCTTTTAAATAATTATTTAATAATTCATTTAAATAATTATTTAATAATTAATTAATTTTTTTTTCCTAAAAAATTATTTTTATATTTTTTAAAATAAAAAATCTTTTATAATCAGACAATGTCTAATACCCTTTGGTCAGAACTATTTTGGCTTTTCTGTTACGTCATTAGTAAAAGGATTTGTTTTTTACTTGCATAACAGCTTGTTATTTATATCTCATTCAAAAGAGTCTTTTACAACGCAAAAGAGTGAAAATATTAGAGAAAAAAAAAAATTCATTCTTTCAAATTATTATCTATTACGAATAGTTTAAATTTCCTTATAAAAAAAAAGAAATTAAACACCAAAACATATTTTGTTCATGAAATTTTTTAAATTGTAAATTAAAAAAAATAAAGATTAATGAAATTTAAATTACTAACTTCCATCTAAAAATTGTATAGAAAGAACTTTAATTTTCTACGAAATTTTACTAATTGGTCTTTTAATTACCATTAAAAGACTTGAACTTTGTTGAAGTAGAAAATTAAATAATTGAAAAGCATGAAATTAAATTAAATTAAAAAATAGGGAAAATTACATTTTTTTTTGAAAATTAAAGAGATATTTTTTTTCTAAGAAGTCTCGATTAAATAACATTTGATTGAAATAATTTTGAAAACTTAAAGTATTTAAATTATATACAATTCATTCTAAATATAGAATTGTTAAATGTATAAGTTTCTATATCACATAATTAATAAAATAGTTTCGTCAAAGTTTTCTCGAGTTTATGACAAGTTTTCAACTAGATATATTGGATGTGAACTGTCATTGGCATTCTTGCTTCCACGTGTTTATAATAAATCATTTATTTTCTCAGGTATGGAAATTGAAATAAAGTAGAAAATCTTTAAAAAAAAAAAACTGTTGTCATTATTTTTATGACATTTTGAATATCCTTTCATATAAAAATTATCCTTTCTCAAATATTAAAAAATCCATTTATTGCGAATTTTCTCCTCTTTGAAATAGTTTAGAAAAAAAAATTTTTTTTCTTTATAATTATTTTAAATATTTTGTTCGACAGTTTTTTTCTCAGTTTCTAAATTTGATCTCAAGGTTAAAATGATGATTCAGTATCAATGACCTGACATTTTTTTTTATGCTCATCTACTTTATAAGGTGCTTTCCATAAATGTAACAAGTTTTTTTTGTACTCTTTATTTATTAGTTTTAAAAAAATTTCAAAAAATTAAAAATTATATTATTTATTTATAAATTATTTTAATAATTATATTATTTTTAATATTTACCTATTAATATTAAAATTTCATTAAAAATTTAAATTCCCTCTGATTAATCTCATTTCAAAATTACTTGTTAGAAATATAATATATGAAACAATTTTTTTTTTTTCTCATTAAAATGAGCAAATTTTCTATGAAAACATGTAAGCGCTTATTAAATTGCTTTAATTATTATTTAATAAGACTTATCAGATAAATATGTTCTCGTGAGTCCTTTTCAGTTCAGCTAATCGACTTAAATTTTTTTGTAACAAGGGCGAAATTCCAGAAATAGCTCTCTTTATTAAAAGCGCCAACTGGATTTGGCGCCCGAAAGTATTCTCTCTTAAGTTTTTTGAAAAAAAAAAAAAAATTATTTAATAGAATAAAAATACCATCTGATGGTAATTTTAGAAAAACTATAAAAATGTTCCAAATGTATGTTAACATCTGACGATAAGGACTAAAAATTCTAATTTATATTTTTAATGGTTAAATTACCATCTGTTGGTAAAATTATTACTTACCATTTGACGATAAGGTTCGATATTCTTAAGGATAATTTTTCTAAAATGTGTTGATACATTTTTTTTTCACTATGTTACCATACGATAACTTTTTTTTCTACTGTCGATAAAAAATCATTTATTGATAAAATTTAATATTGAAAGCAAAATTTCTACTTTATCTGCCATTTGGAAATTACCAACAGAAGGTGATTTAAAAATTATTATCGAATTTATTGTTATTTCAATTTTCTGAATTGTTACTAAGTGTAGAACTCTCGATATGAAACGTATTGATTAATTTCTAATATTAATTCTTGATATTTTATTATAGAAAGCGATTTTCTTTTATTTTATAATTAATTATTTAAAAAAAAATTTTTTAATATTTTTACAAATTAAAGATTAAAAAATTATAGAAATTTTATTGTTTAAATTGGTAATAAAGATATTTGGTGATTTAAAAAAAAAATATAGTAGAAAAATAAAAGAAATTTGAAGAAAAATTTATAAGTCGATTTAAATTTGTTTTTTCATGATTTTTTTTTATAAAAAAATGGATTTTTAAAAATAATATTGAGGGCAATGAATGAAATAGAAGATACAATTTAATTTTCTCTTTTATCATTTTTTATTATTAACCCATGATATCAATAATATGTTTCTGTATTTCATATGCGTGTAATTACAGATTCATTTAAATTGTAATATGTATATACTTATGTATAATATCTACCATACGTTATCTTATATTATACTCATATTTTCAATTTATTACAGTTCAATATACTTATAAATGCATAACTTGCATTGTTTGCGAGAATAATTAGGGTGTTTCTGCTCTCGGCCACTAATTCTAAATTCGTGTCAAGTGAATAGAAGTCAATTTACAGAATTACAATATATTTTTTTCATTTTGACCAGTCAAACTTTTAATGATTCAATTTTTTTTTCTTTCTCTTTTTTTTTGACACTATTTTTTATCGCAAGTACGTGACGGCGTTAATAAATCAAACGAACCTCGCTAATATATATATATATATAGATATATATATATATATATATTTAATCATTCTTATATCATGTTAAATAAAAAAATTATTTTAACATAATTTTAATTATATTAATGCCACAAGAATATACAATATATAATCGGTCCTTTAAATATTATGTATGGTGTTTAGGACAGTATAAAAAATAAAATTTCACGAGGCACATTTATTGCGTGAATACATATATTATGTATATAAAAATTAAAAAATTTTTTTTTTCAGGTAATTGGAAAATTATAATATTATAATATAATGCGAAAAAAAATTTAGTTTATAGATTTTTTTTTTGAGAAAATTCTTTTTTTTTTACTTTCGGTGCAAAATTTTTTTTTTTGGATTATAATGTGTAATATATATTTTATTCTAATATAGCAATGAACGCAAGCGACGAGAGGTTCATTAGATTACACACTTTTTCAGATAATGAATAAATCGTTCATCTCGTTGTTGACGTTTTATTTTTTTTAAGTATCAATATCGTATAACATTTAAATAGATTGTAAAATTTCATTGTTAAAAGTCGTACGCGTGTCATTGCATAATAAATTGATAAAATATAATTTTATTAATTGTTAAATTAATTGTTTAAAAAATTATTCCTAATGGAATAAATAATAATAATAATAATAATAATAAAGAAAAATAATAACATTAATATAGTTGGATAGTGAAAAAAAAGAATAATTAATTAAATATTCAATTAAAATAATATAGAAGAAAAATAGTTTTTTTTTCGAGAGCTGAAAGAATGAGCGATAAGTATATATATATATAGAGAATTATAGAGAGTGATGAAAGAGACAAGAGAAGATCATTATTCAAAAAGCATATATTTATTTTAAAATATTCTCATTTTTGCAAGAAACTGAAAAATTGAATGGCTAATGAGAGGAATAATATTTATTTGATAAAAATGAAAAAAAAAATTCTTTTTTTAATGAACGGAAAATTTTTTTTTTTTTCATTTTGAAATAATGACATAAATGGTAGAGAATGAGCATATAGTATATATATAAGGCATATGGCAAATAGAGAAAACTGAATCAAAAAAGCGCTCTACAGATCATACATACTTTATTTGTTTTTTTTTTCTTGTTAGTCGTTTTAAGACAAAAGTGTGCTTTTTTTCTGTTGAGAATTAGGTTTAAAATTATATACTTAGGCCCTATATAAGTAGTATGCGACGTTACCTTAATATTTTCGATAGAATCGATTTTTTTTTTTTTTTGGGATGGAACTGAGCCACATTCACTTCTCCTTTTTGTTATAGCATTATCATTTTTTTTTTTACGAATTATAAAGCGACGTGATTTTTTTTATACGCTAGAAGCTAGAGAAAGAGCGGGTACAGTGATTTAGTTTCATAGAATCTACGACGATTAATTGTCCAGTTATCCTCGAGCTGTTTTTTTTTTTTTTTTTTTTATTTATTTTTATCAAAATGAATTTTCTTTTCTAAATTACTAGGTATATATTTAAGTTTCTATATTTGAATTTTTTTTTGTTTACATTTCTTAATTGTATTTAAAAAAAAAATGTGTACACTATATTATTATTATTATTATTATTATTTATGGAATTTATACATACGATATTATATAAGTTTGAAAAAACTTATAATGTGTGATTAAAAAGAAATTATCGTCAATTTAAGGTTTTTTTTTTTGTTGTTTTTTATTTTAGATTTGGCGGAAATTTTTGCTCGAGGACATTTTTGAAGCCTGGACCTATTAAGTCTAAATTCACTACAGATAGACAGAGCGTTATTAGATCTGGAACGAACATTACGATAGGTGAGTTAGATTTTTTATTTTTTTTAAAAGCATATTTTTCCTGTGCATCGAAATCCCTGTTTCTAAAAAATTGTCCAATTAAATTAAATAATAAAATTAAATAGAAAAATAATAATTTAATATTTAGTAAAATTATATTTTAATTTAACTTAATATCGAAATTAATGATAAAAATAATTTTCTTTATTATTATGCAAAGATTCAAGTATTATGTAATTTTATTTTCAAAGTTTGTGAAAGAAAACAAGAGCATTTCTTTGCTTTATATTCTTTTAATCTTATATAGCATCAGTAGTAAAAGATATTTATATGGTCAGACAAAATGTTTGAACATATATTTATTAAATTCTTGTAAGTAGTAAAAGACCGTTTAAATCAGACAAAACGAGTTTAAATAAACGTTATCAGTAGTATAGGTCAGTTTTTGACAAAATGGTTAAACTTCTTATACAGTGATTCGAATTTTAGTAATGTATAAAAGAAATAAAATTTGAACAGTTTTTAAATATTATTTTTAATTAATATTCTTTTTATAACTTGTAATTGATAAAATTTTGAAATTTCAAAAAAAAAAAGTAATTAATTACTAAAGTTTATTTGTTTCAATAAAAACGAACTAATTTTTTTAATTCATTTTGATTGCAAATTAAGTTACGAAATTGTTTATAATGGACAATTATTTAAAATTGAGGGATTTCGAAAATAATTTGCATTTCGCGTAAAAAGTAGCGCATTCAGCAGTTGTGCGTTTTGCTTTTAAAAAAAAAGGAAAAAAAAAAGAAGAAGAAGTACCATCATCGGATCAGACATGAGGAACTTTTTTTTTACGACAGTCGGAGCAATTTCCTGAACTTGAAAATAGTGTTTCTTGTATATAGTCTATCTCTCTCTCTTTCTCTCTTGCTTTCTCTCGCTTTTTTTTTAAACTCGACGAGAGTGTTTGTTTAGCCTGACTGTGTCTTTCTCTTTCTATTTTTTTTTTTGGGAAAGAGTTCCTCATCCCAGATCCTATATATTTTTATATATATATATAACATCCGGATAACATCGTATCTTTTCATACTCGTAAACATTATCTTTTTTTTTTTTGTAGCATACAACGCAACGCTCAATATATTTACATTCACAAAAAAGTGTGTACGCGTACATTTAAAAAATAATATATATATATGTATATAGAGCGACATTAATTTTTCTTAAATCGACGCATTTGATTGCTCGTTTTTCGCTGTGTACGAGCAAAAAATGTTTTCTATATAATTTTTTTTTTTTTTTCTACATTGAATTTATATTTATTTATTTATTAAGTTCTCGCAATTTAATCAACAGCAGTGATTTTAAAAGGTGCTTTGCTATACAAAATCAATGTTTTATCAAGCCTCAAAACCTTTATTTTAATCTCTCTGATTTCGATATTGTATTCATATATATTCGAATTTATTTATTTTTTTTTAATATTCTTTCTCTCTTTTTTAATGTTACATTCACAACTCTCGTTCTTTCTTTCATTCGCGACGCAAAATAACGTTGATAATAATAATAATAATGATAATCGTTCTCTCTCTCATTCTTGAGGTATACTTGTTATATATGTATATATGAAATCTGTGTACATTTTTTAACGCGACTTTTCTTTCATGACGAAAGAAATGACGCGAGCGCGAAGTACACTCGCGAATGAGATACTCAGAAATAAAGCCTCTCTCTTTGATATACATTTTATATATATATATATATATATATAGCAAACGTTCTATATTTTCCATTTTTTTTCTTTTCAAAATTCAAAAATTGCACTATGAATTTTTTTTCAAATTTTTCTAAAATTGAAATAAATTTCCACTTTGGATCAATATTTTTTTAATTCGAAAAAAAATGTTATATTCGATCTAATGAATATGGGAAAAAATTTGAATTTGGAAAAATTTAATTTTCATATTAAATATTAATACCTATTTATATTAATATTTTTTTTTTTTTAATTTTTTCTTTTTTGGAACGAGAATCATTACTATTTTAATTATCATTATAAATTCATGTTTTCTTTCTGCTTTCAAAACAGGCCATTCATCTAATTACATTTATCGTAATAATTACACGACTTATTATTTAAAAATCTTTTTAGTTCGTATGAAAAATTATGCGATAATGTATTGTTTTGTCATTTTATCGATTTCTCTCTTTTTTTTTAAATCTTACAGATTAGTTTTTTTTATTTATAGGTCACGCAATTTTTTTTTTATTCGTAAATATACAAAAGTGATTATCATAATTTCCCTCCTCTTCAGCATTTCCAATTTCGTTTTTTGTTTCTATTTTTTTTTTTTTTTTTTTTTTTTTATTGTACACAATTAATATAAAAAGTATAGAGTAAAGAAATCTTTCGCGTTTATTAAATGCGCGGGTCGACATTCCATATATAATGTTAGAGAGACGGAGAAAACTTTCATTTCTCATTTCAAAAAGTTTTCTATTTAGGATAGAATTAAAAGTGTTCTTTAAAAGTTTTTCTTTTTCTGGTTGGGGGGGGGGGAGGAGGAAAAATAGCAACTTTTTCGCTCGTCGAAAAACAAAGCAATTAGGAAAAAAGTTTTCTTTATATATTTAAGTGGTCGGTTTAAGGGTTTTTAAACTAAAAAAAAAAAAAAAAAAACTTTTTGATATTATTTTTAAATTTTATTTTCTTTTTTTTTAAATTGTGTGTGGACTCTCGTGAAAAATTATTTTTGAAAACAAAATTTATTAGGGAATAAAAGTTTTCGACGATTTTGCTATATTTTCAGTGTCGCGGGCACCATTAAAAAAATTGCTGCTAAATTTTCAGGAAAGTATTATAGACTGAAGAACACAGAAAATTATAAGGTATTAAAATAAGCTGCAACGCTTATTATTTTAATCCAATTTTGCTTATTTTAATACCAAAATGGATTAAAATAAGCAAAATTGGATTAAAATAATAAGCGTTGCAACTTATTTTAATGCCTTTTAATTTTCTGTGAAAATAATAAAATGATTGAATAATTATTTGAAGGGCAAAAAAATTGAAAAAATTTTGTATATTAGAGAACTTTTTAACATTTTAAAAGATTTTAAAAATTTTCTTTTTTTTTCTGTTAATTTCAAATAAATTATCTTTTTTTTTTATAAAATAAATAATAATAATAAAATAATAAAGATAATTTTTTGAAATAAATATTTTCAACTTTTTTGAAAATTGCTTCTTTTTTTTCTTAAAAATTTTGCATAATTTTCTTTTTGGTGCATTTCCTGTTTTTCTTATCGTCTTTTTTTTTTGGTCGGAGGCAGCTGACGTTTGTGAGGTTCTTTGATAAAGATCAAATAGGCGTGGCAGAGTCGTCACGTGGAGCATATAATATTTTCTTTTCTAGATACTTGCAAGAAAAGTGAGGAATTTTTTTTCTGAAGATTTTCGTCAAAAGTTTTTCCCTCGATTTTTTCTTTCTTAACATCACATTACTCATGGATTACATTGATTCGCACTTGAGACTATTGGACCTTTTTCCAAACTATATATATATATAGCTTATCACAGAAACGACACGATCGTTACTGCCGACCGCGCGAGGATAAATGAGTTTAACGGTAAAATAGATCCGTCATTGGTTTTGTGTGATACTTGCAGTTGTGAAAATTGAAGTTTCACATCAACTGTCGCAATTCACGAAATTATCGATTTTGACGAATAAAAAAAAAATTGTTTTTCTTATAACAAAAAAATTGAATAAAATATTTTTTTAATTAAAAATAAAATTCTTTTAAGATGATTTAAAAAAAAATTATTTTCATTGTCGATTATTTTTTATTTTTAAATAAATAAATTTGAACTCTTTTTTTTTAATGAAATCCTATTGAATGATGAGATTAAGGAACAATAAATAAGGGCGAGGAACTTTTTTTTTTGAAAAATAGAATTCCATGTAAACTCGACAGCACAAAGGCTACAAAAGGAAAGATAAATCCTCCAAGTAAGAATGTAACTTTTTTTTTTTTTTTTTGTAAAAATCAATATTCTTTTCTTCCATTGTCTGCTCTTTTGATGAAAATGTGTTCGTAAATAGGGAACAGTGTTTTAAGTTCTTCGCGAAGAATTATTTTTATTAAATAAAAAAAAAAAATTCAACTTAACAAATATTATTATAGAATTTTTTTTTTTTTTTGTATTTTTATAGCAATTTTCCCGATGATTGCGTTTAGAAAAATTGAATTAATTTTTAATTATTATTTAATTCCAGTCATCTATAAGGACAAGGAAAGCAATAAAATAGTAACTTCTTGAAATAATACTTTCATTCTTTACTTTTTTTTCGCTTTCGTCCAACTTTTCTCGCGTCTCTCGTTTTTAATTTTTTTTTTTTATCGATTTATTATTATTAATATTATTATTTATTCGCTTGATTTACAGGAATCGCTGATTTAACTTAAAGGGTCCTTATTCGAATTGGTTTTTTTTCACAGATCGCTTTATTTAACGCATTTATGCTTTAACAATTACCGACGCATTTCCTTTTTTTTTTTTTTAATTATCTTTAAACGCATGAATACAAGATAACTTTCCTCTATATTTTGAGCATACCGCGCGGCTTTTAGTTTATTATTATTATTATTATTATTATTATTATATGTGCATTTTATGAAGTGTTGTTGAATTAACAAACGATTCTTCAATATTATTTTATTGATTATAGTAGAAAAAAAAGAGGGAATAAAAACGAGATAAATTTAATATTTCATTTAAAAAAAAAAATGGAAATTTTTCTTTAAATATTTGAGCAAATTAAGAAAATATTCATGATCATGAGTGATGATAATGAGAAATTGTTTGATTAATTATTAAAGGACGGTTTAATTGAAAAGCATTTTTTTTTTTTTTTATTATTTCAAGATGTTTTAATTAATATATATGGACTAATTATCGATTTTAATTATAAGATAATTTTTATTAAAACTTTGTTTTTTTATATGAAAACATTAAAAATGTTTTTAATTTTAAAAAACGGTTGATATATATAGAAAAGAAAACGCTCTCTTAACTAATGAAATAACTTTATTTAATAAAAACAATATAATTGATGAAAAAATACAATTTAATAAAAATGAAAATATATTTTTTTTTATTTTTTAGACGCACTAAAATAAAATTGAAATATTTTTTTTGCTAACTTTAATTTATAAAATATATATAGTATTAACAATGGGAACAGAGGGTTAAATTAAAACACATATTTTCTCATCAAAAAATCATTTTGCCTTTGGCATTATTCCCGGTGAAATCACTTTACACTATCCTCGTAAAAATAGATAGAACAGGGCTTGAAAGTACTGAACGAATTTTTTTTTTTTTTTTTTTAGTAAAATGGTTGTATAGACATGGAGATTCATGTAATCGAACAATTTCCATTTCACAGTGGAAAAACTGTGTTTTTTTTTTGGTGGTCGTGCTGAGTGATGATGATGATACTTGACGTGTGAGAAAGAGTGAAAATAAAAAAAATTTAATCAATAAATTTAGAAAAAGGGGCAAACGTGTTTTAATTGAAATTTATTGGTTGGTCTAATTAAAAAAGTAAAATAATATAATAGTAAAATTTCTCAATTGTACAATCATTTCCATTAAAAAAAAAAAAAAATGAAAATCCATTAAAATCTTTTGAAAGGAAATTCAATCTTTGAAGGAAAATTCTTGGAAATTTCAAAGAAATTTTTTTTTTTGAACTTTAGAAATAATACTAAGCTTTTTGAAAAAAAAACTATTTTTGTGTTTAATAAATAATATCTTGAAACACTTTCAATAATTATAATTTCAAATTATTTTAATTATTATTTGTGGAAAATTTTATTACCTTTTTATATACCTGCGAATCCCGAGCTGTGAATGTTTACATTGAAATACAAAGGGTATGCCTTTAGTCGAAGGTCATTAATTGAAAATCCCATAAATGTAATTTTCAATCAGTTGCAATGCGTGTCTTGACCTGTTTAGATGTGATCGTGTAAATTTTGTAATTTTAAAAATAGTCTGTGTTAAATATAAATTTTTTTAATTTTAGTAAATTTTTTTTTTGTTCCAGAAGTGTTCGAAATTCTTAAACTCGTGATCGTGTAAATTTTTCAAAAAAAAAGAAGTATATTTTGTTGCCGGGAGTGTTCGAAATTTTTTAAAACCGCGATCGTTTAAATTTTTAGGAAAAGTCCTTTTTTTACCGGGAGTGTTCGAAATTCTTAAAATTGTGATCGTTTTAATTTTTATAGAAAAAAGTATTGTTTTTTAATTTAATAAACATAATTTCGGGAGTGTTCGAAATTTTCCAAAATGCGTGTGTTTCAAGCAGATCTAATTGTCAAAAATTACAATTTTTCGAAGGAAATAAGGTTAGTGGTACAATTTTGATTTTTTTTTTTTACTAAAAATCAATTTTTTTTTTTAACAAAAACGTTAGTACCATTTTAAAGCTCGCGGATATTATTTTTGTTATTTCATAGTTTATAACAAGAAAAATAAAAACAATATTAATAGTAAAATAACAATATTAATGGAATAATAATATTAATAATAAAATAATAATTTAGTGAAATAGAAATAAATTTTTCGATTATGAAAGAAATTACAATACATACAAGGAAATTTACAAAACTCTAAAATGCATTTTCGATATTCTAAATTTCACAGAAAATTAAAAGGCATTAAAATAAGCTGCAACACTTATTATTTTAATCCAATTTTGCTTATTTTAATCCATTTTGGTATTAAAATAAGCAAAATTGGATTAAAATAATAAGCGTTGCAGCTTATTTTAATGCCTTTTAATTTTCTGTGTTCTTTTTAAAAATTTTTGTTATTTTTACTTTTCTAATTTAAAATACTATTTTTTTTGTGAGTGAAATAATAAAAAAAAATTAATTTTCTCTGAATTTAAATAAATAATGATTATAGCCAAAGAGTATAATGAAAGTTGTAAATTTTACAAGATTTTTCCCTGACATAATGTAATTTCGAACATGAAGCTAAGCCGTTTATTAATTTGCAATTGGTTAATGGTCGTGCGGAATATTGGACATGGAGGCTGGATGGTACATGATAAATCAATATCAATGGCAAATTTATCATTAAAAATATTGTAAAAAGGGAGAGAAAAAAAAAGAAAATAATATGGAAACGGAGTTAAAGAGGGACAAATTCTACGTATCTCTCGTATATAACCTAATTCAATTCCTTCATGTTTTTTTTTTTTTAGTTTTATTATTTAATTGGTTAATCTTAAAATTTATTAACAGTTCATACTATTCATTAGTTTAACGTTTTCAATTCATTTACATAGTTCATTTTAGCAGGTTCGGTTTATTATACAGTTACGCGGTTCTCGCTATTTACATGCATACTTATACATACACATATTCAATTTAATGTTTCACAAACACACATGTATACGTACGTACATACAAATACATACATTCTGTGATTTATGATCTTTGTGTAAATGTTCTATGTTCCGTTTCGCCTGAGAGTTGCTGATTGAATGACTGATTGCGTGTCTGTTTGTCTGTCTGTGAGGGCTTCTATACATATATATTAATGTCCTAGAGTGCTCACCTCCTTTTTAAATTGACCGTTTTAATTTTATTTTAAAAAGTTTTGCGTAAAATTTTTTTAAAATTATTTTTATTTTTTTATTTTTTATCCAAAAATCTCATTTTTCTATTATAGATTGGAAATTCGATTTTTGTTTTATTTTCTATTTAAAATTTGTATTAATTTCATTTTTTAAATTTCATTTTTAAAATTTTATTTTTGAATGTTTAAAATTTTGTTTTAGAAAATTTCTTTTATAAACTTATATTTTGTATTTCAATGGCGGATTATTTAATTTAGAAATTAAATTTGAAAATTAACATTTCTGAATATTTTTAAATAGTTTTATTAACAGAAATAATAATTCGTTTCTTTGTTATCTCGAAAAAATTTTTAAGACAAAAGTGAACACTCATTCTCTCGTTCTGCAAATTAGATATAAAAAAAAATAAAATAAAGAAAACAAAAACAACTCATTTACGACTTTGACCATAATGTGATTTATTTCGTGTATTAAAAGTCAAGATATATATATATTTTTTTTGGAGGAGAAAATGATATATAAAATCCGAGGCACGTCTTTTATTTTCTTTTTTTTCGGTTCACATTCTTTTCTGTCTCTCCATAATTCTTTTCTCTCTACAAGGACCAATTGTTTGGGAGCAAAGATTGCCTATTACGCGAAGGTATTACAGAAAACATCGTTTTAGTTTTTTTTATTGATCGTTTGAAAGCCATTGATCCGTAATAAAACCGGAAATGAAGACGAGTCGAATTTAGATGAAAGTTCGCGGCCTAGAAACGAATCCCATCGACACCGCTTTTTAGAGTACCCATTAATCTTTTAACAACACAAAAAAAAAAAAAAAAAAAAAATGCCAATCACTAGAAATTTCACCAAACTAATTGGAATTGGAATTTTTTATACTCTTGAAATTGTATTTGTGTCTTTGTTTTCTATTCAAATAAAAAAATTTCTGCAAATGTAACATTGAATCTAAAAAATTTAATAAATCATCTAAAACTGATTTACAAAAATAATTAACAGTTGTAGATTTAAAAGAAATAAAAAATTTTTTTTTTTTAAATATTGTGTTTGTGTTTAGCGATATTAAGTAAATATTGATATTTATTTTCAGTACATATTGACTTGGGTGCATTAGGTAAAAGTCGTAAATGAGTCGGGTTGTTTGATAACGTCGGCAAATCGATTATTATCACAGAAATTATTTACATTTTTTTTTTTCACTCTTTATTTTGCAAAAGTTATTTTTCATCAGAATTATTTATGAGGACAAACGAGAATCGGGTCGTCGCGCGTATATCTCGATTTGAGTCTTTTGTTGGCATAAATTTTTTTTTTTTTATTTTTTTATTATTTTTCATGAAAAATCTAGCCGACCTATAGATAGTAGAGAAATAGATGTACAGAGAGAGAGTGTGATGCTGATTCTTGGTCCAATCAGTATAATGCAAGAACTCAGCGAAAAATTACCCTGGTTTTTGGCATATACATATTTATATATACATATATAGCAAATAACGTGAAATATATTGTGAAATTGCTTATTTCTCTATATAATAGAAAAAAAAAAATTCCTGATTGGTCGATCTTAAAATTTTTGCCTTATACTGATTGGATAGACTAGCAGAAGGACGTGCCAAAGTCAATAATTTCACGTTCTGCTGCATAATCTTTCTTTTAGGGGGGGATTCGCGAGAAAAAAAATAATCAAATTGAAAATTTTCTATATTGATTGTCTCGTACAAAAAATTCATTACGGAGATTTTTTCTTTTTTTTTAAGGGGCTATTTGGCAATTAACAAATATTAAATTATTTACCACTGTAAAAAAAGGATTTAATCATTACTAGAGAATTAGTAATAAAAAAACACGACTTTTTAAAGTAAATTTAAAACTCTTTCCAGTGTCCAAATTAAAAACTTTCTTTAGAAAAAGAGTAAAAATTTTTCTTTAGTAAATTTTTTTTTTAAAAGTTTTGTTATAGAAAACAAAGTTGCCATTGTTATAATGAATTTTTTCGATAAAAATGAGTATTTTTTTGTAGTAAAAAAAAAATTGAAAAACTAGTACAGCAAATCGAGGATTATTTGAGTTTTTGAAAAATTTAAAAAAAAAAGTGGTAAGATTAGCAGATACATCAAAATTGGTAATTATTGACCCAGGGGGGGGAGGGTAAAAGAGTACGACGGCAGATTCTATTGCTTGTCCTTTTTTTTATTTACAGAATCTTTTATACCGTTTTACATAACGCTCACACCGGTTTTTTTTTAAAATTTTTAAATAATATTTTATTACTATTTTATTATATTACTATTATTATTTTATTATTAGTATTTATTATTAAACGCTCGATCGAGAGGCATTTAGGTTTGGATTTTTACACGTAAAAACTCTTTTTTTTTTTTTTTTTAATGCTACCGAAGTCGGTTATTTACGAATATGTATAACGTGGGTTTTTTTTTATTTTTTTTTATTTTTATATATTATCAACATTCATTACACGCATTTTCACTTCTTTTTTTTTAATATAAAATCCTTTTATCTATATTATTATTGATAAAGTATATTTTTTTTTTTGTTTTTACTCGATTCGATTTAACTAGCATATTAATCCTTTTTTTATGTTTTTTTCTTTTCGATTCTAATATATTTATATATATTATATATATAGGTATATTTGAGCCTTAATTGTCGATCGTCCGACGAGAGTGTCCTGCCTGCAGATTTAACGCTTGTCATCACGAGGCAGATGATCGGTATAATAATTTTTATCGTTTACTATAACGAATTTTCCCTAATACAGTAAATTTATATTATTTACTCGTCGTCAATTTTTTTTTTCCTCTCTATTCAAATTTTTTTTTTTTTTAATTATCTATCGTTGTTACACACAACATCAAATTAAACAAAAAATCTATATTTACTTTTTTTTTTTTTTTTTAATAGAAAGGGAATATTTCCCTATAATTATAGTTTGAAAAAATGAAAGTCCTCTAATCAGTTTCCTAATTAGATTGCCGTATAATTGAGTTTTAAAACGTATTCCTATGGATACTGACTAGATAGTGATAGTTTATTAATTATATGCGGTTTATAATTGTTAGATTTATGAACTTGGATCGCGTTCTCACATATATCGGCATTTTTAATTAATTTTTTTTTTTATATAATCAATTCGCCTAGAAAGAATCGCCTCTCGTTTGGAATCTTGTGTTTTTTTTTATCGTCGATATTCTGCTTTTTTTTTTTTTATTGTGAAAAAAATAACCCTCGAATTATTGATAAAATTTAATTCCACGCCGACATAATATATATTTATATATTTATGAAACTTTTAAGACCAGCTTAAAAAATTTTCATTTGAGTTTAATTGCTAGTTTTATTATTACACAGTATTGTCGTGAGGAAATAATTTTGCAATATAAAGAATAAAGTATTTTCCTACAAACGCAGGGATATTTTTTTTTTTTTTTTTTTTTGGTTCAAGAGGGTACTTTGTTAAATTTTAAAAAGCAAAAACCCCTTCAGGCGTTTTTTTTTTCCTTTTTTTTTTTTGCTTTCTCAATTTGCAATTATGAGATTTCATATCGATGTTCGCAGTCTCGTCTGATTTTCATTTTACTTTGACAAACAGAAAGAACTCATTTTTTTTCTTGCTTGATAAATGAGCTTTGCGAAAGTATATATATCTCGCGTCTAGGTGGAACAAAAAGAAATACTCAATTTCTGTCGAATTATTTGACTTTTAGATAAAAAAAAAAAAAAAGAAAAAAAGAAAAAGTAGAATGTGATTTTGAAATTGAAACTGTAATATTTAGTTTAAAGGAATTTAAATATATTTCGATTACGGGCTGTATGATTATATCATAAAAAATTATTAATTAGAATTTTTATTTTTATAGAATTTTATTAGAAATTTTTTTTTTTTTTTGATGAATTTTCGAATTTAGCATTTAATGGAATTTCTTTTTATACGAATTTTTATAAAATTCTCATTTGTCCGAATTTTTATTTGTACAAATTTATAAATTTTTTAAGATCCCGAATTTTAATTTGTCCGAAATTACAAATGACGATACTAACAATCGACAGAAAGATATGGGCGCAATTTTTAAAATTGACGAATTAGAAATTATTAAAAACATCTTGATTGATCAATTTTAAAAATTATGCCGAATTCTTTTTGTCGATTGTTTGTTCTGCCATTTATATACTTTTGGACAAATGAAAATTCGGCATCTTAAAAATTGTAGCATAATTAAAAATTCGGACAAACTAAATTCATTATATTAGAATTTCTGTCATTTAAAAATTCAAATCAAATTCTATTAAATTAAAATTCTTTTAATCATATTTTTAAAAAACGATTGATGATTGATTTTAATTCCATAGAAAATTGTGATTTTTTTTTTTTTTGAATCGAACATGAAATTAAATATTTTTCTTGTTTTTCTTTTTTCACAATTTAACATTTGTTTAAACAATTATTTGTACTTCGTTTCCGAGTATTTTTGTTTGAATGCGGTGAAAATGTGGTTTTTGTGAGTAAAAGTGAAGAAGCAAAACTGTTGAAAATAGAAGATATGTCAGGAAAGTTGATGTTTGCAAGAAGCACTTAGAACTTGGCGAATTTCGTCTCTGCTCGACATGGTAAGCAATTTCTCCATCTCGGATGTAATATTCCGCAGTACGCTTAGTTTGACTTTGGACACCGAAAACTGGAAAGCATCGACATAGTTTCCGACAGCGGTTGGTTTGGGTCTCTCTCTCTCTCTCTCTCTCTCTCTCTCTCTCTCTTGCTCTCTCGCTCACTCTCCCAAGTTTGTTGGCTTAAAATAAGTTTATAATGGTCATGTGATCTCTGAATTCGTATACCGCACGTTGCAAGTTAGGGACATATAAGGGCGTGCCAAAAAGGGTGTGGGGAATTTCCTACTAGAGAGAGAGAGAGAGAGAGAGAGAGACAGAGAAGTTGGAAATTTGACACGTTTGCATCACATGGACGGGAGAACTTTGCATATTGCACTATATGCCAAAATGGCTGATACAAAGGACCATCCCTTTTAGATCCTTGCATATATATATATATAGGATTTATGATAGCCTTGTGGTCATTTTCATTCTCCTCTGTTAGCTCAACTTGTTTATATCTTTTTTTATGTCACGGAAATTAGGTTTTTGTAACAATTTTTTTCTGCCGAAATTCTTGTAATTGGATCTTGCAAATCAAATTTTAATTTTTAAATTAATTACTTTTTTTTATTATTTTGATCATCTTAATTATTATTAAATTAATTACTTTTTTTCATCATTTTAATTATTAAATTAATATATTGTGTTTTTAGGTAATGCAGTCAGAAAAAGGTTCTAAATTCTACAAAAAATGTTGAAATCAGTAGTAAAATATCGTTTTAGTCAGACTTTACATTATTCTGAATTTGGTGTCAGTAGTGATAGTGTCATTTATAGTCAAGACAAAATATTTGAAAGTATTATTTTAATCTGGTAGATAGGTTACGATTTTTATAACTCTCTAAGTAGTAAAATACCATTTTAGTCAGACAAATTATTTTAAATTTATACTATTTAAAATCAGTATAGTAATGATTGTTTTAGTCAGACTGGTTTTGTTTTCTATTAGTAATAAAAGAAAGTTTCAGTAAGGCTCTTCAATTTTTGTGTTTGGTATTAGTTGAAAAACACAGTTTCTGTAAGTAGTAAAATACAGTTTTAGTCAGACATGTTTATTTCATATCCTTGCTATTTAAAATCAGTAGTTAAGGTGGTTTTTGGTCAGACTGTATATAAATTGTTTTGTTTTCTGTCAGTAGTGAAAGAAAGTTTCAGTCAGAGTTCAATTTTCTTGTTCGTTTCCACTTGGAAAGATTCTCCGAAAAGTGCCCCCTGGAGGTTCTATCAGAATTCCGCCTGAACTTCCAATGTAATTCCGTCGGAATTCCATCGGAGTTCTAAAGAATTTCCATTGGGATTCCGACGGAATTAGGATTCTAAAAATTTTGAAAAAAATTAATCGTAATTCCGTCGGAATCCAATCGAAAATTCTTTGGAACTCCGATGGAATTCCGACGGAATTACGTTGGAAGTTCCGGCGGAATTTTGATAGAACCTCCAGGGGGCACTTTCCGGGGAATCTTTCCAAGTGGGTTATCAGTAGAAAAAATTAGACTTGGTCAGACATGTTTTGAATTTTGTAATCCTGGAATTAGTTGTAAAACACTGTTTTAATTAGGCCAAAATTTTTTAATTCTTACTATTTAAAATCAGTAGTAAAGGTTGTTTTAGTCAGACTAAATAAATTGTTTTGGTTTTCTATTAGTAGTAAAAGAAAGTTTCAGTCAGACAATTTTTAAATATATTTTTGTTCTTAGTAGAAAAAGTACTTTAAAGTGTCATTTTAAGCGTATCTTTTTTTTTTGACAGAAATGAATCAATTTTTCCAATTATTATAAATTTTTTTTTTTTTAATATTTATATAAGCTTGGTCTGTAATTCGGGATATATAAGTTGAGGTTGGAGAGTTGATTTAAAATTCATCTGGCTTTGTTCCCACATGTGACAGACATTTGAAATCGACAGCACACGTTTGTGTCGATTGTGTCACACTTTCAAATTCTGGTCCCCAATACACAGAGAAAAGAGAGAGGGAGAGAGAGAGAGAGAGAGCTGAACATTTGAGTTTGATACTCTATCATGTACATATGCATGTTTTGTTTGTAGACGAACTCGAAACACATCCGAGTCGGACAGAGTAAACAGTCAAGTTGATTGGGAATCGACATAGACTGCTTGTTCCCATTTGGATCTAATACTTAAAGGGATATGTGAATAAAATTTTTTTTTCGTCAACGAAACTCTCCTTCCTTTCCATTCTATCTCTATGAGGAAATAGTTTTTTTTCTTCTATTTTTCAGTACTTTTTCCATTGTCCGAACTGTAACGAGCTTTGTTAATTTTAATTCCATTCTCTATTATATTTCATTTTTCATATCTCAGTTATTTTTTTTTTTTATCACAGCGAAACAAGTTTTAATTTTGTAATTTTTTGTTTTCTGTAATATTTAGTGTTTGATTTATTTAAATAATTATTTTTTTTTTCAATAAAGAATCTTGATAATTATTCTTGTTTATAAATTGAAGAATACTAGTTCTTAAAAAGGAAGACATTAAAAATTCACTGATGAAGATTATATTTTTGAAAAGAAATTATTTTTAGAAGCGTCGAGATATATATATTTGGTCCTATCTATTGACTCAGTGGACTTTGAAAACTTTGGATTGGAAAAAGTTTAAGGTCACTGAGACTCGCGGGAAAAAGACTAAATTGGGAGAAGGAAAGAAGTACAAATGATCTTTTTCACAGTTGACGAACTATCGATTTTCGTGACTTTATATATACTTGTGCGCTCAACAAGCAAGAGTTCTTTCTTATGTTTGAGTTTTCTGATAGAAGAGAATCAAGTAATGTTTTTCAATTAGACAAGAAATTCGACTTTAAGAAAGGCAAAAGAAAAAAAAAGTTTTTTAGCTAATCAATATTATTGTATTTTAAACAGAAATAGAGAGAATTCTTTATTCTTGCGAGGGAAATTAAATATCGATGACACTTTTTTTTTTTTTTTTTAACAAGATTCCAACACAAAAAAAAATCTTAGATTAATTAAGAAATATTTTCCCTGGAACATCAAATTGTGTGGCGATCCAACTGGCAGTAATTATAATTATTTTTTTTATTTCTTTTTCGTAGTCCAGTTGCAGCTATCTAAATTGGCGAATTATTTTTTTTTTTTGTCCGCCTCGCGATATTAGACGTTATATCATACAAACAATTATTTTCGTATCTAAAAACTGCGTTAAATGGTAATTCGCTGAATCCCAGAAGTACAGATTTCGGTTCTTTTTTTTCATTTTATCGGTTGTTGCGATTTTCACAAAAAAAAATTTCCTATTAAGTTTCCTCCAATATTTTTTTATAAGAATAGAGGGTTTTTTTTTACCCCTTTCTGTAGACAGAAAAGGAATCTTTTTTTTTATAGACAGAGATGGCAGTTATTTGAAGGCCGTGTCAGAATCTCGACTGTTTATTAATAAATTGTAATAGATTTTTTTTTCTCACTATAAAAGTAAAATTTTTATAACTTTTTTTAAAAATAAAAAAGTGGGTCCCGAACCATTTTTCGTGGAGAAAGAAACAAATTTAAATCTTCAAATTTTGTTTTGAATTATTTTTTTTTATTTATTTGTTTCAAATAATTCGTCACTTGACTGTTATAAATTTGTAAATAAATATTTATTATAGCAAATTATTTGCTGCCAAATAAATATTTATTTGAAAATTAATTATTTGAACCAAATATATTTTTTGTTATTCATTCTAGTTTTGTTATTCTAATATAATAAAATTAAAAAAATATACAATGGAAAAAGTATTAAATCAAGAGAACCCATATTGTGCGTATTTGATTTAATTATTTTTTTTGATGCATGAAAATTTTATTAGTTTAAATTAAATTTTCTTGAATTAAAAAATTTATGTGAATCAAAAATAATTGATCAATGTCAACTGAAATAATTGGAATTTCTTTTTTGGATGAACAATGAATTTCTCATTTAATATTAAATGATAAGAATTTATCATTAGATAATATAAAAATAAAATTTGAAAATCGAAGTTATTTTTCAAAGAATGTAATTGAAAAATAAATTAGAGAAATTTGAAAGATTGTAATCTTAATTGAGTTTGTTTCTTCGAGAAGAGAAAATCGATTATATAAGGAACACTGACATTTAAATTTGTTTCAACGTATATATATATATATTATATTATATTATTAATACCATCTGCAGAAAGGGGGAAATATCTCTAAATCCGAATAAGTGAAAATTGATATAGAATAAAGTCTTTCACTTTTTTCAATAAGTGAAAAAAAAAAATTTTTAATATGAAAAAAAAAATGAAATAAAAAAAAAAGGAAATTTATTTTAGGTGAATTTTAATTTATTAAAATTTAGAGAATTGGTCTTTTTCTGTCTTATCATAAATAGAGGAGAAGACCTACTACCTGTTTGAACATATTCGTTATATATTTATTGCGCGCTGTTGATATATATATACTAAATACATATATATATACGCACCGGAATCGAAGAATCTGGCGTTTTGCTTTCGACTTCTGTGGGATTATAAGCGGAGGCGGTTGTCGTTTCGCGCGCAGTCGTGGCGGAGGACATCTTTGACTATATTCGAATGGTTGAAGTCGGTCGAACACGAGGATGGTGGAGAAGCGAAGTGTTGCGGCTCCATCGGCCTGCCGATCAGCCGATCGATCCACAAGGGTTGTCACTACTTGTAGCACTCTCTCTCTCTCTCTTTCTCTCTCTCACTCTCTCTCTCTTTCGCGCTACTTCACTTGGCATGTGACACCAGGTCAATCTCATTCGCATCTGAGTCCCTCTGTTATGTATACATATACATAGGGGGCGTCAACGCTCCATACACATCAGGAATTCATTCTGCGAAACCTGTTCAAATAGATTTTATCTTAGATCAATCACCATTTATCGTAAAATGTTATTATACTTTAGGGCAGAAAAAAAACAACGATATTTTAAGCTTATGAATATAATAAAATGTAAATGCCCCAGTCATTGTCACTGTCCTTGGTTGAAAATTATAAAAAAAAGTAATTTCAAAAAAAAACAAATAAAAATTTTTTATTTTACATTCCTTTTTATTAATTAGTTTTGATTAAAATTAAATTTTACTTACGGATTTAATAATTTAATTTTAAATGTAAAATAATGATTGTTTTTTTTAATTTTAAATAATTATTTTTTTATAATAATTTATGGTAAAATAATTTATTATATTAATTATTATTTCAATAACTTTTAATTATGAAATTACTTATTTGACAATTACTAAAGCAAAAGTGACGGTAATTGGGACATTTACCTTATATTTAATAGGATGTAATGGAATATAATACGAGTATAAGAATACTTTTAAATTTAGGTAATTCTTTTTTTTAATATTTCTGACTGTAAGAATAAAATAGATTCTTAAATAGGAGATAGAATTTTTTTCTGTAAAAAATTTTATTATTTATTATCAGTAGTAAAAATGGGTTTTCAGACTCTTAATTTTTATGTTAGTTATCAGTAGAAGAACTCAGTTTTAGTCGGACAAATTTTAATTTTTGTTATCTTGGAATCAGTAGTTTTTCGTTTTAGTCAGACAAAACTTGAAATTTGAGTAATTCAAATGTAAGTAGTGACAGTCATTTTCAGTCAGACTTACAATTGGTGCCAGTAGTAATAGTAATTTTTAGTCAGACACAATATTTGAATTTATTATTTTAGTCTGGTAGACAGGTTACGATTCTTATAACTCTCTAAGTAGTAAAATACCGTTTTAGTCAGACAAATGCTTTCAAATTTATTCTATTTAAAATCAGTAGTAAAAGAAAATTTCAGTCAGACTCTTCAATTTTTATGTTTGGTATCAATAGAAAACCTCAGTTTCTATAAGTAGTAAAATACGATTTTAGTCAGACATGTTTTTTCATATTCTTGCTATTTAAAATCGGATGGTTTTAGACAGACTTTACAAAATGGTTTATTTTCTGTTAGTAGTAAAAGAAAATTTCAGTCAGACTTAAATTTTTTATCCTTATCAGTAGAAGAACTTAGTTTTAGTCAGATAAATTGTAATTCTTGCTATTTTGTAATTAGTAGTAAATTTTCGTTTTAGTCAGACAAAACTGTTGAAAATCGAGTGATTCTAATGCAGGTTGTCATTTATAGCCAGACGTAATTTTTTTTAATTTTTAAAAAAGTAGTAAAGACGAATTACAGTCAGACAAAGAGTCTACAATTCTTAGTACCAGTATCAGTAGAAAAATGTCGTTTTAGTCAGACAATATGGTTTAAATTCTTTTACAAGTAGTAAAAATCAGTTTCAGTCAGACAAAACATAAAATTCTTTTTTCTATTTTTAAAAATTCAGAATGAAAAGTACAGAATTCTTTTTTTTTTTATTCGCAAAACTTTATTATAATTTTTGAGAAACTTGAAATATTACATCAACTTTTTGATAGTACTGAAATCAAAATACATGTTTCAACGAGAAAAATACGACCGCACTGCGCCATATGTCTGGCTAAACAATTTTTATCTACTTGAAAATTCACGATTGTCAGAGCACTTTAAATATTACTTCAAAATTTGATAATATTTCAGACCAGCACACTTTAACTTAAAAAGAACTGTTATACAATGCGCCAACCGTCTGACTAAACTGTTTTATTCCATTGTATAAAACTTGCGATTACTTTTTCAAAACTATTTTTATAGAGGACAAAAAAAAACCTATAAAAAGAAAATAATTTTCAAACTTTAATTATTTTTGTAAAAAATTATTTTTATATAAAAAAAAATATCTGAATTTTGAGAATATAAATTTTTGTAACTTTACTTTTTGAAATATAGTATAAAAATTCAATTGGAAAAAAAATAAATTTGAATTTAAAATCAGAATTATGAGATAAAGAAGAATTCTTTCGATTTTAAAATTTGCTGAGTCATTTTTGAAATCCTTGTAAAATGATAAAAATAAGTTTATTCTCACCTCATGCCAGGGAATCGTAGCTGCAGGATTATTCTTCGAATTTGATCACGACGGCTTATCGCTAGTCTATTACTGGACGATTATATGAGGCGCGGAAAGCAATACGGCTACCGTCGCTATCAGTGTGAACAACGTAAAGATGATCAAGCAAGTCCTTGAAAAAAAAAATATTCAAAAATTTGTCACAACACTCAATTATACACTTTTTTTTAGAATTATTTATAATAATTTATATTTTATAATAATTTATTATAATTTATTATAATTTTTAATAATTTTAAATAATTTATAAAAATTTCATTTCGTTTTATTTATTTTATTTTTTTTATTTTATTGCATTTTTTTCACTAAAAATAAAGATGAAAAGGGAAAATTGATTTTTTCTCTTTTTTTGCATATATCGCGTACAAAAAACTGGAAAACAAAACTCTATAGTTTTCAGTATATATATATATATATGATTCCCTTTAATCAACGATCTCTCAAATAAAGAAAAATCTTACTTGTCCAACAATCCAACTTGCTGGTTATATTACCCTCGAAGATGTAATTTAAAAACTTACTTTCAAAACTGACAGGAAGTCATTGAAACTTAAAAGAATAAATTTGAATGCGATTTCAATGTGACTGAAAAGTTGAACTGAATTTTTCAATTTCAAATGCTTTTTCAAACGAGAATATTATGAATAGATTTTTCCAAATATAAAAGAATCGTGACATATATCTTTTTTTTTCTTCCTAAATTTTCAAGTGATATCGCAAGAAAATTTTTCTTCTTTCCTTTTTTTTTCCCCTCTATTTTTTCGTTTAACCAATCTCTTAAAGTTCTGGGTTATCATGGAGGGAAGATAAAAAGGGCTTACAGATAGTATCAGTTAAAACGTATAAAGACAGACACAGCTTTACTGCTAAATTTTATAGATCTTTTTGCAAATTTAACAGAGTTATCTGTAAATCCTCGAATTTGCCATAATTTTTTTTTTTATTATTATTTATTACTTATATTATTTTTATTATTATTTATTTATTTTATTCTTATAGTATATTATTTATTAC
Organism: Leptopilina boulardi; assembly: GCF_019393585.1. Lineage (NCBI taxonomy): Eukaryota > Metazoa > Arthropoda > Insecta > Hymenoptera > Figitidae > Leptopilina > Leptopilina boulardi. Next base: position 467,657 of record NW_026137655.1, on the reverse strand, counting down.
TTTTTTTATGCACAAATAAATTATTATTTTATTAATGAAAAATTAAAAATTATTGAAGTGATTTAAGAAAAATTTTTTTGCAACAAATCCGATTATATTAAAAGAATTTATTGTCCAATTAAATTATTTTTTTGTAATTAAAAGTTTTAAAAATAAAGTACCTATCAACGACCATAGCCGCAAATTTCCAATCGCTAATGACTTCGGCTTCTCCATCAGCTTTCTTCATTCGTCCCGTTATGAATTGAAGTTCTTTGAGAATCGTTTGTAATTCCCTCTGTGTACCGCTGAGGGGAAGCGAAGCTGAAGTCTCCTCAACGGTGGCAGGTCGACCAGTCAACGGTGTTCCATACACCGACCTGTTGTTGTCAAAGGTTTTTCTCTTTGAATTTTACTTGACGTTGAATCTCTCACAAAAACAAATTTTAATTAACTTTATACTTAAATAAATGACAAATGAATACCAATTATCACACTTTCAATATATATAGTAACATCGTTTTTTTTTTGTTTTCGTTTCTCATTTTACAATTTTATTTTTGCAATTTTATTACTTTTTTTGTATTTTGAGTTAATATTTTTTTTCTTTTAATTTAATTTTAATTAAAATTCGAAAAAAAAATTAAATTAATGATTAATAAAAAAATAAATATGAAAATACAAAACATTTTTTTTTTTGCTCTGGATTTTTTTTTAATCGATTATAAATAATTGTTGGTCAATTATTGAAAGAATGCTAATTCTTCTATTCTTCATGGGGGGGAAATTCTTCAATAAGCAAGAAAACCTTTTAGTAGTAAAAGCCACTTTGTGGCATCTGGATGACCAAACTCAAGTTATACTACTGTGAACTCGTGCGATTGCACAAGCCACTCAGTAGATTGATTTTATAAGTTTAAATTTAAAATGCTTTTAATTCAATTGAAAATTATGCACTTCATAAATATATGCGATCAATAAAATTTAATTCACCTCCCATTAAATATAGATTTGTTTGAAATTATTCTTTTGTCTATTTACTTTATTATATTTAATATTTTTTATTAATATTATTATTGTTATTATTAGTATTGCTAATATTATTATTATATATAATAATAATAATAATAATAATAATAATAAAAATAATAACAATAATAATAATAATAATAATAATTATAATAATAATAAAGTAAATTAAAAAAATTTTGTGAGAGATAGAAAAAATTGTTTCCTTATTGAAAATTGTCATTATAAATGAAAAAAAAAATTGTTTGTTTCGTATTATAAATTTTTGAAGAATATTATTAACCGTATGTAACCGGTAGTTTGATTTGCACTGTTGACACCGCCGTGACGAAAGTCATCATCGATATCTAAGACATTCGCCAATAGGCTTTTACTACTCCTTTCTTGAAGTTCGAGTTCCTTCATCCGATTGCTCATTAGAATGGTCTTCCTCGTAATGGGTTTACCCGGTCGAGACATTCTTAGAATCCACGGCAACCATTGTAGAAATACCCTCTTTATCTGTAAAAAAAAAAAATGTGTAAAAGAAAATTTTTTTTTTTTTTTATTCTCGACAAAATGTAAGACTTACAAGTGGCATTAAAATGTGAGGACTACTACTAGCTAGATATTACTGTATAGCTATTTCTTTTATGATTCAACTCGTCGTGAATTCAAAATACTAGGAATTTTATTATTCACATCTTTTTTTTTTTTTTTAAATTTATTGGTTTGAAACAAAAAAAGTGAAATGAAAATAACTTGACTGTCGTTTTTTGTTTTAATTCAATTGTTAATTATTTTTTTTCTTTTTTTTCAATGAGAGAAACCTTTTTTTATTTGTATAAATTTTTGTAACGTTAAATATTTTGTGGTTTATTTTTGACTTTGTAAAAAAGCAAATTTTTATTTAGCAAAAAATTTGGATTAATTTTCTCTTATTTTTATTTAATAGAATTTTGATTTAGTCACATTTTTATTCAGTAAAACTGAATTTTTTAGAAAAATTTAACTAATTAATAGTAGGAAAATTTTTTATTAGCAGTAAAATTTAACTAATTCAAAAGAAAAAAAGTGAGGATTTTTTTTATAAATTTATTGGTTTGAAACAAAAAAAAAGTGAAATAAAAATAACTTGACTGACGTTTTTTATTTTAATTCAATTGTTATTTTTTTTTCTTTTTTTTTCAATGAGAGAAACCTTTTTTTATTTGTATTAATTTTTGTAACGTTAAATATTTTGTGGTTTATTTTTGACTTTGTAAAAAAGCAAATTTTTATTTAACAAAAATTTCGATTAATTTTCACTTATTTTTATTTAATAGAATTTTGATTTAGTCAAATTTTTATTCAGTAAAACTGAATTTTTTAGAAAAATTTAACTAATTAATAGTAAAAAAAATTTTTATTAGTATAATTTAACTAATTCAAAAGCAAAAAGTGAGAATTAGTCAAAATTCTTACTAATTCAAATTTAGAGAGTAAAAATAACTAATTTGATAGTAAAAAGTTAGTTATTGATTTAAATAGTAATAATTCTACTAATCTTTTAGTTAAAAATAATTAATTATTAGTTAAATTCATTTTTCGATTGTGTTAATATAACTAAAATTTCTGGTAACTAGGTTCAATTAGTTTTGAATATTTTTCCACTGAAACTAATTGTTAGTTAATTTTTTTCTACTAATAATTAGTTATTTTTTTTACTAATTCCTGAAGGAGAGAGAATTTTTGGTTTTTTTTATGTAAAATAATTTAATAGAATTTTTTTTGTATTGTTATTAATAAAAAAAAAAAAAAAAAAATTATTTTCAGAAAAACTGGAGTGATTTCTTCAAGTCCTTTGAGAAGCTGGAAAGAAATATTTACCCAATTTGGCATCTCGTGAATATCGGCAGTTCGATGATGATAATTGAGCACCACAACGGTGAGTACAACGCTGCTAGCCACCATGAACATGATGCAATTGAAATATGTCCCTAAATCGAGGAATTGTTGATAAATTCCCCGAGAAAAGATGAAGAGCGATTAGTTTTTGAAATGACACAATTCTTACATATATGATTCTAAAGATGAAAGATTATTATATATTGCCATTGTATATTATTCTTTTCACGACATTATTCTCGATTTTCATTTTCCATTTAATAATCTTTCATTTATTTACTAATCTCGCTATTACTCTATTCTACTTTTTCTTTTTTTTTTTTTTTTTTTTTTTTTTTTTTTATTATTATTATAAAACTCAAGCCTCGAGATTTCTTGTCCTCTATTTAGTAGGAAATTTTCATGAGTTCTTGTGGCTTGAATTTGTCATTATTAAAAAGTTACTATTATCATTTTTTATTTGAAATGGGAGAACACGCATTTCAGATTCACTCGTACCCAGACAACACTCGAATGATTGTTTAATTACAAAAAAAAAAAAGAAAAAAAAAGGCCAGTCAAATTAGCATTCATCGCATTTACAGAGGGTGAAACAACAAAGAGAAAAAAAAACAGGTGTGAAAATAGGTCGTAACACTCAAACGAATATATATAGATATACATAGAAACAGAATATAAAATAGACTAATTGAATTTTTAATTCATTGAAAACAGCATACTTACTTATGCGTTTTACAGAAAATTTTACGCAAATAGTGATAAAACAAATAAACAAACAAACTACTTAGACGTACTTTATACAGATATAATATAAGCATGCAAATATATTTTCAATATACATTCTATTTACATATTAACTACATTTTTTTTTAATCTAAATTTTTTTTAGTAATCTAATTTCTAGACAAATATTTAATGCAAAGTGCACTTAATAACTATAGTTGAGCTGTGTGTCTCTTTATACTTCTTCTTTTATTATAATCAGGATTCAGTAGCCTCAGTAGAAACTCGATAAATCGACGTTCAATATAATTCTTTATAATATTTTGTCGGGAGAAAAAAAAGAAAGTTATTTTAATTAGTTATATTAAATTTTTTTTTCATATTATCATGGACAAAAAAAAGGAATAAATCTAATAATCGGATTGTTAATATAGAAATAAAAAATTTGGTTCAAATTGTCATCACAATTTCCAATCGTTAAACTAACAAAAAAAATTTGTAGCAACAACAAACCAGATGAATGGTTTTCAAATAGATTTAAATTTTATTTGTTTTAAAAAAATGTATTTATTACAAATAAAATTTTATTTGACGCAATTTTTTTTATTTAAAATAAATTTTCTTTTTTAAACCAAATAAAATTTATTTCAAACAAATAAATATTTATTTCTTTGCTAAATATTTATTTGTCTCTGAAAGGGTATATATTAATAATCTGATTGTCAGTTTAACATTCCTTTATGTATTTTCCTGTCATCACAATTATATATATACTATAAGAGAAATTATATATTTGTCTCAGGGCAAAATATTTATTTATTTTCAATAAATTTTTATTTAATGTAAATAAAAATATTATTTGTTCCAAAATTTTATTTATTCCAAATGCAATTTTTATTTACGCCAAATAAATGGCCAAATATTTGGTTCTGAGACAAATATACGTTTATTTAATTCAAATATATTATATATTTGTTTTGAATAAAAAATTTCTCTTGATATATTATTCATGACAATTAAATTATTTTTATTTTAATTAAATTAATAAATAAATTATTTGTTTTAATTCTTAATAATAATAATTTTATTGTTACCGTAAGATAATTTATAATAATTTTTTTTTTTTTTAATAGTTAATATGAAATAATTTTGTTGAATATTAAATTAAAGGTCAGTTATCGAGAGTCTATGGTATTTAAATATTTTTTTTTAATGATGCATATGTTTAGAAAAATTGTCTAGTTATACTATTTTAGTTCGACGTTTCTTGTATGTTTACCGAACGATTCACTCGTTTTCCCCTAATTGCAAGCGTGCACACCGAGAACTCTGAATAGAGTTTACTTTGTTTTTTCAGAGCTTTTATCGTTGTGACAGATAAGGAGGTTTTATCCTCTTTTTTTTCTCTTTTTCTTAAATATCTGTATATGTGGCATGCAAGTTTTTGAGATAGACAAATGTCTCAAAAAAAAAGGTGAATTTTTATTCAAGAGAAATAAGACAGAAAGTGAATGATATAAATGTAGGGTCATAAATATGAATTCTCCTTCACAAAGTTTTAAAAATAGTTTTAATTTAAAAAAAATAGTTTTAAATTTCGAGTTTCTTTCGATACTGCGGTTTTTCTTTTACATTTTTTTTTTAAATATTTTTTTTACATGAATTTAAAAAATGGGTCAATCCATTATATTTCGACTGAAGTGGTCGCTGACTAATTTTTAAAAATTATAATACTTTGCAGGAATGATTTTGAAGTTATCAAGATCACGAAATGAAAAGAATTTCAATAAAATTTTAATTATTTATTGCAAAATATGACTTTAAAGTATATGAGGTGCTGAAAACTGTCAATTTTTTAGCCATTAGAAAATATGCAAAAATACGTAGAATTTACCATAAAAATAAAAAAATTTTTTTGTAATTTACTAAGAATGAATAAATTTATCATTATCAATTGATGTAATTATTTAAATATGTGAAATAATATATAAAATATGATTTTCAAGTTCGCCTGTCAAATAACCTAAATTTGCAAATTTCATCTATTAAATGTGAGAAAGAGAAGTCATTAAATTGAAAAAAACCTTACCAAATATAAAGTACCTGTGACTAACTTTTAGTTTTTCTTAGCACTTTTTTCCTTTTTTCTTCATAAATGTGAAATAAAAAGCAATAAAAATTGGCACTTTGCTTATTTTCACTATTTTCAAATGTAAATAACTTTCTTGGAGAAAACTGAAAAATTACAAAACTTGGGCAATATCTAATTGATCACTAAATACACACACTGGAAAAAAATTCGCTTTGGTCCCGAAGATACTTTTTGAGATAATTAAGTTTAAACTTTTCACAATTTTTATCAGGTTAATACATGTAGTTTTTTAAGGACGAAGTTAGGTTTTATTGGTTAAATATTTTGAACTAACTTCAATTTTATAAAAATCACATGCATTAACCTCATAAAAATTGTGAAAAATTTAAACTTAATTATCTCAAAAAGTATCTTCGGGACCAAAGCGAATTTTTTTCCAGTGTGTGTATTTAGTGATCAATTAGATATTGCCCAAGTTTTGTAATTTTTCAGTTTTCTCCAAGAAAGTTATTTACATTTGAAAATAGTGAAAATAAGCAAAGTGCCAATTTTTATTGCTTTTTATTTCACATTTATGAAGAAAAAAGGAAAAAAGTGCTAAGAAAAACTAAAAGTTAGTCACAGGTACTTTATATTTGGTAAGGTTTTTTTCAATTTAATGACTTCTCTTTCTCACATTTAATAGATGAAATTTGCAAATTTAGGTTATTTGACAGGCGAACTTGAAAATCATATTTTATATATTATTTCACATATTTAAATAATTACATCAATTGATAATGATAAATTTATTCATTCTTAGTAAATTACAAAAAAAATTTTTTATTTTTATGGTAAATTCTACGTATTTTTGCATATTTTCTAATGGCTAAAAAATTGACAGTTTTCAGCACCTCATATACTTTAAATTCATATTTTGCAATAAATAATTAAAATTTTATTAAAATTCTTTTCATTTCGGGATCTTGATAACTTCAAAATCATTCCTGCAAAGTATTATAATTTTTAAAAATTAGTCAGCGACCACTTCATTCGAAATATAATGGATTGACCCAAATATATTTTATCTAAATAAACATTTCTTTCAATTCACTTTTCTTTTCTTTTTAAATCGATTTTTTATGCTGAATTTAAATGAAATTTTCTCTTTTAAATCAAATGAAATTGTTTCTAACTGTTGATTAATTTCTTAAATCTATCGGATAATTTCAATTTTCCAAAGACTCTTGTGTAAAAAACATTGCGCGCGGCAGTATCGAAGAAAAACGTCGCAATCAAGATTAAGTTGAATAAAAGAAATTACGAATCGATAGAAAAGTTAAAAGACGACGAATGCGACAAGTAGCGATTCGAATCGTTCGCAAGTAAAAAAAAAAGAAACAATTATCCTTTATATATATTAGAAATGTGGGTCAGTTACAAATAAATGAACCATATATACCAAGTTATCATCCTTATATATTTTTTATATATTTTTTCTGCGAGAATAGATAATGTGTGAGAGATATATCGTGTTATAAAATATTTATTAATGTCAAGTATTTATCAATCGTTGATATTTATAAATTCCAAGTCAATATCCGCTCTCAATTGGAAAGTAAATTTTCATCTCTGATTTTGAATTTTTTATTAATTAAAGTTTATGTTTAACTACGTTTTTATAAATATAAACTTGGAAATGAAATTTGACACCAATTTTTTTTTCTTGATTCAGCAATAATAAAATCGTACAGTTACCCAAATTTGAATTAATTAAAATTTTATTTAGTTCAATAAATTTTTTTCTTCAATTTGAAAAATTTATTAAAATAAAGCCAAATGTTTATTTATGTCAAATAATTATTTATTTGCATTTGTATAAATATTTGTTTTATTTTCACATTTTTTTTTTATTTATAAATTAATATTTATTTCAATTTAATATATTTGTTTTAATATAATTTAATATATTTAATATATTTATATTTTGTTTTATATTTGTAAATAAATATTTATTTGAATCAAATAAAATTTTGTTACTATCGAAGAAAACTTTTCTCTGATTGTATAATGAAACATATATATAAAAATTCTTTATGTAAGGAAATTTTTATTTATTTATTTAATATAGAATAAATAAATAATTTTCTTTTTATCAAAATTTTTATTTAATATATTATAAAATTATATGAAAAATTTTTGCTGTATATATATAATTTATAATAATGTAAATTGAATAGAATAATTTTACGTTCACGGGAGATAAATCTTATATGAAAGGGGCAATAACTTGGTACAGAATTTATGGATCAGTTATTGGCAGGAGACATCAATTAATCAAGTAGTCCCTTTTGTCATATTATATATATTTTGTGCCATTATATATATATATATATATATATATAGAGAGAGAGAGATTTCAATGCTGTCAAAACTATCGAAATAGTGTTTTCTTTTTTATTGATGAAATTATGAGCAAAGAAAATTAATTTATATATATTTTTCATGGACTATTTCTATAAATAAATATATAAATAAATAAATAGAAAGTTAAATAAAAAAAATATATATATATTTAAAAAATATATATGTATATAGTTTCTAAGTCATTTAATACTTGGGATCGTTTTATACGAATCGCTATTGACAACACACGCGGTCGGTCGCGCTCTATCGATTCGGTAATACAATGCGCTTATCTGGCCTAGGACACTTGATTCCGGATAATTTGCATGATTTAGAGTACTTGAGGCTTTCTCTTCGTTCTCCGCTGTTTGTTAAGTGCGGTCTCATCGGGCTTTCATGTCTCCTATCATAAGAGGTCATTTCATGTCGTTCATTCGGCTTTATTTATTATATATTCACACCTTCGATAACAATTAATTGTTATATATAACCATCATACATTGAGAATTATTTTATCCGGACCTTCTGCCAATTATCTCGGAAAAAATAGAGTCCTCTGTTATTATTAAAAAATTAATCTAAAATAAATTATATAAAATTAAAAAAAAAAAAAAAATAGTTTACTTAAAAAAATATATAAATCTATTGCATTTCCGCCAAAGGCATGATAATTTTTTATAAATATGTTGTGAAAAAAAATTTTATTTAATAATCCAAAGAATTATTTTTCTTTGAACCAACTTTGAGTTAAATAAATGTATATTTTATTTAAGTGGTAACTATAGTCCATTTATTTCGTGTAAATAAATTTAAAAAAAAATTTTAAATAAATATTTTCTAAATATGAAATAAATATTTATTTTGCAACAAATAAATAATATAAATTTTCTCAGAAAATGATTGTTGGTTCAATAAAACATATATTTTTCTTAGAAATAGATGTTTGACAGTAGGTCCTTTATTAATTTTTTTAAAAAATATTTTTACAAAAAAAAGTATAACATTCTCATTATATGAAAATTGGTTAAATTAGCATAAAAATGGACTTTTTTTGCCATGTAAAAAAATATAAAATGCACTTTTCAGTTAAAAATGTGAAACTTTTTTTTTTTTCATTTGAAATATTTCAAATAAACTTGCAGAACATTTCAATAATTAATAATTTTCTAAAATTGCGGAAATATTACCAAATTTAATCTACCATTTCTGTAATAATATTATGTTTTCAAAAATATATCCCAAGAAATTGAATCGAAAAAAATTTTCAAAAAATATTCCATAATTTTCTATTTAAATTTTCGTTTTTAATTATAATTTATAAATTTTTATTCTATCTAAAATAATAATTTTTTTGTTATTTAAATATATCAATCATAGTTATGAAAAAAAAAAAAAAAACTAATGTGAAATATTTTCAAGTTTCGCTTATGTAGTTATAAATATATAGGACCTAATTAAAGTGTTGATTTGTTTACGAAAATAATTAAAATTAATTAAAACAATCTCGATAAAGTAGAGTAGGTAGTGAAAACTGGTTATTGGACGTATAATATAAACGCGAATGAAAAAAAAAAAAAAAAAAAATGTAAATAATGAAGGGAAAGTATAATAGAACGACGTTCATATTGGAACCACCGAATATATATATAGGAATAATACACATGCGCGAGGAAAATTATATAACATGAAAAATTATCGCGGAAAATAGTATACTTTATCCTTAAAAAATAAATTGCTTTTTTTTATCATTTCCTTATTATAAAAGGGTTTTAAAAAAAATTCCTTAATTTTTTAATTCTCAAAAAAAAAAAAATGGTGGAAATTTAAACAGTTAATTTTTGTAATATTTTATGAAGAAAATTTATTTTAATTATAATTTCCCTACTTTAGTTTTTAATATATATATATAAAATTTCAAGAAAAATATCAATTAGAATTTTTAATTATTATTTTTTGTGTAATTTTTCAAAAGAATGTAAGATTTTTTGTCGTTGTTGAAAATATGCGCGTTACCTATTAAATGTTCGCGCTATATAATGAGAAAATTTTTCCAGAAAATTGTCATTTAATTAATAGAGATAAATATTTCTGAGAATATTAGTTATATAGTGCTGGTGTCCCTTTAGAAGATGTCGACGCGATAATCGGGAATAAAAAAAAAAAAATTTCCCCCTCAATAAAAAAAAAAAAAAATGATTAATTAAAAAAAATTTATCATCGCAAAATTAATATTTACCATTGGTTTATAAATTACACGGCATTTTATTCATGAAAAGCAACGCAACGTCGCAACTTGACGCAGTGAGTTAGGTGATTCTGTATATGTGGCGGTTTTCATATATGAAATTCCTTACCAAATAGGAACTTGATACATGAATATTTGTATACATATTTTGCGTAGGTGGCTCCATTGTAAGGGAGAATTATCCTAATGGCTCGTAACATACTCCAGTTTGCAATTCTATATATATTATACAATATATAATTTCAAAACGCGTATAATGATATACTGCAAAATTTTTGATTTATATATAATGTCTTATATATATATATGTTTTACAATTAAATTTACACTGTAATATATTTACAATTCAATTCAATTTAATTTATTTATTCATACTATTTAATTAATATTCATAATTATATATGTAAAATTCTTGTAAATTTAATTAAACTTCGTTCCACATAATTAACTACATTTAATTTCAAATAATTATTAATTAATTAAATGTGATGACAAAATTTACGTCACTAACTATTAGAAACAAAAGTATAACAATTGATTCTAATTTTAATAATCAGTTATTAATATGTTTAATAAAAGTAAATAATAATAGGAATAATTATAATTTTTTAATTATCAAAATAATTTTTATATTGCCATTTATAAAATATTTCAAATATATTAAAAATTTTGCTCTTATTTTAAAAAATAATTTAAAATTTTTATTTTTATTAAAAAAATTGGTGGATTATTTTAAACAATCTCGATGATTTTGAGTAAACAAATATAAAATTCTTTATTCTCAATTTATATATAAAGAGAAAGAGAGAGAGAGAGACAAATATCAAACTAATATAGAATCGTTGAATTTTCACAACAATTATTTATTTATAATGCAATAATGTTCCATCAATCTGAATTTAAAAAATAAACTAAAATTCATTTTGCGGGAATTTGTTAATTAAATTGAATCATCCAAACAATTACGCAAAACTAATTTATTTCCATCAAGACAATTTCATTATCAATTAACTGTTTTTTTTTTTTTTTTTTAATTATTATTTTCATTATTTGAATATTTTCAAATAGAGAATATTTTCTTTAGGTCACTTTTTTCGTATATACATCACATTCTGTTTTTTTTTATTTCACGTTTTTTAAATTAACAATAAAATAATAAAGCAATAATAAATATAATCAATAATAAAAAAAAGTAATAAAAACAAAAATAATAAAAAAATAGTAATAATAATAAAAATAAAAAATAGTAATAATAATAATAATAACCCATGTGGAAAAAGTAAATAAAATTTATATTGCAAATTGAGTATATATATTTTATATATAAATTATATTTAAATTATATTTAATTTTTTCCCATGAACAAAAATTAAATATAATTTTTACATAATTTAAATATAAAAAATATATACTCAATTTAAAATATAAATTATATTTACTTTTTCCACATGGGAATAATAATAATAATAATAAATTATGATTATAGAGCTTTAAGATATTTTTATTTTCTTTTTTGAAAACTATTAATAATAATTTTTATATTAATTTTTTCGTCAACCATATTGCTATTAAATTTTTCATTAAAATTGACATTTTGATATATATTATGATTTTATATTATAAAATATATGATTGATGTGTACACATATTTAAGATTGATCATTTCATTTGACTTTTGATGGAAATATAAATGTGAAATTTTATTATTTATACTATATATGATGAAAACTTTATATGTTTGAAAACCAGAAACAAGTTGAGCGATTGAGGCACTCAACAAGGCTAAAGCTTTTGGGGTTAGTGTGGATGTGAAAGATAACGATAACTGGCAAGATAATTCGTGATTGAGGTATTTTAGTACTCGAGGAACATTTTGCCAACAGACCATTTGTGGTTTGCCTTTATGATACCTAAAATCTACAACAGTTGAAACATATATAAATATATTTCTCTCTCTCTCTCTATATATATATATTGTATGCATTCCTTTCATTTTATCTCGTGAATTGTTGAAATACATTTATTATATAGAGATTTTAATTATCTTAGGTATATATAAAAGTATAAAATTAATTCAGTATTAATTTTGAAATTTAAATAAATTATTATTGCTAATATTACATTTTTAATCAAATGAAATATAGGTATATATTTATGAATTTTTCTATTTTTAAAAAATGGTTTTTATTCGAATATTGAAATTTTATTAATAATCCAACTAATATATCATAAACTAAGAATTTTTTATTTATATTTTTTTTCTACACTGTTTTTTTTTAATTTTTCTTCGGTGGTAAAAATACTGGGGATTTCCAATAAAATAAACAAATTTTCTCTCTCTAAATTTAAATTCTAGAAATAAAATTATAAATACAAAAATCATAGAAAAATTTTAGGAACGAAATAGAATTATTATATTTCAACGTTTTTTTTTTTTAAAGTGGAAAATTAATTTTCATCTATACGTTTATATGGTTAATTAAAAAATATGCTTAATGAAGTATTTATATAGCAAAAATAGTTTAAAATATAAATTTATTAACAAAATGTGATGTAAATATAAAATTACAAATAACAATAGCTTATTATTGAAATTTTTTTTAATTTTCAAAAATTTTTACAAATACGAAAAAAATGAACAAAGTTTCTTCACTTTTTACAAAAATAGTTTTCTCAAATTTCGTATATTTTGGAAAAGGATTTTTAATCCAGAGTTTAAAGAGAAAATAAATTTTTAAAAAGTTGTTTCAAGAGAATTTAAAAACTCGGCGGCGAGTTCGACGAAGAAAGTTTGGGAGATTGATTTTTATCCTTATTTTTCGGATGGTAGAGAAAAGGAACGTGGGGGGAAAGGGGGGGGGGGAGGTGGATTCGTTTCATCTTTCGTAAATACAGCCGCAACAACTTTAAATATTGCCAAGCCAAACCGCATACTTTTTTTTTTGTGTAGTTTATTTTTTTTTCTCCTTTTTCTTTTTGGTGAAGGATGGTCTAACCACTAAGTTCTCGCATCCATAAAATCATACTTTTGGCCATTTGCCAAAGCTACTGTAGATCTTGTATTGTGGAAAAAGAGACTTCTACATATACCCGTCTATTGAATTTGATTATCCTCCTTTTTTTTCCCCCTAATATCGAGAAATTATCTTTAGAAATTAGTAGAATTTATGATTTTATTAACTATATCAATTAGATTACACGTTATTTAAAATCTAATTTAACACTTTTTTTTTGAGTATTTAATAAAATTGGATTATTATAAAACAATGAATTTATCACTCCGTGGTATTTTAATAATTAAAATTACAAATCTGAAGTCGGATTTTAAAAATTCAAAATGGCGGATCCAATATGGCGGACGAATTTTACAAAAAGTGATCTAATTTGCTTGAAACTCGTTACTCGGGGGTTTTCGGGGTCGCTGATTACGAATAATAATAATAATAAATAATAACAATAATTTTGAAAAATGGGTTTTAAAGCTAAAGAGGTCAGATTCGTTTTCAGCGCATAAAAAACTACCAGAAACAAGTACAGCCATTCTAGAAACTCACCCTAGCAGGACTGTGTTATTTTATTATTATTTTGTTAATATTTTTTTTTTTTAATAAATAAAAATTTTATTCGGAAAATAGAAAATTGGAAATGAAAATAAACACGTTTGATTGCAAATAATGATAAATATTTAACGATCATGTTAATTAAAATGTAAAAATGATACTATAAATTAAAACAAGATAAGATCAATGAAATATTGGTCTTATCAGCTATATTAATAAAAATAAAAAAAAATTTCCACGCCAATAAATTTCTATGTACTGTATAAATCAGAACGCGTTATATATATATATATATATATATATATATTTCTATTTTTCTCTTTCTTTTTATATAAGTTCTTAGTACTATTCAATACTTCTTGTGGAAAATGGCTGAGCAGCAATTTTCAAATCGCAGGAGCTTTTCAATTGAAATTACTTTAGATGTCGGTATTTTTTTTCTACAATGCATAAAAAAAAGTGAATGTATATATACATAAAAAGATTTCGTTTGTGTACTGCGCCAAGAAGTAACGTTTGTATTTGATTTTCAATGAATAAGTTCGCGCACAAATATACTCCAAAGAATGAAAAATAAGAATAATATATATTTTTTAACGAGAAAATACAAGGACCACGGTTCAGCTTTTTAGATTCGATATTATTTGAAAATTCAATTCATTTTGCAAAAATGTTTATAAAAATTAGAAAATTAGTTTCTTATATTGGAAAAAACAAAAAAATTGTTTAAAAATTTAGAAAAACTTTTGCGAATGTTTTTTTTTTAATCTCATTATTTTTGAAAAGATGCTGCATTAGATTTTTAGTATTATGTTTTTCTAAAGAAATCTGTTTAGATTTATCTCAATTATTTATGACTGAAATTTTAAAGGCGGATTTTATTGGAGCAAAACAAAATTATTTTTTTTTTCGTTCTACATCCTAATATAGAAAATTCGCGTTTCAAGTCGTTTTGGTGATGAATCGTTGTTATTTGTTATTCACAAAGTCAGCTGTAGATGATGAGGAAATCATTATGGCAACGGGAGGCCAGAAGCGGCTATAAGCTGGATATATGCTAGGCACGTGAGACTTTAGTATTTCAGTTGCCATATAATAATATGCTTTCATCGTATAAATTCGAAGCAGATATTTGGTTACTAAAATAGAATTTAAAGGCGCGAGTATGCTTTATTATTCGCATCTTCTCTTTTGGAACCAATATTAATTTTTTTGATTTTGTTTAAAAAATAAATGTTATTTTTTTTTTAAATAAATTTTTAAATAAAGAAATCACAAAGCTAAATGAGGATATTTTTATGGTTTATCAAATGGTGTGAAAATTCGATTTTTTGTATTAAAATTCAAATATTTGGAAAGTCTATATGACTGGTATTTTTTTTACCACTGAAATAAAAAATTAAAAAGAATTTTAACTGTCTGGACAAAAGACATTTTTACTACTGGTTAATTATTATGTTATTATTTAAATAATATTTGTCTGACTAAAATGGTTTTTTTCCACTGATATTAAAATTATAAGTAATTAAATCGTAGTGTCTGACTAAATACGATTTTTACTACTTAGAAATGAGTTAAAGTTTTTTCGTATGACTAAAACGGTTTTTTACTACTTATACGAAGGTAAATAATTTTTCACTCTTTGTCTGATTAAAACTTGTCTTTACTACTTATAGAATTGTGTTTTGTCTGACAACAACGGTCTTTTACTACTGACTTTTAGAAAACAAACCCGTCTGACTAAATTTGAGATTCACTACTGATACAAGAAATATGAGTTTTTTAACTGGAACTTACCGTTACTACTTATACAAGAAGTTAACCTATTTTGTCTGACTAAATTAGACTTTTTCTACTTGTATCCGATAAACGAAAATGATTATATTGTCTGACTAAAATCGTTTTCACTACTGATAGAAATAATTTTACTCCTTGCCTAACTGTAACGGACCTTTACTACTTATGTAAAAAATTACCTAATTTTGTCTGACCAAAATAGACTTTTACTACTTATATAATCGAATGTCGAAAATAATATACACATTGTCTGACTAAAATCGTGTTTTACTACTGATAAAAGGAATTTTTTTTTGTCTAACTGTACCTTGTAATTACTGCTTATGTAAAAGTTTAAATTGTTTTGTCTGACTAAATTAGACTTTTTCTACTTGTATCCGATAAACGAAAATGATTATATTGTCTGACTAAAATCGTTTTCACTACTGATAGAAATAATTTTACTCCTTGTCTAACTGTAACGGGCCTTTACTACTTATATAAAAAATTACCCAATTTTGTCTGACCGAAATAGACTTTTACTACTTATATCCGAATGTCGAAAATAATATACACATTGTCTGACTAAAATCGTATTTTACTACTGATAAAAGGAATTTTTTTTTGTCTAACTGTACCTTGTAATTACTACTTATGTAAAAGTTTAAATTGTTTTGTCTGACTAAATTAAACTTGTACTACTTATTTTTAAAAAACCAAGAATAATCTACAAACAAACAATCGACTAAAATCGCCTTTTACTACTTAGACACTGGAAAAAAATTTATTTGACTCAAATAATCAGTTACTTAACTATTGTCAAATAAATAAAATAATAATTTTTATTTGAATTAAATAAACTGTATTTGAACAAATAATTTATGTATTTGAAACAAATACAATTCTATTAAAATAATTATAATTTCATTAAATTATTATTATTTGACCTAATTAAATGTTATTTATTTCTAATACAGAAATTATTCGTTCAAATACAATTTATTTAATAAAAATAAAAATTATTTACTTAATGTAAATATTTATTCAATACTCAATCGAGTATTTAATACAAATAAATATTTATTTGTTAATAGTTAAGTAATCAATTATTCAAAGCAAATAATTTTTTTTCAGTGTATTTAATTTTTTTCCTAACGAGAGATTAATAAACCATAAAATTTCCTACATTAAGATAAATTATTTATATTTTGTCATACTAAAATGTTTTTTTCAATTTCCAAATATTAAAATTTGGGTTTTAAAATATGAAATATCGAATTCAATTAATATTTAAATTTTTTTTTCAAAATTTTGTTAATATAAAAATATAAAAAAAATATAATAAAATCAGGGCAATCGTATATTCATAAAAAAAGAATCACATCTTCCTTTTTTTTTTTTTTTATTTTTATTAAAATGATTTTTCTTCACCGTGTATTTTTATTGTCTCGTCTCATCGAGATTTCACTATATGGAAAAAGAGAAATAACTTTCATTCCGTACGAAATCTTTTCGTTTTCGCGTGGCTTTACAGGAATATTGTATAGTATAAAAGTGCGGTGCATGTGAATCAGCCGAGCATAAGCTTCTCAGTGTCGAACGTGTGCACCAGCGACTTTTTGTGTTTTCGACAGTAGTCAGCGGAAGCTCAGAAACTTTATAGAATTTTTATTTATTTTTTTATTTATTTTTTTTTTGCATATGTATTATTATAAATATAAATTCAATTGCATATTTATTTACACAGTTATTATAAATATAAATTTAATAATATAATTTACGTAATTTTTTTGGGTCGAATTTTTGCTATATATGGGTTTAAAAGTAAAGGGGAAAAAAAGTTTTTGAGCTCCCCAAGCTTTTTTTGCGATTGGATAAAGCTTATTGGCGCTTTTTATATATATATATATTTGTATGACTCAAGTTAAGTGAGATTTCAACTCTTTTGCCGTCTTCCACTTTTTTTTGGGGGTATTTTTATTCTCCTTGAGTTATTTAGAATAAAAATTTGCTCTCTCGTGACCGCTTTCATGAAGATAATACTATTTTTCAGGGATTTGTCGAGGTAGTGCTTTTCAAAAGGAAGAAAAAAAAAAAACCATAAATATTTTCATATTTGTATGTTAATATATATTTTTGTTAAAAGAGATTTTTCTCTTTATGTACAATAAATTGTACTTATATATATATATTACAAAAATGTGTATACACTTTCTTTTTCCATTATGCAAAACTTTAAAATAAAAGGTCCTTTATCTTTTGTCAACGCTAGCGCGGCTTTTCATGATACAAAGATTTTCAATGTTCATGATGTATAAAACGAAATAGCATTTTCATATATATTTTGACATTGTTATTATGTATATTGTCGTTTACAAAATGTAATGTCTTTAATTTAAAATTGTATTTTTTTTTTATTTTTTAAAATACTTTTTAATATTACAGTTGTATAAGAGAATTTTATTAAAAAATTAAATTATTTTTATTTCAGATACTTCAAGGAATATTCAGGTGAGTTTTTTTTTTAATTAAAAAAAAATTTATTTTTTATAATTTTTTGCCCGCGAGAAATCGTTGATCATTTTAGGCGAAATTAAAGTTTACACGGGAGCTGATATAACAATGTATATAGAAAGAAAATAAATATTTATTCGACTGAAACAAAATATTATTTAGTAAAAATTAATATTTATTTAAAAATAGTTAAAATTAACCATATATTTGAATCAAATAAATTTTGTTTGTAAATGATAAGAAATTTTATTAAATCCTTGTATTAAATTTTGTAAAAAAAATTTCCGAAGCTCTAGAATTTTTTATATATGAAAAATTATGCTTTTTAGAATATTTTTTCACGATTGGAAAATAATTTTATAAAATTTGGTATTTATTTTCCACGAGTGAAAAGTAATTTTTTTAAAATTTGATATTTACTTTTTCACGATTTGAAAATAATTTTATAAAATTTGATATTTATTTTCTTTCCGTGTATTGTATAGCTATATATGAAATTGAGGTCATTTCTGGCATTTATGACAGTAAGATATAACGAATGACCATCATCTGTTCTATATTACACGTATCAATGATGTTACATAAATCGATGATCGTAATATCGCGATGGGCGGCATAAAGCGAATGCCAACTGATGACGTTGACAACTTGTTGCACGGGCATATACTTTTCACGTAGGAATCGTCAAATAAATAAAGCTACAAAGTACATATAAAAAAAGAAAAAAAAAAAATTAGAAATTCTATGTGTATATATTGAAATTATATTCTGTTTATTATCTATCGAGCTCACGGGGAATATCTTTGCTGTTATAGCTGTAAGGCTCATTTCCCTGTCACTTCCAGAAACTCAATAAAGCTTATCACAATACACACAGATATTCAGTTTCTACTTTGTGCAACAAATTAACAGAGTTTAATCTGTTTTGTAAACCTGTTTTCTACTGTTTGGCAAGTTTAATAGCAAAGACTTTATGTTTATGGATTTTACATTCTTTTTTTTTTTATGGAGTTTTCCTCTTTTTGTCATTTTTGTGTTTTTTTTTTTGTTGTTGCACTACCGTTATCGCTTTGCATTTTAATTAACTGATTTTTTTTACGGTGCAAAAAAAAATTATTATCCCTTTTTTGTGATAAAAATATTATGTTTGATTTTTTTTTTTTTATTGAGACTGAAAAGTCCTATTTTTGAAAAAAGTGAAGTTTTTTTTTTCAGTAGTAGCATAAATTTTTAGTGAGACAAATTTTTTCTTTATGGTAATTTTGTACCTAATACTACTAAAAAAATACGTTATTTGACTGAAACTTCCTTTTACTACTCATTCATAATTTACAATTTTGAACGCTTGTCTAACTAAAACTCCCTTTCACATACTGATACAAATGTAAGAAAAAAAAATGTCAAAAAAAAATCCATTACTACTGATAATTATTTGGCAAAATTTATTTTTTGCTTTGTCTGACCAAAGTTGAATTTTACTACTTGCTGGACTAAAAAACCAAAAAATAACATTTTATCTGACTGAAAGTATCCTTTACTACTGATTTTTATTACAAAAAAAATTTTAATCATTGTCTGACTAAAAATAACCTTTACTACTGATATTTACGAAAATTCTAAACGTTTGTCTGACTAAAATCGTCTTCTACTACTAAAAAATTTTTTTAATTAAAATAAATGTCTGATTCAAACTAGTTTTTTCTACTAATACCGCGATGGCAAAAATTATTTATTGCTTTGTCTGACCAAAATTGAATTTTACTACTTATTCCCAAATAACTAGTGCTAGTTTAGTTTATTTTAGACAATTTACAACAAAAAAATTTTATTATTTAATAATTTTTTTTTATTATATCCTTATTCCATCTTGAAAATATATTGAGCATTTGAAATTCTAGGACAAAAATTCATTTGATTCAAATAATTCATTGACTATTATTAAAAAAATATTTACTTGTAATTAAATAGTTATTATTTGTGTTAATTAACAAGTATTTGTTTCAAATACAAAAATTATTGGTTTAAATATAGTTTATTTAATCGCGTAAATTAAATAAACAATTAATTATAATTAATTATATAATTGTAATTTTAAATAATTTTTATTTACAAATAAAAATTATTCTTTTAAGTAAATATTTATTTAATAATTCATTAATTAATGAATAATTTAAATGAAATAAATTTTTTCTTCATCATTATATATATATATATATTGTGAATTATGCGTTTAAAAGAAAAATTATCAAATATATAATTAGCACAAAATGGGAGGTCTAATTAAAAATTCCGATTCACGTTCACGCTTGATAGTCGTATAATTAAAAATGCTTTTTAGGAAATGAAATAAAAGTGATAAATCGTTTTTCAATAAAGAGACGTTAATCTCACGTTGATAGGAGAGAAGTTAAAATTGGAAGGCGCATGGAAATGAAGCAGGTGCTTTAGAATCATCAAATTATCGTCTCCAGAGAGATTCGAATGCATTATATGATCGCGGTTATTTCTCATCTTACCATATAAGTGAGAGTGAGAGAATATTGCTATCGGGGTTCGATCACAAAAGCGGTTTATATCACGAGTTCCTCTTTAAAAATGTAATATGTATACAAAAAAAAAATATTATAAATAGAAGATGGCAGAAAGTTTGATTAATATTTTTTTTTTTTTTTTATTTTCTCTTTTGATCTTTTCTCATCACTTTTGCTTTTTGTTTACCTTCTTATGAAGAACAGCGCGACTGAAGAGTACGCCCCAAGCAGCAAATTTAATTTATTCATTTTTAAGATTCGTTTTTTTTCTTTTTTTTTATTATTAAATTGAGAATAGCAATACCGCTTTGCCTATCAATTTTTCACACGCTCTTTTATTGTTTCACGCATACAAGCTCAAAACGGAAACGATAAAAATATGTTGAGCTGTATTTTGATTTTTATTTCCTCGTAAACCACATCATAAACACTTTGTGTGATTTTACTTAAAAATAATTGTAAAAAAAAATGGATTTTTAGTATTAAAAAAAAAAAAAAATTTAGATGCATTCTAAAATAGTATATAAACTGAAAAAAATTTATTTAAATTCAAATAAATATTTATTTGTAGCAAATAATTATTCTTCGAGTCAATTAAATCGTATTTGATTCAAATACAAAATAATACAGAATAAAAAAAAAAAATTTTGATTTAGTATTAACAGGACGTTTAACTGGGTGCTTAATACAAATTTAGTACTTCAATTTTCGGTTTGGAGAGGCAAAGCGGTAAGCCACAATTTCGTTAGACGAGTTATTATTGATTAATTCATGTTTAATGGATCGGTTTCTGTATAGTCCGACCATCGCTAAATTATTCAACGAAATTATTATCTTCACGTACGTGTTTTTCATGTATATGTCATTTTAATCAGAGACTGTCGGATATTTGATCAAGTGTATTGCAATATTTAATATGAGAGTGTACTCTCACATCATTAACATACGAAAATTTTATAAACGTATGGAGATTTAACTGAGATTTTTTATTTTTTTTTCATAAATTTTCTCATTGATGTTGTCAATTTTTTTTTACTGACTTTTACTACTGAAAAAAAAATAAATTAAACAATAATTCAAATTGATTTCTCACTACTGATATTAAATTTATAAATTTAATTTAAAAATTTACAAAAATGTCTAACTAAAACTGTTTTTTAATTATTGACACTAAAAATCGATTGAATAAAAAATGTATTGTTTCACTGAATCTGACTTTTACTACTGGATACTAAAAACAAAAGAAATTAAATAGTTTGACTCGACATCGTCATTTTTAACTGCAGATAGAAAAATTACAAAATTTTAAAGTTTGTCTGACTTAATATGTATTTTACTACTTATTAGTTATTAGGAAAAAATTTCGCTAATTTTTAATAATTGGCTAACTAAAATGGTTCTTAACTACTGATATGTGAATTTTAGATTTTTCCCTAGTTGAAAGTAAACAAATGACTACTACTTAATTTGAAAGAAACGTTAACAGTCTGACTAAAAATTGTTTTACCTACTTGTACAAGAATTTAGATAATTTTGTCTGACTAATACGATTTTACTACTTAGACGAGAATTCAATCTATTTTGTCTGACATAAACGGCGTTTTACTACTGATATCAAAACAAATAATTTTTGACACTTTGTCTGACTGTAACTTGTTTTTACTACTTTTACAAGATTTTAAAATTATTTTGTCTGACTAAAACGTTCTTTTACTACTGTTTCCAATTGTTTGACATTGTCTGACTGAAACGGTGTTTTACCACTGATATGAGGACAAATAATTTTTTTACCTGTTTGTCTGACTGTAATTAAGCTTTACTACTTGTCAAACTAAAACGCTTTTACTACTTATAAAAGAATTTAATCTCTTTTGCCTAACTAAAACGGTCTTTTACTACTGACATCAAAACAATTAATTTTCCCCTCTTTGTCTGACTGTATATTGCCTTTGCTACTTACGTATACAGAGAATTTGAACTACTTTGTCTGACAAAAAAGGTCTTTTACAACTGTTTTAAGATTTTGCCAATGAAAAAAATTGTCTGACTATATTTGACGTTTACTACTTATGTTACTAGTTAATAATAAAAATTGTTTGAATCTTTTAAGTAGTAAAAGCATGTTATAGTCAGACGATTTTTTTCGTATTTTAACTATTTTGTCTCACTCAAATTGACTTTTACTACTAATTCACAAATTACAATTTTCAACTCTTGTCTGACTGAAAATCTCTATTACTACTTAGACAAAAATTGTAAACTCTTGTTTGACTAAAAATACCCTATACTACTAGTAATTACAAAAAATTCTAAACATTTGTCTTACTGAAATCGTCTTCTACTGTTATTAAAATTTTTTTTTATGAATTACAATAAATGTCTGATATTCTCTAAATCTGAATTAGTAAAAATGTTTACTAATTTAAATTAGTGACTCACTTTTTGCTTCTGAATTAGTAAAATTTTACTAATTATTAGTAACTTTTACTAGTAAAAATTATTTATTAGTAAAATTTAACTAATTCTAAAGCAAAAAATGAGTCACTAATTTAAATTAGTAAACATTTTTACTAATTCAGATTTAGAGAGTAGAAACTAGTTTTTGCTACTAACACCGTGTTATCAAAAATTATTGCTTTGTCTGACCAAATTGTCTTTTTACTACTTGTTAGACCACAATATTACCTATTTATTAACTCCTCATGAATTAGTAAAAATGTTTACTAATTTAAATTAGCGACTCACTTTTTTTGCTTTAGAATTAGTTAAATTTTACTAACTGAGAAGAAAAAACCCACTTGGAAAGATTCCCCGGAAAGTGCCCCTTGGAGGTTCTATCAGAATTTCGCCGGAACTTCCAACGTAATTCCGTCGGAATTCCATCGGAGTTTCAAAGAATTTCCTATGGGATTCCGACAGAATTCCGATTAATTTTTTTCAAAAATTTTAGAGTCCTAATTCCGTCAGAATCCCATCGGAATTCCATCGGAAATTCTTTGGAATTCCGATGGAAGTTCCGACGGAATTCTGATAGAACTTCCAGGGGGCACTTTCCGGGGAATCTTTACCAAGTGGGAAGTGAGTCAATAATTCAAATTAGTAAACTTTTTTCACTAATTCCGATTTAGAGAGAATATTAAAAAAAAGTAATTCTATCATTATTTACTAATTATCAAAAAAAAAGTATTTAAATATTTTGAACTAAAAATAAAAAAAA
The DNA here is from genome assembly GCF_019393585.1 of Leptopilina boulardi. Lineage (NCBI taxonomy): Eukaryota > Metazoa > Arthropoda > Insecta > Hymenoptera > Figitidae > Leptopilina > Leptopilina boulardi. Next base: position 443,740 of record NW_026137655.1, on the reverse strand, counting down.
ATGAATATGCTAATTAGATAAATTGCGATTTAAATTGATTGCTATTAATTCATCGAATCCGACAGCGTCTGACGTGTCAAATTAGAAGACAAATATCCTTAGGACAATCAATAGAGAGAAAGGGTGGGGGGGGAGGAGGAGGAGGTCTTAACAAAGATAGTACTGGTAATCAACTGATTGAGTATATAACAACATTGTCATTAATCAACTGATTAGAATGAATGACAATTATTCGTTTTGCGATGAGCGGACTGTACATTCAAGAGTGATAATTAGTATGCATATATATAGAGATAGTTAAAGTGGAAGGTCATTTGCGTGCTTTGTGCGGTCAACTTTGTCTATATAAGTGCAAATGTGACACACACATATATATATACAAATATACATAAACACACCTACACTAAAGCAAGTGTGGATATGAAAGGGTTAGGAAATTTACATGTAGTATATATATATATATCTAGACATGTGGTATGTATGTGTATATATCTATGAAAGTTTCCAAAGTGTCTAAGATAACAGTTTTCAAGTATCTGAGAAGCAGGATATTATTAATTGACGCATCAACATTGTGTGCTAATGAGTTAGTTGAGTATGTTGTTTTGACTAAATTCAAAGTTTAGGGAATATGTGTTTGGCATTCAAGCTGACAGTTTATAACATCAAGTGTTCGTCAAGCCTCAAGCATTACTTTCTTTTTTCTTTTTTTTTTGTCCTTTGCCCAGTATTTACGTGAGAATCTTTCAAAGTAGATTTGTCTCTGTGAAATGGAAATATATCTTTCAGTGGAATTGTAAGAGATCACAGATTCTTTTTTTTTCCCCCCCAGCATATTTGTGTTGAAACGTTTTCACTTGGCAGGAAATAAAGGTGCTTTTCAAAGACTTGCAAATGAAAAGAGAAAGAGTTGGGATACGTATATTCGAATTTGAGATTCTCAAGGGGAAATCAAAGATGAATTCAGGAGCGGATTCTTTTTTTTTTTTTTTAAATTCATGTATATAAGAGTGGCAAATTGAGCTATTTAGAGCCTTGTCAAGTGTGGAACTTTAAAATAATATTTCTTTTTTAAAAAATAGAAAAGTGTGATTTTTGCAATAAATATTTAAATAAAAAGTTTTGAGATAAATATTTATTTTTTTAAACAAATTTTAATGTTTCATTAAATTGTACAAATTTTATTTCTATTTTAGAGAAATTTAATCTTTCGATATTTGTATAATATTTGTTGTTGATGGCCCTTTGGGTTAAATGTGAAGAGTCCTTATTAGTTATGAGTAGACGACATCCTGATTTGTAGTGTACGCGGGTGTAAAAGATAACCCGGCAACGAATAAACAAGCATATATGGCGCTTATCGTGTATATGTATAAGTATATATATATATATATATATATATACGTATGTATGTATGTCCTCGACGAGAGAAGCGCCCATTAATCATCTGGTATATTCCCTGTTTCCATAAACGTTATCATTAATTTTGTGGACTTGTGGTCCCTCTTAATCTTTCCGCAGGAAACTTTTGCAACCTCACACCAATCTCACGTTAATTTCATTATTATTTCTCTCTTTTTTCTTGTATATTATATATATATATATATAGTGTTATTAGTATATAATTTTTTTTTTGTTCAATTTACTTAATAATTTACTGAAATTTTTTCGTTTAATACTTTTCTCATTTTTTATAATTTATAATACAATATAAAAATATAATAATATAATATTTTATAATATTTTATAATATTTTATAATAATTATAATATTTTATATTTATATTATAATATACTAAAAGTTATTTGATCCAACTCTCTCTAAATTTGTATTAATGAGAATTTGTTCATTTATTTTTATTAATAAAAATTTCTACTAATTTTTAGTTAGTTTTCACTAAAAATTTAATTAAAAAAAAAATTACTAAATTAAACAGTAATATTTTACTAATTAGTGGAAATCTCTACTAATTTCTAAGGCATTTTTCACTAGAACTTTAGTAAAAAAAAAATTACTAAATAAAATAATAATAGTTTATTAAAAATTGGTAGAAATTCCTACTAATTTTTTAGTCATTTTTCACTAAAACTTTGGTAAAAAAATTACTAAATTAAATAGTTTATATTTTATTAAAAAGTTAGTGTAAATTTCTACAAAATTTTTAAATCATTTTTCACTACAACTTTAGTTAAAAAAAATGTTACTAAATAAAATAGTACTAAAAAAAAAAAAATAAAAAAAAATATTACTAAAAATTAGTAGAAGTATCAACTAATTTTTAAGCTATTTGTTACTAAAACTCTAGTAATGGTAATTACTAAATCAAGTAATTTTTTTTGCTACCACAATAACAAATTTTCATTTCAATCACCAGAATTGCGATTATTATTTTAATTTTTAAAATTGTAAAATATTACAAGAAAATTAAGTCATAAAAGAATTTTTAAAAAACTTAAGTGTCTAATTATTTAGTAGTTATTAGTTAATTGAAATTAGTCAAAATTAATAATAGTAAATTTATTTAATATTTACTTAAATTAGTATTTCTTAGTTTAGTAAACATAACTAATAATGTTTTTAATATTATAAAATATGTAATTATTATTATTATTTTTTTATTAGTAATATTTTTCGAAAAAAAAATTAATTATACAAAAATCTCAAAAATAGCAAAAAAATATTTTTATTAGGGTTAATAAATTAGAAATCTACTAAAAAAAAAAAATTCAATTTCTTTGTAAATAAAAATTCTGGTTATTTGAAAGAATTTTGTTTTTTCTATCTATGTGTGAATAAATTGTAAAATTTGTTGGAGAGGACAATTTTTTCTTTTTATATTCGTTGAGGCGTGTGATGCTCAAATAATGCTTTCGAGGCTTGACGATCGTTAAATTTGCATGACACTCTGGGACTGACTGCCACGAGACATTCCGGAATAGGTATATATATATTGATAAATAAAGAAGAAAATTCACATCACTACGACGACAAAACGTCAAAGTTTGAATTGTGAATGATTCATTGAAAAACAAGAAAATGTAAAAATAAAAATTTCACGATGCTTTTTATATAGTGGTTACATTCCAGGCAATTTTTTTTTTTTATCATGCTAGGATTTTTGGCAATGAGATTTTTGATTTAGGAATCAGTGGTTAAAGCTTTTTGAAGGATTATCAATAATAGATTTTATATCTAATTTCGGGGTTATTCGATACTGGAATATAATTATAGCAGAGGCAGTGATGGTCCAAGCAAGTAAAGTCCATTTTGAAAATATATTTTAAATACTTTTAAATATTTTTAAATATTTTTAAATATTTTTAAATATTTTTAAATACTTATTAGAATTTTTTTAAATTTCTTTTAGGAGAAAAAAATTATAAATTTTCTTTTAGTAGAAAAAAAAAGAGTTCCTATTAATCCAATCAATCGATATCTCGATGCAATTTTTGAATATTTGAGAAAAATCATTTATTATTATATTAACGCATTTTTTTTTATTTACGGTTTTTTTTTTTAAATTTTTTTATAAATATTCGTTTTAAAAAAATATTTCTTTTTTTCCTCGGAAAAATTCATGATAGAAAAAAATTATAATAAATTTTTTTTTTAATTTTCAAATATTGTACTAAACGATTATTTTGGAAAAAAATAATTTTGGTTTTATTTATTTTTTTTTTATATGTAAGAAATAAAATATTTCGTATATGTGATACAAAGTTATATATATAGGGAAACAATTTAACTTGTAGCATTATCGAGAGTTGAACAAATGTAGTGGAAAGTGTTAGGTCGATTCGTGAATTTCGAGACCGACAAACAATTTGGTAAATTATTATCACTGAACAGGGGAAATAATTTGGCTCATATATAACGCGACTTGTTTTCGCGCAGGCTATATAATTTCTCTCTCTGTATATATATATATATTTTTTTTTTCCACTTTCTGATTCATGGACATGGAGAAAAGCAACGTTATTTTATTGTGCCAGTTTCGCACAATCTACTAAATCACAAAAGTTCACTCAATTTCAAGTTAAATGTGGCTACGCTTTCTTTTTTTCTTTTTTTTTTTGTTCGCACAAAATACTCACTAGCAATCAATTTTCTAGTTGGTTTGTTTCAAAAAAAAAAAAAAAAAATTTTTTTTTAAAAGAAATAACAAAAAAAAAAAAATGCTCTCTAATTTCGTCGAGTTAATCGAACGATTGGATTAAGGCAACTCAATTCTTTTGTATTGTGGTTAATCGTGTCATTAGCTTTGGTGGCGAACCTTTAACGGCAGCAATTAGGGGGTTGGTTTTGAATACAAATACACGGCAACTCTCGCGGTCGATTTACACGACTCTCGGCACGTGTGTTTCGTTAACGTTTAGTGTGTGTATATATATGTATATATATGTATATAAAAGGTGGGAGAAATGGGATTTGATCGTGCGTCGACCTTCCGGCACCTAACGCTCCGCGCGCGGTATCGCAATAAAATATTAAAATATAGGTAAAAGTGTACGTGCCCTTGACAAGTTATTTCAAGCGACAAACTCGATGTTTGTTTTTTGCCAACGCGTGCACGTGCATATTAACTTGTCATATATTTCATGATTTTCTCTTTTGTTTTTTCTTTTTTAATCTTTGTCATCAAAAAAGTCACTCTGTATCATAAGTTATTTGGAAATTTTTTTTTTTTATTATTATTTATGATTCAATTTTTTTTTTACAAGCGCAATTTTCTTTTTGGAAAATAAAAAAAAAATTTAATTTTCATTTCAAACAGTCTTCTATGTGTGTGTGAACAAATTTTGCTAATTAAAAGCCGAATTTCTGAATTTTATTTCCGTTAATTGCAAAATTTTGAAATAAAAAAAAAAAATTGTAATAACTTAATTTTTTTGAAACTATAATTTTCCTGATAATTTATAAAATCTGTGATATAAATTTTATCATGTGAGAAAAAAATTTAGAGCAGAATTTTCGTATTTTATTTCTGTCAATATTGAAAATTTTTGTAATTAGAATTAAAGAAAACAAATATTGTAAAAAGCAAATTTTTTATTTTATAAAATAACAATTTTTTTAATAATTTATAAAAATTATACATAGAATTTTTCAATTTTACTTTCGTTAATTGTAAATTTTTAAATATTGGAACAGAAAAAAAAAATGTAAAAACTTAATTTTTTGAAATTATAATTTTTCTAATTATTTATAAAAAAATTGTGATAGAAATTTTGCCAGATATCAAAAAAAAAATTATAAGCAAAATTTTCGAATTTTATTTCTGTCAATATTGAAAATTTTTGTAATTAGAATTAAAGAAAACAAAAAATTGTAAAAACCAAATTTTTTATTTTATAAAATTACAATTTTTCTAATAATTTATAAAAATTATACATAGAATTTTTGTATTTTACTTTCGTTAATTGTAAATTTTTAAATATTGAAACAGAAAAAAAAATGTAAAAACTTAATTTTTTGAAATTATAATTTTTCTAATTATTTATAAAAAAAATTGTGATAGAAATTTTGCTATATAACAAAAAAAATTATAAGCAAAATTTTCGAATTTTATTTCTGTAAGTTGTAATAAATTTTAAAATTGAAACAAGAAATGTAAAACTTGAAAAATTAGAATTTTTTATTTCGATAATTTTTAAAATTAGAAGAAAATTTGAACATAAAAGAAGAAAATTAGAAACTTTTTCTTAACACGGAATTTTTATATTTTGATAATAAAGATATAAATTCATATTAATTCCTTAATTTATTACAAACAATTTATTACCTAACAAGAAAATCGATTAATGGAAATAGTTGAAGACCCGCCAAGTTAATTACGTAAAATTTCAAATGGAACATTTTTCAAATAAGAACGTTGGAAAATTATGTACAATAACTTTTATGTTACGTAAAAAATTTATTGTGTTTCTCATTTTTTTTTTCTCTTGCAAATTTCACATATATTTATATATATAAAAATCATAAACTTTATGCTTGCTTTCTCGTAAAATAAAGGGAATTTTATATTCTCAAAGGTTTTTCTAGCTATTAGTTTTTTTTTTTTTTTTTTATAATGTACACAAAACTAAAATATACATTTCGAATAATATAATAAATTTTTATAACTCACTAGAAAACTGTTTGGTTGAAAAGTTTTAGATTACTTTTCGTTTCGTTTTTTAATTATTTTTTTGAATATAATACTTTTTACCATTTAATTTGTTAAAAAGGCTAAATAAAAAAAAAAAAAAGAAGAAAATGTCACTTGTAAGGGAATTGAATATAAATATAGGAAAGAGGATATATTTATATAAGCTATATAGATATTACGCAAACTAATATTTACTAAAAGTCAAATATTCATTTTCTCTCTCGTTATTTATTTTTCTTTTTTTTTCGTGTGTAATTATCAGTTTTCTCGAGAGTGCGCCGCAATGCTTTTCATTCATTCGCCTCGGCAAAAGTTACGAAAGGCAATCTACTTTTTCTCCGCGTAAAAAAAATCATCATCATCATCATCATCATCAGGGAAAACGAAACCGAAATGACAAAACAATTTTTTTTCTTTTAATAATTGTGTCTTGTCATTTGAGAAATTATTATTCCCTCTACGCGAGTATGAAATTAGCTTTGATAATATTGATAGATTTTTATCGGTAAAATAATTACAATTGTTATAAAATTAAGGTGTGGAAAATTTTTTTTTTTTTGAAAAATTATTAGATTTAAAATAAAAAAAATATGAAATAAAGAGAGATTTAATTAGAATGAGAAAAATTAATCAAATGGTTGAAAAGTAGAGACTAGTTTTTCTTTGAAAAAAAGAAAATTTTGTTTTCCGGAAATACGTGGTTGTTTTGAAAAATAAAAACAAGGGCATTCTTTTCTTGTTTGCGTTTTTGCAACATCATCATTATTATTATGATTATCATTGAGTTTTTTTTTTTTTTTTTTTTTTTTTCTCTTCTTTGAATCGCATCGGCATCCGAGGGTATGAGGTGTCGGGCGACACCACAAAAAACACCGCTCTGAAAGAAGATCCGGGGAAAACAACTATCGATCGTTGCAATAGCCCTACGCGAGTACATGAATTATTTTTTTTTCGCCCCCTTTTTTTTTTTTTATTGTAGATAATGTAAAATCGATTCTTACATTAGAGATAACAATTAGCCGAAAAATTTACTAATTAAAAGAAAAATAACTTAAAAAGAAAATTTTTTTCACATCACATTTTCGATAGTTGTTTTTCCTTCACTATTTATATAACGCGAGAAACTTGACAACTTGCCTTTTAAAAAAAAAATATATATTTTGCTAAAGTATTTTTAAAAATTTTAAATTTTAATTATAAATTTCTCAGGTGGTTCAACATTGTGGTTTTATCAAGGCCCTTAATTCTTAATTTAATTTAAGATTTTAATTACATACAATAATTAAAAAAAAATTTTTAATATTAAAAATAAATTTTTCATTAAGTTTTTGGTGTTAGTTTATTTATTATTATTATTTTTTTTTTTAATATAAAAAGCGTGATACGTGAAAGGCAAGGCAACGAGTTTTTCGCAGTTATCTAAGGATTGTTAGTTCAATATTATAATATATATATAAGAAGCAGTATTAATTAAGTAAAAAAAAATAATTAAAGTAGCCACACAATAAAAGTGAGATAAATCTACGCATAATTTATAAGTGATGGAAAATTCGGTTTACATAATAAGTACTACCCAATAAAATATAATACAATATGGGGTGGGGGGTAGGGAGGGGGTGGCGAGAAAAGACAGGCCAAAAATTTATACAAGCAACTGAAAATTTGAAAAAAAAATTTTTTATTTTTTTATTAGTTTAGATTGGTGTACACCTTTATTATTCACTACCAACCAATAAACTACGCAAATACTTGCTTTTTTTTCAAAATATTATTTATCAGTCGTCGTTAATTAGGATTTTGATCCTTTTTTTTTTAGTTTTAGAGGAAATCCAAATTCATATAGAGAGAGCATTTAGGTTAACAATAATAATAATAATAATAAGTAGTTTGATACTTGACGTTCATACACATTCACACATCGCAAGCTTACGAATCGTTTACCTACGACGTAGCCGAGAAAAAAAAATCAATGCCAAAAAACGCCAGTTCGAAAAAAAGCAAAGCTATCACATTTTTTTTCGATTGCAATAAAATTGAATTTTTGTGTGTTTATTTATTTATTTGTTATTTGTATATTTGCTGAGATTTTGAAAAAATTTCTCTAAAATAAATTTTCTATATATTTTTTTTTTTTGATTTAGGAAAAAAAGAAATTATTATTTTTAAATTGAAAAAAATTTTGTTTGGAATTTAAATATAAACAATAACAAGTACAAGCTTAATTAAAATAATACCTGTGGAAAAATAATTGTGAATTTCCCATGAAAGAGAATGAATATTATAATAATAAATATTATATACTGGAATTTACGTAGTATCTAGTTAATTTATTTTAAAGGCAAATAAATAATGAAGAGAAAATTTTTCAAAGGTATTCGAGCATGAAAAATGTGATAAATTAGAGTAATGTATATAAATTTTGTGCTGAAATCGCATCAATGAGGCACTCAACAATCAGAGAAACCTTTTGTCGTGAGTCATTTCAGTTTAAACAGCGAAAATAATTTATTCACAAATTGACAATAACCACGAGTTATAATTTTCAAAATGAACAACGATTTCATTTAGTAATTACGTTTTGTGAACTGATTTTATATTTATTCACAGATTTTAATAACAAATTTTCCAATTATTAAAAAAAAAAGAACTGCTTTACTCCATTAATTAAATTCTAAAAAATTATATTTTATTTTTGCAATTATAAAAATTATTTTTTTTTCGCAAAAAAAGATTATAATTTTGTATTTGAAAATTTTTCTTTTTCGAACAGAAATTTTTTTAAATATATATATTTGAGAAAAATTTTTTTTTTTCACGAGATATGATATATAGAAAAGAAAATTGTCAATTAAATTTAATTGGTTTTGTGAATGATTTTTTTGATGTAGATTTCTTTAAAAATATCGTGCAATTGTGAAAATTTATAACCGTAAAAATTCATATATATATATGACTAATAAAAATCAGAAATACACCGAAAAACTCAACTCGAAAAGGAATCTCGTTTGCCAGTTTTGCCTTGCTGTGGGTTTCGTTTTCTTTGATCCCAAGGGACTTAAAAAGTTGTACTCTCGAAACGTTGTGAGCGATTCAAATATTTACATGGAACTGAGACCGACTACATTAATTTTTCAAAAAAAAAAAAAAATATGCCTCTATTTTTTTTTATATTTAACAAAATAAAAAAAAAAATTATGAAATAAATCTGCGAATTGAAAAATTTTTTTTGGGCGAAATATTTTTGTTTAGTGATTTTGTTTTTTTTGTGCGAATATAAATAAATTTATAATTGAAGAAATTCGAAAAGAAAATATAAGCGAGAAATTCTATAAATGAAATAGAAAATAATAAAAAAAAAAAAATAGACAATGCGATAGGATTATTTATTATTATATAAATACATACGCTTTTTTTCGGCATGCATAGCTGAGTTTTTCGCGTGTCTCGTCTGTGGGTATCGAGGCTAAAGTATTTTTATTATAAATTTATACTTCATTTTTAGAGTATATATCATAATCTTTTCCGTCCAGTTTTATGCATCCTTGACTCCAGGGCTTTTTTTCGTATTTTATTTTCTTTTTGAAAGATAAAAACAAAATTTTCTTCCTTTTTTTTATGTCTTTTTAAAGCAAAGTTACTTTATAAAAGAAAAAAGGACAAACTTGACTTATACAAAGGCTAAAGAAAACTTGCGTGACTGCGTGTTTTATAAAGTAAATGCGCGCAGAGTTGATAAGAAGTTGTAAAGGGCTTATATATATAAGAAGTTGAGAGAGAGAGAGAGAATTTTTATAAAGTCTTCTGCCCTGCTTACAAATTGGATTCACAATAATTATAATTCAAGTTAAGTATTGTCTGAGAAAAAAAGCCCAGGATTTTTTTTTTTTTAGATGATGGCCATTCACAGAAAAAAGAACAGATTAATAAAGTATGAAATTTTTTTTATCAAGTTTAGAATTTTTTTGATTATATCAATTATAGGGAAAAAAAATTTTTTTTTATCTCCACTGATCTGAATTTTTAAATAGAAAATGTTTTTTATATAAAAATTTAATTTATCTATCCTGCGAATGACCCACATTATTTTTTTTTAGCTATATTTAAAATTTTTCATCACTTTGATTTTTTTTATGTTTTATTAACCATTTTTTTTATTTATTTTATTTCAATTTTTTTTTTCAATTTGTGTATTTTTTGAAAAATTCAACTACATAATTGTTGAATTGAAGAAAAAAATTATTATAAGAGAAAAATATTGGAATATAGATGCAAAAATTTGAAAAAAATTAAAAAAATTTACCTCGTTCTTTTAAATTTGCTACGAAGATTTTATGAGAAAATTCCTTATCTATTTCATTAAACTTAGACGTAAATATATTTGAAAAAAAAAATTATAAATAAAACTTTTTGTTTTAAACGATTTTTTTGATTAAAAATTTCTTAATTATTATCTTTGCTTATGAAAATTAATTTGAATTCACTAAATTATTAATTTTGAAATTAGAGAATATAAATTTAATTTGATTTTACTAAATTATTTTCGAAAGATATTTCACAGATTATAAAAAATTTCAAAAATTTCAAATTGTACAGTCCAAAAAAAAAAAAAAAAAAAAAAATTGCTGACAATTTTAAAGATTTTAAAAATACGAAATTTCTTATTGTTAGAAAAATTTTTTCTTGTTCACGCTATTGAAAAATATAAACTATTTTTTTTTTTTTTGTAAATTTTAATAATAAATGAAAAAGGAATAAAAAAAAAAAGTATACGAAGTGAAAAAAAAGAGAAAAAACAAATTTAACTAAATTAATGTTTTATCGTGTGGAAGTATATTATAATTGTTGAATAGTTCACTGTGCTATAAAAATAATAAATATGTTATGCATAAAGAAACATACTTTCTGGTATAGAGAGCTTTTAAGAAAAAAAAGTTATTAAAAAATTAGTATAGAGATATATTTATTATATAACGGTGCACAGAATGTTTTTTTTTTTTTTTTTTAAATTTTGCGTTTATCGCTCGGTTTTTAAAAGGTACAATTTTATATATTATGAATAAGGTATTTAGTTCAATATATATATATATAGTAGAAAAGCGAACGGCGTTCACACAGCGTTTCCCAAACTCCTCTGAGTCGTTATCAGAATTCCCGAGTCCTTAAATTTAGTTCTTTCACGTCCACCTCTTTTGGACCTCGTTTACTCGCTCGGTTAGTCCAATTAACCTGAGAAAGCGAATAAATAAAAAGCTAGGAATTGGAAAGAGAGAGTGAGAGAGAAAGAAAGACTCTATTTACCGCGCCAAAGCTATATAGGAATTGGGACGCTGATTTTCGACCCTGAATTATATAGAAAAAAAAAGTCTGGAAAACGCTGAAGAAAGATTTTTTATTAGTTTTTTTTTTTTTTTTTGCGAACCAACTTGTAATCGGATTTCAAGGGGAGTGAGTCCATTAGAAACATCAAAAACAATTGCCAGGAGTCATTAATTTTATCAAACTTTTTCAAATCCTATATTACATAGAAGCTTTTACGCGCTTTTAACTCTCGTAAAATGTTAGTTAATTTTTTCATGCTAATGAAAATAATATCGTTAATAATAATAAAAATAATTTTAATAATAACAAATTTTTATTATTATATATAATAATAAAAATAATAATATAATAATAATATTAATAAAATAATAATAGTAATAAAAAAAAAAATATTATTGTATATAATATTATATATTATTATTATTATTATGATATTAATTACCATTAATATTATCAGTAGGATTATTATTACAATTGGATATCAATTGATTTTTTTTTTTTTTATTAAATATATATAATCAATTTATAGACTCCCAAATGAAATTCAAAATTACAAATTCGTAGCAGAGCTTTTGTCGTTATTTTCACGTTGTTTATATTAATATAAAAGCGACAACGTATCAGGTAAAATAATGTCGCTCACTTGTTGGTTAATTAGTGTGTTTTGTATATAAGTTTTCATATATATATAGAACAGAGGGGTTTTGTGATCATGTAAACTGGTCCTTGTTGCACAACTGTTTTTGGCATATTCAACTTTACTTATTAATAATTTCTATTGTATTAAATATATATAAATGAAAATTGTAATTAATTTGCAGCACATTAATTTTGACATAACGAATATTCATATATATATATATATATATATATATATATATATATTTGCGATAAAATAAAATCAGTTGAGTAGAAAAAAAAATTTATTTTCTCAATTTTTAATTAATTTTTTTTTTTTGTAAAACTTAAGAACTAATTTTTGAAATATAGAAAAATATAAATATATAAAAAAATCTTTTTCAATTATTTAAATATATTTTGCCTTAATTAATGAATATAATAAAAATAATAAAAAAGAAATAAATAAAAAATAATAATAATAATAGTAAATGTAAACAAAATATGAATTTTTTTTTTAATTTTGATTAAATTTTGAAATTATTTTTTAATAAATAAAAAAAAACCCCTCTGTTCTTATAGTTGACGTTTTGTAAAGAATCGTGCGCTGGTAATTGTATTTGATTTCTTTTTTTCTGTTCAAGACTCGAAGAAAATGTACACTTAACAAAAGAGCCCTCAAGTGACAGTGTTATAAGATTTTATGAACATCCTCCAACATGCGGATAGAATCTTATTGCTTGAATAAACCCGTATCACTTTATCTCTTACAATAAAGCTACAATCTTCACTGAACAACCAGAAGAAGAAGAAAAAAAAATTTTTTTTTTTTGAGGGGAGGGGAGAAACATTCCTTGGGACAAAAAAAAAAAATTCCTTTAAGAATCTCTTTTTTTTTCTTCTCTAAAAATTTCCCCTTTGGTAACAATACATCTTTTTTAGGATCCTCTTTTCTTAATTTAACTCCAAATTTCACGAAAATATCCTCCCCATGGGATTCATTTAATTTTTTTTCCATTTCTTCTCATTGGAAACGTTTTTTTTTTTGATAAACGAAAAGATCGAAACTGTTGAAGAGATGTTCTTTAAAATCTGGATTTAAATTTGGTTAGAAAAAAAATTTTAAAAGTGTTTTAAAAAAATTTTTTTAAAAATATTTTTAGAAAAACAATTTTTTTTTTTTTATAAAGAGCGAGCGTTATTTTACCGTGATGTGTTTAGCGTGATCATATTATAAAGAAATAATGCTCGACTGTGAGAGTCGGATTGAGAAAGCGATAGGAAAGTAAATGGAGTACTACAAGACCCAGGAGGAATCTCTAAGAGAGATGTGGTCACGTATGGGGAGCTTTCTTTTTTATTTTATTTTTTTTTTTTTTTGTTCATTTCGCGGTTTTTCCTCCTCATCTTGGTTGACTTATTGCTTTGCCAGAGAGTAAAAAAATATATATATCTGAAAAGAAATTGCGAAAACTCCCCATAGATCTTTGTTAAATTTTTTTTTTTTTTAATTTTTTTTTTAAAAAGGGCTATTGATTAGGAAGATCCGGTACCTATAAGTGGCACCGCTTCGGAAGTTCGCGTCAACACGTGGGCCACCAGCAGCGAAAACACCGTCTGTGATAACAGGATCGTCACACCTGCAACATCACACACACTCACACCGCCTGCTACGATTAGCATTTACAATTTTTTTTTTTTTTTTTTTTTTGCGAAATTAGATGTAAAAAAAAGACCCCCATCGATCACATTTTTACCTGAAATGCTCTATTTTATAAAAAAATAATTCTGAAATTTTATCTCACAATTTTTCTTAAAAATTATTATCTGCAAAAAATTTAATTTTCCTTAATTTATAATATTTTGATTTTTTTTTTTTTTATTAATTTCGGAAAGTAGGTAATAAAAAATAATATTTTTGTAAATATTATTTAATTTGATATAAGGATAATTGGGTTATTAATTAGCTAACACTCGATAAATTCCGAGGGAATTTAATAATAAATAACTATATCTACTAAATCAACCTGTAAACTAAGTTTCATTTCCTTCATTAATAATTAGTTACTAAATCAGACCTGAGAGGAATAGTTTCACAGAATTGAATATTATAAACCAATATTTTGATTATAGAAGAGAATGCAACTGTTATTTTAATAATTTAAATAATTGGAAAGAAGAAAAAAAAATAATATTCACGTTCACTGACTTCTGGATAAAAGTGCTCTAAAAAAAAAAATATGTATATAAAAAATATTTTAAAGTGCTTTAAAATTATAAAGAAATAAAACTTTAATGTAACTTGAAAAAAAGTTTTCTTTTGACAAAATTTACTGCATATAGATGAATAAATAAATTATAAGGATAAATTTATGCTATATAAAAATTCTACATTTTTAGACCACAATAGTTGATAAAAATTTTAAATTTACAATTGTATTAATATTTATAAATACATATTTTTATTTATAAATATTTGTTCATATAAATACATTTCATTTTTTTTATTTAATACATACCTAATTTAAAATATTTATAAAATAAAAGTAAATCTTTTTTTAATCACGTTTTTTAAATTATTTCCTCTTCAAATTTATTTTTTAAAAAAAATAATACTTCATCCAGAAATCATAATAAAAATACAATAATCTTTATACAACAAAATAAATAAAAAATATTGGTTTATTAAAATATTTTCAGTAAATTGAATTTTCAATATTACGAAATTTAAACAACTTGTGTTAATTTTCATTTAAAAAAAGACTCTAGAGAATGAAAAAAAAACACATTTGCATTAATTACTAAATTATATATAGTTTAATAATGTTAAAAAATCCTTAACATAATATGTGATATAAAATGATTAGGAAATTTTAAACCTTTTTGTGATACACACTTAATGCTGTCTGAAGTAGTAATTTAAAAAAAGGAGGGGAGGAGTGATATGAACTTGTTAACCTCTTTGTGCTCCCCAACACAGAAAAAAAAAAAAAATGCCTAACAGTAATCGTGGCGGGAAATGATGAATAATTCAATATATGACAAACACGTTATAATTAGGGGAAATTATGAAAGCGATCGATCCGTGCTTAATTTTTTACCTTTCTTCATCAGGGTCGCGTACAGAGAGTAGACTGCGTAGGATATCACCTAATTAATTTTAATTTAAAAAAAAAACCTTTATTTCATATAGTTATTATTTTTTTTATTAAAACATTTTCATGCTTTTTATTATTTTTTTTATTTCTTCATTTTAATTCCATTTTTTTTTTTCTATCTAAAATTCCTTTTTATTTTCCTTTCTCTGTGTTCTTTATCTGTGTGCCTCCCTGATGATAAATTATTTGCACACTGCCAACATTTATTTACCAAGCGATAAACGTGACAATAATAATATATTTAATAATTAATAATAAATAATTAATATATATATATATATTTTTAATAATTATATTAATAAACGCAACATTCTTGGTGCCGATAGTACAGCAAACACACCAACATAAAAATTATAATAATAATAATAATAGTGTATGCGTGACGCAAAGATACGGAAAAAATTAAGTGTGACAAATATAATGCCCGTTGAATATATAATATTAAAAAAAAATAAATCAGCCGCTCACAAGACGAAGCATTAAAATTGAATCATTATAGATATCAGTGAGAAAATTATACATTTATTATATAAACTCAAAAAATAGCACAGTGAGAAAAGCCGAAACTGCATAGATATATATAAATAAATTTTTATATATATATAATTTATTTTAACAGAGAGGGCTCATGCGATTTATTACTCAGCAAATAACGATTTATGTTTGTGTGTGTGTTTTTTTTAATCCATGGAAAATAAAATACTGTTAAAAAAAAAATTTGGAGGGAAAAATTTTTTTTGAAGCATACATTTTAATGAAGCTGAAAAATTTATTTACATTTCTGTCAATTTTTTTTCAACATTAGTAAAAAAAAAAAAAATTAATTGAATATTTTTTTTAAAAGAGAGAATAAATAAATAACAAAAATAAATATGCAACCAATATTTGTTTTCCAGGATTGAATATAATGTGTGATTTTTGAAATTGTTTTATGATGATTTTGATTTTGAAATTATTGTTTATTTAATATAATATTTCTATATGAATGATTTGTTAAATATTAATGATTTTTTTTTCAACTGATAGAAATAATTAAAAGATAAATTTAGGAAAAATAATTATTCACAAAATATATTTTACATGTAGTCGGTCTTTACGTTATTTTTCTACTTACCTATACTTGCATTGAAAAGAAATTTTCTATTTCTTTAAAGGTATATTAAATTTTATTCAATTATTCAATATTTTATGATTCAGAGAAGTCCGTATTATTTTCGAATATGCAAAAAAAAAAAAAAAAAAATGCAAAGTAAATAACTTTCAATAATAGAATAGAAATAATTTAAATGATAAATTGCAGATAATTTTGTCAGTATTTCATTTAGTTCCTTTTTTTTAAATTCGTTAACTAATTATAATTCGCAATTAATTGATAATTAAAAATTTAATTTAATATTTAAACTTTTTTTAAACTAATAACTAATAAATTTTTCAAAAAGTTTCCCTTTTTTCTGAATCATAGAAATAATATTGAGTAAAATTTATTAATTTCCTTTTTTTCTCTCTCTAAAATTTGAAAGTGATATAATTTGTTCGATATACATTTTTTTTCTGCTTCTCTAAAGAATAATTTTTTTGGTATCTTAATTTTTTTCCCACAATTTTCTAATTATATAATTGTAATACTATATATATATATAGGTATTATAATTATTTTAATTGCTTGTTATGAATAAACAATTTGAACTAGAGAAAATTACACAAATTCACTGAACCCATTAGTCATTATTACTAATTCAAATTACGAGGTCAGCGTTGTTAATTAGTGGAAATATGGACAATGAAATATTTTTCAATTGTTGGAGGGAACAATTTGAAACAATATGCGACACCTGGTGCGTTTACCCAAAATCAATATTAAATTACAAATTAAATATTTATAAATTGACAAATATTGGAGAAACCAAAATTTCTAATAAAAATTTCGATTCATATTCAATTTATATATCGCATGAAAAGTGTGACTTTAAATATTTTAGATTAGTAGAATTTCAACGACAAATGTAATAATAATTATAATAATAATAAAAAATAATAATTATTATTTTATTTTAATTTTTTTATTATAATTATTATTACTATAAAAAATTATTATAATTGTAATAATAATAATAATTGCGGCAACATTGTCACGTTAATTAAAGATGTGTCACACTCTACTGCATGATATGATATCTCGAAAAGCTGCTACTCTTAAAAGTTTATCGATTTCGTTGAATATAAATTCAACGTGGAAAGAGATTGAACTTCTAACGTCATTTCAGTGGCGTGAAAGCTTCTTTGCTTCCTAGAAATATTACATCTACTTTCGAGATAAAATCCCTTTGTAATAGTATATGTGTTTCCTGACAATACAACACACAACTGTTATTCACGTTGTATATATATATATTTTAACCAGCTGTTATATATATATATATATATATATATATATATATGCGAATTTTCAATTCTCTTGGTGTTATAGTATACCGAGGAAAAAAAATATATATATATCATTATGAAATAACAGTGGGGAACAATAGTTCCGATTTGTCGGTCTCAACTTTCCATTATAAATGGCTGTCAAAGTATCATACAATTTTTTTTATTAATAGAAAAAAAAAAAATTCTTCTTGTTTCACGCAATATGTTATTTATATATGTCAGGAAATTCAATAATTTTTCAATATTCCCTAAATGGACATTTTTGTTTCTCTTTGTGTAACAAAATATATATATGACTTTTTCTATATTACATAACATTCTTCTTGAAATTCTTCTCATTTTTAACGAACATTTTTCTCCTCTAAAATTCATTTGTTTTCTTTTTTTTGTATCAAAATTTTTGCTATATAAACTTTTTTCATTTCCCATAAAATTTGTTAAATTGTCCTTATCTTGATGACATTTGATATGAAAAAAAAAAAAATGTGAAAAATGATAATTTTTTTGGGGGGGAAGTTGAAGTTTTTGAAATTAAAGAAAAAGAAAAATGAAAATATACCCACAGGAGAAAAAAGATTTACCGGGAACATGAAAAGGTTTCACTAGAATAGAAAAAAGTCTTAATTTGTTTTAAGTAAATCTTTCACGATTCTAGTGAATAACTTTCGTATTTTCGGATGAAACATTTTTTTTTCTGTGGCTGAAAACTATTTAATTGAATCAAATTATAAATTTGTTTATTATTGTGAAATTTGTATCAAGTAATATTTATTTATGATAATTAAATTTATAAATGTTAATTTTTATTAACGTTAATTAAATTTATTTATAATAAACAAATGTATGTTAAATTACATTTTTTGATTCAACAAAATATGTTTTATAGTCATTGAAGTGCTTTTTTAATTTTTTTTTTAAACGTTTTTAAAAAAAAACAAAAACGCCAATTTTACTGTATTTTTATTTTGCATATTAAAAAAAAGGTCTTTATCATAAAATAACAATTCGGGCATTACCAGGTGTCACATGTTTATTGTTTATTTAAATTTTAATCTACTTTATTAAGTGAATTGACAATTATTAAATATTTTGCCAATAAACTTAATATTGATAATAAATTTTAAATAAAAAAAAAATATATATTAATTATATATAAAATGCCTCCACTATCCATTTTGTACTAGAATAAAATTTTAAATTAGGAAAAAGTTTTAATATTTTCGAAAACTAAACAATTTTCAAGAATTTTTAAATTTATCTTTTGATTTGTTCTTTTTTTTAAAACACCGTAATTTGAGATTTATTATAAAAATTTCTATTTTTGTGTGTGTATTTATACACTGAAAAAAATAGTATTGAATCAAGAAAATCACACTTTAAAACGAGAGGTACTAATTTAATACCAACTTTAGGTACTAAATTGCCTTTTGGTTCTATTTTAAATACCTAAAATCGATATTATTTTAGTATCTTCTTTTTTTTCTTTTTACTTGTTTTGTATTTAATTCAAGAAAATTTTACTAGTTTAAAGTAAATTTTTTTGAACCCACTTGGAAAGATTCCCCGGATATTGCCCCCTGGAGGTTCTATCAGAATTCCGCCGGAACTTCCAATGTAATTCCGTCGGAATTCCATCGGAGTTCCAAACAATTTCCGATGGGATTCCGACGGAATTGGGACTCTAAAAATTTTGAAAAAAATTAATCGGAACTCCGTCGGAATCCCATTGGAAATTCTTTGGAACTCCGATGGAATTCCGATGGAATTACGTTGGAAGTTCCGGCGGAATTCTAATAGAACCTCGAGGGGTCACTTTCCGGGGAATCTTTCCAAATGGGAAATATGAAAATTAATGAATCAAATATCGAACAAGTACTTGATTTTCTTGAATCAATAATACTTTTTTTTGCCGCAGTTTATTTTCGAATATTTTCGAAAAATTTTAAATAATTTACAAGAATTTAAAAATTTCTTCTTCTTTTAATTCTAATGTTCTTTTTTTTTCTTTTTTTTAAAAAATATATCGCAATTTTAAATTTAATAAAAAAATTTCTTTCGTATAAATTTTCATTTTGTGTATGTGATGAAAAAAAAAAAGAAGAATCCTCCTTGAAACGAGATTCAGCACAAAGATTGTATGCTTATGTAGTGTGTAATGTGTACAAGGTGTTATTGATACTTAGTATGCTTGAGACGCGTGGATAGAATACAGAACAGCATATAGAATACAAAAGTGTAGAAAAATAATGCATAAGATAAGAATATTTTTCTTTTTTTTTTTTTTTTATTTATATATATATATAATAGTTAAAGAAGCAACAGCAGCAATAATATAGCGAAGCGGAAAAAAGACGTTTATATAGCTTAAGAGACAGATTTAGAAACAAAGCAGTAATAAATCATTGCTGTTCGTCGAGATAATAGCCTGGCATCGATTACACGTACGCGAGATTCGCGAGTTCGCTCAACCGGTGGTTCATTACACTCACGGGAGTTGTAACTACAAAAAAAAAAAAAAAAAAGCATTTTATGACACGATTTATTTTTTTCTACAATCATTTTTTCGGCAGTTTTTTTTTTTTAAGGAAGATAGCTTTGATGATAAAAATGTTTATTGTTTTTTCATATCTATTTTTTGGGAATAAAATACAAAAAAAGAGAAATTTTGATGAAAATTATTTTTATTTTTAATTTTATTGATTTGAATTGAGTGGTTTTTTTTTATAATTATATGTATAGACTAGAGACTAGGAAAAGCACTTTAACCAATGTTTAGCCGAGTGAAAAGTTAATTGCTTTTTGGTCTGAATTATTCAGATAAGTTAATTTAGGCAAATACAGCCGCAAACCAGTTGGTCTTTGCGTGAACTTGAAAGACATCCTGAGCGGAAGTCAAGCTAAGCACACCTAACTTAACTTGAAACGTGCGGATGACATATTGAAATTAGAGACCGTAAGAACCAAGACACCGTCTATCCGTTATTAGATTAGTTCACAAAATTTCCCACTCAAAATCCTTCAAATATACAATTTCATTCTATTTATCCTCGATATTATAGTTGACATCTGTTTTCTATCAATTGGCAATAATTTTTTTTTTTTTGATAAACTCCTTTCACCCCCCTCCACTTTTCCATATTTATTTGCAAAAAAAAAAAATTACCAAAAACTCCCCGATTTATAATTTAAAAAAAGAATTGAGGAAACCTTGATTTTGTTATTATAAAAATAAAATAATAAAAAAAAATCAATTTATCAATAAGAAAAAAATTTCAAAATAATTGTCAGTAAAATTTATGAAGTGAAAAAAAAAATTGAGGAAAATGAATGAATGGAATAAAAATAAAAAAGATAATAATTTTAGTCGCGTTTGAGTATAAAGTAAATTAAAAAGCACTTGAGACGTGTGATAAAGTAAATTGTTGAAAAATGTTCTGTTCCCCATTTTCCTGACGAGATGATAGTGAACAGATATGTTAGATGCAGTGGAACTGACACAAACAACTCTCATTAGTACTCTCCCTGAGACCGTTTCACGCGTTATGTTGGCGGATGGAAGTCTGAGAATTATAATGAGCGTTTTAGGTGCAGATGTACAATTAGGTTTCTTGACTTCCTCGAGTGGCTGTTTATCTTGTTCCCTTTAGTTAAACAAGTCAAGTTTAAAGCCAATTAGTAACTGACAAGCATGTGAAATTTAATAATTTATTTCAATAAATTATTTATTATTATATTCAAATCGAAAATGAAAAATTATTATCTATCACTCTTTAAAGAATTGGTAAATTTTTTTTTAACTAATCTGAATTAGTGATTTACTTTTTGCTTTTGAATTAGTAAAATTTAACTGATTGATAGTAAAAAAAAATGTTTAAGTATCGAATTAGTAAAATTTAACTAATTCAAAAGCAAAAAAAAAGTCACTAATTAAAATTAGTTAAATTTAGAGAGCACGTTAAAAGTGTCAGCTAATTCTTTTTTCTCTACCTTATTTTATATACTTTTCACATCAAGTCAATTCTATTGTCATGAGATTACGATTTTCCGATAAAAAAAAAAGTATTTTTATTTTTGCATATACTTATATATATGAATAAAGTCGAACTAGCTGAAGGAATATACTGACATTTCCATTTCGCGCGAGATATTATGAGAAGTCACAAGAGCAGTCAAGAATTTCAATTTTTGTTGATATTCACAAACACGAGATTTACATATTTTTTTTTTTTTTTTTTTTTACCCCAGCTTTTTCATTTTACAAAGAGTTTACAGAAGCAAGCGTTAATTTTAATAATTAAAGTCTTCTTTACTGTTCTCTTTTTTTTGCAAAGTAAAACTTTTGTTTTGAATTAGATTTGTTTTTTAGTAAAAAAAAATTACAAATTTTATTTCTAAGTCCTTTTAAAATTAATATATATATTTTTTTAATTCCAGTGTTAAATAGTGAAAGAATAAAATAAAAATGGAATAAACGAGAGAAAAGATTTCAAAAAAAAAAAATAAAAAAAAAAAAATGCAATGGAAGTAGAAGATTGCAACGGTGTGTAAACAAGAGAGGGAAATAAAAAGAAAAAAAGGTAGTAAAGGTACTGTGGCTTGAAAGCTTTCGAACTTTTTAAAATTGTTGGATATTAAACTGAAATTACACTCAGTATCTTATGAGCGTAATAAGTGTCAATAAAACAGATTATCAAACTTTTTAAATTGAAAAGTCTGCAAATCAGTTTTGATTGAAGTCGATTATAATTAATTATATTTTCACTTTTAACTTACTTTGTAATTTTTTTTTTCCATAAAAAAAGATGTAAATCAAAATTGAAATTTTGCCCAAAATATTAACAATAATTTTAAATTTTAATTATTACCAAATTATATTCTTGAAATAAAAATTAATTTCTATATCTGAACATGAATTAACAATTTAAAATTTTTTTTTTCTATTAAAAAAAATTGAAATGCATAAATAATTAAAATTTTTGTTTTAAAGGTGTAGAATATTTTTTTAAAAAAAGGAAAATCGCAAGAAAAAAAAATTCATATTGTCAATTGATAGAAAAAGAAAAAATACATAAATGAAATAATTTTCTTAATAGAGAGGAATCTAATCGTTTATAAATTGAGTTTGTAATTAAGAAAATCTTCATCATCGCTATCTTCCTTCGTTCCTTTATATATATATATATAATAAAAGGATCATTTACTGGATTTATTGAAAAATTTGTTCGATTCAAGTAGTAGTAGTAGTACATAAAGAAAAGGGAGAATTATCAAAATGAAAAGCTCAAAAGTCTATTGTTTGCTTTCTTCGAAAATGGGGTGGCTCGATGCCAAGCAATTAACGACCATAAAAAACGAAAGCTGTAAAAAACCATGGCGACAGGTGAAATTCTCCGCGTGGAGAATCTCGAGTAAAAATAAACATGCCATCTCATTTATTCACACATTTACTCACAACACGCATTTCATTTTTTTTTTTAAATTTTTTCTTAATAATATAGAAACGACCCTCGCTAAGAATCACAGCCTCAGTTTCCTTTTCTAGTTTTATTGCCTCCGTTTATGGATCGAAGAGAAAGAGATTAATGTCGTAAAATTTTTTTCTTTTTTTTGAAATCTGGCTGTGACATTCAAAGCGAATGTTTTGGTCGATAGTTGTATATGAGAGTATATATATATATATAAAAAAAAATGTGTATATGTATATAAAAAACACATTTGCCTCTTATCTTTATCATGAATGCGTTTCTGATGTCGAAGTCGTAGATCGTTAACGAGTGAGTAAACTTTTATAGGTCGTGTGTTGCATTTTTCTTTGCTCTCATATATAATTTTTATTTTTTCAAATGGATCAAAGACTTAATATTTATATTTGCAAACCGCTATGCCAAGGGAAGTTGTCACTTAACCTTATTTTCCAGAGTTTATTTATATGCCATATACAAAAAAAAAAAATTGTTTAATAAGTCGTAAATTTTAAATGAAGAGAATGTTTACTTTATCCGAAATCATTTATTGGGACAAAAAAATGTATATATATATATAATAATAAAATATGCTTATATATATTAAAGTTGAAAACATTTATTTTATTCAAAATAATCAGTTACTTGACTATTATCAATTCTAATTTTAACTCTATGAAAAATTGTATTCAATAATTATTATTTGAATCAGTTATTTTAAATAGAGAAAATATTGATTAATAAACAATTTATTTAATTCAAATAAAAATTATTTGATTCAAGTAAATATATTTATTTGATAATAATCAAGTAATTAAGTCATTGAATCAAATAAAAAAAAAAATTTTTTCTGTGTATGGACCATTTTGTCATGAATGTAACAAAATGAAAAGAAAGTAAATATTTTTCAGTGTAAATAAGCAAATTAGCTATTTTCTTATCATCTTTTTTTTTAAAGCGGAATTAATTAAAACTTTTAGCACCAACTGAGTTATTACTTTTACTTGAATTCCATAGAAAGAAAATGAAAATATTTGACTTAATTCTCAACGAACGAAGTGTATTAAAAAGAAAAGGGGGAAAAAAGGGGGACATAAAGTAAAAAAAATGGAATTATTCTGAAAACGTGGCAATTAATCTTGGGCAACAATGTTAAAAGGCAAGTTGTAAGAAGAACAAAGAAACTATATATATATATATTTATAGTAAAGATTGAAGTAAAAGTTTTCAACGACTCTCTTGATATAAAGTTTTCTCACTCTGAGTATAGTCGTAATCATCATCATCATTATCATCATCACTGGTAATATTACCGTGAAGGAGGCGTCAGATTGGCGGACCCGTTGACGAGAAACGAATTGTCAGACTCGGCTGATTAAGTCGTCTCGGAATATAAGGGATATCGATTGACAGTAGAACAATAGAAGGAGCGACAAGCGAAATGATAAAAGAGCTTGAAGCGAACTTATTACGAATTATATAATAAAAAAAAAAAAAAAAAAAGAAATGAGTGTAAAAGCTTTAAACGAAGACAGGCAAAGAAATGCAATTAGCAGGGGAGGGGAGAGGGGGTTTATTTTTCTCTCGCTATAAATGTAACAATAACAGAGAAAAATATTTTCCTACTTATCAAATAATAAAAAATATTGAATTGTTGCAAGGTTTATTTCTTGTAACTTTTTTGTAGTTTTTTTTTAAAGTAAATGACAAAACAAAAGACTACGTAATGTAAACCTTGCTTTCTGTGAAAAGGTGGAGTTTAAATATATATCTCATTTTTTTGGGGAAATTAAAACTATACCTTTTTACAAAAAGCAAGGTTTGTATTTCGTAGTCCTCTGTCAATTTTTTTGTTTTGCTGTTCACAATTTTTTTATTTTGTATAAATGGTCAGAGAAGTTAAAAAATGAAAACTGCTTTTTGTAAAAAGGTAGAGTTTCAATTTCGAAAATTGTGAGAAATATTGAAACTCCACCTTGTCACAGAAAGCAAAATTTTTATTTCGTAGCCTTTTGTGATCATTTACAAAAATATTTTAGAAAAAAATTTTAATGGCAAAACAAAAAAATTGGAAGATAAATAAAATTCTTGCATTTTGTAAAATTTTCGTTCCAATTTCGAAAATTAAGAGAAATATTGGAACTCCACCTTGTCACAGAAAGCAAAATTTTTATTTCGTAGCCTTATGTGTGCATTTACAAAAATATTTTAGAAAAAAATTTTAATGTCAAAACAATTGGGAGATAAATAAAATTCTTGCATTTTGTAAAAATTTAGTTTCAATTTCGACAAATTATAGAAATATTAAAACTTCACCTAGTCACAGAAAGTAATGTTTGTATTATAGCCTTCATGCGATTATTTTTTAATACTTTTGAACAATTTTATTTTTTGTTATTTTTGTAAATGAATAGAAAGAGGGTACAAAATAAAAAGAAAACCTTGCTTTCTGTTACAAGGTAGAGTTTAAATATTTCTTTTATTCGTCGAAATTCTATGAAAAGGTAGAGTTTCCTAGTCCTCTGTCAATTTTTTTTTGCTATTTACAATTTTTGTTAAAGTTTTTGTATAAATGGTCAGAGAAGTTAAAAAATGAAAACTGCTTTTTGTAAAAAGATAGAGTTTCAATTTCGAAAATTGTGAGAAATATTGAAACTCCACCTTGTCACAGAAAGCAAAATTTTTATTTCGTAGCCTTTTGTGTTCATTTACAAAAATATTTTAGAAAAAAATTTTAATTGCAAAACAAAAAAATTAGGAGATAAATCAAATTCTTGCATTTTGTAAAAATTTAGTTTCAATTTCGACAAATGAGAGAAATATTAAAACTTCACCTTGTCATAGAAAGTAATGTTTGTATTATAGCCTTCATGCGACTATTTTTTAATACTTTTGACCAATTTTATTTTTTGTTATTTTTGTAAATGAATAGAAAGAGGGTACAAAATAAAAAGAAAACCTTGCTTTCTGTGACAAGGTGGAGTTTAAATATTTCTTTTATTCGTCGAAATTCTATAAAAAGGTAGAGTTTCGTAGTCCTCTGTCAATTTTTTTTTTTTGCTATTTACAATTTTTGTTAAAGTTTTTGTATAAATGGTCAGAGAAGTTAAAAAATGAAAACTGCTTTTTGTAAAAAGGTAGAGTTTCAATTTCAAAAATTGAGAGAAATATTGAAACTCCACCTTGTCACAGAAAGCAAAATTTTTATTTCGTAGCCTTTTGTGTTCATTTACAAAAATATTTTAGAAAAAAATTTTAATGGCAAAACAATTGGGAGATAAATAAAATTCTTGCATTTTGTAAAAATTTAGTTTCAATTTTGACAAATTAGAGAAATATTAAAACTTCACCTTGTCACAGAAAGTAATGTTTCATGCGACTATTTTTTAATACTTTCGAACAATTTTATTTTTTGTTATTTTTGTAAATGAATAGAAAGAGGGTACAAAATAAAAAGGAAAACCTTGCTTTCTGTGACAAGGTGGAGTTTAAATATTTCTTTTATTCGTCGAAATTCTATGAAAAGGTAGAGTTTTAATATTCTTTCATTTTTCGAAATAAAAACTCTACCCTTTTACAAAAATCAAAGTTTTCGTAGCCTTTCTTTCTTTAAGAAATTTTTAATTATTTTCTATTGTTAGTTAAGTGTAAAAAAATTTGAGTAGTAACCGTACAGTGCCAAGAGGGAATTTTCGTGCGTGCTGCTTCGTGGCAATCTTGTTAGTTACTATGTATATATGTATATATAAGGCACTTTAGAACCAAGAAGCCTTGTCGTTCACGTATCGCCAAAGGCTCCACCAATGACGACTTCCTTCAAAGTATGTGTGTGAGTGTGTGATAGTATTCGACAAACTGATCTCGACGACATCAACGACATGTCATTTCATTGCGTTACACGCGCGCTAGCAGATGTAACATGTAACTAGAAAGCAGTTTCAATCTCATTATTCAAATTAGCATACGAGAGACATTTCGGGCCTTCTCTCTCTCTCTATATATATATATATGTATATACAGTGTCAATTGGATTTTGGTTCGTTGACAATTTCACTCGAAAACCCGTATTTAATGAGCTTTCAATAGACTGATCGTTGATTTTAATTACCAGTCGTAAGACGTCTATTGTTATTGTTTACACATTGAAATTTTACTCTGATTGGACTATAGATTCGTATAATAATCCTTCTAGTTGTGTCATTGTGACGTGAATGTAATGAAATTCTAGTTAACCTTATCCTATAGTGTACTTTATTTATATATCTTCTCGCTGTAGTCAATGTTTTACGACACAACTATAAAAATTTCTCTATATATGATTTAAGAGGTCATTTTGACATTTATTTTTTTTAATAACCAAGAAAATAAAATTTTAAACTTGCGTGAAACAATTTTTATCTAAAAAAAAAAAATGTGATGCAATTAAATTTCAATGTTTATTGGGAATTTTTGTAAATTTTCTAAAAAAAAATTTTATTTATATATTTAAAATCAATGTTATGAAAAAATATATATAAAGTAACTTTTACTATACTTGCAAAGTAAAACCAAAACTGTTTGAAACTTCTGGTAACTTTTGTTTCGGAAATAGAAAATTTTAGAATAGTAAAGTTTACTATATAGAAATAGTATTTTTTTTAATATTTCCATAGCAAAAATTATTTAAATTAATTTAACTTTAATTACTGAAATTTATCGAAAAGTATTCTTGAAATTAAAAATCACTTCCTGTATTTAAGATACAGGTACTTAAATTACAGAAATCTTGTACTATAAAATTAAATAAAGTTACTTGATTTCCGCAAAAAAAAAAAATTATCCCAAACAATATTGAATTATTTTTTATTTTTAATATTAGTAAAAAAAAATTTTAATTTGTTTAATATTAATAAATATTTATTAAACTTCAATAATATTTATTTAATGTTCTAATAAAAAAAAAATTTTTAGTATCATACATTATGTTGCCAGACATCACATTTTATGATAGAAAGTTAAAAAAAAAAATTTTCTTAAGTAAAAAAAAAAATCTATATCATCTAAAGTTGTTTCGAATTACAGCTAAATATACTTATTATTTTTTTTTAATATCACATATACGAGAAAATGGACATTATCGTAAAATATAATATTATTGCCAAGTGATATTAAGCCTTATGAAGATCATTAAGTGAGCTTTTAAGATTCCCATTTAGACCATTTTCTCCATATATATAATATCATATAAAACAAGATTTGAACGAAATTAATAAATTAAAGAATTGTCCAGCTTTTAATTTTTTTTTTTCAAATATTAATTAAAACTTTTTTTACCCAAATATTATTCATAATTTTTTTTTTTTTTTTTTTTTTTTTAATAGCAATTTAAATCAAAAATTTCAACTCCTCTCATTATAGTGTGAGAAAATTTTATGAAAATTAACTCAACTTTCTTATTCTGGCCTTGTGAAATTTATGAAGCCATTTGCACTCATTCACTAGGAAATAATTTCCGTAAGAAATTATCTTTTGCATCAAGACAGTTTCATAACTTTAATATATAATGAAGTATCACTATAGAATCGCGTTATCTCGCCGCTAATGTCGCGAA
Organism: Leptopilina boulardi; assembly: GCF_019393585.1. Classification (NCBI taxonomy): domain Eukaryota; kingdom Metazoa; phylum Arthropoda; class Insecta; order Hymenoptera; family Figitidae; genus Leptopilina; species Leptopilina boulardi. The sequence goes on along the minus strand of NW_026137655.1, from coordinate 415,018 downwards.
AAAATGCATTAAACATTGATTATTGAAATTCCGTTATTAAAATACACCTTTAATTAATAATTAATTAATAATTAATTACCTAATGATGTAATTAATTCATAATTAATAAATAGAATAGAAAATTATTAATTAATATGATATCTAGTTATTAGTTTATCGTATACTAATTATATATAATTAACGAGAATAAAATTGATCATTTATTTACAAATAAACCGCGATTATAATTAGTATATTGTAATAATATTTTTCTCATTAATTACTGCGGTTTTTTTTTTGAAAATAATTAATTTTAATATTTTCGATTTTTCAACGAAATTTGTTTTGATAGCAAAATTAATTCATATAAACTCTCTAAATTTGAATTAGTAAAAAAGTTTACTAATTTGAATTAGTGACACACTTTTTGCTTCTCAATTAGTAAAATTTTACTAATTATTAGTAACGTTTATTAACAATTAGTAAAATTTTACTAATTATTAGTAACGTTTATTAACAATTAGTAAAATTTTACTAATTATTAGTAACGTTTACTAACAATTAGTAAAATTTAACTTATTCTATAAAGCAAAAAGTGAGTCACTAATTTAAATTAGTAAACATTTTTACTAATTCAGATTTAGAGAGTATATTAATAATTTTGAAAAATTTTATTCGGACGAGTGAAATTTCAACGTTAGTCGTACAATAAATTATTATATGGGAAATTAGTAAAATTTCATTCTTATTTTCTATTGTCTTTTAAATTAGTGAGAATTTCGTTTACTAAATTAAATTAGTGAAAATTTCTCTACTAATTTTTAGTATTCACTAAAACTTTAGTAAAAAAAATATTACTAAATTAAATAGTAATATTTTACTAAAAAATCGGTAAATATTTTTTACTAAAAATCAGTAAATATTTTTTACTAATTTAAATTAGTGAACAAATTTCCATTAATTGAAAAAGTACATATTGATTTTCATTTTTTTTTAATTAAAAAATATTTCGAATTAGTTATATAGAAAAGTAAAAAAATTAAGTTACATATGCTAGCGTAGTGTGAATCGCATTTGAATTTGAGGCTCATATATCAACTCGATATAACAAAATTAGAAAATTGTATTAGTGTTACAAAATGAATAATAAAAAAACCAATGTTTAGTCATAATTGAAAAAAAAAAATTAAACGTAAAATATTATCGAGCTGTATCGTAACACGATATCGCTTTTGTTGACAATTATTTTTCTTTTTTTTTGTAATTTTAGAGTGAAGCGAGAGATTTTCCTGTTTTTTTTTTTTAACAAATGTTTTATTGTACCTAACAGGGGTATAGCGTCTGAAACTTGGGGCAGGGTCTCGGCGACGAGATTCAGGAACACCGTCAGTGATAGTAAGATGGTCACTCCTGAAACAATCGTAGCCCACCATGCTCAATCCACTGTGTCCCTTATTATTATTTACTTAATTATTGTATTTTTGTTTTTTTTTTTTGGTTCTCCATTCCTAATGAAATTTTTGCTGTAATTTTTTATTTAGATTTTTTTTTCGATTTTACAACAGAGAGCCTTTGTTCTTGGTTGGTAGTCTTTAATAGAAAAATAGTCGCGGATATAATTCGACACCCACAAACGGTAATCACTTATATATAAATATACCGAACTGTGCTGGCCTGTGTATACTTTAATTTGCCAGCTCGAAGTTTTTTTTTTTTACGAAAAAATTGTCCTTACATTTTTTTTTATTTTAATTAATAATTACAATTTTAATTCTAATAAATAATTTATTTATTAAGTACATTTTACTTAAGTTTTATAAAAAATAGAAACAATTTTAAGTTTTATTTTTCTAGAAAATGTATTAATTTGTAAAAATTTCATTTTCAGAAAATGTTTCTATTTTTCATTGTTGCAGTAAACTGTTTTATGTTACATCCAGTAATTTTAGATTGTTTTACTTTTTCATTTTAGTATATATAGTATAATTGAAATATATTTTCATGTTCTGAAAAAAAAAAAAATATAATACATAAAAAACGAGAAAAAGAGAATAGAATAAAAATTGTTTACTCCGTAGTTTTGAAAAATGAAACACAATAAATTCAAAATCCAGCTAAACAATTCGTGTACCTACATACATATATAGTGTTTTAATAACTCCGATATGGGGCATTTCATATGAAATTTTCATTCAAAAATTTTTTTTTTTAGTACAATTTGTTTTTTTTATATAATTGTATATGTGAAAAACAGAATTAAAAAAAAAATAATATTTAAATATGCAAATTTTACAAAATGAAATAAATTTTAACGAGAATGATTATTTGTAAATATTGAAAGAGGGACAAAAAAAGGAAATGTTTGAGAAATTTTTTTTTTTTTTTCGTTTTAACTACTACGGGTACATGATGAAGAAAGAAGCTTATAGTATTATATATTCTTCCATGTTAAAAAAGCAAAGTGTCGGGTTAGTAGGACATATCCTGAGGCAACGAGTGTTGGTGTAGGGTAAAAATATTCGTAAAAGAAGTGAAAGACAAAGAGCTTTATGTTAAACAAATTATTGAAGATGTACGAGTTGAGTGCGGGTATACGGAAATGAAAAGATTTACTTAGAAACGATGAAATAAAGTGTGCGCACATCAACCTTTTTTGACTAATAAATAATTGCAATTTTTCTACATTAATTTTGTATAAACATTTTTTTTTAATATTTATTTTCTAGTTTATTTATTTTTTTTGTTTTCCTTATCAATTTTTTTGTTAATGTTTTTCAGAAATTTTTTTTTAATTTCTTTGTTTGAAAATTTCTTTGTTCAGTTTTTTGTTAATTTCTTTGTTTTTTTTGTTTGTTGATTTTGTTTATTCGTTTTTTTGTTTGTTAATTTTTATTATAGTAAACTATGAATTTTTGCAAAAAATTCACGTTAATTGTGATAAAAAAATTTTTTTTAAATTGATAAAGCATTATTTTTTTCAAGAGATAAAAATATTGATTGTTCTAAATGACAAACTTCGTACAATAAAATGTTGAATGACTTGAGGGATCTGCTTTCATTTATTAGTCTCAAAAAGTTTTGACGTTAGAGATAACAAAGATGTTAAAATTTTAATATATATATATAATAATTTAATTGGGGTAAAAGTTGATCATATGATTATCCTTCTATCATATTTCGAAAACTTATGATTAGTATTCAGTTTAGAGCAAACTACCTTATAACAGTAAAGGTATTGATTTTATATATATATAATATTCAGTTTGAAGTTTCGTATATCTATTTAGTCTCTGTACATGTTTAGTAATAATTTAATTTCACTTTGAAAAATATTAATTTTTATTTCCATTCATATTTATTTCTTTTGTATTTTGTTTATTTTATTTATATTACAAATATTTATTTTTTCATCATGTAATAATATTGATTATTCGCAAAATTTTGATATTATAATTTTTATAAATAATTTCATTTTGTTTCATATAAAATAAAAAGTAGAGCACACATTTTAAGTTTCTGTTGAATTTGTGCTTTCAGCTGTCTATCTGATGGATATTTTGTAATCCTTTTCGTGAATGTACACATATATATGTATGTGTGGGTTTTTTGAAATCTACTGTCCATCCTTGCAAAGAAAGCAGCTTATATATATATATATATTATCCTCGGCGAGATAAATCGATTTTTTAATACCCTCCCATCTTTTGAAATAAAATCGTTCTCTAAAAAAAAATACAATAAAAAAATATGTAACTCACTTTTCTTTTTCATTTTTTTTTTTTTCCTAAATATTGATAAGGAGTCGAGAAACCAGGTTCACTTTCGTAATATAAATTGCGCTCAAAAGCGTAAGAGAAAAACTTTTAACCTAATTACCTTTGAAAAAGTTCTGTCAAGTATTCAGTGACATATTTTCCATTTTTATATATATATAACATAAAAAAATATAACATTTCTGAAAATATTTTCGTTAGTCGAATTTTTCAATATGGAATTTTTTTTTTAAAAATCTCAAAATTTCGTGACTGTAATAATCCAATCAATGTTGGAATAGAAAAAAAAACTATTTTCTCTATATATACTCTGTAACAAGTTGAGAAATAATTATTCACGCAAATTGGAGAGCTGCTCTCGACAGACTTGCCTTGTTAGTTGGAAAATTTAACAAACACGAGGAATATATTCATGTTCAATGTGAATGATTATTCAAGAGGAAAATAATTGTGTGATCTTATTTCCATGTTTTTTTTTTCTCTCTCTCTCTATTTCTCGATAATAATTGTCACTTTATTTAGAGAAAAAAATGTTCCTTATCAATCAATTTGTAAATTGTTTGTTCAATTTGAAAATTCCTTAAGCATGCGCTTTTCTCAAATTCTAAAGAGAGTGTGAGAGTTAAGGCAAAGTGCTGAAACTTTCAAGTGGCAACTTTCGTCCCAAGTTACACTATGGGAAATTTCGACAGAAAATTATTCAAGCATTCATTTCAAAATTTGCTACGTGCAGAAGTTTCATTCAAGACAGAGAGAGATAGATAGAGAGGGAAAGTTTACGTAAGATTAACGTCAACTAAGACCTTCTGTGAGAGATTCAATTCACAATTAATTGCCCATTCGTTATTCAATTTTTTTGTTTTCTCTGCAAATCTTAATTTCTTCTCAAAAAAAAATGACCAATATTTTTTTTCTACCTGAGACTAAATGTTATGTTTGGCCTCGAGAAGAAGTTTTCAATCCGTAAAGTGGAACCTATTTAAATTCGCTTTGCTTGAAATTTCCTGCCATTTCAGAACAAAACAAAAAAAAAAAAAAGTAAAAAAAATGTGCTGTCGTTTGCAGAGCTTTTTGAAAGTTTATGAGCAATCGTATATACCTGTGCGCTCATACACTCACACATTTATATAGTATATATATATATGCATATATATATATATATATATATAAATCCACGTCTGACTTCATGGGCGATATCCTTTTCATACAAATTCATGCGTTTCATTTGAATTTCACAAGAAAAACAATTTATATTCTTCCAAGGCTCAAGAAACGCCATTTTATGCGCGATCTTCAGGTGAAGCTTTTGCGGTTGATATTCGGTATGCGAGTCATTGCATACAATTCTATATATCTATGTCAAGTATCATAAAAATGCTCTTTATCATTTTTTTTCAGCTTTTTGATTTTAATTATTTTCTTCAGAAAGATTATGTCAAAATTTTTATTTCTCATTGAGAAATTTTGTCTGATTTCTGTTTACTTTAACAAATTGTATATAATATATTACACCTGGAGGAATTATATATGGGGCATTCTATGGGAAATTTTCATTGAAATTTTTTTTTTTTGTCCGAAACATTTTTTTTCGAAATCTATATGAAAAATAAGAAAATACGTATTTTTCTATTTTTTTATTTAATAAAAATGAAGGAAGTTATGATTTTTTGAAATTTAACGTCAACGAAGAAAGTGTGTTTTTGGAACATTTTTTAATCTATTGTACTAAGAAATTAAAAATTATGCTATATATGAAATTTGTTCATTTTTTCTCAAATTTTTCAAATATGTTCTGAAAAATAACGTACCTATAACAGATGCAACAAAAAAGTTGAAATTAAATTTATAAAGTGAGTTGTCTCAAAAGAAACACTTTCGATTTTTAATTTTTTTTTTTTTGCATTACAATCTCTGATGACTGAAGAATTTTTTTCCCTATCTGCGAAAGTGATACTTTTAGTTTTTAAATTACTATTTACAATTTTTAAGCTTGAAGCAACGATTTTTAGTATGTTTTTATGAAAATTAAAAAAAAACAAATGAATGTTAATGGAAAAAGGTTATATTTGTAGAAAAAATGCTTAAATTTTGTGAGCCGTACTAAAAAAATTATAAATAGTAATTTAAAAACTAAAAATACCACTTTCGCAGATAGGGGAAAAAATTCTTCAATCATCAGAGATTGTAATGCAAAAAAAAAAAAAATTAAAAGTCGAAAGTTTCTCTTTTGAGAAATTTCACTTTATAAGTTTAAAAATAAAAAAAAAATTTATTTTTTCTAAATTAAATTTTCTATTAGAAAACAAATAAAAAGTTACTATTCTCTGAGACAGATGTATTTTTTTATTTGATTCAAATAAATGCACTTAAAAAAAAATTTATTTGATTCAAATAAAAATAGATTATTTGACTATTATTCAAATAAATATTTTTAAATAATTATTATTTGAGATGATGTTTGTTTTAAATACAGAAATTATTGGTTCAAATACAATTTATTTATAATTCTATTATTTGGTTTTTTTTTTTTAAATTATTTTGTTCCAAGTAAATATTTATTTGATAATAGTAAAATTTGTACTTTTGAATTTTAATAATAAATAATGTTTCGATTGATATATTTATCGATAAAGTTTTGAAAAGTTTTTTTCTTTTTTTTTTTATATATTTCTGGAATAACAAAAAACAGTTTACTTTTTGATATTTTTCCGGCAGGTCTCTGATGAAATTTATTCTCACAGAGAATAAATATATTCAAATTAATTAAGTTTTCAATGTGAGACAATAAAGTTTTTGAACTGTGTGTTTAATTTTCAGAGACTTGAGAATCGTTTACTTAAAGCGACTTCGAGCTGGTTCTTTATTGCAATCAACGTCTGCGGGCGCTGCCGCTGCGGTATTACATAAAACTTACCTTCCCCATTGGTCTGAAAAAATATTCAAGTAAGTACAATAAAAATACGAAAAAAAATTTTTTTTTTTTAATCCGTCAATTTCTGCTTAAATTTAATTATTTAAAAAAAAAACCAGTTGACTTGGCAGTGAAAGGGAATTTTTTTTCCAAACCCGTTCAATTAAGACTAAATTTCCAATTTACACACAAACTAATTACTTTTGTTATTAGTAGAAAATATCGCACGAATTTTTAATATGAAGTCTATACAAAAAAAAATTGGAAAAATTTGTTTACTGCTTTCAAAATTATTCCACATTTGGTAAAAGACACTTTTTTAATTTTACCTCTCATTTTTTTTGTCCAAATCCCCCTTTTTGTTTATTTTGAATTTTTTTTTCAATGAAAATTCTCTCTTTCAATTTAAAAAATTCAAAGGGAAATTGTTACTGTAGAAAAAAAAAAAAGTTAGTAACTCATTCGAAAGGAAGAGTTCAAATTTACAGAAGATTTTTACAATTTAACTTCAAAGAGATAATTAAAAGAGAAAAAAAATATTACTAAATAAAATTAATATATATTAAAATTGAATTAAGAAAATTGATACAAAAAAAAAAATTAATACAAAGAAATTAATACAACAAAATTAATATAACAAAATTAATATATATATAATATTATTGTAAAATTAATATAAAAAATTAATATATAAAATTATTGTAAAATTAATATAAAAAATTAATATTATAAAAATTAATATCAAAAAGAAATATTAAATAAACATATATTTAATTTATAATAACAAAAATATTAATTTGTTTGCCTGAAGTAAAATTACCTGTTTGGTTAATTTAACATCCAAAGGATATTTATCTTGTCAAAATGATAATAATAATAATAATAATAATTAGGTAAATGTAATTTTCAATGATATATAATGGGGTTGTGTTTATAGTTAAATTGTTGTGGATTAATTTAATGTTTGCTACAAATTATACACGTTATCAGCTCGACCCCTTCTTTATCTTTTATATAAATTTCCCTTCTCTCCTATTTCAATAACGACCAAAGCAGTAAGGCGGCAATTGCGAGTAAACAAGCTGGGAAACCAGAATTGACGATAATTCCAACCCCCCACCCCTTTTCCTCCCAACAAGTTGTGTATATATATATATAAGACCACACTCCTATCACTGCCAAATCGTCTGGTTTCGCTTCAGGTAGATACCAATCTTTTATGTATATGGGACATTCTTTCTCAACTGTCCTAGTAAAAAAAAAAAATAAATAAATAAAAGTTTTGAAACTCTGGTAAATTGTTCTATTTATGAGAATAACAAAATCCGTTGAAAATGACTAAAAACAAAACTTGTTTTAGTATAAAAGTTTTTGTAACTTTTTTTTTGAAAATGGAATTTTTATTCATGTAGAATAAAAATTTACAATTTGAAAATTTTTTTTTTTTTCTTTTTCGAACAATATTGAGAAAGAATGTCCAGTATTATTGTTTATACAATCATGAGGGGGAAAAAAAAAGAGAGAGAGAGATATGACTCAACAGGCGACGACGCTCGTTTCAAAACGATCATATATAGGAGTATTACACTGGAGAGCAATATTTCCGATCATGTCTCGAAAATCGAGAACTCTTTCCCCCTGATCCGATTGGTCTGGTAATGATACTGAGAGAGAGAGAGAGAAAGATCGAAGTGAATTTTTCTGTCAGGGCCATCGTGAAAATTGTCGACTATTCTCAGATCCCTCTTCATCTTCGCGATATAGCAAATTATCCGCTTGGTTTCTTTTTTTTCTTTTTGATTTTTATTTTATTTCAAAAAAAAAAAAGAAAAAAAAAGAAATTGATTTTCAACAAATTCTCACACATTTTCCAATATTTTGAAAACAAAAAAAATTCCTTGTCTCGTATGTTCCTAGATATTTTTTTCGAAAATTTCATTTTTTTAATTTATAATAAATTCCAATTTTTTACTTTATAGTAAATTCAAATTTTTTTAATTTATAATAAATTCAAATTTTTTTAATTTATAAAAAATTCCAATTTTGTAATTAAAAGTAAAATAAAAAAAAAAAATTACGAATTTTTAATTCAAAATAAAAAATTGAAATTAAAATCGACTTTTATATATATAATTAACTATGAAATTAATTAATGGTACATTCATTTGAGAATATCAGCCAATTCTCTGTGGAAAATTTTCATCTTCATTTCTTTTGACATAGTGTATAGTTTATTTGCCTCTAGCTAATAAATTTTCTTCATTCAATGAAGAAACAAGAGATTTGTCTGCAGAAAGATTAATTTCTCTTATTTAATACTCTTAATTAATAATATTACGATGCTATAAATTATTTCCTTTCTTATCGCACCGACTGCTAATTTACATGCTCCTTATAAATAAACGATCATGATTTTAATATATTCAAATTTTCGAGAAATTATTAGTCTCATTATTAAAATTAAATATTTTTTTTCTTTTTTTTTTTTTTGTCGTACTAAAATTAAATTTGCCTTTTTTGCATTAAATTTTGTTTTTATTTTTTCAAAAAGTTGCTCCTATTTTTTATAAAAGCGTGGCGATAAAAAAATAATTTAACTTGATTAAAAACTTTTTCCCATATGACAAATTTTCGTTGAGAGATAGTTCTTAAAGTTACCATTAATGTGTTGCCGTAATTTTCGTAGTGAATTGTCCATTTGGGAAAAATTTCTTTTCTATTTGAAAGTCACGTCTGAAAGTCAAGGGTAAATAAAGAGGGATGTGGGATACGCCTGTCACGATGGCCCTTGTGAATTGCATGCACTTGGTAGATTCATGTGCAAAAAAAAAAAAAAAAAAAAAAAAAATTTCCCGGTCTCAGACACAATTATACCAGTTGATGTCGTGTATAAATTTCCCCAAAAAAAGAATGAAAGAATTAGAAATTTTTCCCAATATGAAAAGAATATGAAAATACCAAATTATTTTCTAGAATTTGTTCATATTTTCATTGGATCGAATTTTGATCGAAAATAATTATAAATAATTTTTCTAAAATTTTTTAATTCACATCCCTGTAAATCTTTTCATTTTTTTTCATTTCTTAATAACTGGCTTGATTTTAGGTGAAAATTTGAATATTTGAATCTACTCTATGAATCACCGTTTCAAATGAGGTTTACCGCAATGTAAGAAATCCCTAGAATTTCATTTTTCAAAAAAAGAATTATTTTCACCGCGTTAAAATTATAAGCGGTAAGATCATCATCTGGCATTCGATGATTTTTTTTTTTAAATGAGCTTTGAAAATTATTTTTTTTAAAAAATAAAATCGCTTTTTCTCCATATAAAGTGTTGAAAAAAAAAAGTTTCTCGACCGCTCAGGAAGTATCTCGATAGCTGAAAGAATCTTTAAAGGATTAATTGAATGTTACTTAAAAATAGGTACTCGCATCACTGAGCACAACGTGATGAGAATGACAAAATCGAAATTATTATTCGCTTAGCGTCTCTTTCCTTTTAAAGTTCGATACGCTGTTATTATTATTTTTTTTTTTTATTACTTTTATACGTACATATAAGAAAAATAAGCGAACATACTGGAGAAGCGAGACATGCAGTCGAAAGTAAATTTTATTTATTTAAAAAAAGGGATTTTTTTTTTTCTAGAATTATTTTTCATTGAAAATTTTTATCATTTTGAGAAAAGTAGTCTTAAGGGGAAGCAGAAGAGTCAACATGCATTTAGGAGAATGCAAAATTACCGTATATATATTATTAAAGTAAAAATTAAAATTATTGTTTAATAGCAAATTTCAGATATATTATTATTTGTGCTCTATTGAAATATTATTAATTTTTATTTAAAAATCTAAATATTAGGAGACAAAAATCTTACCTTTATGACAGAGACTGGTAAATATTTTCTTGATGAAAAACTGAAAGTTTTGTTTTTTTTTATGATTATATTAAATTTTTATAATTATTCTTGAGATGAATAAATTTCGTTGACCTAGAAAAATTATTTATTTTTTTTTTCTCTACAAAATGCATTTTTATATACTGGTTTGTTGTATTATTATATGCTACCCTGGAGAAATACTTTCTCAAGATATTTAAACTATATATGCGAGATAAAATTATTTTCAAAGAAAACATTCATGCAAGTTAATTGCTAGGCAAAGGTAATTATCGACTTTGTCTTGTTTCACCAGTGTGCTCGCCTTAAAGGCAGAAGATGCAAAATCGCAAAGATTTCCTCGATGAGGGGGGAAAGAGAGAGAGAGAAAGAGAAAGAAAGAAAGAGTGTAGCTAATCTGTTTATGAGAGAAAGTATAATGACTACCACAGGTTAAAAAAAAAAAAAAATAGAAAATAGAAAGAGAGGGAGAGAGAAAGAACATTACCGTTAGCACGCTACACAAAAGAATTTGCTTTTAGTTTCGTTTTTTTTATCGTTTTGTTTTTTAAGAAGTACTTTAGAGTCTGCTTTTACCAAGAGCCACCCGCGGCAGCGTTTTAATTAAAGTCGAGCATTGTGTGTGTTTTTTTAAATATATATATATTATTAGTACGTAATTTGAAATGGTCGTCAAAAATCTTAGGAGTCGTCATTCTCCTAAGAATTTTTTTTTTTTTTTTTCTAATTTCACCTTTTTAATTAAAATTATGGTGAGATCCGTTGATGTATTCCTATTTCGCTTAATCCATTTCATGTGTCGCTGAATCCTATCAAAATTAGAGGATTAATGTTTTGAATATAATAACTTTTTTTTCAAATTTATTACGACGGAACCGGTGGTGCTTTGAGGTCATAGATTTGACAAAAAAAAAAGGTCCCTATAGAGGTTTGCCTCCTAGAGGATATTTCAGGAAAAGGATGAGCGTGCAAGAAAATCGAGGGACACTTTAAATTTTGTTTTTGGATAGGTCAGGGAGAACAAGATAAACGATGGAATTAATTCACATTGGGTTCAAAAAAAAAAAAAAAAACCACTATATTCTCACTGAGCAAATGCGATGACGGCGCTTTAAAATAAACTTAAAAAAAAAATAATTTTTAATTCATTTTCTGAATAAATATTTAGTTTAAAAGAATAATTTTTGAGAATAGAAGAAAAAAAATTGTATGAATAATTTTTTGTTTGGGTTAAAAGAGAAGAAAGATCTTTAAAAAAATTATATAACAAAAATATTAATAAGATAGAAATAGAAGGATAAAAGGAAATTGAAGTAGGAAATGCAAAAAAAAAAGAGAGAATAGTGAATATGTAATTTCCTATATCCAAATATTATGTCTCATTTGAATGAAACGGATGTTTGAGGTAAATAAAATTCTATGAATATTATTATTATTATTATTATATTATATTATGCTCCAGAGTCCTTGTAACATTTTTTGAAATTATTCTCTTACAAAATATTCAGAAAATGAAAATATTTTTTAATCTCTTTTTCATTTTATTATTATTAATACAAAGAAAAATAATATTCTTTAAATAAATTAGATTAAAGAAAATTAAAAAAACGTAAAATAATAAATTTAGAAAAAATAATTGATTGTGAATAATTTGCAGGTTTGAGAAAATAATAAACGCGCGCGTCCATTGCATAAATACTCAATGTGAAATATTTTTTGGAAATAGTTTTCGAGAAATTTTGCTCGAAAAGATATATTTTTTGGCAATTTTCAAATGATGGTATTTAGTCTCGCGGGCAGTCCGGTGACAGGAAGATGCATAGGGGTAGACAATCATCAGTCAGACAGATAGACAGGCTTATTGAGAGAGCATATACATAGGTACCTATTAAGGGAACAGCGTCCGAAGTTGTCGGCATACTTTCTGCAACGAGGTTCAGGAACACTGTGAGCGACAGCAGGATGGTCACCCCTACGAAGAGAATAATTTTTGCATTGGGCAAAAATAAAAGAAGAAAAAGGAAAATTCGATCATCTGTGAATTTTCGTTTCTTTTTTATTTTGTGATCCACAATTCTCATAAACATTTAATCGCGAATCATTTTGAACGTCAGTGTTTTTGACATTTTTATTTTGTCCCCCTTATGATTGTGACAGTTTAATATTTAAATTGTAAAAGAAAAATTTTTCCATTTTCTTTTGTCCATTTTTTTTTTTTTTTTTTGACACACAGGCTTCAAGTGAAGAAGATGAATTGTAAATTTTTTTTACAAAAAAATATGTGAGTTTTGTTTCATTAATTTCAGTAAGAATTCTCTTTCTTGATGGTAGGATTTTTTTATTAAACTTCTGTTCAATAAATTTAGTAGGTTTTTAGTTTCACAGATTTAGAAATAACATTGAATTTATCCAAGGATTTGAATTTTTAGGTCTGAATTTTCAATCGACAGAATTTCTATTGAATAAATATTTATTTAATAGAATTTTCATTCAGCAGAATTTTATTGATGAAATTTTATTTGGCTAAATTTCTATTGAATGATATTTCAATTTAACCGAATTGTATAGGTATTTAACAGAATTACGCGTAATCCGTGACCATTTTTTGCAAACTTCGTAAACTATAGTTTCACCGAATTAATGGTGAAATATAAAAAAAAAAACCCTGACCTAGTTTCGTAGATTTTTCGTGATTTAATTGCGCGAAATCCGTGGCTTAATTTCGCGGAATCCGTGATATAATTTTACTAATACCGTGATTAAATTTTACGAAAACTGTGACCTAGTTTCGTAGATTCCGTGATTTAATTGCGCGAAATCCATTACCTAGTTCTGCGAAATTCGTGATCTCATTTCGCGAAAACCGTGACCTAGTTTCGAGGAATTCTTAATCTAATTTTGCGAAGACCGCGGAATTTGTGATCTAATTTCGCGGATTCCGCGATCTATTTTCGCGAATTCTGTGATCTAATTGTGCTAATCTAATAATTGCGTAAACCGTGATCGAGTTTCGCGGATCCGTGACCTAGTTCCACGGAATTTGTTATCTAATTTCGCGGATTCCGTGATCTACTTTCGCAAATCCCGAGACCTAGTTACGCGGATTCCGTGATCTACTTTCACGAATCATGAGACTTAGTTTCGCGGATTATGTGATCTACTTTCGCGAATCATGATTCTTAGTTTCGCGGATTCCGCGACCTAATTTCGCGAATTCCGTGATCTAATTGCGCTAATCTAATTATTGCGTAAACCGTGATCGAGTTTCGCGGATCCGTGACCTAGTTCCGCGGAATTTGTGATCTAATTTCGCGAATTCCGTGATCTACTTTCGCAAATCCCGAGACCTAGTTACGCGGATTCCGTAATCTACTTTTGCAAATCTCGAGACCTAGTTTCGCGGAATCCGTGACCTAGTTCCGCGGAATTTGTGATCTAATTTCACAGATTCCGCGATCTATTTTCGCGAATTCCGTGATCTACTTTCGCAAATCCCGAGACCTAGTTACGCAGATTCCGTGATCTACTTTCATCATGAGACTTAGTTTCGCGGATTATGTGATCTACTTTCGCGAATCATGATTCTTAGTTTCGCGGATTCCGCGACCTAATTTCGCGAATTTCGTGATCTAATTGCGCTAATCTAATAATTGCGTAAACCGTGATCGAGTTTCGCGGATCCGTGACCTAGTTCCGCGGAATTTGTGATCTAATTTCGCGGATTCCGCGATCTAGTTTCGCGAATTCCGTGATCTACTTTCGCGGATTCCGCGATCTTTTTTCGCGAATTCCGTGTTCTACTTTCGCGAATCCTGAGACTTAATTTGACGGATTCTGCGACCTAACTTCACGAATTCCGTGATCTACTTTCGCAAATCCCGAGACCTAGTTTCGCGGAATCCGCGATCTACTTTCGCTAATCATGAGACTTAGTTTCGCGGATTACGCGATCTAATTTCGCTAATACTATGATTTAATTTCACGAAAAGCGTGACCTAGTTTTGCTGAATCCGCGATCTAATTACGCGGAATTCGTAGTCTAATTTTGCGAAAACCGTGATCTAATTCGCGGAAGTTTTATATTTTATAAATTTTTGTTTAGCCGAATTTTTATTTTGCCTAACATTAACAGTTTAATTTTTATCAAAAATCAAACAATAATTTTGCTAAATACAAACTTAAATGGAACTTTGTCTGAATGTTTTATCAATGAAAAAAATTTTTTTTTAATAAAAATTAAATTAAACAGAAATTCTGTTAAATGAAAATTTTCCTTTTTGATTGAATATTCTGTTATATATATAATAATATGATTATAGGACAAATTCTGTTAATTGAAAATCAGTTTAGATATTGAAATTCTGTATGAAATTTTGGTTCGTTGATTATAGTATCTATTACGCAATGAAATTCGATACACTGACTAATATTTTTTTGAAGAATAATATGCGTCCTGATTTTGTAATGAATTTTATAAATTCATTTTGATCATTTCAATTATTTTATTAATTGTTTTCTCCATATTAAAATGTCCTTCCTTGCAGCATTTTTTTTTTGAACCACTTTTTTCAAAAAATCTCTATAGAAATTTTTGGCCAATTATTATAAACTAATTCAGAATTAATTTATAATTGTATACACAGAAGTTCTATATATGAAGTGTTTGGTATGAAATTAATGACACACTGAGATTAATAGTTTGTGATTGTGTAAAGGAATATGTGCTTCATGAAAGGATTATTTACGTATGTATATATATATATATATATATATCTCGAATATATTGTTAACTAGATGATTCCATTTAGAGTTGTAAATAGATGATGCCATTTAGTGTCATAAGTGGATTATAGGCTATTGATTGAAACAATCGATAATCATCTACATTAGAATTGTCATAGCCACATATGTAACGATGAGAGTTATCCTAATGGTAAGGATCAGAACATGATCTCTATTAAGGACGTTCCTCTTGTTCAGACATCAACCTCTTGGGACAAATCTAATGGCCATCGGTGGTGCTGGTCAATTACTGGGAAAATCAGAATCATGTTCGAATTTCCAAATCCTTGAAATTATCAATATCCCATATATTTGGGAATTTTAAATAAAAATTAATTTACAAAATTTTTGAATAGAAAAAAAATATGATAAAAAAGTATTTATAATTAAAATGTGGTTAAAAATTTTAGTGATTTTTTTTTTAATATTTGATACTGTATATATATAATATACTGTTTATTTAGTCATGTGGTTTGCTGCAGATTTTCTTTTTAAGTATATGCGCATTTTGATAGAAGAGCACATACGTAAGGGTTCTTGTACATACACAACCACGTTGTGTCTCACTCTCTCCTTTCTCTTTGTGATGATAATGTCCAATCAAGTGCACGTCTACTAGCAGTAGTAGCCTTTCGAGTTTCATGTCGTATATTTCTACGAATTCATTTCATTAGTGGAATTAGATTTTTTTTTTAAATTTCTCTTGATTTTTTTAGAAGAGAAAAATTCCATTTATGTCATGGTGTACAAAAAAAGGCATTGAAAATTACAAATAAAAATTTTCCTTCCAAAAATTCATTTACATTTTTTTTTTCAATTGTTATTTTTGCGATATAATTTTATCGATTGGAATTTTTTTATTGTTAAATGTTATTCATGAGGAGGAAAAAAAGGGACGATCACAAATCAGTGAGATTATAGAAATATTGCGTCAATATATTTTTTTTCATCTCAATGATGACTGAGAGTGACACAAAAACTGCACTGAAGATAAAAAGTAAGAGACAGTGGATCTCATTTAATTTATTAGGATAAATTTCTCTCTTTTAGGGAAGTAAAATATGTTTTCGAAAAAGGAAAAAATTTGAAAAATAAAAATTAGAAAAATTCTTTAAATGATAGAGAACAATAGGAAGTGTTTCCATTCTTTTTTTTTTTAAATTTCGGTAGTGAAAAAAAAATTTACAAGTTGAGATTCACTGTTTAGTGATGTACATTTTTCTTTCGTTCGGCCTCTCTTTGGATATTGTGCTGCTTCCATCGTAGAAGCTTTCCTTCGAGTCTCTTCGACCGAGAAAATGCGAAGGAGCACTTGAGTTCGATGAACCATTTACGAATATACTGTATCTTCCACTAGGGAAGCTACCGGTGTGCCTTTGAATTTCCTCTTTCAACAGAATCGCTCTTTTTTTTTTTTCTTATATTAATGCCAACAATTTTTTAACTGTGAATAATTTTTTAAATTTCAAATTATGTACAATTTTTACAAGAAATTTTTCATAATTTAAAGAAAATTATTCTTCAACTTTTATAGATATAAAGCTTACTAACTCTATAAAAAAAAAATTATATATTTTTTGTCAAGAATCGATAAGTACCCATTAAGAATCATAAATAAGCTTCTTAAAATGAAACATACAAAATGCTCTCCTTGTGATATTTTTTCGATATAAGAAAAGATTTATAAGTTTCTGACCTCTTCTTTGATATATAGTTGATAATAAAAACAAAATTTTAAATTTACCTTTATTATAATTTAAAGAAATTTTAATGGAATATTAGAAAGAAATTGAATGAAAAAATTTATATCAAACTAATTTTTTTTCATAAAATAATTTTTCGAACGAATTTATTTCGAAAATTTTTATCTAAAAAAAAATTACATAAGCATCAGTTAACTTGAAACAGAAACTATCATTGATCGTGTCACATTGAATGGTGAAAGTCTGATGGGTATTTTTTGACAAGGGACGACACTAAACCCTCGAATGATTCACTGCAAAAAGCAGAATAACTGATAAACGACTATTTGAGTCCAATAAAATTCTGATAGAAAGCCCCCGACCCGACATATTCGGGAATATATTTTTTTTTTTTTTTGTATACAGTGCTTTAACATCCACACGCAACGAATTTATCGCTGACACAAATCACAGGGACACTTTGACAATGAGTCCGAGATTGCCCTGCAAATGTTTTAACGAGTTACATTTCCTCTATTTCTCTCGCTTCCATGTAACTCGGAAATTACAAAATTATCTTCCTCACTCGGGCAAGCGTTTTGTTTTTATCTTTTTTTACGTTTTGTTTTGTTTTCCTTTCCTTTTGCTTTTTCCAATTAAAACCAAACTTGCCCGAGACATGTTTCCTCTTCTTCTTCTTCTTCTTCTTCTTTGCAATCTAAAATATATCTTTTGAGTAACTAAAAGGCCCTCAAACGACGAAAGCTTTATCTACGTTTATAAAGTCAAGATAAACGTCTGATTAAGATTTTATGCCCCCACCTTTCTGTTGACGAATTTTCCTTTTTCTTCTCCGTAGTTCTTTGCGAAATTGTGAACTACACACAATTAACTGAGTTGGGAATATAAAAAAAAGTTTAATGAACTCGAGGAGAACGATTTTAGCAAAATAATGAGAAAACTGTTTTTACCATAAATTAATAAAGGATTAAATTAAAAACAGAGATTAAAAAAATTTATAATTAAAATTATGAATAAAAAATCAATTTTTAAATTCTATTGTACTCATATAGAAAATTTTTTTTTAAAAAATAAAATAACTGGAAAAAAATTTATTTGAATACTCAACTATTTGACTATTGTCAAATAAATATTTACTTGAAATATGTTTTGAAACCAAAAATAATTGAAATTTGAAACAAAATATCATTTCAAATAATAATTATTTAAAAATATTTATCGAAAAATAAATTTGAAAATTGAGCTCTAATCTGCAATTGCATTTATTTTATTAAAAACATATTATTCTAAGAGTACAATAAACCTAAATATTTTCAAAGATTTTCTTTTTATTCTTAATTTTAAGAATATTCTTTTTTATTTTCTCGTGTTGAATTTGCGAAAGACGTTTTGATTGTGAGAAGACGCATATGTGAATTAATATATTCATAAAGGGCACTTTGCACTGTCAGTAAAGTGTATTAGAATGCTTGTTTCGTATACATTTTAGAGTTAAGATTAGTTAGAAATTGTATAGTGTTGTCCAAATTGTTGGTCCAGCAACAATAATGCAACAAGAGAAACTTCTGACTCCTTGAGTCCATTCTGATGTAAATCTACTACTGCCAGTTGTGTTTATATATATATATATATATATATATAGTAATACGAAAATCTAAAGTCTCAAGCTAATAAATGAATAAACTTTCTTTTATTCAATTTTGAAAAATTCTATTTTCTACACTAAATTTCATAGAAAAAAAAAATAATAAATGGGGTGACCAAAGGAATACTTTCTGAACCACAGAACAATGTGCTGTATTCCCATTAATTTGATTCCTTATTTCCCTCTTTGATTCCTGAATTCCGTCGTTTTTTTGATTGCTGTAATAACATTTTTTTTTTTTTTTACCAGAAAAACTAATTTTTTATCAGTGTTTGAAACTATTTTTCTATAATCAAAAAGAAATTTTGTTTTTTTTTTTTTTGATATTCACATACCAAGAAAATTTCGCTCAAGCACCATTTTTCGTCTTACCGAAACCGTCTACCTGTAATCTATAATGAATTGACTAGAAAGTAAACTAAATTCATTATTATCTATAAACTATATTTTTTTAATACACGTTTTTTTCTTTTCCATTTTTTTTTTTTTTTTTTTTTTTTTTTTTTTGAAGAAAAGATCTCACCGAAATCCGATCCAAATTCAAATCACGTTCTTTTTTTCGTTTGGCATAACTCGGACGTCCGTTTATAGAGAAGTGGGAATATAAATTTATAAATGTCTCAGGTGTCTTTTAAAAATTGAGAAAGAGAGAAAATTTGAGGTTTTCCAGTTGTGTACATATATTGATATTAAAATATATTAATTATTATTATATTATTTTATAATTTATAAAATTGATAATTAATAAACTAATAAATTATTAATTAATAAATAAAATTAATAATAAATAATAAGAATTTCAATAAAACAAATACTCTCTTGACTCAGAGAAATGGTATATTTGTCTCCGAGCCTACTAACTCATTTATTTGTTGCAAATATATTTTATTTCATTGAAATAAAAAATTTATTTGAGCCAAAGAAAAATTTATTTCTGACAAATAAAATTTTTATTTACTCCAAATAAATAAGTTAGTAGGCTCTGAGACAAATATACGTTTATTTAACTCAAATATATTTTATTTGCTTCAAATAAATCATTTCTCTGGGTGATTGGATTAGTAGTAATTTTAACGAATTTTAATTAGTAATTCTTTTGATTTTGAATAAGTTAAATTTTACCAATTCGATAATAATTACAGAAAAAGAATTTGAAAAAAATATTAAAATTGTCTCTTTTATTTCTTTTGAAAAAAAATGACAATTGAAAATTTTTTGACTATTTTTTATCATATTTTTTATCAGCTTTATATATATATGGTAAAAGGATTTTTTAATGCATAGAAAAAATTTCAGAGAATATATTCGAAAGAAAAGCCAGAGGAGACAAGAGAGGATTTTTAGTTTGTTTTTTTTTTTTGTAAGAATTTTTTTTTTCATGCCTGGTTTAACCAGTCAGTAAAAGTTTAAATGGAAAATTGTGTCGTGAATGTTTAAGCAGTCTCAATAAAAAAAAGTTTTTAAGTCTTGTTTCACTTCAAAAGATATAAAGTTTCACACCTCTAATTTTAAGACCTTTGGAGATTTTTTTTTTTATTGCAAAAAAGGTTTCCAAAATAAAGAATTTAATAAAACGATTCGATAATATTATATCGATTTAATACTCGAAATTGAAAAAAAAAATTTTAAACTAAATAATAATAATATTAATAAAAATTAAGAATAAATGATATTCGATAGGAAAAAAAGAAAAATTGATGAAAAAGTTTTTAATTCCTATATAAATATTATAAAGTTGCAATTATCTGATGAATCTCGTTGAACTTTTTAGGGGGAAAATTTGCAAACTTCAAATAGTTTGAGACTGAACTGGTCTGATAACTTGATTTAACTGCCTACTAGTTATCAAACGCGACACACATACATACACATATAACGAGGAAAAAGATGAGCTAATAGAGCACTATGGCCACTATTTTAGCTTTAAGTAACCTCTCTCTCTCTATCTATCTATCTATTGCAATCGATTAGTGAATCCTCTTATAGATTGAGTTTAACTGGACCAGAGATTAAGTTAAATTGAATTAGAATTGAATTTAATTTAAGGCCTATACACTGAATTGTGTTATTCACTTTTCTCTCTCAACAACATTGAATTAGACAGATAAATTAGATGAAAAGATTTTTTTTTTTTAATTTGTCATGTAAATTTTTTTTATAGAATTAACAAAATACGTTTTTAAATTAAAATAATTATTTATTTTTTATTTGAAACAAATTTTATTAAAGCAATAATAATTTGAATCAAATAAAAATATGTCGCAAATAATTATTTATTTAGCTCTGAGATAAATATATATTGTTTTTCTGGTTATTCAAACTGTATAATAAGTTTTAGAAAAAAATTTTATTATTTAATAATAAGTTTTAGAAAAAAATTTTATTATTTAATAATAAATTTTTAAAATATTTTATAATTTTGTAAATGTTGGGAATTTTTTTTTTAAAAATTTGTTTACAATTTTAAATTACGAGGGAAAACTAAATTTAAAAAAAAAGGCATCGATGCACTAATAGAAAGAAATGCATTTTGACATTTAATGAAAGATAACCATCTACTCCATTTCATCTGTCAATAGTAAATAATTGGCGCTAAAAGTTAACTCGTTTACAGTTTACTACAGCACCATCAATTTTTCGATAGTATCGATTGCAAATAAATGGGTGTGGTATCAATTTGATAGTATATATATATATATATCTATATTCAATATATGTACACACATGAAAGCAAATCAATTGAAAATGTTGATAAACTATTTTTTTTTGCCTATAATAATAATATTTTGAAAATAAGAAATTTTTTTCTCAAATTTTAATTTTACGTTTAGAAAAAAATTCGTTTGAAGCAACCAAATTTTGGTTAAATCAACAAAATAAATGCATTGATATACAGTTAACCAAATATTTGGTTGCATAAACCAAACGTTTATATTTAGCTCAATCAAATTTTTTCTTTGTTCCATAAAATTTATTAAAATAAACCCAAACAGTTATTTAGATCAAATAGATATTTATTTGAATTAAACAAATTTTGTTTTGAACTAATCAAAAAATTGGGTAAATATAAAAAAAATGGTACATTTGGTTCAAACATATCTTTTTTCTGAGCGTAGAAATTATTCTCTTTTAATCCCTGTTAAGTTAAAAAATATTTTTTTTCTTTTTTGACTAAAGATTTATAACTTTTTTTTTTTTTTGAAACGCTAATATTCATCCGTAGATTTTAAATCCGCTTATAAAAAAAGAATTTTCATGTTAGAAAAGAAGGACTTTGAAATTGAATGTAGTTTGTATTAGCTCTTAACTAATATGTACGTATATGGATAGTTGTAACATGTAACAATCCACATATATATAGTTAGTAATCGAGAACAATGAGAATCTCCAACGGATCGTCCGAGTATCACCATTTATTACATATGGATCAATATCGTTATTATCAATTTAGTTTAGTAGGTTTTTTTTTAAAAAAAATAAATTTGCTGAAAAAAGAAAAATTAGGTGACAATAAATATACAAAAGAGGCATTTTACAATATTTAGTGAGAAAGAAAGATAATATCTTTTTTTTGGGGGGGTAAGGTGGGTTAAGGTGTGAAAAGCAATATATACAATTGAAACATGCTAAAAATTACATTACCTAACGTGAGCTTTTCTCCTGAATCAGGTGGCAGAGTGAAACCAAGCAGCGCCATACTCGAAATAAGAACGCAGGGCACGATGAGATTAAAGAAATAGTAGAGGGTACGTCTTCGAATTTTAATGGTGAATGTAATGTCAACATAGGGTTCTGGACAACATTGATAGGTGATGGTGTTCTTTTTTCCTGGCATTCCTGTAAAAAGGTAAAATCAATTTTATATTAAAAAAAAAAAAAATTTTTTTTTTATTTGCAAAAAGAATATCGTTTTTGCAACCTCGTTCATCGATTTTTTTATTTTACAAAAATATATATATATATATATATATATATATATCGTTCGATGAACGTGGCTGTGGCAAAACTCGTTGAAACATTTGCGAAACGACAATTGCGGTCGAGATACTCAATAGATTTTCTCTTCACTGCATCAGTGAACGATGGTTGATTCAATGCTTTTACGTCTCAAGCCTCGAAAAACACGCTTTCGATCGTTTCCTTCAAGAAACTATCTCTTCACTTTGAAATGATGTTTAGTTAGAGAAGCAGATTATTTGTTTCATTTTTTTTTCTCCCTTCATTTCTTGATTTTGAATGATATATTTTAACACTACTTATTTTGTTCTTTTTTTTCAACTCGCTGTAGAAAGTTTATTATTTACATTGGAAAAAAAAAAATAAAAATCAAGATAATATAAAATATAATTTGAATATTCCCAAATAATTATTATTTTGATTTAATTAAATGGCATTTGTTTCAAATACATAAATTATTGGTTCAAATAAAATTTATTTAATTCAAATAAAAATTATTTCCTTCAAGTAAATATTCTCTCTAAATCTGAATTAGTAAAAAAAGTTTACTAATTTGAATTAGTGACTCACTTTTTGCTTCTCAATTAGTAAAATTTTACTAATTATTATAGTAACTTTTACTAATAATTAGTAAAATTTAACTAATTCTAAAGTAAAAAGTGAGTCACTAATTTAAATTCACAGAAAATTAAAAGGCATTAAAATAAGCTGCAACGCTTATTTTAATACTATTTAATTTTCTGTGTTAGTAAACATTTTTACTAATTCAGATTTAGAGAGTTCATTTGATAAAGTAAATGATTATTGAATAAAATAAATTTTTTTTATTAAAAACTCAAAAAAAAAATAATTTTTCAAAATAAATTGTAATTTAAAATAATCTATAGGTGAAATTTCTTAATATTTAATTTTCTGAAAACTATTCCTTAATTGGTACAAATATGTTCTATAATATATAACTGTATATTTTTTTTTCTTATTTATAGATAAATTGTTTTTCTTTTATTTTGAGTTGAGTTTCATTTTAGATTTTCATCGACAGTGGAATTTATATTGATGGTATTGTTGAAACATTTTTTATGAATCGTTACGTGATAACAGAGATACGAGTTTTGAGCTCCAGAAAAGCTTTTGTGTGTTAAAACCAATGTTCAGATATTGAGATAATGATGAATTTTGTCTGTACTTTATATATATATATATATATTGATAAAATATTTTGCTTTCATATTTTTGTGGATGATTGTTTCTATTGTAAATATTTAAAATATATACAATATTGAAATATAGGAACAATAATAATAATAATCATAATAATAATTATTTTTTTGTTTGAAATTCAATGAAATGAAAATAATTATTTAAAATCAATAGAAAATTTTTTTTTTGTCTATTTTTAAAATTGTAAACAAAAAGGGAATTTAATATAATTTTTTTTTTATCTTTTTTGGAAAACGTGTTTAATTTAAAAAAAAAGAGAGAAAAGAAATAGTAATAGAGTTGTAAAAATTAAACAGAACTGAAATTCAAGTAACTGTCGGAACTCGTAAAATTCTTGGCTCCTCGGACTTGATAAAAAGCAGAAAAGCTTTTGGAAACCGACTCTAGTCACGTTCGATTTACAAGAACTCTGTCAGCTTTGTTTTCTGCAAATGTCTTAGAATAGGACGTAAAAGTTAAAAAGAAAAAAAAAGAAGAGAATTTCGAAGAAGAACGTGATGAAAATTTTTCATTTTTCTTTTCTCAAAATTATCATTTTACTTTTTTGATGTTTCTTTCTTCAATTTTCATTTATTGTTCATAACTTTAAAAAAAATATCAATGAATTTCTAAAATGAAAATTACAAATTTTGTATTGGAAAAAATATATATATTTTAGATTATTTAGAAAATTATATATATGAAATGTAAATGTATATATGCTTCATCAACCGCAGAAATGTCACATTTCTTGTGCAAACATATATGATAGTAATAGTGGGAGAAATCCTAATAAACTTTCTACAGTTTCGTTAAGTAAAACATTTAGTTTTGATTGCAAACTTCATTCCGCATTCGTATCCACCTTTGAACTTCTTCCTCTTTCGAGGGAAATTTGTTGTAATCTCCGAGGGCAAAGGTTTCATTAAACATTTCTGTTTAAGTCGTCCCGTTTCCCCTCTTTTGTCTATTTAAGTTCTCCCCTTTCGTATCATTATAAAACAACTAAATGCGATTTACTTTTTTTTTTACGACTTGGAATTAATTATTATCGATTAAAACGAAACAAAATCAATCAATGAAAATAAATTATTCAAAATATTCCTATTGAAAGCATGTTTTTTTTGTTTTATTTTTTAGACCCAAAAGTTCCAAGATTACAAAAAAAAATATATGTTTATATATATATAAAGAAGAAAAACTTTAGTGAATTAAATATATAGGTCTGACTAAACGCAGTTTTTTCCACTGGGGATTTAACGTTTCAAGTAGAATTAACCAGCTTTTAGTCAGATAAGAGAATTCCAACTGACCTCGAGGGGTTTTTATTTCCTCTTTGTCACTCTAAATAAAGATTTGACTGTGATTTCGATTTAAATACCCTAAAAAAAAGAAAATTCTAATCTCAATTACCAACAACAAATTACTTTTGAATTTTTTTTTTCCTCACATTTCTCTTTTTAATCGATTTCACTATATATATATATATATATAACTCAATATATTTCTGCGGTTTTTACTTTTTTTTTTTTTCTTTTATTCTTAATTGTCTATCGAAATTTCATCGCTATCTCTCTATATAAAATGAAAAAGTATTTGCTCTTAATTAAAGTTACTGCCACATGATTGACTTCAACATCTATTTTCTCAATTTTTTTTTTTCAATTTCTCTTTTATTTCACACCACTGTAAAAATAGAAAAACAAATTTTTTCTTTAAAATTTTCTTTTAACGTTTCGAAAAACAAAAAAAAATCTTGGAACATTGGTCTGAAAAAGCATCAATTTTTTTTTAATTTCAAGTACGATTTCCAATTTAATTTTCTTTTTTGAACATTGTGGCTGAAAATTTGGTTTTCACATGTTGACGACAAAACAAGAAATATCGTTGAACATTTTTAATTTCCGTTAATTAACCGTTTCCATGACCATTTTTTTTCTTAGCAACCGTTGCTAAAGACTTTTTTTTCCTTAGCAACGGTTGCTAAGGATTTTTTTTTTGTTAGCAACGGTAATAATAATATTGGCCACACGAAACCCTGCGATGGAGGCGCTATGCGTCTGCTTCTCTAATATTTTTCATTTATATAAACAAAAATGTAAAAAAAACATACACTGAAAAAATTGTTTTGACGACCTGATTGGTCGACAATGAATTGGAGTTGAGTCAAACTCACCGATGAGATACCATTCCCCGTTCGTGATGAAATCGGACAAGTCACCTCCTTCCTCCGAGTTGAGAACCAGATCGAGCTACCAAGGTCAAAGTTTGATTAAGACAAGCGTATCCTACGCATTCCAAGATTCATCAATACGCGTCCATGCTTTCTCTTATCTATATATCTATATATATATATACATATACAACACATATACACGGCACTTACATTAAATAGCAGAGACTATAGATATATATATATATATAGTATATATGTATATATATATATGTATTATACGGGGAAAAGCCAGAACATGCGAGGGAAAATGGATATCGATAATCGAGATCTAATAAACGAAAGAGGCATTACTAATGTCCCTCCGAATCTGTTAAAGGGAAGTCGGCCATTAAATTGGATCGTAAATTACGCGACTTTATTAGTCCATTCTGCGAAAATTATATTATACCATCGCATGCAAGTTATTACATTTACACGACAGATGATATTGCAATTTTTCCTCTCTTATTGTAGAACAAAATTTATCTATATATATATAAGTAGCAAAAAAAAAAAAAAAAAATAATAATACTAATATTTACAGGACTTTTTTTTTGAAATTGAAAAAAAGAAAATTATAAATATTTTTTTAAATATAATATATTCTGTTGAATTTAGAAATAAATTTTTTACAATTAGCAAAAAATACTTCACAATAACGGGAAAAATGATAATTAAACCACGTTATTTATTCAAGAAAGCTTTTTACCAAAAGACGTTTCTTATTTGCTTAAGAGTACAGTGACACCAACGTATATCGGACCCGATATACGAAAAATGAAAGAACTAAATAAAAAAAAAAAAAAGATGGTTAAAAATTTTAAAAAATGAAAAAATTAAAAAAATTACCGACATAGAAATCTACTTTTCCGACTGATGGTAAAACAGTGTTTTTTTGAAAAGTGAAAATATATAAAATTGCCGACATAGAAATCTACCTTACCGACTGATGGTAAAACAGTTTTTTTTTGAAGAAATGAAAATATTAAAAAAACTGTTTTACCATCATTTGGTAACGTAGATTTCTAAGTCGGTAAATTTTTTTGGAAAATAAAAGTATAAAAAATTACTGACATAGAAATCTACCTTTCCGACTGATAGTAAAACAATTTTTTTGAAAAATGAAAATATAAAAAATTGCCGACATAGAAATCTACTTTACCGACTGATGGTAAAACAGTTTTTGAAGAAATGAAAATAATAAAAAAAACTGTTTTACCATCATTTGGTAACGTAGATTTCTAAGTCGGTAAATTTTTTTGGAAAATAAAAGTATAAAAAATTACTGACATAGAAATCTACCTCTCCGACTGATAGTAAAACAATTTTTTTGAAAAATGAAAATATAAAAAATTAACGACATAGAAATCTACCTTTCCGACTGATGGTAAAACAGTTTTTTTGAAAAGTGAAAATATAAAAAATTACCGACATAGAAATCTACCTTTCCGACTGATGGTAAAACAGTTTTTTTTGAAAAGTGAAAATATAAAAAATTGCCGACATAGAAATCTACCTTACCGACTGATGGTAAAACAGTTTTTTGAAGAAATGAAAATATTTTTTTAAAAAACTGTTTTACCATCAGTTGGTAAGGTAGATTTCTATGACGGTGAATTTTTTTGGAAAATGAAGATATTAAAAAAATTGCCGACGTAAAAATCTACTTTACCGACTGATGGTAAAACAGTTTTTTGAAGAAATGAAAATATTAAAAAAACTGTTTTACCATCAGTTGGTAAGGTAGATTTCTATGACGGTGAATTTTTTGGAAAATGAAGATATTAAAAAAATTAGCGACATAGAAATCTACCTTACCGACTGATAGTAAAACAGTTTTTTGAAGAAATGAAAATATTTTAAAAAACTGTTTTACCATCAGTCGGTAAGGTAGATCTCTCTGTCGGTAATTTTTTATATTTTCATTTTTGCCTGACGGTACTTGACTTGTACTACTTACAGGGATTATAAAAAAAAATTTAACGTTTGTCTGACAACTACTTTTTACTACTAATATCAAAATCATAATAATATGAAACTGAATTGCCTGACTTATAATTGATTTTACTACTAAAATTAAAATTTTAATAACCAAAAACCGCATTGTTTGAATATAACTGATTTTTATTACTACCTTTAAAATGATAATAATCCTAAACAGAATTGGCTGACTATAATTCCTTTTTTACTACTGATACGGAAATTATTATAATTTCTACTATATATTGTCATTGAAAAATAATTTGTCTGACTGCAATTGTTTATTACTACTGAAATTTCATTCTCGGACTAAATCTATTATGTCTGACCAAAATGGCCTTTCACTACTGAAACGGACATTTTCCTATGATACCAAATTTACGAGAGTTTGAAATCGCCTGTCTGACTGGAATCGACTTTTACTACTCATACCCAAAATAACAAGAATAAAAACCACACTGTCTGGCGGAGAAACTTTCTTTAACGACTGTTTATCAAACATAATAGAATTTAAACCAGTTTGACCTAAATTTACTTTCACTACTATAAATGCGTTATTAAATTTTGACTTCGAAACAATTTTTTTTCACTGATATTTTGTCTGTTACTACTGACTTTAATTTAAGATTTCATTATTTGTCTGACTAAAATCATTTTTTACTACTATTTTTTTTTAATTCGTTATTTTTTTTGTATTTTCCTCTCACTGAAACAAAAATTTATTTGTTATTTCTATTAAATAATTATTATTTGAATTAATTAAATGTTATTTTTATTGGAAATAATTAATTTTTTAAATTTTATTTCTATATAATATTTTCAATTTTGAAATTACATCATTTTCGTGAATTGGGATTTATAGTCGTAGAACCCGACAAGTTTATATACTAATATATATATATAATCCACAATGAACTTCTTGCCAATCTATAACTTATATTGAACTTGTTTGAACTGACAATGAAAACTTGAATTGTTCTCATTTCAATCCGGCTTTTGTCATTATAAACTCGATGCAAGAATTGTTGTCGTATGTTTAATCTTCTTTGTGTATCAAAACAATTGAAGCGAATGCTTATTTAGAACACATATAAGTGTTTGTATGAGTGTGTGAGAAAGAGAGAGAGAGAGAGAAAGACTATATAGTCGATAACGTGTGTCTATAATCAACGACACCGTTTTCTATCAAATAGCATAAATTATTAGAAATCAAAAGTTTTGTTTTATATGAAAGTGACGCGAACAATATATCGATTAATTCTTTCTGTATTGATATATATATATATTTCTTTTTTCTTCGCGAAAAACTTTTTCAACTGTACAGAAAAAAAATTCTCTTTTTTATATTTCAGCGTTTTTTTTTTTTTTTTTTTTTGTTTAAATACATTAAAACAGAAAAAATAAATTTTTTTCCCCCGTTTTATTCAGATATTTTCCACTCTTTGTTTGTGATTATGTCATTTATTTGTTTCAGTGAAACTAAACCCTTTCTTTTATGCAAATAAAAAGCAGCATTTTTTTTATTTGAAACAGTTTTTTTTTCTGACGGTTGTATATGAAAAAAAAAATATATATATATACTGGAATTACTGAATATTGTGACAACTTTTTGTCGAGTTTCAGTTCATTTTTTTTATAAAATAAAAAACAATTATAGTAAATAAAAAATAAAATTAAAAAAAAATCCTCTAATTGGAAAAAAGAAAAATTCTTCTCAATTAGAAACACAAAAAAAAAAATTAACGTGAAACAAGAGTTTATTTTGAAGAACTTTAGAGAAATTTCATGTTAAAAAAGTGCACAAAAGAAAACAAAAGAAAGCGTTTTAATTGTAATTAATTATCTTTATCACAATTTCCAGAGTTTTCGATTCTATTCAGAATAAATGACTTTTGCCAGTATATATATATATGTAAGAGGAAAACTAATTAGTATAATTAATAACTCTTAATTTTAATTAATAAGTCTCTTGAATCAGTTATTATGGAAGCTGTTAACTTTAAAAAAAAAATGTTCAATTCTTAATTATATAAGAATGATTTCAAGCTAATAATAAAAAGGAGTTCACACCACGATGAGAGGAGTATTGGTTTAATTTGGAATAAAAGTTTTCCTACTAGAGTTTTGTGCGAAGGAAAAGCTTAAGAAAGTTAACTCAGAGGTTATTTTTTTTTATTGATCCTTCAAGTTTGTGTATATTAGTGATAGATAGTGTATTTGGAATTCTTAACATGCGCTTCATTTATTTACCGGAAGCATCGAATTTGACTTGAAAAGAGAGATTTAAAAAAAAATTAAATATATTATATATTCTAAATATATAACAGTAAACTTGATAAAAAAAAGAAAAAGACATTACATAATATTCAGTTCGTGTTGGTGATGATATAACGAGTTGAGCAAACAGCCTCTCTCGTGGTTTCATGCATTAAATGAAAATTATTCGGCGCATTATACACGTAATCTGACCCACACACGGCATATCTTCTTTTCCAATTTTTTTTTTTCCTCCTTTACATAGCGACCGTGACCGTTCTCTCTTCATTAAAGTCTTCTTCACTTATCGCACGACATACTTTTCCCGACAACAATTTTTCCAGATCACAATTTCTCGGCAAGATGACAAAAAAAAAGAAAACGAAGGAAAAGAAAGAAAAGAAAAGGAAAACAGTATTCTTAATGTAGAAGTATTGTTTTGTTCCGTATATATAAACCCTTTTGATGTAAAAAGTAAAATTTTTTTTTTTTTTTTTTTTTTAAATGAGCGACAATAATTTTTCCACTGCGGCAAAAGAATTTTCCTTTAATAGTGAGAGAGAATGCATTAAATTTTCTTGGTGAGATTTTACTTTTTTTGAGTAAATTAAATTTATTTTGAAGAGTTGTAAATTATAGTGAAAGGAATTTGGAATTAGATGTTTTTAATGGAATTTTGCTAATTAGGTGAGAAACTGAAATTGAAAAAAATATTAGTAGTAGAATCAAATTTTAGTCAGACGTAACTTTTTTAAAGCTTTTAATATTTAAAGCTTATTTTAATGCCTTTTAATTTTCTGTGTTTAGTCAGACATAATTTGTTTCGAATTATTATAATTTCAGTATATCAGTAGTAAAAGCAAATTTTAGTCAGACGTGACGATTTTGGATTATTATAATTTCTGTATCAGTAGTAAAAAACCACTCTTTCGGTCAGACAAAACTTTTGCTTATTTCAATATCAATAGTAGACGATATTTTTAGTCAGACAGAATGATTTCGAATTTTAATTTCAGTATATTCAGTAGTAAAAAACAATTTTAGTCGGACAATAAATTTTCAATTTTTTTCACCACTAATAAAAGAAATTTTTGTCTTTTCATTAGAAGAGTTATTCTATTACGAGTAGTAAAAGTAAGTTGAATTCTTATACTTTTAGTATTAGTAGTAAAACATAGTTTTAGTTAGACATAAAGGTGAAAATTTTTAGAATTTTATTATCAGTAGTAAAAGTTGGTCTCTGGCAAATAAGGTACCTCTTCTGATAGGGTGCTTACTTAATATTTGGATCTATATTGAAAAAAAAATGACTGATAATTAGTAAAACAATGAATAATAATTAGTAACAATAATAATTATTATTAATGCTGAATAATAATTAGTAATAATCAATAATTTTTTTAAAATAATTAACGAGGCTTAATAGTATTTAACAATAATTAATAATTAAAAAAAAATTAATAGAAAAATACTTTTTTATCACAAAATTTTCCTATTTTGAAAATTCGACAATTTTCAAGTTTTCCAACAATTTTGAAATAGTTCTATAAAAAAAAGGAATTTGGACTGGGGGCATTTATCTATTCTACTAAAGCTTTAGCTACACTATTGCGGATATGCAAAAAGCAATAAACAATCATGCAAATATTATGCGAATTAATATACGACAAATTACATTTATTAAATACGAGTATATGATTTCAGAGACATGTAATCAACGACTTTTCTATATAAATATTAAAACAATAATAACAATAGTTAAGAGAATATTGTGTGATTGTATTTTGGTGGGATTTATATATATATAAATATGATTTGTAACAATTAAATTAACTAGTGACGTATGTCATCTTGTGCTGCGCGACAAGTGAAACGGATTGTTTGTGTTTACGGTAATCAGACATTTGTGGTTTCTGGTGCAGGAATGAAAGCAGTGGAGGGGAAACAATGTGGCGTGTGTTTAATTACCTACTCTTGTTTTTGAGAGAGGGGGGGAGAGAGAGAGAGAGAGATAGAGAGAGATAAAGAGAGAAAAGGATAGACAATGATTAAAGGAGCGACATTATATTGTTCACGGAATATTTCTTTCGCACATTCGCAACACATTTTTATAATATATAAGTTCTTTGTGGTTTTTTTTTTTGAAATTATAACGATGAATCGCATATAATTCAATTGTAGAACTAACATTGTATTCGTAGAAAATAGTTATTTTCCCTGCCACAAAGAACTGAAAACTATTTTTTTTTAGTGATCGTGAGATATTTTTGCATTTTGTTTTCTTCACTTCACTTTTTAAAGGGAAACTTGTCACTTGTTAAGTGAAATTTATGACACTCGGAGATACGAGAAAGAATCTCTTGCAAAAAAGGCTTGCGACCACCAAAAAAAAAAAAGTATATATATCAGGATGAGCAAAGAACCAAAAGGGATGTGTGCCCATGCGTCGCAAATTCGATTCGTAACTGGCGCATCTTCAATTTTTTTTTTTCGAAAAAAATTAATGAAATTCAATAAAAATATTTGGTTAATTGCAAAAAAAGAAAAGAACAAAGATGTGCGAGACACGTAACGAATTAAAATTTATTTTTTGCGACGTTATATACAAATTACAATTAAGTCTAACTACACATGTAAAAAAAAAATAGTTTCAGAGTTTTTATGCTTCATCTGAAATTTTCGGAACGTGGTCTTACATGAGTGCCCAAGCTCAGACGCACTGCGCTATCTTGCATCAGCGGTGCGTTGAGGGGCACACAAGTAAGAGCGCATCCGAATAAAGAAGCATTTGTCTTGCACACGCTCGATATTGTATCGATACTGACTACTACTACTACCACCATTTTTATTTTCTAATAGAAAAAAAAAAAAATTATTTTTTTCCGAAAAATTCACTTGTCCAATAATAATTATTTTTATATTTATACTTATTAATGTCGCATAATATCATACTGACACTTTCATATTAAAATTAATAACGCGGTTAAATTTCATTAAAAGTCATATCTGACGATATTGTGCAAATATTTTGCCAGGTCATCCGCACGCGATAATAATTGAAGAGTTTTTGGAACAATGCCAAGCAGGATGTTACCCGATTTATCGAATAGAATAATATACAAAAGACGGATTTTCCCCCTGCTTTATATAATAACATATTATAATTGTACATTGTCATTATATATATACAAATTGTTTGAATTTTGGTTTTGCAAATATTATCAATTTAGCTTTATAGCAAACATGCATTCGGTGTTTACCTCTCATTGTAGTTTCTTAATTAATTTTTGGCTTAAAATTTATTTTCCATCGCAGAAAAAGTTAAGAAAAGTGTTTCTGTTTTTTTTTTGGAAAGAAAATGTTTATTTTTTTTTAAAAATATTTCTTTATTGCAAGAAATTGTAATATATTTTTTTCTTTGCAAGAAACTGAAATATATTATTTCTTTTTACAAGAAATTGAAATATGTTTTCTTTTTGCCATGAACTGAAATATATTTTTTTTTTTGGAAAAAACGGAAATATATTTTAGTTCCGTGGAAAAAAAAATATATTTTTTGTCAAGGAACTAAAATATACATTTTTTGCAAATAATTGAAATATATTTTTTTTTTTGCAAGAAACTAAAATATATTATTTTTATTTGCAAGACACTAAAATATATTATTTTTTTTTTGCAAGAAACTGAAATATATTTTAGTTCCGTGGAAAAAAAAATATATTTTTTGTCAAGGAACTAAAATATACATTTTTTGCAAATAATTGAAATATATTTTTTTTTTTGCAAGAAACTAAAATATATTATTTTTATTTGCAAGACACTAAAATATATTATTTTTTTTTTGCAAGAAACTGAAATATATTTTAGTTCCGTGGAAAAAAAAATATATTTTTTGTCAAGGAACTAAAATATACATTTTTTGCAAATAATTGAAATATATTTTTTTTTTTGCAAGAAACTAAAATATATTATTTTTATTTGCAAGACACTAAAATATATTATTTTTTTTTTGCAAGAAACTGAAATATATTTTAGTTCCGTGGAAAAAAAAATATATTTTTTGTCAAGGAACTAAAATATACATTTTTTGCAAATAATTGAAATATATATTTTTTTTGCAAGAAACTAAAATATATTATTTTTATTTGCAAGACACTAAAATATAGTATTTTTTTCTGCAAGAAACTGAAATATATTTTAGTTCCTTGTAAAAAAAAATATATATTTCAGTTTCTTGGAAAAAAATTCTTAAAAAAAGAAAAATGTTTTTTGTTAAAAAAAAATATATTTCAGTTTTTCAGCAAAAAAAAAAATACTGAAAAAAAATATTTCAGTTCCTGGTAAAAAAAAAAATAAGGTGTAAAAATCTTCTTTTTTTTCCCCTCTCAAGAAAGAGAGAAAGTTTGATATTCATCACAGCAAGTGAAAAAGGCAACAAACCATAGAGTGGAAGTGATGCAGCATTTTTCCGGCTCGACATCTTGCATCCCTCCTTAAGAAAAGTGAAAGAGAAAAAAAGAGAGAGAGAGAGAGAAAAAAAAAGTAAGAAAAAAAATATAATATAAGAAAAAGAAAGCTTGAATCGCGATTGCGCGCAAATATGAACCAATAACACAAAGAAGGCGTGATGTAAAAGAGATGAGAAAAGAAGAGGAAAAGGAGAACGAAAGGTAAATGGGGGAAAATTTAGGGTAGCTGGTATTATGTTGGTGTGTAACAAAGACCATGAATCTAAGGAAAGAAAACTCGATGTTATATCCGCGGCGGACGCAACAGGTGAACAAGTTGTGTGTGTATGTGTGTGCTTAGACCTCTTGCTTAGTGTTTTCAGTGCTCAGTCACTTTAGCAAGTGTCGAGCGATAGCTTTTACACTTCACCGATCACTTGGCATTGTTCATATTTATCAAAACAAATTTCGCGAAAATCATTTTTTTTTATTTCCAAAAAATTTCCCCTCGCAAATTTCCATTGCCTAACTTAATTTATTTTCATTCATTTTTTTTTTCATTAATTATTTAGGAAAATTTGATTAATTTTTTAATTTTAATTATTTTCATGCGATTTTATTAATTTTTCATTGATAATAATTAAGGTTATTTCAATTATTATTTTCTTTGATTAATTTTACATTGTTGTTGGTTTTAATTATTTTCACAAAAATTTGATTAATTTTTCATTGACATGTAAATGTGTGAAATTATATTTCGTGAAAATTTCATTTAATGTAAAATTTATAGAAAAAGAAATAGCAGAATATTAACTGAAAATTTTAGTTAAAATTTTCTAAAATTCAACGGGATTTGAACCTAGAATCTAAGGACTTATAATCTAACGCTTTAACCACTATGCAACGAACTCAATTTTTGTAATTTATATAACAAATACGAATTCCTCTTTTAGTTAATATAAAAATTATTAATTAAAATATAGATTTCAAATTTAAATTCCAAGTCTCAAAATATACGATAAGCTATAAATAATCGAATAAAAATATAAATAGATAAAAATTATTGACAAGTTCTTCTTTCGTTTGGAAAATACATATAACGACGAATTTAAATATATATATATTTAAAAAAATATATATATATTATATATTTATAAACATTGATTAAAAAAATGAATATATGTTATATCTGGGCTCCGAAAAGCAGTGCATGTCATTGTCAACCCTGACAGCTAATTCCAGTCTGCCAAATGATTGACAAGGTGCGAGATATTTTTATATAAAATAGTCGTATATATTTGCACTTGCACTGTTTGCAGTGATTTTCAGAAGTTTTTTTTTTTTTTTTTATTATTTAACCCAGAAACACCGGAGCTTAGCGATTCTTTTTTTGTTTAAATAAAAAAAAAATTATTTTCTTAATTCGCATTCAGTAAAGAAATCGAAGCTCGAGTGTATGCAGGACAAATGCGAGCTTAGCCTAACTAAGCTTAGCTCAGCGAATTCTCATTTCCCATTGTCTTCGGCTTCGTTTCAAATTAAAAAAAAAAAAAAAAAAAAAAAATTCTTTAATTATTTAACTGTAACGATTTAAATGTCCAACTATTGAGAAACGATACACAAAAAAAAACCAATTTCTCAATAAAAAGTTAAAAATTAAATAGAATATATTTTTCAGACAACTTTGTATTTGATATAAATATAATTGACTTTTTGACACGTTCTTTTTCATTGAAATGTCTTTTTTCTTTATAAAGCTTTGTTTTGGACAATTTATCGTTTGTATTTGAGAAATTGTAATTATTTTTTACTTTTGTAATAATAGAAAAAAAATGATTTATTATGTGATCAATTGCAAAAAGAAAGAAAAGAAAAATGGTTTTAAGAAAATGGGGAAATTTTTTTTTTGTTTTTTTTTTCTCTCTCTATAAGAATGTTGAGAATTCACTTAAAAATGAAGTGAGAGAGTGATTTGTCTTTTGTGAATATACCATTTTCTCAGAAGTTGGAATCTTCAAGGAAGATACATCCACCCACTTTTTGAGGGAAAATGTCAAGGGACAAAATCAATTATGCTATTAATCAAGTTTCCCGAGGTAAGTACGTGTCGAATGCAGAAAGTCGAAGCTCGGAGAATTTGGGGAATGAGGACTCGCCTGTGGCTGGCATGGAAGCGTCACTCAGCTATCGACTCCACAGGAAATACGGGATTCGTCTTGATAGATTGTAAATAAGCTATTTCCGATCTTTTGGCCATCGTCTAACGGTGACAACGACAAAACTAGCTTTCAAGGAGATGATGAGGAGACAAAAAAAAATGAGAGAGAGAGAGAGAGAGAAAGAGAGAGAAAGACAGTGAGGGACAAAAAAAAAAGGTTGATTCTCACATTAAAAAAAAAAAATTACCTTCCCTTGAAATTGATTTGTAATTTGAGAAAATGGATATTACATTATTTTTTTTTCTTTGAAGAAACTAATTTAATCGAGTCAAAAAATTAAATATTTTTATTAGTTTTTTTTTAAATTAAAAATAATAAATTACTAATTTTTATATATTTATATATTTTTATATATTTTTTTTTGTAATAAAGAAATTACTTTTTTCAAATTAATGAAACTATTATCTTTTTAATAAAGAAATTATTTTAAGTAATGAATTTTTTATTTTTTTGACAAAGAAATTTTTTTCGGTAAGAAAGAAATTATTTTAAATACAGAAATTACTTTTTTCTAAATATAGAAATTGATATTTTTTTAATAAAGAAGTTATTTTAAATACAGAAATTACTTTTTTTAAATGAAAAATTACTTTTTTTTAAAAAAAATATAGAAATTCATATTTTTTAATAAAGAAATTGTTTTAAATACAGAAATTACTTTTAATACAGAAATTACTTTTTTCTAAATATAGAAATTGATATTTTTTTAATAAAGAAATTATTTTAAATACAGAAATTACTTTTTTCTAAATATAGAAATTGATATTTTTTTAATAAAGAAATTATTTTAAATACAGAAATTACTTTTTTTAAATGAAAAATTACTTTTTTTTAAAAAAAATATAGAAATTCATATTTTTTAATAAAGAAATTATTTTAAATACAGAAATTACTTTTTTTCCTTATAAAGAAATTACTTTTTTCTAAATATAGAAATTGATATTTTTTTAATAAAGAAATTATTTTAAATACAGAAATTACTTTTTTTCCTTATAAAGAAATTACTTTTTTCTAAATATAGAAATTGATATTTTTTTAATAAAGAAATTATTTTAAATACAGAAATTACTTTTCTAAATAAAGAAATGACTATTTTTTAAATAGAAAAAAAAAATATTGTACTCTCATATTTTTACATTAAAAACAAAAAAAATGGTAAACATTTAAATTTTCAAAAAATGATTAATTTAGAAAAAAATTTCACATTTAGAGAATATATATATTTTGGAAAATTCGACATTGATTATTACTTTGATTGCAATGGTATATGGCCCGTTACAATTAATTTAAACAACATTAAACTGGCAATATCAGCGCTATAACGATGTGTGGTAAAATATCATTTATTACGTGTTTTTGACATTTTGATGTGTCACGTTATATATATACGTTTGACATCGTTAACTACATTTAGCTCGAATTAATTGGATTTCAACTGGCTTAACATTAATTATTATTTAACAACTCAAAGTTCAAAAATTTGAAACAAAATTTATTCAAACATTTTCAACAAAAAAAAAAAAATATTGTAATTATCCATTTTCTCCAGATTTCAAAAATTTAATTCGAAAATAATTAAAATTTTATACAAAAATTATTTTAACAATTTAGAAAAAAAAGAATGCTATAAAAAGGAAATTTTCATACTAGAAATTTTTGAAATGTATGAAAAACTTGCTACTTAATTTTTGGATAATTAAAAAAAAAAAAAAAAAATTTTACATTTTAATATTAAATAATATATTAAGTTTCTGTAAATAATATCATGTATGAAAATTTCGCGTTATAACACACTAAATTGTAAAATACTTTTATTAAAATCAATTTGCTTTTTATAAAAAAAAAATTCCATCGGAAAGTGCACCTATTGAAAATACAAAATAGTTTCTAAAAGAAAAAAATTCCAACAAGAACGTTAACCTTCTTTTTTAAATATTATTTATCATTTTTCGTCACATATAAAGAGTATGAAAAAAATATTTTTCATATAAATTTTATTTTCAACTTAATTTTCTAGTGAAAGAGCTTTTATCAACAAAGAACTAGTGGTGCACTCCCATAGGACCTCTTTCCGGTTTTAATGAGGTATATATGCATTTTGCCATATATATATATATATATTATATATGTATATATGTTGGCATAATGTGAGAACTAGAACTTGGAAACCGGAAGTCAAAGTAATAATTGCTCGACACTCGGTCCGCTGTGCCAATGTTTAATTGTGTTTGATTTTCTCAAAAGAAATTTTAATATACACGCGTTGAGTTGATCTCTCTCTACATATATATATAGAGAGGATATGTGTGACAAATTCACACGGCTGATAAAAAGCAACTGCAAAATTGATGCCACAAGGGAAAAATGCTTTGGAGAACCAAATTCAAAACTTTTTATTTAAGTGCTTTACTCACGGGAAATTCATGCTTTTATATTCTCAAATAAAAAGATGTTTTCTCTAATGAAAAAATTTTCAAATTCCAATATAAATTCCATAGCGCGTTTATTTTTCTTTATTTATTTTTTTTTTCATTTTTTTGATTCGATATCGCAAAATAATTGAATAATTAAATTGTGATTGAATTCATTTTTTCCGATTACTTACATTGAATATTTTCATTATACAATTATTTTTTTCATAATAAAATTTTATTGAGAAAATAAATTTTTTTTTTCTATAATAGAAATAATGTTTTAAAGTTATTTGAAATTATATTCTAAACTATATAATGAGAAAAATTTGTTTTTTGGTTCATCAAAGAATACCTGTTGGCATTATTATTTTCTGTGCATGATCATTGTTCAGTAAATCTGCGATATGAAAATTTGAATGCTTTTTTAATTAAAAAATATGAAATTTTTTTTTCGTGTTTAATAAGCAATTTCACTTTCTTTTTGGCGATTAATAATTAATTTTCATTGTATTTGACATTGTTATTTAAAAAAAAGGTGAAATGTAAATTTAATGCTTAATTTAATATGCTTTAATTTTTTTTTATATAATCATAAGTTTAATTATAAACAAAATTATAAATAATTAAATTTAACTGTAAATACAATTAGTTTTAATTGTAAGAATAATAAACTTTAATTGCAAAGCGCAATAAAATTTAATTACAAGATAAAATATTAGTTAATAAAACATATATAGTAAATTCAATTTTGAAAATATGTGTGTTAATGAAATCCCATGTGAAAAATACTACAAAAAGCATTTCTTTTTCTTTTATATGTAAATTAGGAATAAAATAATAATTTCAAATAAAAAAAAAAAAAAAATTGTATTAAATTTATTTAATAAAATTTTCAACATGTCGTGAACATAAAAATTTTAAATCAACATGAGATTACATCTGAAATATTGTCATTTCTACAAAAGCATCACTTTACGACTTACCCTCTTATAAATATTGTAAAAAATTTCATAATGTCACTGCTATACATATATATATCGAAAAATACTGACATCTGCGCAAGCATTTTCGATGCCAATCTCAATTTAAAAAATAAATAAGTCACTTTACTTATTTATTTAAATAAAGTTCTAAATTCTTAAAAAAAAGAAATTAAAGGCGTTTTGTTTTAGTAATTACATATTTTTTGTTTAAAATTCAATAAGCTTTTTTTTATTATATTTTATTAAAATAATTTGTAAAATACTATCGAATTCAAAAATTGCAGGCAAAAAATTGTTTGATTATTTTAATTAATATTGTATAATTAATTTTAGTGAAGAATTTTAATTAGACGAGTCAGAATTTTAGACTATTGAAAAAAAAATTAATTATTAAATAACTACACTGAAAGAAATTAATTAATAAATTATTCGTCAAAAGCAGGCGAAAATTTTGAAATATTAACACATATATATATTTATTTATTTATTAAACAGAATATATTAAATATTTAAAAAATTTTAATAACATTTAGCAATTATTATTTCGATTGATTATCAAGAAAAATAATAATAGTAATTTTTATTATTATTATTTTTATTAAAAACAACTTCAAAAAGGTGATAATCTAACTTAATTTTTTTTTGTGAAATATTTTAGTAATTATTAAAATCAAATTACGATTGGCCCAGCAATAGTTAAATGTCGTCAACATTTGCAATTTCCCATAGGATATTTCAGTAATTAAGTTTATTATAACTAATTCCTTTCAGTGCAGTTAACTGTAAATACATAAAAAATTTAAATATTCTTTTAATTATAACTAAATTTAACCAATCTAACTTTAAACGTTATTTAATTTAAAATTAAAAAAAAACGTTCTTTAATTCATTCTTCTTTGTGAATTAAAAAAAAAAATTTTTTTAATAATAATTAAAATTATAATAATAATTATTATAATTAAAATTTCTTTTATACCTCCAATATGATTCCAATAAAGTGAAAAAAAATGATTTAAATAATCAGTTACTATTATTATCAAATAAATATTTACTTGAACCAAATAATTTTTATTTCATTATTATTATTATTTAATTCTAATTGTTTCTATAATAGAAGCAAATACCATTTAATTGACTCGTATAATAATTATTTAATTAAAAGAAACCCCTTTATTGTTTCATTTAAACCAATATCAATTTAATAATTGCCATGGAATATTTTGATCATATATTTTTTTTATTAATCAAAATTTTTTAATTTTAATTGTTTTTATCTATCAACACTTTAATTAATTAAAAGAAAATAATCAAACTCATATATGTAATCTGCAATAACAATCGAAAATTCGAAAACAGAGGAACAATTTTAATTATTTAAAAAACCTCAATTGTTTAATTTAAATAAAATACACATTTAATAATCCAGATGTAATGGATTTTTGTAATAATTAACAAAATTCCAAACAAAAATTTTGGAAAATTTTAAACTTTATAAGAAATAGTTTTATTAATTGATAACCAAACAATTTTTTGTAAATTCCAAATAAATAAATAAATAAATAAATAAATTAACTATTTTTATATTTAGTCATTTTTTTTTTTTTTTTTTTTGAAAAAAAAGAACTAACAATCATTGCTATTAACAGTGAATCGTGAATGATAAGTGCCATGCAATCGAGCAGTGATTAAATATTATTTTATCACTCTTTTTATTTTTTATTTTTCTTTGTAAAACAGTGACATTAAAAACGAATTTTTTTTTGAAAATTTCATTTCGCAGATTTCTGAATTAGCTGAAAGAGATTTTTTTTTACACAAGGCACGAAGCAAATCTA
Source organism: Leptopilina boulardi (assembly GCF_019393585.1). Lineage (NCBI taxonomy): Eukaryota > Metazoa > Arthropoda > Insecta > Hymenoptera > Figitidae > Leptopilina > Leptopilina boulardi. The sequence goes on along the minus strand of NW_026137655.1, from coordinate 372,818 downwards.
TTTTGTATATATATATAATAATTATATTATATGATATAATATTTCTCATTAGAGAGAAGAGTGTACGTGTTACATATACACTTGCGTATATATGAAAATTTTGCACAGTGCTCAACTACAAACTACAGATATTTATATATATATGTATTATATATATATATATATATATATATATATATGTATTATATATATATATATATATATACATATACACACACACAATGCGGTTGCGTGGTTTTTACGCTCGATTAATTAAATTAGCAGTGAAGACCGAACGAACGAGCAATGCACGAATTACGAGCTTATGGTGGGGACGAAATACTCATTGCATAAGTGATGAAAATTAATGATGGTGTTAATGAAATAGTGAGAGAGGGTGTGACATATATATATATATAGAAAGAGAAAAAGTGGATAGAGGAGAAAAGAGAAGAGAGTGAATGGATGAGGGATGAGTTTTGTGGGTGCGGAGTCAATAGTAGAGCGACGGTAGACATGTGCTCCATGCAAAATCGTGGTTCCGAGCTCAGACATAATCACATGGTCCCTGCTTTGACTGGAGGATGTTATTGTGTGTGTAAAGTATTATTTGAGTTTTCTGTCTTTTTTTTTTTTCATTATTTGCCAGGGTCATTTCTTCACTTCTCAGTAATCTTCTCTAATTATTACTTTTTTTTTTGTTTTTCATTTTCCTAATTGTGAGCTAAGTTTTCCTACAAGCTTTGTTTTTTATTTTCCTAATTGTAAATTTTTAGGTTTTCCTACAATCTTTGTTTTTCATTTTCCTAATTGTAATTTTGTAAGTTTTCCTGTAATCTTTTTTTTTTCAAATCCATTGAGCTTTGTTGTTATCTACTGAGCATTGTTGTGATCTATTGAGCTTCTGTTGTGTTCCATTGAGTTTTGTTAATTTTATTGAATTTTCTTTCAATTTTTTTTTTTCAACTTTTTGTCTATTTATATTGAGATTTTTCAAAAAAAAAAAGCTTTATTAAATTCTATTGAATTTTTTTGTTTTGTTGAGTTTCAAATTTAATTTTTAAATAAAAATAAAATAAAAAAAATATTTCAAAGAATTTAAATATTTTTAATATACTTTAAATTTACTTTTTATTTCAATTCTTTTTGTTTAAAAAAAAACTTTCTTTTTAAGACATAAGTTTCAATTTTTGTGAAAAATTTAAAAAAAAAGAAGTCTTTGTGGTTGAAACTACTTGCGGGGAAATTTTTTGATGACAGCGGTGGGATTTTTAAGGTAATTCAGTAGAATGTTTAAAAATCCCACCGCTGTCACCAAAAAATTGTTCAAATTTTCTAATCTCAAACTAAAGTTATTATAGAACTATATATGGATTTAATTTGTTTAAATTTATTTTATTTCAAATGATTATTATTTAATCAAAATTTATTTAATTTAAAATTGATACAATTTCATTTCATTAATTAAAAATTAATTTCAGAAAAATAACTTCCTTTTTACTTTCCATAAAGACTTCGTTCTTTTTTTTTTGATTCTATAAAAATTTTGTAGCTTTCTATGTTTTTTTTTTTTTTTTTTTTTTTTTTTAATGCAACAATAGTTTTGTAAGATTCTATTATGAGTGCTTCTTGTTTTTTTTTCTCACTATTATCTAATTGATTGAATGTGAAAAACATTTTTTATTTTTTTGGACGAACGTCATAAGCTCGTTTCGTTTCGTGAAGCACGGGAAAGCAAAAAACACCGACAAGCGACATTGATCCACGACAGCGTTGGTTAAATGGTTCTTTCTATATAGTGTTTATAACAATTACGCGTGTAGCACAAAGAGGTGAATATTGTCGATATATTTATATAAAAATGTGTGAATATTTATATGTATGTGTATGTAATAAATATAAATATAAACACACATATGTATACATATATACCGACGTGCAGAATTTGCACTCATCACAAAACATGGTAGACAAGAGCCGTACGATTTTTTTTTTATTTTTTTTTTTTTTTAGGGGAAGCAAAGAGAGGCACGAAATGCGACGCGAACGAATTGAATATTTAATATAGTGTGAGGCCTGACGAGCTTTGCGACTTTAACGAGCATATCAATGTTTCCTCATGGGAAAACTCGTGCCAGATGCTATATACGAAATGAAAAAAAGAAAAATAAAATAATAATAATAATAATATGAGAAAATGCAGATTTGGATATATATTATATTGGCTATTTCAAAATAAAGTGTTTCCTTCATTGCCTCTTGAAGTTGAGACGGGAAATGTACGGAGAAACTTTTAATAAACAAAAATTGATCAGTAGATAAAAATTTTTTAATTTTAGTTACCTACTTTTTATTAACATTTTTGTTCAAATATTTGAATTTCCTCCACTTTTTTTTTTACATTTTCTTTAAAATTATTTATTTTATATCTAATTATATAATTTTTAATACAGTAAAATTTGAAATTTTTTAAAATAAAATAATTATTTAAAAAAAAGTAAATTTTTTTTTTTTTTTGTCACAGAGAATTAATTAAAAAAATACTTGTGCTCTCGAGTTTGAAAATTATTTAAAAATACACTTGACTTTTTACGATCGATTTTCCTAAGGAAAGTTTCATGACATTTTTTTTTTTGTACCTATTTTTTTTCTGCACGTTACTTTTTCCAATTTTACTTTATTGAGAATTTTTTTTTCTTTTTCTTTTTTTAACACCTCATATAACAGTTTTTAATAGCTGCAACCAGAAAGATGGGGTTTTTATGAACCTGACAAGATGCCAGAGTGCATAACACTGAAATGAATTAATGAATTTTTTAAAATATGAATTTTTATTGTGTTTTCTGAATGTTTGAAAATTTTTTGTTTGAAAAAGAAATTTTTATTTTTCTAATGAAATTTTTATTTTTTTTTTTGATAGATAAGGAAGAAAAAGATTTCCTTTGTAATCTAATAAAGAAAAATAAGATAAATAGTTTGTGAAGAAAACAAATTTTTTTTTTTTAGTAAAATATTTATATATAGAAAAAGCTCGTAGATTCTTTTCAGTGTTGTAAATCATAAAATAGAATATATAAAATTATATTGCAAACGAAAGTAAATTTTATCACAATATTGAAGTTTTTTGCGTTCTCAATATTTTTTTTAGTGAAAAAGAAAAAATTTTTTTTTCCTAAATTGAAAAATATTTTCACAAAACCTATTAATTTTATTATATATATATATATATATATTTTTTTTTTTTATGGTATGGCGCACGTTATTCTTTAAAGAGAATATATTCTACTCGACAATTTTATATATATGGAATATTCCACCAAGGGATTAAATTATATTTTAAAGTTACTCTTCCTGAATTAATTGATAAATTTACCGCAAAAAAAAAAAAAATATTGTCGATTCGTTGAAAAAAAATATTTATTTTCAATTTTTCTGCTATATCAGCTATTTTATTCATTCGTATTTTGAAAAACTGTTATTACAAATGGTGTTATAAAAAATAATTCCCAAAAATATTTTAATTAAAAATGATTTTCACATTGAGGATAATTTTTTTTTTTCTCTCTTTTTCTTTAATTAAATTTTGAAAATAAATTTATCGCTAGTACTCAGTAAAATTATTAATATACGAAACGTTGAGAGGATAATTTTGTCGAATCACTATCCAGATTGTCGTAAAATTTAATTATTTTAGCGTCAATTATCTCCTTTTCTTACAGTGTGTGTGTGTGTAAGTGGAATTTGGTGAATTTTGTGTATGTGAAATTTCGAAAACATGATGTTATAATATAATTTGACAATTAAAATTTATTTGATTATAAAAGATCTTAATTTAAAGTCTTAAATGTATGTCTTAACATTTACTAGGTTTATTTATTTTTCAGTTTATTAATCTAAAATTTTTTAAATTAAATAATATTACGTTAATTATTTTTATTTTAGATAATTACTATTTTTTTCAATATTTATTTTTACATCTAATTTTTGTATTTGCTTTTATGTGGGATCCTCTTTAAATTTGAATTAATAAAAATTTTAACTGATTTTTTTTTTTGAAGTAATTTTTTTATTTGAAACAAATAAATATTTATTTGTCTCTGAAATTAATTTTTTTTTCTCTGGGATGTATAAACTGAAATGAAATAATTTTTTTTTGTAAATATAAATTACTAGTAAAATCTAAATTGTCCGAAACTTTTGCTTCGAAAATAGAAAAAATTCCTTCTAAAATAGTAAAGTTTATTTAATAAAGTTTATATTTACTATCCGAATATGGTAATTTTTACTATTTTCGGAGCAAAAGTTATTAGAAATTTTGGATTTACTTTGTAATTAGTAAAAATTAGTTTATTTTTCTTTTCGATTTTTCCTGGTGTAATTTTTTTTCAAAATTTACTTTTATGAGATAATAAATTAATAAAAAATTAATAATAAATTAATAATAAATTAATAATAAATTAATAATAAATTAATAATAAATAAATTTAAAAACTAATATGAAAATCTTTATAAAATAGAAAATATATCAAAAATATTCGCGAAAAATTTATTCACATAAATCTGAAATAAAAATTCAAAACGAAATAATTCACGTGCTTTTAAAACAAGTAAATCTTAATTTCAAACATTCTTTGCTTTCGGTGAAGATGAACAATTTATTTTTATGTTTCCACATATCTGTCTGTGTGTGTGAGGTCATGGATTGTATTCTCAATACGTGTTTCAGACTAAAATGAATTTATCATTCCGAGGTTTACAGTATACAGTAAATATCTAGACGGAAATGTCTGGGGAATGAGCCGGCAAACTGGATAGCGAACGACAAGTTAGATGACTCTTGATTCCAAGCGTATATACTGTATAGCTGACGCGATCAGACCCCCCTCAAAAAAAAAAAAAAAAAAAAAAACCGAACTCAAGGCTCGTAAACTGCAACTCTCTTTTCCCCCAATGTACTTTTCCTTCTCGTTTCGACATTCTCCTAGGTTTCTGATAAATATTCAAAGAAAAAAAAAAAAGTGGAAGGTTTATAGCGTTCCCACGGGCGATCCATCGCAGATTTCCCGCCTCGATCGGAAAACCGATCCCCAAGACGGACATGCGATCACGTTCGTGCCTCTCTTTTTTTTTTGCTTTTTCACCCCCTCCCTTTCTGATAAAAGTAACTTGTCTCTGGCTTCTTCATCTTATCATCATTATTACCTCTCTCAAGCTACCAAGCGTGTAAAGGACTATCTATAGAGCTTTGCTAGTGTGTTGCGTTCTTGTGTGGGATAAAGAAAAAAAGCCGGGCCAATCAACAAGAGGATATATCGATAGTGATGTTGGATTTTGAAAAAAAAAAAAAAATAAAAAAAATTCTCAATATCCAACATTACTGACGATATTTTCCTGGTTATTATTATTTTTTTTTTCAAGGGTGATATAGGGGGGGGGGGGAGGGAATGTTGATAAGCCCGTGGGATATAATATATATATATATATATAGGAAAAAAAAAAAAAAACGGTGCTTTGCGTGTTTATTATTTTTTTTTTTTTCTTTCTTTTCTTAGCGTGTTTGTATGTTTGTCTTTGGAGACAGTAGTGTACCTGGTTGCCGTCGTAGGTCCAGGATCCGAACTTCATGTCACAGTGTTGGTCGTCAAAGGGGAACCAAGTGATGTCTATCTTGCATGTGCTCTTGAAGATGCCCGGAGGGACGTACAGGCAACTGCCGTTATGCGTGACCACCACGTTTGTTTGGAACGTCCCGTCGAAACCCTCATCCGCACTAACGTTTCATCATGTATATGTATGTTTTGTGTTTCTTTTTTTTTTTTTTTAGTACAACTTACACATATACTTAAAATTTTTTTTTTTTCCACTCTATTTTTTAATTTTTTCTATTCAATAGAATCATTTCATAATTATTAGAATTTCAAGTCCAATTGATATTTTCAATAACAGTGGGTGATCGAACACGAAAATATTGAATTTTTTTTTTATTTTCAAATATTAAAATTTATTTTTTTTGTATATTTACAAATTATCTTTTATAATTTTTTTTTTTGCAATTCTTTTGCCCGCTAATTACTCTAATTAAACTTCTTTCTAATTACATTGACATAATAATTTTGAATCAATTATTTAATTAAAAAAAATTCCTTTTTAATTAAATTTTCAATTAATAAATCCCTTGGTTATTTCTTATTGTTTCCTTTAATATTTCATTAATTGCGCTAATATTCCAGTTTCATTATAATAATTATAGTGAATGTATATAATTTACTCACTGAACAATCTCTTCCAAATGAACTTTAATGAAAAATTCTTTAATTAGTTCTTCTTTGAATAATTTCTTCGATTAGAAAATTTTTGTTTTTTGTTCATTATATATTTCAAAAAGATATTTATATGCTATAATTACATATTAATTACATATACTATTTACTTTATTATTTTATAATTATTGCAATAAATAATTTTTTGCAGTTAAGTGCAAAAGCATAAGAAAAAGTAAATAATTCCTTCAGTTTATGATAAAAATTATTTATTCCTTACAAAATTATTTATAAAAATTCTTTATAAAATTATTTTTAAAAATTATTTGTAAAAATTATTTGTAAAAATTATTTGTAAAAATTATTTGTAAAAATTATTTGTAAAAATTATTTGTAAAAATTATTTGTAAAAATTATTTATAAAATTATTAATGATAAATTATTTCAATTGAAAATATTATAATGATGAAATAGAAAAATTACATATTGGTTGTTTTTTTCATGTTCGATCAACACTGTTATTATTATTAAGTATTTATTGTGAGAAAGATAAATTTTATTTTAAGACATTTTGTTTTTAAATTTAAAAATTTAGTTTCAGTTTAGCGTAACGGTTATTAATTCTAATTATATTGAGAAAGAATATATGCGATATTATTGTATATATATATATATTTTTTTTTACGTGTATTATATTAGCGTATATCGTTTAGAAATAATTATTTAGCAAAATATTTATCGATAATAAATTAAATTATTTACAAAAAATTTATTTATATACATTGTATCGTTTAAATGAATTAATTGAAAATTTTGTTTAAATTTTCTTCTTTTATTTTAATCGAACGAATTAGAATAAATTTTCTTTTTTTAAATCGCTTATATATATATATATTAATAATTAAGAAATAAAAATCAGTGTTAAATTAAAAGATCATTAGAAGAGAGATATAAAGTGTCAATTAAAATTTTCAAATTGAATTCTATGTGCGATTATTATTATAGGTTGGAAAATATATTTGCTAGCTCGATATAGAATATAGTTGGTATAAATAAATTTCGATAAATAATTAACAATATATAATGATAATTATTATCAGTATTATCAATTATAAATAAAAAAATAAAGAAATAAAAATCAGTAATTATAAAACTTTGTAATAAAATAAATCGATGTATCTTTAAAAAAAATAGTTTAGTGAAAAAAATTATTATCAAATTGTAAAATATAATTATCAGTGGAAATTATCAAATTATATCAATATGTTAATAAAAATAGTGATTATACAATTTATTGATGAATTTGAATTTGATAAGTATCATTTTGCACATATCCTTTTGTTGCACATATATATGATGAATTATAATAAAGGTTTTGTAATTTTCAATGGATATGATCTCAATGCATCTCGTTAAATATTCAAAATATGTTCTCTCTCTCTCATTAAACAATAAATATCAATCTGTACGAGTATTATATAATAATAATGGATTCATCGTTCATTATTTATACCTATATTAACCTAAATTTTCTAAAAGTTTTTAACTCCTCTTCTTTTTTTTTTTTGAATCATAAAAAAAGAATCACCAACTTTTTCTTTCTCTAAAGTGTCTTAAAATCATTTCAACTGGTTTATAGTTATATGACATAATTTCTAAGAGGATTACGTCACACTAAGTAGACATTTATTAAAAAGAGAGAGAGAGAGAAAAAAAATCGAATAAATTTGTAAAAAAAAAAATTAATAATTTGCGATAAAAATAAATAAGTAATTTTTATACTTTAAAAATATATTGTAAATATTTTCGAGTAACTTTTTTCTTTTTTATATTCTATAAATCGTCTTATTCAAAGACTTGGAAATTTTCAAAAAAATACTATTGTACAACAAAAGGAAAAAAGTGCAACAGTTTCATTAAATTCAGTACTTGAGACTGTGACATTTGCGGTCCTTCAGGCTAACTAAATAAGTAATGCAGTCCTTGAGGGTAACTTGGCAATTCTTTTTAACGAGACATTGTTTCTAAAAGAGATCAACTTGCTCCCATTTTTACAACACTTTTTTCCACATGTATTTTATTTTAAAAAAATATTTAAAATTTAGTTTTTTCTTTATTAATATTCAATATTTCAATAAAAAAAATTTTTTTTTCGAAATTTTTTCAATGAATACTAAATAAAATTTTATTAAAATGTTTGTAATATTTTGTCTATTTTCTTTTCTTTTTTTTTTTTTTTTTATTTTTATAAGGAGGGGCACCAGTTCGTGCAATTCATGAATTGTAAGAAACGCTTGTGTTGATTGTTCCGTACGAACAATGCCGATGCACAGTGCCATTGTTTCCATACTTTTGGATAAATTCTGTTTTTAAGTGGGCTACATTTTCTGGTGCTATCCTACTCACTCAACAAGTGATTCAAAGAAATACCCCCTTTTGTTTGACAACATACCAAAAGAAAAATGGTTCATTTTTTTTTTTTTTCAAAAAGTCTTCTTGAGTAATTATTACAGTTCCTTGAATTTCAATTGTACAACACTTTAAGAACAATATTTGCCTTTTATATAATTTTAAAAGAGAAACAAGTTTCTAATTGTACGAATTTTTTTTTCTCGCGAAATAAAATTTTTTTTAAATCTTTATTACTTTATTTTATAAATTGATTTTGAAAACAAAGTTACTTTTAGTGATTGTAAAAATTTATTTTTATATTTACTAAATTTATCCATTTTCAAATATATAGAAGAAATTAAATGTCAAATCAAAGACAACCTTTAACTTATGTAAAAATTTTATCAAGTCTAAAAATTAATTTCCATGATTATTTTAACAATTTTTAATTTAGAGAGAAAAAAAATAGAATTATTACTTTTCAATTAAATCAAAACTATTTTTACAATCCTTAATTTAGAAAGAAAAAAAAATTTTTTTTAGAAAAAAGAAAGTTCATGGTAACAATTATTGATTGTTTCTTTAAAAATATTTTCAGTGTCAAAAATTTTCTATTTTGAAATACTTTTTTTCTACTGTCTTAAACACTTTTTTTTTTTTTTTTGTTCTAAGTTTATATTTAATCGGCTTAAAACTTGGAAAAGTGTTCTAAAAAATTAAATTGCCCTCCTTTGACAAATGTGCAATTATAATTGCCGTAACGTGAATAATCATGCACGAAAGAACACATATTATATATGGCTTGAAATCTCGCGACGTCAAAGTAGAATTTGAAATTTTCATTCCCGCGTCATATAAACTCGACAAACTTTTGCATTTCCCCCTCCACATACACTAATGGAGTACTCGCAAACTTTCCCGAGACTCATAACTCATAAGAATTAATCCCCGTTTTATCGAAAAACAATTTTAGCTGTTCTAGATCGTCCTTCCAGTCATGTAAAATAATAAAAAAAAAAAAAAAACTACTTTCTGTATTTTGCAAATAAATCTTTAAAAAAAAAAAAAAAAAAAAAAAAAAAAAACATCTGTGTTCAGTAGATAGGTACATTAAAGAAATTTTTTTTTTTTTTTTGAAAAAACTATAAACAAAAAATTTTAACAATTTTTCAAAACAATTCCTTCATAATTTATACCAAGTTTTCTCATAAAAAATTCATGTTTCATTAAAGTTGTTAAATCTTTATGAAGAATATTCATGAAAAACTTTTTTCAATGAAAGTACTTGAAATACTTAAAGACCTATTTTCATTTGACCTACTGATTTTTTTTTTTAAATCATATATTCTATATCTAGCGAAGCATATTTCCAACCTTTTTTTTTTGTGAAATTTAAATTTATTTTAACTAAAAGTTGTTGCTATTTTTTTTTCGCATGTTATTCCTAAAAGCCTAAATTCCTGCCTAACGTTGCCACGAGTGCTTGAATTTTTGAATAGGATAATATATACATATATTAATATTTTTATCCTGATGATACGTCCCATATATAATTATAATAATAATAATAAAAATAATAGTAGTAATAATAATAATAATCAAGGTAAAAAATCCGATAAATAAACGCGTTTCGCGCCTAATCGCGAATTTTTCAAAAAAAGGACATTATATTTATGGATTTTAGGGTGATATTAGATTATTATAATTAGAGTTTCATTATAAAAAGTTTTTGATTTAATTAGCTCTTTGTTTAGAGTCTGGCGGTTACGGTTTCATCCACTGAGCCACGAAACCCGCTTCCCCCTATTATTTCCCCCTTATTGTGATCAACATCTCTCCTTTCTCTCTCACTTTCTTCTTCTTCTTCTTCATCTTCTTCTTCGTCTTCATCTTCATCCTCTATCCTTTGTTTCGAAAACTTCTCATCAAACAATAGTCTTTGAAACTTGGAAATTTAACGTGAATCTTAGTGAATTGAGATTGCATTCCTCAACCACAGTCTTTTCTCAAAAACTATTTCCAATATGTGTTTATAAGTTTTCATTTAATTTCAAAAATTTTCGTCAATCTTTTTTTTTTCATAATAATTCAAGTCCAAAAAAAATAAATTGAAAAAGAAACTAAATTTTCAAAAATTTTTAATTAATTAAAAAAATTTGTTTTTACAAAAAAAAAAATTTTTATTAGAAGAAATTTGTTTTTTTTTTGAAAGGAGAGAGAATTTTGAAAGCGGGTACCGAGCTCAGTACAGAGGTAGCCCGCAGTAACGGGGTGGCCTGACGTCGTTTCTTAATTAATTATTTACATAGTTATTAAGCCATGCTCGCTTTAAACTGTGATCGCATCGCAATCGAAAGGACAAAAGAGATTGCTCGTAAATTAAAAGCCTTGTTTCATTTATTGCCATTGAACTCGAAACTCTCTCCACGTACTAAGCAATAAACCTCGATTCACTGACTATATGGTATTTTTATTACGAACGAGGAAGGGAAAAAATCTCGAAAAGAACGAAAAAAAAAGAGTACACTGAAAAAAAAAAAATTTATTTGATTCAAATATCGGTGTATTTGGTTATTATCAAATAAATATTTACTTGAATCAAATATTTCAGTATTTGAAGCAAATATCATTTATTTGATTCAAATAAGAAATATTTGATTCAAGTAAATATTTATTTGATAATAACCAAATACACCGGTATTTGATTTTTTTTCAGTGTATAATACACTTTCAAAAAAAAAAAAAATTCGATTTAAATAATTGCTTATTTGATAATAGTCAAGTGACTATTTATTGTCAAATAAATATTTATTTGTATCTAATAATTTTTTATTTTTATCAAATAATTATTTATTTGTTTGAAAAAAAATTTATTTCCAACAAATAATTATTTATTTGTAATTTTATTAGCTTTTAAAAAAAAGATGTAAAAAAAGAATTTACGTTCAGAATTTCTTTTCAAACATAAAATAGAGACAATTTGATAATTACTTCTTCCGAAGAAGACAGCAAAAAAAAAAAAGAAAAAAAAAACAGAATCAACACTATAAAAACCAAAGTAATTTGATACTATTAACAATTAATTTCATCCCTCTGTTAATTTTGATCTTTCTCTTTAATTTATCCCCCCAGTTAATTTTATTTCCTTTGGTTATTATACTCGGCCTGTTAATTGAAATTAAATTTTATTATCGTAAAATGAACGAAAAACGAGGGGAAATGAGAAAATTATAAAAAGCTCTTTACAGTTTGAATATTATGTCTGTATATATGTAATTTTATACACTGAGAAAAATGTTTAGTTTAGGTCAACACCAAAATTTGGTTGGGCCAACAAAAAAATTTTGTTGGTATTTAAGCAACCAAACTATTTGTTTGAGTCAACCAAAAAATTTGGTTGGAATTTAAAAATGTCCAACCAAATAGTTTTGTTGGCCTAACCAAATGTTTGGTTACAACTTTGTTTAAGCCAACCAAAATTTGGTTACAAGAACCAAAATTGCCTAATTAAACAATTTTGTTGCAAAAACTAAATTTTTTTTCTCAGTGTATACAACAATAATAATAATAATAATAATAATAATAATAATAATAATAATAATAATAATAAGAATGGAGAAATGAATAAGTGGAAAAAGGGATTTAGAAAATTAAGGAAAGTATATATATATATACAATTTTATACATTGCTGCACCAAAAACTGTATTTTATGAGGCTGCAGAGCTTTTACGATGTCTTGTATAGAAATTCAAAACCATTTTGTAACATTATTATGATCCCTAGCTATGTATATGTATATATTGAAGTATATCGGTATAATAATAATAATAATAATAATAAAAAAAAAAATAAAAACCCTCGCGATATGCTGAAAGTTGAATGCACATTTCTTTTGAAGCAGAATAAAAGGATATTCACAACAATATATGATGGATCTTTTTTGATGACCCAAGAAAAATAGTTGTGAGAAAGAAGGAGATATTTGTGCCAAAGATAGGAAAAAGAGGAGAGAGAGAGAGAGGTGTTGAATATAATCAAGAGGAAAATCTGTTCAACTTTGAAGCCTTTGGCGAGACATTCTCACATATATATATATATATATATCTCCATTATACTAATTTTCACATATAGCCATATATATATATATAGCTATGGAATATGTCGCCTTGCAACAGGTTGAGTGATCAAATCATAAATGATGAAATACGGCAAATCATGTGATTGCGTGTAATACGTTTGTACTATATGGACACAGGGAATAACCGCTAATTTAACAAACTAATTAACTATATATTGATTTTATTATTATAGTGTGGTTTTCAAAAAAAAAAAAATAGTTTTTTTCAATTAAAAATATTTTGGTGCAGCTATTTTTTTTTGTGAAAAATTAAGAACAAACTACAGCATTTTAAAAAATTTTCCATTTTCTTACATTTCTTTCTCTATTTTTTGAAAACAAATTTATTGTGTAAATTAGATTTTCCAGGATTTTTTTTAATGTATTTCAATGTCATTTGCAAATATTGTATTACTCTACAAAGTACAAATATTGAATAAATTAAAACAAAATCAGTCAATATCGACAGGCGAAAAAGAACTGACAAGTTAATTTAGACCTGCTTATCAAATATTTTCTACATTTATTTTTAATTATCGTATAAAAAAAAGTTTTACTACAAAATATTGTACAGTGAATTTAATTTATAAATTGGAATAACAATTGTTTATATTTTTATTTATAAATATTAAAATTAATGGTAATAATTTTGATATGTGAAAAGTAATTGTTAAAAATTTCAATTATTAAAATGTAAGTACAATCTGTCTGACTCAAACTAATTGGTACCATTGAAATCTTGTTTACCAGAATTTAATTCGTTTTGTCTGACTGATATTGACTTGTACTACTGCAAACTATTTTTTTGCGCCTTGTCTGACTGAAACTTACTTATACTACTAAAAAATTTATTTACTTAAATGTAGTACATTGTCTGACTGAAAGTAAATTGTACTACTGAAAACTAAATTTTTTCTTTTTACTACTTTCTGCCTGACTAAAACTGACTTGTACTACTGAAAACTGAACTATTTATTACCTTCTGTCTAACTAAACCCAACTTGTACTACTGAAAACTAAATTATTGTAAACTGACTAGTACCACTAAAAATTAAATTTCTAGTTTTTATTAAGTTGTGTCTGATTAAAATTGAATTATACTACTGAAAACTGAATTTCAGTTATTTTTTATATTCTCTCTGACACCCATTTACTTGTACTACTGAAAACTGAACTTTTAGTATTTATTAAGTTCTGCCTGACTAAAACTGACTTGTACTACTGAAAACTGAACTTCTAGTATTTATTACCTTTTGTCTAACTAAACCCAACTTGTACTACTGAAAACTGAATTACTGTAAACTGACTAGTACCACTAAAAATTAAATTTCTAGTTTTTATTAAGTTGTGTCTGATTAAAATTGAATTATACTACTGAAAACTGAATTTCAGTTATTTTTTATATTCTCTCTGACACCCATTTACTTGTACTACTGAAAACTGAACTTTTAGTATTTATTAAGTTCTGCCTGACTAAAACTGACTTGTACTACTGAAAACTGAACTTCTAGTATTTATTACCTTTTGTCTAACTAAACCCAACTTGTACTACTGAAAACTGAATTACTGTAAACTGACTAGTACCACTAAAAATTAAATTTCTAGTTTTTATTAAGTTGTGTCTGACTAAAAGTGATTTGTACTACTGAAAACTAAATATCTAGTTTTTATTAATTTTTGTCTGGCCTAACCTTAATTTTACTACTGAAAACTAAATTTCTCGCCAAAACTGACTTGTACTACTAAAATTGATTTAATTAATTGCGTCTGACTAAAACAGACTTACACTACTGAAAACTAATTTCTCTTTTTCAGAAAAAAATCATTTGTCTTATTCTCCATTTTTTTTTTTTTATTATTATTTATTATTTCCAATCACCAATTAATGAATTCTCTTTGGTAAATATTTTAATGCGTTTGGAAAAAATGGTATATATAACTTTTTTTTTTTTTTTTTTTAATAATAATTGAACATAATTTATTATCAATGAACTTATTTCCCCGCAAAACAGTTTGAAAGCACGTAACCCTGAACCGAAGTTGGAATGTAAGGACTATCTTGGGAATTTCAAGAGTTTGTTGGATCATTGTACTTAGTTCTCTCTCTCTCTCTCTCCCTCTCTCTCTTTTACACAGAGAGAAAGGGAGAGAGTCCAAGGAGGAAATTTCTCGACGAGACTTTAATTAATTGGTACGATCTCGTGCACTTTACAACGTCAGCCGCGTGTGCAGTTTCAGTTGAAATTCTCGAGAATCGTGTGGACCTCGCGTTAGTCTTTAGCTAGCCAACTTGGTCAGTTTAGTTATAGATGATTCTGTTGAGTAATTTTCCTCTCCCTTGATACAGTTCAAAAACTTCTCTTTGTCTTTCTCTTCAACTTTATATATTATGCCATTTCTCTTTGCCCTGAGTAAAATTTTCTTCAATTTAAGAAAAAAAATTTCGATTATATAATATATAATATATAATATATAATATATAATATATAATATATAATATATAATATATAATATATAATATATAATATATAATATAATCCTTATAAAAAATTGACTACTGGCACAGTATTGGCGCGATACTGGTACCAGTACCACGCCAGTAGTAAACTCCGGAAATTTTTGATAGGGATATAATATAATTTATAATTATATAATCTTTTTTTTTATATAATATTAAATTTTTAGACACAATTTTTTTTTTGCCCAGCAAGCAAAATTTCCTGACTTTTTCAGGTTTTTAGAAAGCGTAGCAAGTCTAACTTTATTCGAGAGTCTCAATTTTATCCTATTTTTTTTTTTTTTTTTTTTTGATACTATATTATCGTCTTCATTTATGTCACGACACATCACATGTGTGCCCCTCTCATTTCCATCGGTATCGAATCAGCCGAGAACTCACTCGACTGGAACTGGCATTAAATTGGCTATAATTCCAATTAAATCTCGAGCGCGCGATTCAAGAGGGCTTATGAGTCGAACTTAATCGAACTCGCAGTCTCGCTCAACTTTAAGCTCAATGTTCTCTCTTTATTCCTTTTACAATATCCGATATCGTGATTTATAAGTTATCAAAAAAAAAAAAGAAAAAGAAAAAAAATTTTAATCTTACATGTGGCATTCCTTTTTTTTTTTAATATAAAATACGATTTTTTTTAAATTTTCGTAAATTTATCAAAGGAGAAAATTATTTAAATATTCAAAAATGCTGTATAGTTTGTTTTTAATTTTTTTTTTTTCTAATGATCCTAACATTTATTTTTTTTATTTTCATTTATTTGAGACAAGTAAAGTTTATTTGAATCGAATAAATAATATATTTGCCTTAGAGACCAATAAGTTTTTGTTTTAAATAAAAAAAATTTTACATAGCGCAATTAAAAATTATTTAATACAAAAAATTATTTCAAAACAAATATAAATATTTATTTAATACAATTAACTATTTATTTGTGTCCGTGGGGAAATTTTTTTTTTTTTTTTTCTCTAAATTTATCATAATGATGGACAATAAATTAGAAACCGATTTGATAATTCTTTTTGAAAAAATTATAATCGAGGAAAAATAAGGAAAAGGAATTAAATTTTCTGAACGTAAATATACCAATATTAATTTTACAAGAGTAATAATAGAAAATATATTTTAAAAAAGGGGGGGGATAAAATAAAAAATATGTGAGAATAAGTAATGAAAATAAAATATCTGTATTATAGTGAAAATTTTAGCTGTAGAGGAGAAAAAAGAAATTTGTATTTTAAGATAAAGAAAGCGACAGAATATGTTGATATTCTTGAGAAAAATATTCGAGAAAAAATTTTTGAAAGAGAAACAAGACAAAAGAAAGAGAGAAGACTTTTTTTTCCTTTCTTTCTTATATGATAATAATAATAGTAATATTTTTTTAATCAGTTAAATTTGAAAAAATCAAAGTACCATTAGGGAAAAATACAAAAAAAAAACCCAGAAAAAAAAGTATTATAAAATAATATTTCATTATAATTAGATGGAAAAATGTATTTAAAAAAACCTTTATAAATATGCAAGGCTTTTTTTTTAAAAAATCATTTTCAGGATGCAGCAATACAACAGTATTGAATAAACAGTAATTTCTTAATAACTTAATTAACTAGAATGTCTCTGGAGATGACTCGCACTCAGTTTGAATGCAGAGAAAAAAAAAAAAAAACCTATCTTCTAAATCGATATTTCTCTACTTTCTCATCGAAAGAATTAAACTGGCATTTTTTTCTCAAAATACTATATAAAAATATTATTCTCAATTGAAGAATATGCTTTCATTTAAAAATAGAATTACAAGCATTCTATTTTTAAAAAACAGAAATAAAAAATACATATATATTTAAATAAATAATAAAATATACAAAAAAAAAGAAAAAACTAGAAAATATTAGTGTCAGCATAAAGACTCGAGGATTTGCTCAGTATTTTTTTGTTTTTTTTTTTTTATTCTAGGGACCATTTTCTAGGTTTGACGAATGTACATTTAACGCTGGCATATGTATATATATATATAGATACATTTTGTATCGGTTATCGCGAAATGATACGTTCGCGAATACAGAGCAACAATATATATATATATATATATAGATATTATACGATCGATGTGAAACCAGTTTGAAAAGCGAGCATGGATGTACAATTATTATGTGGATTACCTGGACAGAGAGAGCGCGCTTTTTAACACACACACACTCCGCCACAGTCATCCAAGATTATTATTAATGTTTATTTTAGTAACTATAAACTAGTTAATCTACAAGGTTTGGATTCTTGGGATACCTAAAAAAAAAAAACGAGAGAAAGAGAGATAAAAAAATAAGTTTATAATCAAAAGGGGTGTTAATGATGCGTAGGAATTCAACAGAAATGATTAGCGAGCTGAAAAAGAATTTCTTAAATTCACTTTGTGTTTCTCAAAGCGCTCCGAAATTAAAAAAAAAAAGAAAACACGTCAATTTCACAATTAACTTCAAAATATCAAATTTATACTAAAATTATCAAATTTTTACAAATTTTTATGTCCATTTGATACTTTTGGTGTTAATTTGATTTTTTGGATACGAATTTGGTACCAATTTAATACTTTATGTTGCAATTTAATACGTTTGGTATACTTTTGGTACCAATTTGGTATTTTTGGTATACTTTTGGTACCAATTTAGTACTTGTAGCAATTTAATACGTTTGGTATACTTTTGGTACCAATTTGGTATTTTTGGTATACTTTTGGTACCAATTTAGTAATTGTAGCAATTTAATACGTTTGGTAAAAATTTTGGTACCAATTTGGTATTTTTGGTATACTTTTGGTACCAATTTAGTACTTGGAGCAATTTAATACGTTTGGTATACTTTTGGTACCAATTTGGTATTTTTGGTATACTGTTGGTACCAATTTAGTACTTGTAGCCATTTAATACGTTTGGTATACTTTTGGTACCAATTTGGCACTTATGGTATACTTTTGGTACCAATTTAGTACTTCATGTAGCAATTTAATACGTTTGGTATCAATTAGTACTTTATGTATTAATTTGATACTTTTGGTACTAATTTGGTACTTTTGGTACCAATTTGGTATCAACTTGATACTTTTGATACAAATTTGCTATCAATTTGGTTTGGTATAATTTGGTATTAATTTAATACTTTTCGTATACTTTTGGTACCAATTCCATATTTCTAAATTAACTGTGAATTATCAAAAAAAAAAAAAACAAATAAAAAATTTTAATCGTTTAAAAAAAAAACGACATTACTTTCGAATAAACCGGGACAAATGAAAACGTGATTGATAATAATATAGTGGTTCGCTAATCGCGTATTAAATATATAAATATTTTTCCCTACTTTGTACAAAATGTGCGTTCGAAACGAGTCGACCAGTTGAAGAGCTCTTATACAGAGTTTCGGTAAACTCGTTGAGAGCAGCAGCAACTCTTTTTTTTTTTCACCAATACTACACGATATTTTCAAGTATTTAAAAAAAAAAAAAATAGCGCGAAAAAAAAATAAAACTGAGCGACTCGTAAAGAGTATAAAAGTAATAAATATATATATATATAGCTACTATATATAATCGGGGAATTAATATTCGTAGGAGTATAAGTATATTTACAAGTAGAAAATGTAGGTACTTATTATAATAATACGAGTATATATAATATATAATATATTAAGATATAAAGGAAAATTATATATTCTGCTTATTAATACTTCTAGCATGGAATCAAATAATTAAGACATGCAAATCAATAAGGGGTTCTCGATATACTTTGATACTTATATTATATATATATAATAAGATGCGAAGCAACACTGGGGGGGTGGGAGGGAGGAAAACAAAATTACATACCCTTCGCTTTGTTATATTAAATATTATAAATTTCAAAAAAAAATTAAATTAAATTAAAAACTACGCAGTCCTAATATTTCAATCTTACTGCACTCGAACGCGCGTTTTACTTGCGTTTATTATTATTATAATTTTTTTTTTTTTCTTTTTTTTTTTAGCGAATAAAATCTGCTATCCATTATCGTTCGAGCAGCAGCTTTCTTTTCTCTTGCCGATGATTTCTGAAACATTCTAAATTCTATAAACACTATCCCGTTTTTTCATGCGATTTCATCGATCATCCTCTATTTACATTTCAAATTTTTTTTTCACCTTTCCCTCAATTTTTGTTTTTTTACTAATCAATTTCTATCTATATTTTACGGTTAACTTGTATACCTTTTTTTTTCAAAAAGAAAATGTAATGAAAAAAAATTATAAACTGGGAAAAAGAGGTTCGAAGCAAAAAAAAAAAATACAAAAATTCTACTCTACGAAAATAAAAAATTAATAATCTAATTTCTACCTTTAAGATAAATAGAAACACATTCTCTTCTAAAATATATCTTTGTTAACCATAAAATATGTCTGTTAAATTAGATTAGTCGACTTTTTTTTTATATATCTATATATGTATACTTTAAAAAAGTTTCGTTCAAACAAACCCGATTATATATATAAGGCAACGTTGGTAAATATCCTGTAATTGAAAAACTTACTAAAAAGAACGCTACCGGTTTAATTTAAAATATATATCCTATATTATTACTAATAAACAAGAGTAAAAAAAAAATAAATCAACTACGTCCAATTTGGTTCGCTGTAACTGAGTAATATAAAACACGGTATATATATATTTTTTTATTTATAATCGCATAGATTATTTAAATTTAAATTTTATTTATATTTCTAAGATTTATTGTTTTAGGAATTTTTTTTTTTTTTTTTTGTCAAAAATATGTTTTTGATTTATTAAATAAGAATTTGTATTTAAATATATTTATCACGTTTATTGTTACAATGATGTACGTAAAGATTATTATTTCATGACAAACATATTATTATAAATTATTTTGTTATTATAAATTATAAATTATTAAAAATAACAAAAATTTAGAAATTAAATTCTTTTGTTAAATTAAAAAGAAATAATTTTATACTTAACGTACATCACTGTTTTGATTTTCTCTCTCAAAATTCATTAGTTAAGTAAGAGATACTTATATTAGATTATTGAATTTACTAGAATCTCCTAGTATCTATATATATATAATCAGTGGGAAATTTACTCAAGAAGATAATGTTACCTGTTGTACATGAGGACGTCAGGTTTCCACAACTTGTTGGGCGTGATACGAAGACCCTTAACTCCACCATATTCTGACTCGTTCCATTGCAGATTGTAATCTGTCCATTCCTGAAATAAAAAGATAGTATTTTTTATTAATTAGAAAATATTTAAAATTTCTTTCTTTTATACCCAAAAAGTAATTGTACAATAATAATTATAATTACAGTAAATAAAAAAAAGTTAAAAAAAAAATTACAATAAATTTAAAATCAGGTATTTTATTCTCTAAATTTGGAATTAGTAAAAATTTTAACTAATTTGAATTAGTTACCTACTTTTTTGCTACTGAATTAGTTAAATTTTACTAATTCAATAGTTAAAAAAAATTTCTTTACCATTGCTTAGTTAAATTTTACTAATTCAAAATTCAAAAAATAGTCGTTCATTCAAATTAATTAAAATGTTTACTAATTCAAATTTCGAGAGTATTAAAATATGAAAAAATCTATTGTATAGATAATTTTTGCAATTTGTTAAAAATGAGTAAAAAAAACCAACATTACAGTAGTAATTCAAAAACAATTATTATTATCCATGTTTAGTAAATGGCAAATTTTAATTTCCACTTTTTCAATCCTTTTAACGTAGATTTTATGTCTCTCCTCTATTTATTCTTAACAGACAAACCGTATAATCGATTATTCATTCTCTTTGCTGTTTTACTTAAGTGATGCGCACAGCCATGTCAGACAGAAAAAGTTTCCTTTATATATCACGTTGAATAGTATATAATTAAAAAAAAGTACTATCTTGTAAAATCAATAATAAATTCACCAATTTAAGTCACCTTGTCTGACTAAAATTTACTTAAACTACTGGTGTTAATTTAGTTACATTTTTTTTTTTCATTTAATTTTTAATAACTAACAGCATCCGTGCTATAATGGACCAAAGTGGAGAAAAAATTTCAAATATTTAAATTTTTACTATAAACTCTCAGAAATTAAACTGGAAGTATTCCAAGAGAGTTCTCTACAAAAAAAGGGGCATTTTTCGTTAGGATTAACAGCATCCGAGCTACGATGGACCAAAGTGGACAAATATTTTTCAAATTTTAAATTTACGAGATAAAATCTTGAGAACAGTAGAGATAGTGCTCAACAAAAAATGTATGAAAAACTTTTTGGTAGAATTAACAGCATCTGAGCTACAATGGACCAAAATGGAAAAAATTTTCTCAAATACAAAATTTTCGAGATAAAATCTCGGGAATAGTAGAAGATTTATCCCAAAATAGTCGTCTAAAAAAATATATGGGGCGTTTTTCGTTAGGACCAACAGCATCCGAGCTACAATGGACCAAAGTGGAAAATAAAATATCAAAAATTCAAAATTTTCGAGATAAAATCTCGGGAATAGTAGAAGATTTATTCCAAAATAGTCCTCTAAAAAAATATATGGGGCGTTTTTCGTTAGGACCAACAGCATCCGAGCTAGAATGGACCAAAGTGGAAAATAAAATTTCAAAAATTCAAAATTTTCGAGATAAAATCTCGCAAATAGTAGGAGAGTTATCCTAAAATAGTAGATCCATTAAAAATATATAAGGCATTTTCCAATAGGATTAACAGCATCCGATCTATAATGGACCAAAGTGGACAAATATTTTTCAAATTTTAAATTTACGAGATAAAATCTTGAGAACAGTAGGAGAGTTATTTTCAAATAGTGCTGTACAAAAAATGAATGAAAAACTTTTTGGTAGAATTAACAGCATCTGAGCTACAATGGACCAAAATGGAAAAAATTTTCTCAAATACAAAATTTTCGAGATAAAATCTCGGGAATAGTAGAAAATTTATCCCAAAATAGTCCTCTAAAAAAATATATGGGGCGTTTCTCGTTAGGACCAACAGCATCCGAGCTACAATTGACCAAAGTAGAGAAATATTTTTCAAATTTTAAATTACGAGATAAAATCTTGAGAATAGTTGGAGAGCTATACTCAGATAATGCTCTACAAAAAATTCATGCTCTCTAAAACTGAATCAGTGAAATTTGACTGATTCAGATTTAGAGAGTGTAAAACTTTTTTATAGGATTAACAGCATCCGAGCTACAATGGACCAAAATTGAAAAAAAAAATTTTCAAATTCAAAATTTTCGAGATAAAATCTCGGGAAAAGTAGAAGATTTATCCCAAAATAGTTCTCTAAAAAAATGTATGTGGCATTTTCGATAGGCCTAACAGCATCCGAGCTTGGCTGGACCAAAATGGAAAAAAAAACTTCAAAAATTCGAAATTCCCGAGATAAAATCTCGAGAATAGTAGGAGAGTTATCCTAAAATAGTGCTCTAAAAAAATGTACGAGGCCTTTTTTTGGTAGGCAGTACAGGTACAATGGACCAAAGTGTACAAAAAATTTCTAATTTTTTGGAAATATCGTCTCGGAAACACCAAAACAGATTTATTCTCTTTATTTTTTTTGCTAGGACCAACAGCATCCGATTTACAATGGACCAAAATCGACAAAAATTTTTGAAATTGTGAAATTTTTTATATGATTTTGGAAATATTACAAAAATCTTAACCCAAATGTTATGATATTAAAAAAAGTGCACTTGTTGATAGAATGATTATCCTCTAACCTAGATATAAAATGAACTGCCGCTGCATCTGTTTCTTCTCCACAATTTAACCTTATACTATATATACGTACACAAGAGCATACACAGTCCGTATAGATTCATTGAGTTCGAGTGGAGACATCAAGTAATTAAACCGAATTCGGTTTACTACCTTCTAGAACTAACTGGACGATATTTGGATGTGACCTCCAGAATCTGATTGAGTTACTTAACAGGTTTGAGGTCTCATGCTTTTGGTTATAACCGCAGATGTTCGACGATCTTCCTTAACCACGTAATTCGCATATTAGCGGTGTTTCAAGCAGCCATAAGATTTTGGCTTAGGAAATCATATATATATATTAATCTCAACATATGCTCCTGACTCAGAAAAATAAAAATAGAAAAAATTATTTAATTTCTAAATAAAAAAAATTTTTTAAAAAATTATTTTCTATATTTCTCCGAAAAATTTGTTATTTACAAAGTTAAGAAAATTTACTCAAGAGATGCTGACAATGAGTTTGTTGATCTACTCTGAATTATCCAGTTATGCACCTCAAGCCTAGAAGGGTTTAGATAGCACGGATAGATTAAGTTAGATGAGATTATGGTGGCCTCAAAATTAAACGGATTGGCAGTAATTTCAACCTATGCATATACACTTTAGATGTGTTTATCTTGAAACTAAATTTAACATTTACCATATCAACATTTAGTGTTGTTTGCAAAACCAAAAAAAAAAAAAGTAAATTCTTTTCATGTTTTAAAAATAATTAAATTTTACTGTAATCTCATATTAAGAGGAAAAAAATTTTTTTTTATACCATTATCCATCTCTAAACAAGAATTCAACATTCAGAGAAATATTTTATTGGCGTATATATAAAATTTATTTGAAGCAAAATAAAAATTAATTTGTCTCAGAATATAAAAAAATCTTTGTTTTAAATAAAAAAAAATTTGTTTAGCACAAATAAAATTTTATTAAGCGTAAATAAAATTTTTATTTAACACGAAAAAAAATCTTTATCCAAAACAGCGATATGTTTCTCTAGAATAGCAAAAACTTTCGCTATTTTAGTAAAATATATCGGTGTTCCAGTAAAATTTATCGCTGTTTCAGATGAAGATTTTTTTCCGTGAACTAAAATTAAAATTTATTTAAAACAAATAAATTAAATATTTATTTATATATCTTTTCCCCAGAGTAAAAATACTAATAAAAGAAAGAATAAAAAAAAAAATTATTTTTCTTCTCGAATTAAAAGTGTTTTAGTCCTATTTTTTTTTATTTGCTTTATAAAGATCTGTTATTACAGAAAAAAAACACATTCCTCATTTTTCCTGTAATAAAGTGATTAAGTTAAAATTTTTTTTTTTTATGAGTAAAAGAATTTCCAGCTACAATTCAACAAAAACATCTGATTATAGAGACAATATAAGAAAACTAGTTGAAAGGAATGAGGAAGTTGAAAAACTTGTTAGAGTATAGATGAATCTTTTGTCTGTGAGTTTCCTCTTGATGTTTAGGAGAAAAGTTAGTGGGATTGTTCCATTGCACATAAAAAAAAAGAAAAAGAAATCTTAGATTTTTACTTTATTTGAAACTGTGATTAAACGTCGTCTTATAGCAATGAAATGTTAAAAAAGAATCTCGTGAAACTTGATAATTTTATTTTTTTTCTCTTATGTACATTAACAATTCAAATTTCATTGCTTTATAATTCAGGAATAAAAATAAAAAAATTCAAAAACACAAACAAATTTTTTATTAATTTTAAGTCATTTTTTACTAAAAATTTAGTAAAAACTACACTGAAAAAAGGGTTTGGTATTGACAACCAAACGTTTGGTTGGTATTTAAGCAACCAAAATTTTTTTGTTGAATCAACGCAAAATTTTAATTGTCTCAATCAAAATTTATTTGACACAACCAAAATTAGAAAAAAAGGATTTTTCTTGTCCTAACTAAAGTTTGATTGGGACAACCAAAATTTTGTTGATTCAATAAAAAAAATGTTTGTTTTATTGAACCAAATGTTTGGTTGTCAATACCAAACCCTTTTTTCAGTGTATATTACTAAATTAAATACTAATATTTTACTAAAAATTAGTGAACATTTCTACTAATTTTTAATCATTTTTTAACTAAGAAAAAAAAAGGTTAAGTAAAATAAATTCTATTCAATTAAATCTAGTAATATTTTACTAGAAATTAGTGAAAATTTCTACTAATTTTTTATTTGTTTTTCACTAAAAGTTTAGTGAAAAAAATATTACTAAATCAATTTGTAATATTTTAACAAAAAATTATCAATAATTTCTACCAATTTTTAGCCATTTTTCACTAAAAAAAAGAATTTTTCACTACAAATTTAGTAAAAATAAAAATATTACCATTTCAAGTAGTAGTAATTTTTTATTCAATATTAGTGAAAATTTCCGCTAATTTTTTTTTTTTATTGATTTTTACTAAAAACCAATCAAATATTACTAAATAAAATAGTATTGTTTTATCAAAAAAAAAAAAAAATAAGTAAAATTTTTTACTACTTTGAATAAGTGAACAAATTCTCACTGATTTAAATTTAGAAAATGTATTTTTAGAAAGAAATTTTTAAAAAAGAAGAAGAAATAAATACCGAGTACGTTTCTTGAATTTATATGGTTTACAATAATAGTAATATATATATGTAAGTTTTTTCAGTTTCTCAACAAGAGGATAACATTTTTTTTTTTTTTTTAATTGAGCTTCTAAATGAGTCGGTATAGTAACACAGTATCTGTCCGTTTTTACCGAAATATTTGCGAAGCTCTCTACGAATATTTCTCCTGAGTCTGCTGTAATATACGTACACTCGAAACAGAGAAGAGAACGAACGAGTGGAGAAGGCAAAATATAGGAGTAAAACAGAAAAAGAGGGAGGGAGAGAGAGAGAGAGAAATGCGCTGTACTTTGGCACAGCTGAAAGCACAACGCAGCTGTACGAAATGAATGCCCGAGGCCAAAGAACATTGTCGGTGGAAAATGATTCCCCGTCACTCCTATTTCACTGTTTAAATCGAAATCTTTCAGTAACATATAAAAAAAAAAAAAAAAATCTATCACCAAAATACAATCAAAATAACATTTCAAGTAAACGAAAAATTATAAAATCTTCTAAAAACTTGCCTAGAAAAAAAATAACTAATTTTTATTTTAGTAAATAGAATATATAATTGAAAAAAAGCTCTCATTTATCTTTGTTAACTACACGGAAAGAATTTCGAGACATCACATGCGCTGCCTACCACGCATCGTTTGTGCTTGAGTTATGTACGTGTGATGTGCATTTTCGAGACATAGACTACGTTATAGCAGACGATCTTGCGATGCGCAAAGCAAATGCGCAAAGAAAACACGCCTCATGTCTCGAAAATGCACATCACACGTACATTTTCGAGACATGGGACGTGCGATGTGAATGTACAGCGCATGCCATGTAGTTCTCGAGGCATCCGCACAGCAGATGTCTCAAAATTCTTTCCGTGTATTCTATCTAAATTTGAATTAGAAAAAAGTTAGCTACTAATTCACATTAGTAAGAATTTTTTTCTAATTTTTAGTAAAATATTACTATTTAATTTAGTAGTTTAAAATTATATTTTTTTTTTACTAAAGTTTTAGTGAAAAGGGACTAAAAATTAGTGAAAATTCTTACTAATTTAAATTATAAGCTCATTTTTCACTAATTAAGATTTAAAGAGGAAAAAAAAATATTCTTGTATTCAGAGGAAAATTCCTCTTACAGAATCCTCTTGAATTTTATTCTTAAAACAAGAGTATTACTCTTTAAATGAGACTATTTTCCTCTAATTTCAAGAGGATCGAAACAAAAGGACTATTCTAGAGCATTCCTCTTATATTCAGAATCATTTTTTTTAGAATAAAAATAATACTCTTAGAATTTAGAATAATCTTCTATGTTTAAGAATATTCCTCTAAATTCTAAGAGGATTTCCCATAAAAAGTCGCTCATGCGCAAAAATGATTGCGTCATATCATTTAAGTCGCGTTATAAATCGCATATTATGCGTAAAAAAGTTTTAGTTTCTGTGTAAAAAAAATGGGAATAAACCAAAATGGATAATAATCTTTTAAATATCTTGATAGAATTGCAATTTACACAATACGTTCCTATTTTTGAAGGTAAAAGAATTTTTAAGAAAATTTCAATAATTTTGAGGTTATGCTATTTAAAATTTTATTTTATTACGATTTTAATTTATTTTAATTTTATTTAAAATTTATTTAAAATAAATTTTCAAATTTAATGAATTATATGTTTTGCGCATAAAAATATTATTAAAAATAGATTTAGTTTATTTATTCAAAAAAAAAAAACAATTAAAATCAATTTCAATTTATTTATACTCAAATAGATGTAAATCATGGAATATCAAATTTTATTTCTTTTAATTTTATAAATTATATCTATAAAATACAAATTAGATTGCATTTTTTTTATTTCAGAGTTCTTTTTAAGATAATATTTTCCTCTTAAAATAAGAGTATCCTCTTAAATTAAGAGGAATAATTTTACATAGAGGACAATCCTTTTAAACCTAGAGGACATCATTTTGCAGCATATACTAGAGGAAAATATACATTGAAATAAGAGGAATCCTCTTGAAACAAGAGAATTTTTTTTTCAGTGTGTATATGATTCATAGACATTTGTATCTATTAAAATATTGAAAATTTTCAATAAATTATAATAACCAAGATTTATGTAATTTTTTCCTAACTGTATAATTCAAAAATATTCGATCCTATCATATATCTTGAACGGTTATATCCTTTCATCCAAATGTTCTACTTGATATACGATGTGTATAATCGTGATTTATTTCCTCTAGTGCTAATAAAAAATTATAGTATAAAATAAAAATTTAACATTATTATCTTGACAACTTTTCAAATATACAATTTGAAAATATTTCCTAATGTTATAATTAATTAAATTATTAAAAAATCCCAAATGATAGAATTTTTTGAGAAAAAAAAAAAATTTTAATACCCCTTTACTTAATATCAAATAAATATTGTACTTGAAATATAATTTTTATTTTAATTAAATAAATATAATTTAATATTTGTTTAAAATAAAGTTTAATTTTCCTTTTTTTTAAATGACTAAAATAATACATGAATAAATAAAAGTCCTTAATAAAATTAAAATAAGTGTTGTAAATTTATTTTTTTTAAAAAAAAAGGGGTTTAATTCTACTTGTCGAGATAATGTTTCACTAGATCTAACATCAGAGAATTCGCGCATCGATCGTGTCGAGTCCAATCAAAAGTCAATTAAACGAACTTCCGAATTAATTACTTGTGAATCAAGTTATTATCGAACGAACGCTCTGAAGCGAGCCCTTTATAATTAGCCGATTTAAAAGAGAATTTACACCCCCCCCCCCTCTGGATATATAGAGAGAATTGAATCGAAATTTTGCTTTAAGAATCGTTTCAAGACCTGTTGCGCATTGTTACCATTTAAATATGTCACAGTTGCAAATAGGTGTATACAAAACGATAAAGCCTCAACACACGTTCTCGAAAATAAAATCGATGTATTTTCGTTAACAATACTTGTCTTGAGTTCAATTATTAAGAAATATTGAGAGAAATTCTAAATTTTATGTTTTGAAATTTTTTTTTCAACAGAATTTATAAGATCTTGTTTGACTGAAATTTATTTGTACTACTGAAACTTGAATTATTAGTATTTGATAATTTCTGTCTAACGTAAGTTAGTGTTGGCTACATCAGCATTTTTTTTACAGAAAATTAAATTGCTGTGTCTGACTAAGATGAGTATATACTACTGAAATATTGATTATAAAATGCAGGACATCCTGTCTGACCAAAACAGACTTGTGCTACTTCAATTTTTAAATTTCTAGATTTTATTAACGTAGAGTGTAACTAAAACTGACTTGTTATACTGAAATTTAAATTTCACTTATTTTTTTACGCCCTGTCTGAGGAAAAGTGACTTTAACTACTGATGACTAAAATCCTTGTATTAATTCAGTAATGTCTGACTAAAACAAAATTGTACTACTAAAAAACTGAACATTTTGTATTTATTACCTTCTGTCTGCCTAAATCCAACTTGTACTACTGAAAAATAAATTTTCTAATTTCTGCCTGACTAAAACGGACTTATACCACTGAAAAGTAAATTTCTAGTTTTTATTTTATTTCTGCTTATTTAACACTGAATTTTACTACTGAAAATTAAATTTCTTTATTAAGTTGTGTTTGACTTAAAGTGACTTGTACTACTGAAAACTGAATATCTAGTTTTTATCAATTTTTGTCTGATTAAAACTGAATTGTACTACTGAAAACTAAATTCCTGGTATTATATTCCAATGTCTGACAAAACTTGACTTGTACTACTGAAAATCTGTACATATTTTGTATTTAATATCTTCTGTCTGACTAAATCCAACTTCTACTACTGAACAATAAATTTTCTAATTTCTGCCTGACTAAAACGGACTTATACCACTGAAAAGTAAATTTCTAGTTTTTATTTTATTTCTGCCTATTTAAAACTGAATTGTACTACTGAAAATTAAATTTCCTTATTAAGTTGTGTTTGACTTAAAGTGACTTGTACTACTGAAAACTAAATATCTAGTTTTTATCAACTTTTGTCTGACTAAAACTGAATTTTACTACTGAAAACTAAATTCCTGGTATTATATTCCAATGTCTGACAAAACTTGACTTGTACTACTGAAAATCTGTACATATTTTGTATTTATTATCTTCTGTCTGACTAAATCCAACTTCTACTACTGAACAATAAATTTTCTAATTTCTGCCTGACTAAAACGGACTTATACCACTGGAAAGTAAATTTCTAGTTTTTATTTTATTTCTGCCTATTTAAAACTGAATTGTACTACTGAAAATTAAATTTCTTTATTAAGTTGTGTTTGACTTAAAGTGACTTATACTACTGAAAACTGAATATCTAGTTTTTATCAATTTTTGTCTGATTAAAACTGAATTGTACTACTGAAAACTAAATTCCTGGTATTATATTCCAATGTCTGACAAAACTTGACTTATACTACTGAAAAACTATATATTTTGTATTTATTATCTTCCGTCTAAGTAAATCTAACTTGTACTATTAAAAAATAAATTTTCTAATTTCTGCCTGACTAAAACGGACTTATACCACTGAAAAGTAAATTTCTAGTTTTTATTTTATTTCTACCTATTGAAAACTGAATTGTACTACTGTAAATTAAATTTCTTTATTAAGTTATGTTTGACTTAAAGTGACTTATACTACTGAAAACTGAATATCTAGTTTTTATCAATTTTTGTCTGACTAAAACTGAATTTTACTACTGAAAACTAAATTCCTGGTATTATATTAGTGTCTGACAAAACTTGACTTGCACTACTGAAAAACTGTACATATTTTGTATTTATTATCCTCTGTCTGACTAAATCCAACTTGTTCTACTGAAAAATAAATTTCCAGTTTCTGTTGGACTAAAACTGAAATTTATATCAAATAATTTTTTTGTTTGTTAAATAAATATTTATTTGATAATAGTTTAGTAACCATTTATTTGAATTGAAATACATTTTTTGTCAGTGTAAAATTCTTCAAGTTAAAATTGATTATTTTTTTACAAATATATTCTAATTAAATTCTTTTTTTTTTGTAATTTATTAATAATTTTAGAGTGATTTTACACTTTTTAGTTATTATTTCCATTGTAATTTTAACGTGATAATTGATAATTTTCTTTTAAATTATAAATTTGCGATGTGAATTGTGCAATTTTCGTATAGTTCTAATTTTCATTTCATATGGAAATTTATCGTATACCGATATATATGCCAGGTGTAAATTTAAAATTAATTTTAATATATGCTAATTGCTTTCATTTGTTAATCAAAGCAAATTTACTGCAATGCTTTCATTTTCAACAAATGTGTTTTAAACAATATGTTTTTAAACAATATATTTTTAACAATAAGTTTTAAACAATAATTGACCAATAAATAATGTCAATTCATTGATAATGGTCCAAATTATATATATGTCATCGCCATTGTCGTGTACCAAAATCTGACATATTTCCAAAAGCAATAAATTAATAATTATATGAATTCGCAATGAAAATCGTGTAACTTAATATATGGGAATTAGGTCTACGATTCATTTTAAAATTACGCTAATGAAGTAATTCATGAAATAAATCCCCAAGTTGAAGTTATATTTATACGTATTCAGCAGTGTAAAGTGAAATGTGAATACAATGAAACCACGGAAGCTTGCAAGTGACGCCAGAAAATGAACGAGAGCTTTTGTAAGAAATGAAAAGCCAGACCCCGCGCGCGCACTAGTCTTTTCGATGAGTAACGAGAAAAAGGTAATAGGATTTCTGATTTCGAGGTTTGAATTTTGAAGCGCATTTTGATTCATTTGATCTCATTTGATCCATTATTTACATTCATCTGAACCCTTCCTCTTCTTTTTTTTTTTTTTGCTTCACTTTCAAATGCGGAAACTCAAAACATTTTAATTATTTTTTTCAATTTTAAAAAGTTTCAAATATTAATTACAGTCTTAATTTTCAAATTAAATTAAAAAATAACTTTTTAATTTATTAATTTTTAAATTAATTGACAAATAATAATTTTAAATTATTTTTTCGTTTGTCTTCATTTTTAAAGATACAAATATTTTGTCATCAGGGAATGTGATTTTTAAAGTAAAATTTTTTTTTTTTTGTAAACTAGATACGTTGATAAAAGTATTTATCAGTAGTATAAGTTTGTTTTAGTCAGACAGAGGATAATAAATTCTTTTAATTTAATATAATGAATTATTAGAGTATAAGGAGTGATAATAGTCACTTTCACTGAGGTAGAACTTTTCCAAGATCTTGTCATAGTTGTAATAATAGTAGTAAAGTTTGGTTGCGGTCAGACAGAATGCCACCTATTTCTGTTACAGTAGTTGTGGTGAATTCAGTTTTCAGTATAGTACAAAGTTGGACTTAATCAGAGAGAATGAAATAAATACCAGAAATTCAATTTTCAGTAGTACAATTCAATTTTAGTCAGACAAAACTGAAAAAATACTAAAAATCAAATTGTTAGTAGTACAAGTCGAGTTTCGTCAGTCATATAATATAATAAATACCAGAAATTTAATTTTCAGTAGTACAATTCAGTTTTAGAAAGACACATCTCAATAAATATTAGAAATTTAACTTTTAGTAGTACAAGTAGATTTCAGTCAGACAGAATGTAATAAATACAAGAAATTACGTCTCCAGTAGTGCAAGTCAAGTTTCGTCAGACATACTGTAATAAATACCAGAAATTGAGTTTTTAGTGGTACAAGTTAGTTTTAGTCATACAAAACTTAATAAATACAATAAATTAAGTTTTCAGTAGTACAAGTCGAGTTTCGTCAGACATATAATATAATAAAAACCAGAAATTTAATTTTCAGTAGTACAATTCAGTTTTAGTCAGACACACCTCAATAAATATTAGAAATTTAACTTTTAGTAGTACAAGTAGATTTCAGTCAGACAGAATGTAATAAATACAAAAAATTACGTTTCCAGTAATGCAAGTCAAGTTTTGTCAGACAGAATGTAAGAAATACCAGAAATTAATTTTTAGTGGTACAAGTTTAGTTTTGGTCAGACACAACTTAATAAATACAATAAATTAAGTTTTCAGTAGTACAAGTCGAGTTTCGTCAGACATATAATATAATAAATACCAGAAATTTAATTTTCAGTAGTACAATTCAGTTTTAGTCAGACACACCTCAATAAATATTAGAAATTTAACTTTTAGTAGTACAAGTAGATTTCAGTCAGACAGAATGTAATAAATACAAAAAATTACGTTTCCAGTAATGCAAGTCAAGTTTTGTCAGACAGAATGTAATAAATACCAGAAATTAATTTTTAGTGGTACAAGTTTAGTTTTGGTCAGACACAACTTAATTCAATTTTAAGTAGTACAAGTTAGTTTTAGTCAGACATAATAAAATAATTACAATAAATAAGGTTTTCAGTAGTACAAATCAGTTTTGGTCAGACAAAACTGAAAAAATATTAAAAATCTAATTGTTAGTAGTACAAGTTGGATTTAATACAGTTTTAAAATAAAAAAATACAGTTTTCAGTAGTACAAGGTTAGTTTTAGTAAGACAAAGTGTAATAAATACCAGAAATTAAGTTTTTAGTAATAAAATTTAGTTTTAGTCAAGACAAAATCTAATAAATACTAGAAATCCAGTTTTTAGTAGTACAAATAAATTTTCGTCAGACATTATGTACTTAATTTTCAAACAATTATTTAATGAAATTAACAAGTTTATATTGAATTGAACTTCAAAATTAATTTAAATTAAATTAAATTAATTCAAATTGGTTCAAAAGTTTATTAATTTAAGTTTAATTAATTAAAATTAAGAGCAGGTTTAATATGAAAACTAATTTAACTTCAGCGAAATAGAGAGAGAGAGAGAGAGAGATTTATCATCGATTTTAAAGCAAAAAAAAAAAATATTTTTTTACCACTTTCGGTAAAAGATTCTTTTCTCAATGTCAAAAAAAAAATTACATACATTGTGTAAATTTTCTGTTTGGAATTAAAAAGAAAAAATAATGAATACACCGTGAGTGAATATTAATGAGAGTAATTTTTAATCTCAAGATCGCAATTTACAATATTCTAATTTATATTAATAGTCATGAAAAGTTAATATGCAAAAAAAAAAAATGAAAAATTTGGTATCAGCAACAGAAGTTAAATCTCTCGCATAAGCTCTGTACGCTTGAAGGCTCTCTAATGACTCCGTTATCTGCGAAACGAGGTTTGAGAACGAAAATGCCAAGCTCGTGATGTCGGCGATGTAACATTAAAATTTATGGTCGCCGAGGCAGAAATTGGTCTTGGAAGTTGTAGGACGGATTATTACTTCAAGTTACAGTAATTATTTCAAATCCTATCAACCATTTGGAAAATTCATTGTGTCTGAAAATTCACACATTTATAATAATAATAATAATATGAAACCATTTACTGTCCTTCAAACACGATAATTTATATATATATAGTTATTATTTATATGGTAAATTAATAAAATTTGACAATTTTCACACTACTAAAAAAGGAACTCCCTTTTTTTGAGTAGGTAAAAAGAAAGTGAAGAAAAAAAAAATAATATACTCTCTCAAGTATACTCTAGTGGAAGAAACTAATTGTGAAAGTATAGTATAAACGGTCAACAGAGCACGCTAAGTTAGGATTACAATTTTCCTTGGATGTCAGAAGAAAAACCGGAGTGTTATGACAACGTTGTTGACTTTTTTAGTTCAGAATTTTCAATGTGCAAACTAAAAGAAACTTGAGTATCTCCGTAAAAGACGACATCTAAGACGTTATATTGTACTTGGAAATTTTTTTTTTTTTTCACAATGATATAATATACCCATTTCTTTTTTCTCTGAAAACATTTATAAATTACATGAGACATTTTTAGACTTTGAAAAAATAAATATAAGATTTTTCAAAAATATCACTTTCTTTCCTTTAGAGAGATAAAAAAATTTATTTAAGATACCACATAAAAGAATCAATTTAAAATAGCGTAAATTTATATATATATATATATATCCTAAAAAAACAACTTTCTCTACATGCATTAAAAAAATTTTTTTTTAAAGAGTAATATATTTTTTTTTACAAGGACTTTAGGCACTTAAAGATTTATATTAAAAACGACATATTTCAAAGCCCCAAAGGGCTCTCTCATCAACTTTATAAAAGTTTAAGGAGATATAATGACATGAAACGTTTTTACTGTTTTCATATTTCATTGCATAAGGTTTTTTTGATAATTTAAAAAAAAGTAGAAAAATATTTAAAAAAAAAAAAAAATTATTGAAATTAATACACAGAAAATTAAAAGGCATTAAAATAAGCTGCAACGCTTCTTATTTTAATGCCTTTTAATTTTCTGTGTATTTATTTTTTATACATGAAAAGAAATACCATTGAAATTTTATTTGGAGGAATTTAAATTGACTGAGCAATTTTTAATTTTACTAGTGAAACACGTAAATTAATTATATTAGATTCTGTCTGACTACAACTTACTTGTACTACTAAAAATTGAATTAATTAAACTGTGTCTGACTAAAACTGACTTGTACAACTGAAAACTGAATTTCTTGTGTTTATTCTATTCTGTCCGACTAAATCCTACTTGTACTACTAAAAATTGAATTTTTTCATTACGCTGTGTCTGACTAAATCTAACTTTTACTACTGAAAATTGATTTTTTTTTACATTCTGTATGACAAAAGCTAGTGTTTTACAACTGAAAAATTTTTTCCAAAAATTTATTATGTCTGACTAACACTGCCTTGTACTACTAAAACATAAATTAAAAAAAAAATTTAATCATGTCTGACTTAAACTTATTTATACTACTCAGAACAGGATTTTTAGTATTTATTACTTTCTGTCTGACTAAAACTGACATGTACTACTGAAAACTGAATTTCTGGTATTTATTGGATTATGTCTGACAAAAATTAGTTTTGAACTACTAAAAATATCTTTAAATTTTATTTAAATTAAAAAAAAAACAGAGAAACGAAAAATCAGAAAAATTTTTTAACTTGAAGCAAATGAAAATTTATTATTATAAAACTCGCAGACTTTTATCAATATTTATTTTTTCTATCAAAAAGGCCAAAGTAATTATTTGAATAATAATTTTAAAAAAAACTCAATATAATAAGTAATTACTAGTAATTAATAAAATATTAATAATAAAATTGCTACTTTTATAAAACTTTTAGGCACCAAATAACCTTCTTTTTATATGTTCTCAAAAAAAAAAAAATTGTCCAATAATTTCTTTGTTGTATCATGAAAATAACAGAGAAAAAGAAAAAATTCAGAATATCAAAATTCTTTTGACACAATTCAATATTTAAAATCTCGAAATATGTCAAATTTCACACAGAAATGATAATAATTTGTCTCTTGAGGAGGAAAAAGTAGCAAATGCACAAGACTGCTCGCAATACTTTTTTTTTATAATAAAGCTTGAAGAAAATCGGAGAGGATAGCAATGAAGACAGCACTGTGAGGGAGTGGGGGGGGGAGGCTTATGTCTGGGAAGGATAACCTCGAAATGTCACCTTCCGCTGCCTCACAAAATTCTAGTCTCTATTCTAGTGGACTCGGATAACATCGCCTTGTCTCTCTCTCTCTCTCTCTATTCTTTTTACAAGAGAGAAAAAAAGTGCAAAAAAAGAGAGTACAGAGAGAGAGAGAGAAAAGCGGACTACCGGTGTCGAAAAATGTTCCGGATTTCTTTCATCTTGATGAGCCGCTCTTGTTTGTAGAAATTTTGTATATGTGTGTGTGTGTGAAAAAAAATATTATATATATATATATAGAAAAGAGAAAGATGGAGAACAATATGGAAATGATTTTTCGATTTTCCTAACCAAGCACCAGATGAGCTATACAAACCAGTTAAATCTACCTACTTGGCGAAATGAAAGCCATTCTTACTTCCTCTCTCTCTCTCTCTCACTTCTTCTGAAAACGATCAGAGCCGGAAGGTGTCTCGCACTTTGTTAAAGGAGTATATATATATATATTTAGTAGATATTTCTTTTGATAAAGAATGTCTTAAAAAAATTTGCAAAAAAAAGAAAGAAATGAGAAAAATAATTGAAAAACGAAAAAAAAAATATATTTAAAAGAAAGAAAATTAAAAATAGTCGAGCTTAATATAGCTGAATAACCTTCTTATAATTAAGAAATTAATATTAAAAGCACTTTAATTTCAACGCTACTGTTCCAAATGATTAAATGAAGAAGATTAAGAACTCAAGACTTTTAATTTTTCAATCGTTCTAACTTTCCAGACATTGAGATTTGAAAGTGGGTACATTTTTTAGAACACTGCAATGTACGTATATATGAAAGAGAAAAAAAATCTTACAAAGAAATTTGATTCACAATTTATATTTGTCCATTTAATGTGGAAAAAATTTTTGCTTTTAGAAATTTAACAAAAAACATACTTATTACCTTGGACAATTTCTTTTACTTTATTAGTATCTTTATTTTATTTTCAAAACAATCTAGAAAAAAAGCAAATTTATGATTCAATATAAGAAATTCCAAAAAAAAATTTGAAAAATTGAAAGTGCTCAAAATTAATTGCATTAAATTTTGAATTCGTTGAAAATTACATTCACGGAAAAATTAAAACCCTTTCAATAATTTAAAGCTGGAAAAAAGAGGAAAGGTATTAAAATTTGAAGGCGTTGAAAATTGAACGCATTCAAATTTGAAAACCGCTGAAATGAATCCGTTTTTTTAGTGGCAAGACAAAAAAATAAATTAAATTCAACTTTATTGCATTTGTTTAAATAAAAAAATTTTAAAAAATAAAAAAAAATATAAAAATATAAATAAAATATTTGCTTTCTGTATTTAAATAAAATAAATAGTTTAATAAATATTTAACTAAATCCAACTTGTACTACTAAAACTTGAATTACTAGTTTTTATTAAATTGTGTCTGACTAAAACTAAGTTGTACTACTGAAAACTAAATTTCTAATATTTATTGAGTTGTGTCTGACCAAAACTGATTTGCACTACTGAAAACCTTATTTATTGTAATTATTATAATCTGTCTGACTAAAACTGACTTGTACTACTTAAAATTGAATTAAGTTGTGTCTGACCAAAACTAACTTGTACCACTAAAAACTAAATTTTTTGTATTTATTACGGTATGTCTGACGAAACTTGACTTGCACTACTGGAAACGTAATTTCTTGTATTTATTACATTCTGTCTGACTGAAATCTACTTGCACTACTAAAAATTAAATTTCTAATATTTATTGAGTTGTGTCTGACCAAAACTGATTTGTACTACTGAAAACATTATTTATTGTAATTATTATATTCTGTCTGACTAAATTCTACTTGTACTACTAAAAATTTAATTTCTAGTATTTTTTAATATTGTCTGACTAAAACCTACGTGTATTACTAAAAACTTGAATTACTATTTTTTATTAAGTCGTGTATGACTAAATCTAACTTTTACTACTGAAA
The DNA here is from genome assembly GCF_019393585.1 of Leptopilina boulardi. Lineage (NCBI taxonomy): Eukaryota > Metazoa > Arthropoda > Insecta > Hymenoptera > Figitidae > Leptopilina > Leptopilina boulardi. The sequence continues at coordinate 334,575 of NW_026137655.1, read as the reverse complement.
ACAGAATTTTTTGTATTTATTACATTCTGTCTGACTGATAACTACTTGTACTACTAAAAATTAAATTTCAAATATTTATTGAGTTGTGTCTGATCAAAATTGATTTGTATTACTGAAAGCCTTATTTATTGTAAAGTATTATATTCTGTCTCACTAAATTCTACTTGTACTACTAAAAATTTAATTTCTAGTATTTATTACGTTGCGTCCGAATAAAACTGACTTGTACTACTGAAAATTGAATTTCTTGTCTTTACTACATTCTGTCTGAAAATAACGCTTTCTGTATTTAAATAAAAAAAAATAATTTCTGAAATATTTAATATATTTTCTTATTTTTCATTACTTTAGAAATTTTTAAATTATAATCATAAATCAAAAAAAATGATTTTCTTTTTTTTGAATTTCAAGCACATTTTTTGTTTGAAAAAAAAATTATTTTCTAAATTCCAATATTGTAAATTCAACAATTTTCAAGAAAAGTAGAAGAAAAAATTGTTTTTCTATATAAGTGTTAATGCTTCGAATATATATATATATATATATATATATATATACATGTAATAATACTTCAATGAACTAATGTACATTTCGCGTGTGAGTTTCAGAGGCCGTCACAGAGAGAGAAAGAGAGAGAGGGAGTTTTATGACCACTATTGAGCAGAATGACTGTTTCCACGCAATATGTGTTACATGACCACAATCCAATTGTTCAACTGATGGGATGTAATATATTTTGCAAAATGTTACGTGAAAAGTCCCTATATACTGATTTGATTCTCATACCATTCACTCTGACTTTGACTCGTTAATAATTAATTCAATATATATATTGAGGGGCTAAATAAAAAAAAAAAAAAAAAAACCTCCGCATTTTATTTCGTATTCTATTAATAAAAAATTTACTCACCAATTTTAGCCACGCATTTGTCGTTAAAATTTGATTTTTTTCATCCTGTGAAAAAGAAAAATAAAAAACACATCAATAATAATCGAAAATTTTATAAATTTAGTTATTAAAATTTTTTTTAAAAAAATCAAAATCTGAATTAAGTAAAATATAAATTTTTTTTTTTCTTCGATTTTTTCAAATTTTTTATAAACTCACCACATCGATGATTTGCTGCAAGGTGATGCCAAATTTTACTTCAAGAGGTTCACTTTCGTTAGCAACCGGTCTCTCTAGGGTGTTATAATTCGCCAGAAGATGATTCAGCAAAGTTCTCTCGTATTTTCCGCCAAGACTTTCTGTAATAATAAAGAAAACAAATCATGTTATTAATAAAAAAAAAAATCAAAAAATTGTTATATAAAAACTATTTGAAAAATATTTCTCCAAAAAAAATTTCTCCAAAACATCGAAACAAAATTCGCTGTAGTAGAAAAAGTTTTATTTGTTTCAATTAAATTTTATGCTATTCTAGTGAAATTTTTCACTATTTCAAGTAAATTTTTGTTTTCCTTGCAATATTTTAATTAGAAAATAAAAAATACAAATAGAAATATTAGAAAATTTAATAAATATATATATATATGTATACAAACTTATTGTAGGCTTTATTTTTCGTAATATATGAGATTGCATATAAATTTCTAGAATAAATTCTAAATCAATATTTTTGCGAATTCCAAATATTTTCTTGAATAAGTTGAAAAAAATTTATCCATTATTCATAAAGTATTTATGTGTTTACGAAAGTGTTAAAGTAAAGCAACCCACAAACGTGAGGTGAATTTCCTGAATCATCAGAATAGTTTAAATTGCTGTTGCATATAACATGTATATTGCTTAAAGTCATTTCAACAGTTATTCGAGTTTATACGTATATCATATAAAGTGCATTTATAACAAAATTCAGTTTAATAATTTATATTATCATATAATAAAAATAATATTTATTAAAAATAATTTCTAAAATATATACAGTTATTGAAAATCAAAAAAAAAATTATTAATTGTAAATATTCTATAAATATACACTGAAAAAAAAATTGTATTTTATTCAAATAATCTTGACTATTATCAAATAATTATTATTTGTGATAGTATTTGTTTCAAATACAGTTTATTTAATTCAAATAAAAAATTATTTGTTACAAGTAAATATTTATTTATAATAATAGTTAAGTAATCGAGTATTTGAATCATATAAATTTTCTTTTTTCAGTGTATACAATCTGTCGAAATTCAATTAAATAGTTTTTTAACTTCTGTCATTTTATTTCTTGAATATTCACACGTATTTATATATATATACATACTGAAATTCTTAGTATTATTAAAATATTAATCTCACAACACGTAATACGAAACTTTTTTCTGAAGATGAGTTTCTCAATTTAATTTCTCCAACAAGATTTCACATCTTCGACTAACCGTAAAATTAAAAACTTTTTTTCCGTAATAACTTTTGAAGTGGAATACACACTGAAAAAGAAAGTTGCTTTGAGGTAAGGGAAAAAAAAAATTTTTTTTTTTCTTCTTCCTTAAATCACGGAGAAATGGGAAATGATTTTATTAAAATCAAATAAATTGCTTTGACTTGTAATCATTTTCACAGGGAAAAAAAGAAATACTAAAAGTATTTTTTTTTAAAGAAGCAAAATTATTATTTTGACACAGTTTTTTTTTTTAAATAAAATTTAATTGAAAGAAAAAAGTGGAATATTTTTTAGAAATAAGAAAAATCGAAAAATAAATTTTCAATACAATTCTAATTATTAAAAATAAAAATAAATGAATCTTTAAATATTTAAAAATCATTTCACAGAATAATTATCTGTTTCAATATATATATATATATATATATATATATATATCGTGAAATTTAAATACTTTATTCAATATTAAATATAACATCAAATGTCAATATAATATTAAATTTATTATGATTATTAATTATTAATTATTAATTATTAATTAATAATTTGAATGTTCAGTTATGCAAATGAAATTATGCAAATTGTATTTAATAATAATTATTATATATATAAATTTCAACTGATTTTTTTATTTAAAAAAAATTTTTCGCCACACTGACTATATAATACAAAAATAATTCAATATATTTGAATATTTTTTTTGTCATTTTTTTAAAATTGATAATCATTTACAATTATTTTTAACTAAATTCAAAAAAGGAAGAATTGTTTCAATTTCTTTTTTGTTTGGTAGAAAAAAAAAATAATGCATTAAAGTAAGATCTTAGTTAAAAGTTTGAAATCAAGTCTATAGAATTGATGTCATTGCCATTTATCTCAATTTCCTTGCCTCCAAGTCTCATACTCTCAAATCCATTCGACCTGACAACTAACGCCATTCGCTTGTGACACTCCATTCGCATTTTCCTTCAAGAAATGCAGTTAGGTGAAAGGAATTCGCCATCAGAGTGGAAGACGCATCTTCCACTCTTGTGAAACGAACGTTTTCATCTTCATTAGCTTAGAAGGTGTAGAAATTAAAAAAAGAAGGAAAAAAATAAAAATACTTAACGCATTTTTACCGTGTATTACAATTTTTTAATCTATTTTTTAATATCTATAAATAAGATATTTAAATTAAATGTATTTATTTTTCTATTATTTATTAAGTCTTGTCTGATTATAACTGAATTTTACTACTGAAAACTGAATTTCTGGTATTTATTACATTCTGTCTGACGAAATTTGACTCGTACTACTTAAAACTGAATTAATGTAGACAAGTACTACTAAAAATAAAATTTCTAGTCTGACCAAAGTTAATCTCTTACTACTAAAACATTTTTTAACTATGATTTATAATACCGAGTCTGACTTAATCTGATTTGTACTACTGAAAAATAAATTTCTCGTATTTATTACATTCAGAGAAATGGTATATTTGTCTCCGAGCCTACTAACTCATTTATTTGTTGCAAATATATTTTATTTCATTGAAATAAAAAATTTATTTGAGCCAAAGAAAAATTTATTTCTGACAAATAAAATTTTTATTTACGCCAAATAAATAAGTTAGTAGGCTCTGAGACGAATATACGTTTATTTAACTCAAATATATTTTATTTGATTCAAATAAATCATTTCTCTGGGTGTACCTTTTTGTCTGACTAAATCCAACTTGTACTACTAGAAACTGAATTATTGTAAATCGACTTGTATTACGAATAATTTAATTTCTAGTATTTTTTATGTTTTGTCCGTCTAAAATAAAATTGTACTACTGAAAAATAAATTTCTGCTATTTATTAAGTTGTGTCTTGACTAAAAATGACTTTTACTACTAAAAGAAGGATTTTTTTTTGTATTTTTTACATTCTGTCTGAAGAAAGTTGATTTGTGCTACTGAAAATTAAATTTGTAGTAGTTAATAAATTTTGTCGGATACCAAAAACTGAGTTATACTATACTAAAAACTGAACTTTTTCTTCTATTAATTACCTTCTGTCTGAACTGAAACTGACCTGTACTACTGAATTCTAAAATTTCTAGAATTATATTGTGTCTTGTCTGACAGTAGCTATACCTTTACTAGTGTAATAAGATTTATTGTTATTTATACTTTTTCAAAAATTAAAATTTAATTATAAAATTATTGTTTTGTGTTTAAAACTGACTCTAACTTGACTATTATCAAATAAATATTTACATTATATTATATATATAATATTATAATATTATATTATATATAAATATTTGAAACAAATAAATATTTATTTATATAATCAATAAAAATTGAAAACGGTAATTTTGTTTTGTCAATTAATTATATTATTTGAGTCAAAGGTATTTATTTGAAAAAAAAACAGAAACTATTGACTCAAATACAGTTTATCTGATTTAAATAGAAAAATTATTTGATCCAAGTAAATATTTATTTAATAACAGTCAAATTATAAAGAATTATTTGAATTAAATAAATTTTTTTTCACATTATATCATTTGATGAATAGAATTTGTAGGTAATAAAAAATTTATTTAAAAAATTATACATTGCGTAATCAGTAACTGTCGTGAATGAGGAAAGCGAGTGTGTCATTTTCGCAGCCTAGTTTGACTTTCTGCGCAGCTTACGGTGCGGCAGACACGTTTAGTCCCGGCCGGCATGAATGGCAAGGTTTACAAATACGAGCATGTATGTTATATACATATATGTTCATGTTAAATATATATGTTCATCGCAACCACACACATATGTCACAGGTTGTGTATCCAAAGGCGCAAGCGCCTCCAAAGGGATGATAGGTGGGTAAATAGAAAGCTCGAACAAACCAAATCTTCCGCGAGAGAGGGAGAAGGGGGGGAGAGAAACAAAGAGATGATGGGCAAGAAATGGCTGAAATAGAGCGAGAGAGGGAGAGAGAAGGAGAGAACTCCATCTGTATACCGAGAAAAAACTGGTTTATCCATTGGAAACGATTTTTTTTTTCCTCCGAAGAGAAAACGCGAATTGCAACAAAGAACGAAACTCTCTTTCTAAAAAAAAAAAAAAAGTATCAAAAAGTAAAAAGCATTCCGAGAGAGGCTGAAATACCATTCAATGGAGTTCAAATTCAAATACCGCTTAGAAAAGGGTCAATAGTGAAGTGAATACATATATATAGGGAACTTTATTATATTATACCGATGGTAAAAAAAAGTCAAATTACTGTAGATAAAGTACTGATAGTACTTAAGATTACATGCTTTTTATATGTTTATTTACAATATATTATTATTTTTAAAATAAATAATATTAATATTCTTAAAAATTAAGAAATTATTTCTAATAAATTAATCCTGAGAAAAGATATATATTTGTCTCTCAGAGCCAAATAAATTTTTGAGTTGAATAAAAATTTTTATTGGATGTTAAATAAAATTTAATTTCTACTAATTAAATTTTTTTTATTTAATACAAAAAAGTTATTATAGACTCTCGAGAAAAAAAATATTTTTATTTTCCTTTCAATTTGTCACAGTTGCCACTGAAATATTTTTCTAGGTGTAAGTTGAAAAAAATTAATTTTAGTGTAATTAAGTAAAATTTAATTTGTGACAAATTTAAAAATAAAATTTAACAATATTTATTTCCAAATTTACTTAGCTCTGAGGTCTAATATAAAATTTTCTCTGAATGTAAAATGAAAAAATAATACAAACACAGAAAATTATAAGGTATTAAAATAAGCTCCAACGCTTATTATTTTAATCTAATTTTGCTTATTTTAAAATATCAAAATGGATTAAAATAAGCGAAATTTGATTAAAATAATAAGCGTTGCAGATTATTTTAATGCCTTTTAATTTTTTGTGAAAACAACAATATAAGAAACGGTTATTTTACCCTAAAGTGTACTTCGCGCTTTTTTTTGCAATATTTATTATATGTATGTATACTTTAATTATTTCCATTCTATTCTTCAGCGAGTTAACTTGAAACTCGTGGAAAATTGAGATCAAAATGAGTTTATGGTTACCTGGAAATGAAAAGAAATATTCTTTTAAAGATAAGAGCTATTTCTTACTTTCATAACGCAGGGCGGTAATACAAATGTAATTTACACTTATTGTTAGAGAAAAACACATTTTTGCAGTAATTGCTTACTACATAATTCAAAAATTCACATTGCTGCAAACTGAACTAAAAGTATACGATAACAAACAAAAATGTTAGAAAGATATATCTTTTATAATCCATTATTTTTTTTTTTTTATCTTTTAATTCACAAATTATAATAATAATTCGAAAATTCTAAAAAAAAAGAATATTTAAAATTTTTAATTTTAAATTCTAATTTTAGCAAATAATATTTTTGAAAGAAAAAAAATATTTAAAAAATTATATATTATTATAAGAAGAGAAGAATAATTTTCCTATAAAGTTATAATAAATTTTATTTTTTTATTTTTAAAGTAGAATATACTTTGTTTTTATAGGTGTGTTTTGAAAAAAGCCACGACTTGAAATAAAACACCACACTTTAATAAATGGTACGTTTTCATAATTTACAATTATATAATTTATCATAATAAATTTATATATAATTAATTTTATATAATTTATAATTATTTAAATAATATTTTCTAATAAAAATTAAATATTTCTATTTTCTCTAACTTATTGAAAAATTGTCGTTATAGCAACTTTTTGGTTTGTTTTATTAATTAACTTATAAGTTATTCATGAACTTTAGGTGTTCGTTCCGCCACGACTTTCCCGATGTCAAGTTAAATTAATGTCTGACCTAAACATTTCTCTTCCATTTCGCAACTCGGGAATGCTACAGTAGAAAAATCAATCTCTATAAACTCGGACTCAGTCTTTATTGAATGTTTTCTTCCGCAATATCAAGTAAAAACAGAATAGCACAGAAATTTTTTTTTTTTTTATTATTATTATCGATTGAATTTAAGATTAGAAATTTCATATTAAGACAAAAAAAAAAAAAATTGGCATAAAGGGCAATTAAAATTCTATTTAAAATAAAATTTAATTCAATCAAATATATTTGTCTGAGAATCTAATAACTATTTTCCAAATAAAAATTTAATTTAAAACTAAATTATTAATTAATTTTCCTATTTAAAATAAATAATATTTATTTTTAACAAAAAATTATTTTTTTGACTCTGAAATTTGAAATAAGATTGAAATGTTTATAATTGCACTTCAATATATAAGACAACTTGGGAATAAATAATAGAAAGAAAAAAAATATATATATATATAATACAGAGATTAACTCCACGTGTGTGAATTCGATCACTAGCCAGGTGGATTAGAGAAGGTTTCAAGCTTTCGAGTTGCAACAAGTTGCGGTGACAAAGCGCTTTAGCATTTCAGGTTCACTGGTCCCATTTGCTATTTCGATTAATGCTATATTTGTATATTCGGTTTTCAGAATCGTCTCCGTTATTTGTAATTCTTCAACCAACAGATTATAAATCATCAGTCAATGTATAAATTTTGTTAAGGGACAAATAAATATTTAGTTGTTGCAAATAAATTTTATTTGTCTTATATTTTATTAAATATAAAGATTTGATTTAAATAAAAATTTTATTTAAATAAAGATTTTATTTAAATAAAGATTTTATTTGTGACAAATAATATTTTTATTTATATATACTAAATAAATTGTCTCTGAAACAAATATATACATTTATTTAACCCAAATATATTATATTTGATTCAAATAAAACATTTTCCTGGGTGTATAAAAATTCGATACGGCAAATTATAAACAAAATTTATTTTACTCTCTAAATCTGAATTAGTAAAAATGTTTACTAATTTAAATTAGTGACTCACTTTTTGCTTTAGAATTAGTTAAATTTTACTAATTGTTATTTTGAACCAAATAAAATATATTTGAGTTAAATAAACGTATATTTGTCTCAGAGCCTACTAACTTATTTATTTGGCATAAATAAAAGTTTTATTTGTCAGAAATAAATTTTTCTTTGCCTCAAATAAATTTTTTATTTCAATGAAATAAAATATATTTGCAACAAATAAATGAGTTAGTAGGCTCGGAGACAAATATACCATTTCTCTGAGTGTAGTAAAAGTTACTATAATTTTACTAATTGAGAAGCAAAAAGTGAGCCAAGTAATTCAAATTAGTAAACTTGTTTACTAATTCAGATTTAGAGAGATAAAATAAATGCGCTTAATAAATATCTTTATTTGTGTTAAATAATTTTTTTAAAACAAATTCTTTTTTTTGCATCAAGTATTGTAGAAAAAGAAAAAAATAAAAGTCTATTATATAATAAATAATTTCATCTGAGAAGAAAATGAAGAGGAAGAAATTTGTGAAAAATGAAAGAAAGATAATTAGTAACTTTATATTAACTGGCACGTACCTAATATTATTATTATTATTATTGTAAATGAAGCTGCCCAAGATTTTAATATCCTGATAGTATAGTGTGCGCGTTAGGTTATTATTATTCTGGTGTTTCACTGTCTTTCTCTCTCTCTCATATATATTGATTAAATCGATCCGTTTTGAAATGAGTTCGAGAAATAATTCAGTTGGAATTTCGGAGTAAATCAACTAAAGGTGAAGATATGCACATTCAATGCAGTAGAATGGAACCAGCCATTACATTTTGACCAAAACCATTATATTGAACCATTCATTTAAATATCAGTCGTCGTTTACATGGCAACTGTGCGCCTTCGATTTCTCCAACTTCTCTAACCAAGAATAGTTAATCTATATTATAATACCGTATTTATAGAACTAACAAAAAATTATTTTATTTATTATTATTTATTTATTTATTTAAAAAAATGGAATAGTAGGCTTTGAGACAAATATACGTTTATTTAATTCAAATATATTATATTTGATTCAAATAAAACATTTCTCTGGGCGTATATATACAATAATAAATATTATATATATTTTTTTTATTAAATTATTAGATATAACAATTATATAATTAAAAAATAATTTATAATAAAAAATTTCAAATGATGTATTGACTTTTCTATTTTTGAAACTAGAACCTTCGCGGGAAAAATTCTATTATAAAAAATGTACAATAAGAAATTTAATTTGCATAAATTGAAGAAAGTTTCAATTTTCCTGGTATTGAACTGACATTGTGATCAATTGCTCTGAACTAGAAAACTAGTGTTGTATATATATATATAAACGAAAGTAAACAGGTTGTTTATACATGAATTTTAATAAGTATTCTCAACGTGCGAGAGTCCACTTGATTCACATTTACTGTTCAAGTTATTGCTGCATTAAGTCAGAAACACGTTTTAAGTGACTACAATTTCAGAGAGCATTATATAAGATCGTCTAAATCCTCTATATAATATTTAATTAATTATTTCATATAAAAATTTCAAAATAATCTCATCAAATTTTTTTACAATATATTTATTACCATACATAAATTTTGATTAATAAGAAACTAGATTTTCAAAAATTTAAATAATAATATAATAATAATAAAAAAAATATACAAAATTTTAATTTAATTACTATTTTAATTTTAATAAATCTTTCTTTTAAAAAATAAAAAAAAAAACAATTTTGTCATTTTCAATTTTATAGAACAATTCTCTTACTTAGAAAACGGAATTGGTTGTAAAAAAAAAAATTACCATCTTTGTTGAAAAAAAAGAAAAACTTGGGATTGTAAAATTCAACCGAATGCAACTGGAAAACTACATTCTGTCTCAATGAGCTTAAAATGTTTACTATCAACTTCACCAAGTTTAAGTCCCGAATCGTCTCTCTCTCTCTCTCCAATTAAATGTCTCGTAAAATACTATATAATCGATTTTAAAATAAAAACGTACTTCTCATTTGATTGGTATTTTCATTTTTATAGTTAAAATAAAAAAAAAAAAATCGTGACACTACAATTTTATATTCCTCTTCACAGTTTTTTATTTTAAACTTTGTAAAAAAATTTGTTACCAAAAATTTATTTCCAACGATTTTAATGTAAAACACAAACTTCCTTTTTTTCTATCCACAAAGGAAATGAAAAAAAAATTACATATTCTCTTTCCTTAAAAATGTGTTTCCTGAAAAATTCTTGAAAATCTTGTTCTCCTTCCTGAATAATTTTCCAAGCAAAATCGCGTGGAATTCAAAATTAAATGTGATAGGGTAAAGTTAAAAAAAAAAGGAGGGGGGAGAAGAGAAGAGAGAGAGAGAGAAGTGGGGAAAAAGAATATGGAGACCGGAAGCGGAAAGGGAGACAAAGAGATACTATTGTGTAGGAGGAAGAGCAGGAAGATTGTAGACGTTCAGAATGAAATTGAATATTCATCGATTTCACGGAACGCGAAGGTAGCTTTAAGAGCATCTCCGGGACAGAAAAGTGCTTCCAGAGAGAGAGAGAGAGAGAGAGAGAGAGAGATCTTGCATTTCTATCGTTTCAAGTTTTTTGAAAAAAAAAATGTCTGACGCTTTTCATAAAAAAAAAAAAAAAAGAAATATACGCGTGAAAAAAAAAATGCAAACTTCACAACAACAAAAAGTTGAGAAGGATTTTAATTAAAAGACCTTTCAATGTAAAGAGCAAAAACAATTAAGAAAAAAAAAATCCTGTTAGATTAACTAACTTTGAAAATGGATTTGAAAAAAAAAAACTTTTTTTCTCCCCAAAAAAGTCGCTAAATAAAAATAAAAATTCTGAATAACGTTAAAAGCACGAACATTCAATTTTTACTGGCAAATGACCTATTAAGGAAGGTATTCACGTCAAAACATTCTCTTCATTAATGTTTTAAAAGGATTATTTAAGGATTGCTCGACAGCTTGTCATAACTTATTTAAAAGTTCGTCTTTAATATTTCCTCTACGTCATTCCTATTTTTTTTTCTCTCAATTAACAAGTATTTAAAAAATAAAAAAACGGGCAGATTTTTTTTTTAGGAAAAATAAACCATAAAAAAGGCAAATTTTTTTTTTTAGGAAAAATAAACCATAAAAAAGGCAATTTTTTTTTTTAGGAAAAATAAACCATAAAAAAGGCAAATTTTTTTTTTTAGGAAAAATAAACTATAAAAAGATTATATTTTGTTTTTTCCTAGTCACTGATTAAATTTTCTTTGGTTTTTAGATAATCTTGAAGAAGTAGAAAGTTAATTCGAAAATGAAAGAGTAATGCTCGGTAACAGAGAGAGAGAGAGAGAGAGAAAAAGAGAGAGAGAGAGAGAGAGAGAGACAAGCTGACTAACCATCTAGCTTTAAACAACAAGAAAAGAAAAAATGAGGTGACAACTAAGTACCTAAAAGATTTCACGCCCCGCAAACTTCTCGGCATTACCCATTTTATATCAACGTTATAGCTAGCGTGAGAGAGAGTCGACAGAGCGGATTGCTCCTACTGACGTCGTGGAATAGTGGTGCACTAGGCTGAAAATGCCTCGGGCAGGAATAAGCTTTTCTTGTATCATCCCAAGTGCACCCAAGGCGATATCAAAATTCAACACTTATTATTACATCGTCCAACTTATATAATATATATTTTACAAAAAAACAAATCATTTTTTTCGAAACCCCATATATATAGCAATAATGAATAATTCAATATATCAGAATGAAAAAATTTCTCTTTTCTCTATATCTGGAAAATTTAAATTCTCCCTATACCTTTTTTTTCTATATTTTATTTGAAAATACTTTTGCAAAAAAATTTACGTTTCAATTTTTTTATTTTTGTTTTTTAATCCCTGACTTTTTTCACATTTTCCTGATCTCTCAATTGGAAAAAATACATTTTAAATTCAGACAGTAATTGATTAAAACAGGTAAATATTTTTCTACAAACCACAAGGAAATTTCTATTTTGATTCAGAAAAAATAAAATCCGAACCTAAAAAAAAAACGAGCGTCTAATAATTATAATTAAAAATAAATTGTTTATCAAAAAAAAAATTGTAAAATTAATCAAATATCGTAGGATTAAAAATTTTACTAAATTTAATTACATTTATTTAAACGAAATATATATAAAAAAAATTTCTATTTTCACTCTCCAATTTTTACTTACTAATGCAAATACACCACACCCTTAATCGATCTTTCTGATTCCCCAATTTAAATTTGTCCTCTTTTCAGCCTTGTCCTAGAATCGATGTTTTTTTTTTTTTTATTTATTTTCTTTTTTTTTTTGTTTTGTTTCAATGAAAAAGCGCTGCTACGTTCGTTTACCTTAGTTACCACCACAACCTCGAACTAATTAATTTACCGACAAACAAAAGCCTTCGTTGAACAATATATGAAAAGAAACGAAAGAACACCGTGTTATATACAGAAAAGCTCTATGTTCAAGTTTTAAAGTATATATACGCAATACGTCGATTAATTTTATTCTGATATAAACAAAAAAAAAAAAAATTTTGTTTCCGTTTTTAATTAAATATTTCAAAAAAAAGTAATTTTAGTTAAGATTAATTTTTTTCATTAAAATGTTAAAAAATTGTATTTTAATTATTATTATAATTAATTATCAATTAAATTTATACATGTAATTTTCAACAATTAATTATTATTAAATAATAAACTAAATAATTAATAATAATCGCATGAATAATAGTTGGGGAAATTATTATTTTCTTGAATACGCAAATAAATAGTCTAATAAATATTTATCGGGTTTAAAAAAAAAAAAAAAAAAAAACAAATGCTATAAATAAATTAATTCTGATTATTAATAAATAATAATTTGTGGATAAACAGCGCATTATCTAAATCAGAATAATTTTCTCTGTTAAATAAATTATTTTCCTGAGAATTAAATTTAATTCTTTATAATTATTTTTTTCTATTATGACATCGGGTAGAAATAATGGAGAAACTTTTAGTTATTTCTGGATTAAAGTTACTAATTTCTCAATACGCTCACTATATAGACATAGTAAATATATACAGAGTGTATTAATTTTTATTATATACTAGTTATTATGTGTTCCATTTGATTATTATACTTTTAATCCTACGTTATACTTATAACTCACTCACTGAGATTATTGTTAGTTTAAATCAGTATATGGCTTAACTAACTAAAAGGGCGTTCTCTATTCGTAGATTAGACCCTGAGCTCAAACTAAAATATCTCTTACTTAATGCTACTTTGCATGAAAATCTTATTTACTCTAGTTACTTAAAGATGCAAATTTTAGTCTTTTACATAGAAACAGAAGCAAATTTACATTACACAACCATGACCAATCTAAGAAATCTGTTACTCGACACTGAGGTAAGAGAGAAAAAAACAGCAGCTTCATTTTATACGACAAACAACTTAATTAGGTGTCATTGTAAAAAATAAATCTTACTTTCTTTTCTTTAAATAAAAAAATAAATTTTATATTCAAAATTCATTTAATATTTACTCTATATTATATTAGTATTATACTATTAAATTTAGTGTAATTATACCCAGAAAAATTTTTCACTTAAGTTTATTTGAAACGAATAAAATTTATTAAATTTAATTATATAAAATAAAAATATATTTTTCTCAGAAACTAATAACTTTTTATTTGATTTAAATAGAAAATTTTAATTGGCATAAAGTACACCTAAAAGTGTAGAAAAAAATTGACAATCAAACCGAAGTAGAGGAAGACACCTATTACCATCAAAAAGACATCCAGAATCATAAAAAAGTTACCAAAAAAATTCAATTTTTCTTAGACAGACGATTTTATTGCAAATACTTGCAGAAAATACACCTAAAAGTGTAGAAAAAATCGACAGCCAAATGCGAGTAGAGGAAGACCTCTATTACCACGAAAAAGTCATCCAGGTCCAAAAAAAAATTTCCAAAAAAATTCAATTTTTCTTAGGCAGACTATTTTATTGCAATTTCTTGCACAAAATACACCTAAAAGTGTAGAAAAAAATCGATAGCCAAATCCGAGTAGAGGAACACCAATTTTATGACCATTAAAGCGATTTTCGTAAAAAAAAATTTTTCAAAAAAATTCAATTTTTCTTAGGCAGACTATTTTATTGCAATTTCTTGCACAAAATACACCTAAAAGTGTAGAAAAAAATTGACAGCCAAATCCAAGTAGAGGAAGACACCTATTACCACCAAAAAGACATCCAAAATCATAAAAAACGATTTTATTGCAAATACTTGCAGAAAATACACCTGAAAGTGTAGAAAAAAAATTGACTGTCAAATATTAAAAGAAACACGGAGAAAAAAGGATAATTAAAATTACCCTGAGGAGTGTAAAACTTGACATATTTTCAATGTCAACTATAGGACAACACTCTATTATTTTAAAGTTACTATCTTCGCAGGGTCAAAACAAAGAGGATCAATTTTACACTCCAGGAAGGTATAGGGCAATATCTTTTCGATTTATTTGTAGGAAAATTAATTTAATTAGTTACAAATAGTTGTGCAATCAAAATAATAAAGCACAGTAATTTCTCGTATTTAAATATATAAAATATAAAACTCAATTCTCGCTATATATATTTTTGTGGTCAACACTGAAAACATTTTTTAATTATACATCTCAATTCTTAATAATCTTTTAAATAATTAAAGTAGTTGCAAAAATTTTCAAGTTTTAATTTTTAGTTTTTAATTTTTATCTTTCAACAAATTTTGAAATAAAATTTATAATTCAATAGAATTTATTCAAAATTGTAGAAATAATCAATTGTAAAGATAAAAATAATTGTTCATAAATTACGATTTTTTAAATAAAATATATAATACTTATGAATATTATAAATATTGTAATATTCTAAAAAAATAAAAAGATTGAATTAAAAAAATTTTAATAATTTCCCGTGTGGAAAAAGCCACGATCTTGCCCTCAAGAGTTCGGGGCCCCCGGCGGGGGCCCATGAGGGCTGATCCATATGGCGAATCCATGAGGGGCACCGTAGGGGCCCCGCATGGATCGCCCTCATGATCGATTAGCAAAATTTTCTAAGTCCAAAAATCAAATATTTTTTTATCACCAAAAAATTAATGTTTATAATGATTCAGAACAACGAAAAACGCGTTTTTAATAAAAATATATTTACACTTTTTTGAAAATAACACTCACACTTATGGCAAAATAGATGAGGGCCATCGTAGGGGCCCGCATGGATCGCCCTCATGGTCGATTAGCAAAATTTTCTAAGTCCAAAATTCAAATATTTTTTTATCACCAAAAAATTAATGTTTATAATGATTCAGAACAACGAAAAACGCGTTTTTAATAAAAATATATTTACACTTTTTTGAAAATAACACTCACACTTATGGCAAAATAGATGAGGGCCATCGTAGGGGCCCCGCATGGATCGCCCTCATGATCGATTAGCAAAATTTTCTAAGTCCAAAAATCAAATATTTTTTTATCACCAAAAAATTAATGTTTATAATGATTCAGAACAACGAAAAACGCGTTTTTAATAAAAATATATTTACACTTTTTTTGAAAATTCACCTGAGATGATTCATGATAATAATCATAAAGCATATAATTAATTATATTTTATAAATTGCATTTGATTGGAAAATATAATTTAATATCTTAACTTTAACTAAATGATGTTAAGCACTTTTCTTTGTTAGGTATTTTTGAAGTTTAAATAGCATCAAGAAGTTAGCATTCGTTTTGAAGTAGCGTGCGTAGCGTAGTTGGTAAAGCGTTAGACTCATAGTCCGTAGGTCGTAGGTTCGATTCCCCCCATGCGTTAGATTTATTTATTTCTCAGGTTTGCGTTTAATCATTAATTCTATGTATGAATTAATTGAAAAATGAAAATATCCGTTAATAGTATGCATAAATTACATATTTTTTAATTTTTTAATTAATTAATTTATTATTACTTTTAATTATATCCGACAGTTAATTAATTAGAACGTTAATTAATAAATTCAATTTGAGTAAGAATTTAATTTAAAATTGAATAATTATTAAATAAATATGTTATTTATTCATAACTTAAGCTTATTTATTATTAATTAACTTTTATTATTAATATTATTGATTAAAAAACATTATGGCAAACTTGAGGGCAAGATGAGGGCAAACGTGAGGGCCCATAAGGGCGCCCGTAGGGGCACCCTCATGGATCGCCCATGCGGGCGCCCTCATCGATGAGCATGTCGTTTCCATGAGGGGCCCCTATGGATCATCCATATGCGGCCCTCATGGCATGAGGGCGATCCATAAGGGCCCCCGCTGGGGGCCCACATCTCTTTTCCACACGGGTTAATAATTAATTAATTAATAATTAATAATATTAATAATTTAATAATTTTAATAATGGTTTCGCTGACGTTCCAGCTCCTCATGCGATTAATATAAGTGTTGTTACAATTTTCTTCCATTTTACTTAAAAATAATCACAACAACCACAAATAAATGTCACTTTTATTTATTGATTTTCATTTTTCTCTTGCACTCGCGTATAACACAAATGACTATCGAATTAATTAGTTTAAATATCCTGGAGTGTAAAATTAACTATAAAATGTATGTAACATTTACAGAGGGAAAAATATGGTAGAGTGTAAATAATATTATATGGAAGGTCAGATTAACTATAAAAATTTTTAACATTGAAAATTTAACACTCCAGTTTTCTCCGTGAACAAATTACTTTCACTTCTTTTTTTTCATTCAAAATAAAATTTTCTTTGAAACACAAAAAAGCTTCTTAGTTTCATAGCAATTTTCTTTGAATGAAAGAAATTTGTGCAGTTAATCAAAAAAATTCTAACACTGATATAGAATTAAAGAAATATTTATTTGAATGAAATAAAAAAATTTCTTTGAAACGAAAATAATTTTTCGTTTGATTCAAAGATAATTTGTTTGAAACAAATATATTTTCTTTGTATCGATGAAAAATTTGCCAAAGAAATCTTTTTTCTGTGTGTATGCAACATTTTTAAAAGTGGATCTTATATAAGATTTGATTAAAAAATACTGCATTCGAGTGTATATATATATATATTTTTTTTTGAAGAAGCGCGATAGCTAATAGAGACCTATCTCTGTCTTTCTCACTGAACAGTGTGGTGGTTTGTCAAGTTGCTGAATAGACTTGTTTCCGAGGAATTTAATAAAAGAACGATATAGGATAGCTGCTGTTCTGCAGAATCCGCTGGTCTAAAGGGTGCTTTTCGTGTTGAAGTCGTGCACCGACTGCGAGTGTCGTAAAATAGTTTTCAAGGTCCTAACCGAGATGATCCAGGGTTACGAGAAAAGCACGAGCACTGAATACGAGAGAAGACATTCGCCCCCTTTTTATATATATATATATATACACCCGTATCCTTGGTGGTTGGGAAAAAGCGTCACCTTTCGATTTACGAACTCTATACTGCCGGATAAAATCAATAAACTCTCTCTCTCTCGCTCTCTTCTCATACACTACCAAAATGCGCGACGATGGCAAACATTCCACATGTGCATGGGATATCACTCTATAACTGTTACTATGTCACTTCCATTGGGAATCCGAAGATTTCGAGTCAAGATATCTCGGAATAAATGGGGTCGGCACATGATTTTCCAGGAAACGACAAACCACCCACCCTTTTATATACATATACATATATATATATAAACCTCAATATGTACATTTGAATCACATCACGTCTGTAATTTCAGGTTTAGAATCATTTTAAAACTAGCGTATACAAAAAAAAAATTCATTCATCAGCAATATTATTTTCTCATTTTTCAATATTATCTTTCGGAAAAATTTTTCTATTATATTAATAATATATTTTCAAGTTTAATATCTGCTTTCAAGTTATTTTTTTTTCATGTATGTGCAAAAAAAGTTTTTTAACAAATATTTAAAATTCTTTGATGGCAAATATCGATTTTATCTAGCGCAGCACAATATTTCCTAATATCAAGAAAAGATTTTTCACAAAGTTCTGAGATACTCAACTATTTCTGCATTATATGTCAAATGGATTTTTTTTTCCCAAACAGCGATATGTAAACTGGACTTTTTCTCATATTTCACGATTTTGTAAATGAAATAATAACCATAACGAAATTTATATTTATAAAACAATTTTTCTGTATTTTATCCAGTAAAATTTTTTTAACGTACATTAAAATTTATTTCTTTCAAAAAGAGAAAATAAAACACAAAATTCTGATATTGTACTGTTTTGGGAAATTTTTTTTCAAATTTTGGAACTGTATTCAGATTTTAGAGAAATGGTAACTTGGAAAAAGGGAAAAATTTTTTTTTCGAAAAAAAAAAAAACAAGAAATGGATGTAAATATAGTCAGGAGAATATTACTTCATCGACAGTTTTACAATCCGAAAAGTGAGAACAGACGCATTCTTTAATACCTGTCGATAACGATTACTATCGAAGTTCAATATTGGGTCGCTTCAAGGATTCGATTCGTACAGTATGCGCTATGCCATATTCCAAATGGTATCGAGCGAATCAATGCCCTTCGCCCTACATTATTCAATTCAATCAAATACCGCCCCAAGCATTCGGTCATTCCAAGTCCGTTATATGTTCATGATCACGATACTATTTCCCAATGTGAACATTGAAAACTCATCCAACTTGGAATATAAAGCTCCTTCTGATTGCAAATATATATATATATACCCTTCATGAAAAGTCCTTCATCTACTACTAAATTTTGAATATAAGAAAAAAAAATTAATTTTCTATTTTAATTTTTTAATACCTACTCTTTTTTCTCATTGATTCTTTTATTCAAAAAAAAGAAATTATCTTAGTTTCAAAGAAATTTTTTAATTTTATTCAAATAAATGTTTCTTTGACCCTATATCAATGTTAGAATTTCTTTGATTTAATGCATTTTCTTTTTCTTTGAATGAAATTTGATAATCTCTTTTTTTTTTGTTTCAAAGAAAATTTTATTTTGAATGAAAGAAAACAAGTCAAAAAAAAAAATTGGTTTCTCTAAATCAAAAAAAATCTTTTCTCTGGGTGTAGTAAAAAAAAATTTGATTCAAATAATCCATTACTTGACTATTATCAAATACTTACTGGAGCCATAATTTTTATTTTGTACAATTAATTTCTGTATTTAAAAGAAATTAAACAAATTTAATTGACTGAGAAAATAATTATTTACTAGAATTATTAAATTAGAATTATTAAAAATATTTATTTCAATATCTGTTGAAACGTTAAAAGAATTTGTTTATTAAATTTTACTTTTGGTCTGACTTGGAGAGATTGAAATTGTTTTCATCTTTCAATTAAATATTTATTTGATGCAAACAAATATTTTTTTTTGATACAAATGTACATTTATTTGATAATAGTAAGGTAACCGGTTATTTTTCAATCAAATAAATTTTTATTCCTCATAAATGCAAAGAAAAAAATATTTGACTAGATAGCAAAAAAAAAAATAAGAGGAAAATTAGAAAATGACAATTTTCTTTTTGAAAAAAAAAATGAGAAAGGTGTTTTTTTAGTGAATGAAAAAAAATTTACATTAATATATTTATAACAAAACTTTGGTGGAACTTATTTATTATCCATTTTTAGAGGCGACTATCAATATTATATTTTAAATGTTCTGAATTTTATGACCAACAAAACCTATAACTGCCAATGATTTTAGCTATCATCAAAAGTACCCTATTCTGATTAAACATAACTACCAACGATTTTAATTAAATTGACATATGCACGCGGAGCAAATTGCATACAAAATTCAAACAAGAATCATATAATTTTTCAAAAATTCTACAAAAAATTTTCTTCTAATTATTACTTTTCAACAATTATTTAAAAACCAAACAGTGAACAAAAGAAATTTATTTGATTCAAATAATTGGTTTAATTATTATTATCAAATAAATATTTACTTGAACCAAATAACTGTAATTTAAGTCAATTAAATGGTATTTATTTTAAATACATAAATTATTGGATTAAATATTTATTTAATAATAGTCAAGTAAACGATTATTTTAATTAAATAAATTTTTGTTTTCAGTGAAAAATTTGTGTTGAATTAAAATAAAAAAATTTCTTTGAAACTGACTATAGTCAGAAAAAAAAAAAAAAAAAAAAAATTCTCTGACTCAAGTATATAATTTATTCTAAAGCTAAATAAATTAGTCCAACATTTTTTTTTTAAATATCCATCAAAATAATTAAATTATTCCAAAAGTGAGAATAACATTCTTCCAATTCAAATTTAATGCTCTTGTCCGTAACATCGACAGTCAAACTGACTTTTATTTCTTCCGCACAGGCAAATAAATTTCATTTACCGTAGATAAATTTTTATTTATTTTATATGTACAGGGTGTTCCAAAAGTATGGAAACATGCAAATATCTCGAAAAGTACGAATTTTTGTAAAAACTGTTCAAAAGTTGTTCCAAACAAAAAGATGTACATCTTTGAAACAAAAAAATTGGGCCCGGAGCCCAATGTTGGGCCCTACAATAAAAAAAGTGGTTTTCTTAAATGAGACCACTAATTTTCAGTAGGTATCAAATTCGTAATCCCCATAAATTTCTGGGTTTAGACTTTTAGTAAAAATGACAAAAATATTGGGCCCAATGTCTGGGATTAGGCCCAACATTTTTCGTTAAATAAATAAATTTAAAAAATCGCATCTTTAGAGGTTTTTTGGGTCACAGGATTAGAAATTCGAAGCTAATTTTCAAATAGTACACAAAGCCCAATGTAAGATTTCGCGGCCCAATGTGAGGCTCACATTAATAAAAATTAATTGTTTAAAAAAAACCCACTAATTTTCAGTATCCATTTCAGAATCGTTATGAAATTCTGGGTTTAAACTTGTTGTACAAAAGCCAAAAAAATATTGGGCCCAATGTCTGGGATTGGGCTCGACATTTTTTTGACAAATAAATAAATTTATAAAATCGCATCATTTGGAGTTTTTGGGATCACAGGATTAGAAATTCAAAGCTACTTTTCAAATTGGGCACAGAGCCCAATGTATAAGATTCCGCAGCCCAATGTGAGGCCTACAGTAAAAAAAATTAGTTTCCTTCCATTTTGTATAATCGTTCTGAAATTCTGGGCTTAGACTTGTGGTAAAAAATTCCAAAAATATTGGATCCTCACATTGGGCGGCAGAATCTTATACATTGGGCTCTATGCTCAATTTGAAAATTAGCTTCCAATTTCTAATCCTGTGATCTGAAAATCCCTCCAAGATGCGATTTTTTAAAATTTATTTATCTGTTGATAAAATTTTGGACCCAATATCTTGAATTGGGCCCAATATTTTGGGCACTTATACCACATGTCTGAACGCAGAATTTCATGGGGATTACGAATTTGATACTGAAAATTAGTGGTCTCATTTCATTGTAGGGCCCAACATTGGGCTCCGGGACCAATTTTTTTGTTTCAAAGATGTACATCTTTTTGTTTGAAACAACTTTTGTCTTGAACATTTTTTAAAAAAAATTCCTACTTTTCGAGATATTTGCAAGTTTCCATACTTTTGGAACACCCTGTATAGAGTTGACCACCGGATATTGTTATTTGCTTCAAATAAAATCAAATATAGTAATCGAAAAACCAGATGAAGTTTCATTTGAAGTAAAGACTTTTGTTTCTTTTTATGTATATATATATATATATATATATATATATATATATATATATATATATATAGAAATCAGGTCGTATTTCTAGATATATATATATGAGTGAAAATTGGACAATTTGATGCATCGGTTATATTTGATAAAGATTTGTTATTTGAGGTTTTGATATATATATACAGAAGATTATATTTCATATACAAGTTATTGACACTTCAACCCCCTCCTCACCCCCCACCCCTTATGTTACACTTGTCAGCCCGCAATTCTGTTAACTACTGAAAGCGCGAAGTGAAGTGCTTGCTTTGCGGTCTTTTATCCATGAAAGGGCTTGTGCCACTCTCTCTCTCTCTCTCACACACACACACACACTCTTTCTCTTTCTCTCTGGGTCATGAGAAGAGAGACGAGGGATGAAACAGAAGCGAATGGCTCGTTACAAGAGGGCACTGGGGCGCATTTACTCGATTCTCTAAGGGCCACCTTTTTTTCGACCTTGTGTATACAAGACTGACTTTTTACCTTTTCTTTTTGACACCATTTTTATTTACCCAGTCACACTCTTTATGTTTCATCTTATTTTTTTTTTTGTCACCTCTACACAAAAACTAGTCATCTCTCTTCAAATAAAGAAAAAAATAAAAAAAAAAAGAGAATATCTTTCAATGAAAATAAATTTATTTTATATATTTACTTTTTTTATTTTCTATCTACTTTTTTTTTTTTTTTTTTTTTTTTTTGTTTTTATCTACATTTATTGTTAAAGCCAAAAATTATTCCATATTTTTGCTAAAATTTAATTAAATAATTCTTTATAACTGCCGGCAAAAAAAAAAATTATTTTTAGAGAACAATTTTTCAAAAGGATTTGTTTCTATAACATGACTGAATAACTGCAAACTTTATTTTTTGTAAAAGCAATTAAATTCCTATATAAAGAAAAATGTGGGGAAAAAAAATGATTGGCACACGAAAGGAAAAGTAAATATCAAATTTTATAAAAGTATTTTCAAATTTTGTAAAAATATTTTAGAAAATATGGATAGAAAGCAAAATTTTTATATAAAAAAAAAATACTAATCATTAATAAACTTTTATTAAATTTACATGAATTTCGCGTAAAAATCATTAATTAGTAGTGATTATTAATTAGATTTTTATTTTAAAGTAGATTTTATTAGAAATAATTATTTTTAAGGCGAATTTTTAATTAATTTAATTGAAATTCTCATTTAATTTTTATTATTTAATTTAAGTGTTTCGAATTTTGAAATGACAGAAATTCCAATTTAAAAAAATTTTAATTTGTCTGAATTTTTATTTATTCGAAAATACAAATAACTGAACAAACAATCGACACAAAGATTTTGTAGCAATTTTCAAATTCTAATCAATCACGATTTTCTTAATAATTTTTAATTGGATAATGTGAAAAATTGCAAACGAAATCTTTCTGTCGATTTTTTGTTCGGACAAATTAAAATTCAATGAATTGAAATTCTTGTCATGTAAAAATTCGAATTACATAAAATTGCATTGAAATATTGGCAAAAAAAAAAAAATTTGGTACCTAAAAATTTTTTTTAAGTAAAAATTCGTATAAAAAGAAATTCTATCAAATGCCAATTCAAAAAATGTAAAATTCCTTTAAAAAATAATTAGACTGTTGATAAAATTTCACAATTTACAAATACTAAATTATAAAATTTGAAATACTATTATAAAATTAAAAATATTTTTCGATAAAATTTTGAAATACTTTTATAAAATCTATTTTCTTTTAGTGTCAATAAAAAATTGAATTTTTTCGGTGTTAAAAATTATTTTTAATTTATCAATTAGTTAAAAATTAATTAAAATTAAAATTAACAATTATTCAAACGGTGAACAATAATTAATGATAGAAGCCTTAGGAATTGAAGTTCATTTCAAGAGATACTCTGAAGTCAACAAAGTGACAAACAGAATTTCAAGAGAATGCTAATGGAATGCGATTAGAAGGATGTATACGGGGAAATAGTTTCAAGTCCACTAAACATCAAATGAGATATTGCCCATGGTATATATATGTATATAAAGTGGTCCTTTAAGATTAAAGCATATTATAGAGAGAGAGAGAGAAACTGCAAAAGCAAAGTTTGTTAGGAAATTTTGACTAAATATCATAAATAAATGATAAATTTTGTACGCGGATAAAGTTAAAACGCAATGGGAATCGAACAGGTTTGCTAAACAACCCCTTCAGGCCAGAATATGCATTGAAAATTGATTTCAACATATTCCCTCAGTGTAATTTAAATCGATGTGTGATACTATATATAAAATGTAAATATTCAGAAAACAGTAAACTATCATTCATCCAATCTCAAATAGTAATTAAAAAAAAAAAAGAAAATAATTAAATTGATATCGACGAACAGAAAGATCAAATTCCGAAATAATATCAAATGCATATATTACGATTAATAATATTCTCATATTAAAAAATATTTATGTAATTACATCATTAATTGCAATAAAATAAATTATTATATAATAATAATAATATATATTATTATTATTTTAATTAAATTCTCGTTTTATTGTTAATAATCGAAATATTTGCAATTATATCACGATGTTTTTTTTTCATTATAGATCCACTTTATCTATAAAGGTAAAAAATATTTAATGTACTACAAACAAAAACTGTTTTTCGAAAAAAAAAATGCTATCATACGCGTATTTTTTTTTTAGACATATCAAAATAAACAGAAAAATGTACAATTTAGAAAAAGAGTGAAATTTCTCATGCAATCGAATTTTTGCATGCATTGAATATTTCGATATGCAAAATTGAAATAAACAAATACATCACCAAACTGAACGATTCAGAAAGAGAGAGAGAGAGATGGGGGGGGGCGTGGAATATAAATGTTGACTTTTCACATGAAAATGATGATTTTATATATATAGTTTTTTTTCTCAAATAAAATATAGGAGATGCAATGTTTATAAACAGAAATAGCTATAACAAATAGAACTTCAACACACGTACACACAGTAGTTGAATCTCGATAGTTTAAATTGGCTTTTGTAAATTTGAGATCAGTATAATTAAACAAAACAATCCCAAATGAAATGGTCAAAGGTTCAATAGTTAGACGAACTAAACCAAATAGAAACTACTTTAGGGGTTTTCAAAGTTTACCAGCGACTATTGGGGAGTCAAATATACAAAATAGACGCGTATATGATTTACAAAATCAAAGTTTACTTCACTGTTATTAATTAGGTAATAAATATTGTTTACACTCGCAAAGAAATCTTTTATTTTCTACAAATAAAATTCATTTCAATAAAATTTAATATTTGTCTCATAGTCTAATAATTGTTTATTTGTTTTAAGTATAAACATTTATTTAGCGTACTCTCTAAATCTGAATTAGTAAAAAAGTTTACTAATTTGAATTAGTGACTCACTTTTTGCTTCTCAATTAGTAAAATTTTACTAATTGTTAGTAAAAGTTACTAATAATTAGTAAAATTTTACTAATTGAGAAGCAAAAAGTGAGTCACTAATTCAAATTAGTAAACTTTTTTACTAATTCAGATTTAGAGAGTAAAGAAAAAATGTTTATTTATAATTTTATTTAGTACAAATAAAAATATATTTGAAACAAATATTTATTTGTCACTGAGACAAAAATATTTTTTCTCCTGGTGTATAGTACTAAAATATTTTCAATTAAGAAATAAAAAAAAAAAAAAAAAAATTATGAAAAATAACTAGAAGAAAAATAAATTTTTTGTCATCTGTGAGAAAAAAAAATATAAATTAAAAATAAACAAGTTTTTTTTTAGAATAGAATAGAATTTACTGTCTCCTTTATTACATGGAAATAAACTAGTTTTCTTTTAAAGTAAATATATTTTCTAGTTCTAATCAAAGATTGAAGTCAATTCTCTCTTTAAATGAATAAAATATAAAACCTGAGGTAAAACTTGGTTAGTGCTCTTGTAACGTTTTAAGTTTCTAGATAAATGTACTTCTCCACATCATCTAAAGTTGCCCTTTTATGTATTATATTTCACAATTATTTCCAGACTTGAAAAATTATTAAGGACTTTTTAAAAAAAAAAAAAAAAAAAAAAACGCTCTGCAAAATATTATATAATTCGAATAGTCATTTAAAAATCAAATTATTTGTCACCACACACAGAGAAATTTAATGCAAACACCCAGAAAAGAGATATTATATTTTTCTCAGACCTAAATAAATATTTATTTGTTGCATTTTTTTTTTCTATAAAATATTTTCTGATATTATACATATATATATATATATATATATATATATATAAAACGTACAGTTTATATAATTTGAGAGAGAGAGAAAAAAAAGCTACTTAATCAATGCGATGTTAAAAAAAAGTGTATAAAAAAAAGCGAAATGAGAGTTTAGATTAAAAAACGTCTTCTGGAAAGTTTACGCTTCTGTCGATAAGGTTTGAAAAAAATAGTGATCGAATATTCGATAACGTAACCCATCTATCCTATGAGGCGAATAATATCTAGCCAACGACGAACGTAGTGGATCGTTGATGTGAGTCTGGATCGAGGTAAAATACTTTGTAAACAAGATTTCTCACAAGCAAACCTCACCTATATATATATACTATATATATATATCGTTTGATGCTTTAAAAAAAAAATTTTTTTTTGATGAAATTCCCACGACATTCTATACAAATTTCGATTTAACAATTTTGTTCCTTTTTTTCTCTATACTTTAATGACCTGTTACATTTTAATGTTACTTACTTTAATGGAATATTTAAGCTTTCGAATTTTTACACTAAATGCAAGTGAAAAAAAAAATATTGTAGCCTATTACTATTTTTGAACCTATTTATTTAAAAAAAAAAAAAAGAACCAAAATATTATTTTGGGATACAGTACACTGAGAAAAATATGCTATTGAATCGAAGAGCATTTTTGACAAAGGTATAAAAATTATTGATTCAAAAGCATATGCTATAGAATCAATAAAATATTTTATAAATTTTATAGCATATGCTTTTGAATCAATAATTTTTATACCTTTGTCAAAAAATGCTCTTCGATTCAATAGCATATTTTTCTCAGTGTAAAAGAGAAATAATTTAAATTCTACTTTTTTTTACTAAAGTTTTAGTGAAAAATGACAAATTAATAGAAATTTTCACTAATTTTTAGTAAAATATTACCATTTTGATTTAGTAATATTTTCTTTTTACTAGTTGTAGTAAAAAAAAAAAAAAAATAGCTAAAAATTATTAGAAATTTTTTTTTAAATCGAAATTTCACTAATTTTTAGTAGAATATATTATACTATTTAATTTTAATTATTTTCTTTTTACTAAAATTTTAGTGAAAAATAACTGAAAATTAGTAGTAAATCTTCACTAAATTTCAGAAAAATATTAATATTTAATTTACTAATTTTCATTTTACCAAAGTTTTAGTGAAAAATGGAAAAAAAATAGAAATTTTCACGACTTAAAATCAGTGAACGAATGTTAATTCAAATTTAAAGTGCATACATATTTTGTTTCAATAAAAATTGCCATAAAGTAGATTTTAAATTCCTTTTTTTTTGCAATTTATATACCCGAAACGAAATTAGTTTCAAAAGTTTTAAAAGTTTCAAACAAAGTGAAGAAAAATAAATCTTTGAATCTCAATTTACTAGGCGTGAGAAAAATTCCTTTTTAAAATCCTTTAATTTAGCCATTCAATTTGCTGTCAGAAAATAAAATTTTAAATATAAAATGAATTTTATAGAAAAAAGAGAAGCTTCTTAAATGACAATATTTCGAGATTAATATGTCGCATTTGCTCTCTGATATTTACTATACTTTGCAAAAAAAAAAAAAAAGTATAAGAAGAAGACTATTTCAATAGAGAGCCACTTGTTGTTATACACACATACACAGTTACGACAAGATTACTTGGATTTACTGGAGCGCTTTCTAAGCAAGGTCTTAATTTGATTGCTTGGTTCTGCTCAACGATGTCATAAAATTTTCCTCCTCGTTTGTTACACATTCAAAAAGCCTTTAAAAACATCTTGATAGACTGACACTTGTCAGAAAATCAATATCGATAAACATATGACTGGCTGTTTTTATAAATATAGCTTTCACGCGCGGCATAAAAAACAAATTCAAAGCAAAAAATAAATGATGCAGATTTAAAAATTCTGCAAAAAAAAAAAAAACATAAATCTTTCTGAATCCTACCATTTTTCTCATATTCGAACACGTGGAAGAAGAAGAAGAAGAATGTCTTGGGAGTTTTAACTTCCAAGAGGTTCTCGAAAAAAAGAAAAGGAATATGAGAACTTTACCGGAACGCGCAAAAGGATCAAATCCTCTTGACACAGTGCGAATATAAGCTTCTGTTTCAGTGTAAAAAGGATAAGAGTAGACTCAAGGAGGACAAATGAGAAAAGGGAGGAAAGGTAATATGACGGTTTGAGAGAGGGAAAGATAGAAAGAGAGAAATAAAGTGAAAGAAACAGGATAAGGGAAACATGAGAAAGGAGGTTGGGATTAGTTGTAAGTTCTATATAGTTCGACGATAGAGAAACTTGGAGAATAATATCTTTTCTCTCTCCTTCTCTCTCTCTCTCTCTTTTGCTTTATTTCTTAAGATTTTTCTTTCATCCCTTTATCCCTTACACCCTTCATTTTAACCTTCATCTCTCTCTATCTCTCTCTCTTTCTCTCCTTCTCTCTTTTTCAATCTACCTCTGTTACTCCTGAACGCGGCAACACTCAGAGCGAGAGAATTTTCGGGGGTGCCTGTTGCTATAGCAACCATCCGGGGCTAAATGCTTGACGATAGGGGCAACCGGCCACACTTGGCGACACGGTTACCCAGATATACCCACACATCTACGCACCTATATATATATATAGAAATATGTAATGAATCTGTGAAAATCAGATCTTTCGAGTTTCGTTTCCGCGAGCATGACTTCTCTAGCCAAAGAATCTGGCCTCGATCTCTACAACGTCTTTTTCCCCATATTTGCATGATGGCTCCTTTCCAAATGCATTCTCATTCGGTTTCCATTAACGCGCACAAGGTCTAGCGCATATAGTGAAAGAGAGAGAGAGAGAGAGGCGCGTTACATTTAACGAACACTTGTAGAATATAAGCTATTCCTTACTATTGCCAACAATTGTAGACAAATATTTTTTCTTTTCACTTGTCTTTCGATTTTTAAACGATCAGCAATTTGATTTTATCAAAACAAATTGTGTAATTTGAATACACTGAAAAAAAATTATTTGATTCAAATAATCAGACTATACTATCAAATAAATATTTATTTGTATCAAATAATTTTTCGTTGAGATAGTATTTGTTTCAAGTACAGAAATTATTGCATCAAATACAGTTTAATTATTTGGTTTTTAAAAATTATTTCGGTTCAAGTAAATATATATCAGCCAAAAGTTTTGAACGTTCAAATGAACAAAAATTTTTTGTAACTTCTTTAAGTACGAATTTTATTACAAAATATTGTTTTAAATATCTAAAAAGAAGTTATTAATGTAATATTTGTTTAATTTACTGTTTTATTTTACATTTCTAATAATTTATAGATTGAAAAAAATATTTTGTTCATTTGAACGTTCAAAACTTTTGGCTTATGTAAATATTTATTTGATAATAGTCAAGTAACGAATTATTTTGAATTATTAAAGAATTTTTTTTTCTTTTAGTGTAAAAAAGTTAATGCAAAAAAAAAACATGCTCTCTAAATTTAAATGAGATTTTACTGATAAAAATAGTTGGAATTATCAACTGAATACCTTCAGTAAAAATTTTCACTCAAATTAAGTCACATTTCATTGAAAATCAGTGAAATCATTACTGATTAATGAGAATCTGCATTATCATTAATCGGTAAAACAGATTTAACTGGTTCAGTCGATAAAGAATTCTTTTAGTGAAATACAACTAAAATTCAGTGCGAAAATTTTACTAAACTCACTATTATTAAATAAATATTTACTAAAACCAAATAATTTTCATTGAAATTAAATAAATTGTATTTGAACCAATAATTTATCTATGTGAAACAAATATCATTTAAATTAACAAATAATTAAATAATAAATTAACATTAACGAAATAATTAACATTTAATTAAATAATAATATACAAATAAATATATTTATTTAATAATATAGTCAAGTAATCGTATATATTTGCATCAAATTATTTTTTTCCAGTGTATTTTACACTAATTTAATTTTAAATTTATCTTAATTTAAGAAATTCTTTTCACTCGAAATAATTCCATTTTATCGAAACGTATTTTAAACAAATTTCTAAACTATTTTCAAAAAGAAAAATAAAACCTAGTTGGAGAAAAACCAGATTATTGACATTTTGGAGCATTATAGGTTTGACTGAGAAGGAGACCTGTTAAGTGAAAATGGAACATTCTGGTCAGACGCTAAATCCAATTTAAATAATATATATATATAGAAACGTACATCTCGTTATATAAAAAAAACGGTTTTAACTATTTTTCTATATATTTTAAAACAAAATTTTCAATAATTGAAACAAAATTTTCAATAATTGAAACAAAATTAAAATTTTAATTTTGTTTTAGAGAAAAACGAGGCTATAAAGTATTAAATAAAAAACATAATAAAAAGGATCTTTTGTTACTATTTGTACATTAGTAACGGTATAAAGAAATATTGTAGAAAATTTCTTTTAGTATGAAATACTTCTGATCCAAGGGGAATTTTGACACTTTGAAAACTTTTTCCTTTGACGTTATATTTTGAACGAGACTACTATGGTCGACGTAAATTCGATTTCTACCCGTCAACGCAGAAGGGTTCTTTGCTTTTCCAGAAAGTTCGCACAAGAATTCTACTAGAAGTGCAATTCGTTTAGTAGAAGCATAGAATTTCAATATACTATATATATATATATATATATATATATATATAATAGAAAATAACTTACACCTAACGACAAAGTGAAAGTATAATTAAAAAAAAAATACATAAACAAGAATTTACAATTGCAATATTAATTATAAAAATATGAAGAAAAAAAATTTTCTACAAAATTTTATATACCTGGATTTTAAATATTAAAAAAAAAAATCCCCACCTTTCTTGACGTAAGAAAACTCTTTTGAAATGCTCGATCCAGACTGTTTAAAAATGCATGAGTTGCAACGAATTTCTATACGAAAACGGAAATATTTAGTCTCTCGGTCCTATTCTAGAAACATCTTCATTTTGATCGTATATAAATATGCAAAAAGCATATATGTTTATACAAGATTTCAGCAATCTAAAGCAATAATATTCACAATTGTGAATTTTAATCCGAATCGAATAAAATTTATTTTCTTTTGAAACACAATAGAATTTTAACTATTTTTACTCTAAAATTAAGAATATTTCTTTTCACATTCGTAGTTAAAATTAGAATAATAAATTAGAAGAATAAAATTCGAATAATTAAATTACCTTACATTAGAAATAATATTCTAACATTAGGAATAGTATTCTAAAATTAAGAATAATATTCTAATATTTAAAATAATTTTCTAATATATTCAAAATAATAAATATTAATTCTTTTTGTTAGTTTTTTTTTTGTTCAATCATTGAATTGAAAATAATTTTAATTCTCCAACATACAGTAAGCCGTTTATAATTTTTTATAGAAAATTTAAGTAAAATTCAAAACTATGATAAAATGTGCCATTAGTAAAGTTGAAGTTAATGAAGACGAACTAAACAACAACTTTATACTTAAAAGTTTAAATTTCCAAAGACCAAGTTACAACTTTCGTTACATATTTGCATCATCGTTCTTAATACTTTTCGCCACAAGTATATAGTTTGTGTGAATAAAGAGAAAGAGAAGCACGAAATCGAAAGCTTTAACAATCTTAAAAGTTGCAAATACGAAAAAAAAAAAAAAAAAAGTTTTCAGATTAAAAGTTACCTAATGAAGACTACACCAAATGAACTGGGAAATTTAAAAAAAAGCCATTGAACTTTTTTTTCAAGACAAAACAAAATTAGGATTTTTTTTCATACCAACATATATATAAAGGTCAAAGTAGCTATTACCAAGAAATGTTGTTCTCGAAACTATAATTTACATCTTTGACAAAAAAAAAAAGTTTAAAATTGAATATTCTCCAAACAAGTTATTTTTCACCAGTAAAACTTTATCGTTCATCTCTCTTTTGAGAATAACTTTATATCCTCATTTTTTATTCCACTCGTTATTGCTTAAAGCTCACAACTTTAAAAAAAAAAAAAAAAATTTTTCTCTACTTTATATTTATATAGAAACAGTTTATTAATATTCAAATTTTCCGAATCATTACACTGAAAAAAAATTTTGATTCAAATAATCGGTTACAAAATATTTATTTAGAGCAAATAATTTTTATTTAAATAAAATGAAATTTACAACAAAAATAAATATCTATTTGGTTCTGAGATAAATCTACAATTTTCTCTTGTAAATAAATTATTTTTAATGTAAATATTGGTGAGGTACACTTTTTTAAGAGTTTATAGAAACAAAAATGAAAAAAAAAAAAAAAAAAAAAATTTGCAAATGTAATATTTACAAAATGGATAATAAGCGTCTCGAGAATCGACATTAATGTACACTCGGTATCGACCCTTTAAAAGCTAATCTTGAAAATGATGTTGAAAAGCCTCCGGAGAGACGATGAGATAACTTAAAATAGCTACTTGCATCATATAGAGATTGGTCAGATTATAGAGTATTCATGAAGCATACGATAATGATCGTCTATAAATATATACACATACATACATATATATATATATATATATCTCGCTTGGTAACAATACATACATTTATTAATTGTGAAATATCCTTAACATCCTGTACTGCCCACGAAAATTGTTCCATCGATATGGGCTTTTAAATCCCCATTAGCAAAAAAAAATTTAATATTTAAAATTGACTAATTTAAATTTACATCCAATGAAATATTTTATTTTATATAAATATAATTTATTTTTAAGAAAAATAACATTTATTTGAATCAAATAAAAATATATGACGCTCAACGGTGATAGGGAAATTAACATATTTTTGGTTATGTTTGTGTTTTTAAAAGTGATTCTATAAAAATATAATTAAATTTTACTGCAAACCACTGTTTTGTAAATTTTCATTAGATTCAAAATATTTCATAAAAAACTGAAATTGATTATAGATAATGAAAAATAAATGTTTAATCAAGGTTTATCTCAAAGCCTATAATAACTTTTGTTTCAAATAATAAATTTAATTTAATACTAATTAAAAGTATTTTTTTTTTAAGCAAAATAAAATTTATTTAAATTAAATGAAAATATATTTGAATTAAATAAAAATATGTATATCTCAGTTACTTTTTATATTTCTTTCAAAATAAAAAATTTAATTTAACACAAAGAAAATTTTTATTCAAATCAAATAAAATTTATTTCATTCAAATTAAAAATATATTTGTCTCAGAGTCTGATAAAACTTTATTTTGTTTCAAATAAAAAATTTAGAACAAAGAAAATTTTATTTGACGCAAATAAAATTTCTCTAGATGTAATTTTTAATTAAAAATTTTTTCTTTAATTTTTGTCGTATTAAAATGTTTTTTTTTTTTGTTTTAAAATCCTACACCTGTCGACATTTTTGTTAAAAGAATTAAAAAAAAATTTGAATAAGAAAAAAGAATGTCGCGTATTTTCCCAAAGAGGGGAGATTTTAAACCGAATTTTTTTATTTTGAAGAAATAAGAAAGGCACATTCTGAAAAAGAAAGTAGTGAAGAAAGCACGTGTCAACGAACCATTCTGGGGGTTGGGAGAGTTTACCTGTTAGACTAGGTCGACCATATAATACAGAAATCGTATAGTGGTTGACGTGGTTAAAGATCGAAAGAGTTGTCGGTTCAAAATACGACAGAAATGCTTTTTAGAAATACACTGAATACACCACATGGCTTTGAAGTTTAAAAGGCCAAAAGAAAAAGCAAATTTAGTATTCATAACTAGAAAAAAAAAACAGAAAAAAAATCCTCTTTGAATATTTTAAATCGGTAACACAACATCGTAATTAAAATTCACGTCACTAAATTAATCTCCGTTAATTAGCATACAAACGTATATATATATATAAAATTATCTAAATAGTTTCGGGAAAATAATTACAAAATAAATAATGTAATAAATTTTACTTTTTCAGGAAAAATAATATTAAAAAAAAAATTGATTTGGTTATGAAAAAGTTAAACGAAAAGAAGAGCGTTAATTACGGTAAAAATTTTTGAAGAAGAGACAAAAGAAAAGGGGTTTTAATAAATATTGAATTAAAAGGACGTTTGCTTTTTTTTTGCTCTTTCAGTAGTAAAGATTTTTTTTTTTTTTTCAAAAACCACAAATGAGCAACGAACTGTTATTCACGCGAAACTATTTTTCCCTTGTCGCAAAGAATTCTCCGCAGAAAACTTAGTTTTTCCAAGCATGTTACACGATTAAACCTGTTTTAATGGTTCAACAAAGTACAAATTACATTGTTCTGCTTTTAACCGCGCCAAGACACTAATTTTCCACACAATTACCATTTTGTGTAATAACAAAAATTAAAAATATTGCACTTAATTGAATTTTTCAACAGCACTTTTAAAAAAATTTCCTTCTAAATTTGAACAACATTTTTTTCTTCAATCATTTTGTTTTTTTTTTTTTTTTTTGGTAATTATGAATGTAAATTTTGGAGTTTCATTTTGTATGAACAACACGTGAATCATAAAATGTTTTTGAAATTGTGATTTTAGTGCTTTTGTGCAACAATTTTGATTCAAGGTGTACATACAATTCTATGAATATATTATCTGTGTCATTACGATATCTGCATTATAATAACATTTGAATTTACACATAGAATCAAGACTCTTCTTCCCTATTGTTCATGAATTCCAGATGAATGCATCACGATCATAAATTGCAATATTCTTCGTGTTACTTGCACATATATATATATATATATATATATATATTCTTATGGTCATTTATTCATAATATTTGGAAAACAACTAAATATTTGATTTGGAAAAGAATACCAAAAAATTTTTTTTTTAATTATCACCTGTACCTAAACAATATTTATTGTAATTAATTTTTATTTCGTTGGATTAGTGGGAAAAAAATAATAAATATAGTCCAGTGATTATTTATTTTATTTATTATTCATAGAAAAAAATAATAAATAATTATAATAAATGGAAATTATACGCGCGAAAAATAATTTAGCTGAAACAGCTAAAGGTTTCACTAGAATAGCAAAAAAATTTTAATTGTTTCAGTTAAATTTTTTACTACTCTAGTGAAACCGAGATGAAATCTTTCTTTTTTTGGTTTCAGATAAAATTTTTTTTTTTTCCGTACATCAAATAATTTTTCTGTCAAACAAAAATTTGAATTATAAAATTTCTAACAAATTAATTATGAAAATTCTAAATTTTCTTATAGAAATTAGAAAATTTTGGTAAAAAAGAGAAATTAGTTTTGATATTGGTCAATAAAAAAATTATATACAATAAAAAAGAAAATTTAATGTCAAATGAAAATTTTGTAGAAATATGGAGGAAATAAATTTTAATAAATGACAATTATTGGCAAATAAAGTGTATAGAGTTAGTGAAAATTTGGATAAATTATGAAATAATAGTAAATCGCTATTCGGTAAAATTGATTTTCAGTCATTGGAAATTTCCCTTAATATATTTATCCAATATTTATGCGGTTTAAAATTTTTCCTTCAGTGATAATAAATAAAGAATAATTACAAAAACTTCTTTTTTTGATAATAATTAATGTTAAAAAAATCAAATTAAATTTTCCACAATTATTAATTAATTGCATTATGATGTTTTTTACTTGAACCCTTAATTTGATTTAATGTATTTTATAAATTCTTTGGCATGAGGGTTCTATGAAAAAAAAAAAGAACAAAAACTTTTCCTTTATTTCATACGATATGAAAAATAAAAGGAAAAGTTTTTGTTCTTTTTTCATAGAACCCTCATGCCAAAGAATTTATTAATTAATAAATATTTATTACATTATATATGAAAATATCGTAATGACACAGCTTTATTTCCCATGATATTTCTATAGTATTTAAAAAAAATTCAAAATTAATTTTTAATTAATATTTAAAACATTTTTTTCTAACATTAAAAAGTATTCAATGTAATTTTTTGAAAATTTTTCATTTAATTATTTATAAAAATATATATATATATATATATCTAACCTTAGTCTGCGCTCGATGTGTCATCAAAATTTGTCTTGTCAGAAACACACGCGATTTAAAAAATTTCGATCACTCCCGCAAACGGATTTTTAAATAAAAGAAAAAAAAACAAAAATACTTTCCCTACTGAATTAAGCGATCGCGATTTTAAGAATTTCGAACACTCCCGAAGCAACGTTTAAATTAATATAAAAAATAAAATACTTTTTCTACAAATTTAAGCGAACGCGATTATAAAAAATTTTGCATATATACTCCCGAAATAAAAAAATATTTACTGTAAAAATATTAATGTTAATTTTTTTTTTTTTTTTAATTGAAAAATTTGAAATACTCCCGAAGCTATTCACTATTCGAATGTAAAAATATCAAATATAACTGACAAGAAAAGAAAACTGTTTTTAAAAAATTAGAAAATTTATATTCTCACGCTGAGCACGTTTAAACAGGTCGAAACACGAATTGCAACTAATTAAATTGTCTTTGTAATTTTCAATCTGATAATTTTTATGACCTACAACCTAAGGTATCCTTTTCTATTTTAATGTAAACATACTGAGCTTTGAACGTAGGTATAAAATTATTTCAAAATTGGTTCTCCACATAAAATATATTTTCAAATATTATTATTTTACTTCTAGTAATTAATTTTATATACAGGGTGATTTTTATATTTCACTTTATTTAGAAACAAATAAATAATTATTTAACTCTCATGAAAAATATATCTTTTTTCTGAGTAAATAATTTTTTATTTATGTCATATATTTTTATATTATTAATGTAATATTAATTATATTAATTATATGATTATATTATTAATATAATAATAATTATATATAATTATATTATTAATATAATAATAATTATATTAATAATTATTATTATTAATATAATATTAATATTATTACAATTTTCAATAAAATTCAATGCTGATTCCCAGTTTTTCCGATCAGTGGCAATAGAAAATTTTTTTAAAAAATTAATTTTAACACTTTAAAAAGGGAAAAAAAAATTTTCTTTTACATTAACATAAATATATAACCGAACATATTTTCCTACTTAGGTAATACATAAAAAAAATAAGGTAAAATATTTCTACAAAGTTTGTAATGTCTACGATAGTTTTCTCTACTTTTTTTTCATAAGAGAGGGCAAATAATAATAATAATAATAGTTGGAAATTTATGGAAAAAAGCTTAAGAGCTTAATGTCAGTGATTTTTTCACATATATTTGTTATTTGAAACATCGTATTGGAGAGTATAACGGCCTTTCACGATTTAATGTATGACGCTCGCCGTTGTAAAATGTGCTTTCCCTATAGCTGGAGTTTTGAGTGTGTTTATCCACCTTATCCAGAGCCTATAGTGTTATAGGCGTTAGGTGGTGAGTAGAGAGAGAGTAAAATCAATGCGCGGGCATGGCAGACCGGGTGTCGCGGGAGAGAAGTGAGAAAGTAAGCAAAAGCAAGGGATTCGACCCTACGAACATACACGAGGGACTGGAAATGAGATAGAGAGAGAGAGAGAGAGAGAGAGAGAGAGAGAGAGAGAGAGAGAGAGAGAGAGAGAGAGAGAGAGGAGAAAAATAAGGGAACCTCGGATATCTCTCTTTCTATATATATATATATTTTTTTTTTTATATATATATATGTGAAAAGAAGAGAGGAATGAACGACCATATATATATAAGCCAAACTATAGAGAGGAAAACTAAAGACGAAAAGAGAGTGAGAGAAGGCGTGTGATATGGGTAGTTCAAGCGTTCCACATATTCCACAGCCACCCTATCACCGTTGCTCTTGATCTATGTTTTCCTTTGAGAAAATGGATCACTGATATCGTTCCAACTATCACGACGTTAAATCTATTTTCAACAAATCTTTGAATATCGCTCACTTTTTTTTTTTATCTCAATCCACCACGTTTTTTTTACCACCCCTCCCTCTTCCATTAGCCGAATTTTTTTTTTTTTTTCCTTTTTTTTTATCAGCCCCAAGGAAAAAAAATATATTTACAAAAATTCTCCATCACAAATATTTATACAAATCGACTGAAAAAAAAACTTAAAACCATAAGAAAAAAATTAAAATTCTTTGAATAATTTATAGATTTTTTTCTAAAAAAAAAGATTTTCATTAAATATTTTTAAATTAAAAATATTTCAGTAAAAAAAAAAAAATTAGTCAAGAATAGTAAAAGTTAAAATCAAAAATATATGTATTCTTTTCATGTGTTGAAAAGGTTTTTAAATAATTTCTAAATAAAATGTGTCAACAGAGAGATTTTAACGTGCGGTTTGAAAAAAAAAATTTGAAACACGTGTTTCTTTTTCAACCTGTTTTGTGTGTGATAATATATGGAATAATTGTTAAATTAAATGAAAATTCAAATTTTTTAATTCATTAATAATATGAGAATATAAATTATTTGAAATTATTTATATTGATATACATAATAGAGAATGTGTAGACAAATTTTTTCTATTTAAAAAATTAGTAAATATTTTATCTACTTTTGAATTACTTAATTTTTTTTTTTTGAAATTAGTTCAATTTTACTAATCCAAAACCAAAAAGTGAGTCACTAATTCAAATTAGTTAAAATTTAGAAACGAATTTTACATTAAAAATCATTAGATTAAATAGCAACTGAGAAAAAAATTTCAGTGTTTTTTTTTTATCTAGTTGTATTATTTTTTTTCTAAGTTACAAGCAATGACAAGTGAAAGAGAAAAATTCAATATCGAGTCACTGGTCTGGATTATTTGTGAAATATATATATATATATATGTATATACATATATGAAAGAATATCTTTGAAGAGTTTGCCAATAGTACTTTGGAATACCGACGAATTGAGCGTGGATTGAACAGATCGTAATTCAATTTTAGCATAGTTTTGTGGAATTTCAACGCACATTGATATATAAAACTTGATCAAGCATGATCTTGAGAATACACTAATAGGTACTTTAAACCAACAATATTATTAAGTACGATAAATTTTCTTTGCCACTGAATATAAAACATACTTTAGAAATAAATATATTTTTTAAAACAATTTTTAATACTGTTATTATTTGAAAATATTCAATTTTATTTCGCTTCTTAATTTTTATTTATTATTTTATTTATTAATATATTTATTTTTATATTTATTATTATATTTATTATTATATTTATTATTATATTTATTATTATACTTATTATTTTATTTATTTTTTCATTTAGTTTTATAATTATTTTTATATTTATTTTTTACTTAAATAATGTAAAATTGACCCTTATACTTAATCTATGTAACATAACCTCAAACCTTATGCCTGACCTAACCTAGAACTAACGACAAGTTTCTAGAATCCTAAAATTGTTGTAACAGGGGCAGCGATATATATATATATATATATATATATATATATATTTTTTTTTATTATTATTTTAGAGATGGTATAAGAGCATTAAATATAGAGCGATATATCGAAATATATAACTCACGTTTGTTCGAAATTGACATTCTGCTGATGTTGAAAATTTATAGGCTATTCGAGATTTTATATCCTTGTTGTTTATACATATTACACTCTAAGGTATAACATTTTTTCAATTATTGAAGAAGCTAAAAACATTTATAAATGTATATATATATATATATATATATAGGCAAAACAAGATATAAAAATTAATTTTCTATATTGCAAAAATAATAAATAATTTTTTTTTCTTTCTAATAATTCCTATTTTTTTTTGTCAATAAAATAATAAATTATTTTCCGTCAAGTATAAATAAATTATTGACAGAAAATGATTTTTTTTTTTTAAATAAAATAGAGGGCAATTTCAACCGAATATAATGGGCACTCATGGTTTTACAGTTTTTAAAAAATAAATGAAATTTTATTTTGGATTTTTGAGGTACTTTTTCAATTGTCAACATTTATTTTCAGTGAAATGAATTTTCTCTCTAATTTTGATATTGAACATTGCTATATATATATATATAGAAATCACACGTTATTAAAGTGAATAAAGTATATATTGTTTTATTTACTTTAAAAGCTATCGATAAATAACATAACATAAAGTTTAGTAAAAATTTCAATTTCCTCTCTTTGTAAACAAAAAAAAAAAAACAAATTATTTTTTGTTTTAATATCAAGTTGTAACTATTTAAAAGATTAATATCAAACTTTACTAAACTTATATATCAGAGATTTATGATTATGCTCTTATTAAACTTTTTGCAAGAATTAAAAAAACTCAAGGGTTTAAATAGTAGGTTAGCTGTTTTAAGAATTTATTAGGCATAACGCACAAGGTTTAAAATAACAAGATGTACTCAGAAAAAAATTTGTTTAAAACAAAATTTTTCTCTAAGTATATGTTAAATATTTTTTTATTATTATTAATATTAATATAATTAATTATTATTAATATTAATATAATTAATTATTAATAATAATTAATTAATACAATTAATACAATTAATATATTCAATAAAATATTTTAGTAAATACATCTAAGTAAAAATTGTTAATTAATCATTTTTCATAGAAAAAAAATATTATTTACCTCGAACAATGCTATTAAAAAAACAAAACTTATTATTTGAAAATTACAAACTTTTTCCGATTAAAAAAAAACTGACAGTATAACAATATCGATATATAACACAACTCCCAATGCATAAGACTTTTAAAATGACTAATAATAATAAAAAAAAAAAAAAAAAAAAAAATACAGGAAATTTTCAAAGCTAAAACTTTGGGTGTTACTCTATTTCCCAAGAGGTGTATTAGATGGAGTACCTACACATCCTGCACGCGTTGAGAGAAAATTCCCGTAGATTACTAACAGAGATAAAGCGAGTCCCTACTGACGTTGGTGTACGTCCTGGATGAATAATAATAGGGTATTGATTAATACTCGCAATTTCTACCTTGTTACAGAAGCATGAGTCTCGATACGCAATTACGTTTGAATTATTAAAAAAAAAGAAAAGAAGAAAAGGTGTTTTAAAATTTATATTGAACAAAAATAAAAATTTGACAATACAAAATTTGTAATATAATTTTTTTTGGAAATGATTTAGGGTCACATATATAATATATGATGTGTTAAGTGGTTGAGGTTTAGAGGTATAGCCTTGGCTTCTCAAATCACAAGAGAGAAATAGAGATAAATAGAGAGAAAGAGAGAGAGAGAGAGAGATAGCTTATGCCTCATAGATAAACACTCAAGCGACCACTTTTCAATACCGTTGTATCGATTTGCTTTCTCATCTGCAACATCGTTGATGAATACCAGTGAAGGATGGAAATGCTATA
The DNA here is from genome assembly GCF_019393585.1 of Leptopilina boulardi. Taxonomy (NCBI): domain Eukaryota; kingdom Metazoa; phylum Arthropoda; class Insecta; order Hymenoptera; family Figitidae; genus Leptopilina; species Leptopilina boulardi. The sequence goes on along the minus strand of NW_026137655.1, from coordinate 292,842 downwards.
TAACGGAGGCAGACTGAGAAATGGCTAAGTATAAAAAAAAAAAAAAAAAAATGTTCCAGAAGAAAGGCAATATTTTCACATTTTTTTTTACCTTTCTCTCATCTGAATAAAATAGACGTTAAAATAGATAATTAAAGTCATTACTTTTATTAAACTATTTCACTCTCTATCCTATGGCTTTTAATTCTCGCCTAGTTAATCCAATACTAAATGAGAAACACTAAAAGGCATTTTATAAGCTTTATCAATGCCATTGGAAATTTAATCCTTATAAAAAAATGTTTAACTAAATTTTTAACTAAACAAATTAATACACGGCAAAAAAAATAGTCGATTATGTAATTTGATTTGACTTTGACGTCAAAGTTAAATTTATTTTTTGATTGCAATACGTCAAATTGCTATCAAAAAATAAACTTAAATGCGACGTTAAAATAAAAAATTAAATTTTAATTTAACGTGTAAGTTAAATAAAACAATATGAATTTGTAGAATTAAATATAGCATTAACGTTAAAATAAAGATTTTGACGTCAAATCAAATTACATAATCGACACACTGGAACAACGATAAGTTTCACTGGAATAGCAAAATGTTTCACTAAAATCATGAAAATTTTTGCCATTCTAGAAATTCTATATAAATCAAATTATTTATAATGATACGATATGTTTTTAAAGAAATATACTTCTAAACGTAATGATATAACATATTGTATATCAGAAATATTGTATAATAAAATATTTCTTATAAAAGATTTTTTTTTTTTTCTAAAAAACTTTCAAGAATGTTTGATGAAAATATATATATGTATATATATATATACATTTTCATAGAATATTTATAGAGAAAGTTGGCAATGGTTTTTCATATATTCATGAAATACTGTTTCTATTTGGTCGACGAAGCTTGCAATCGAATATTTTCGAAATGGAAGCACAGTATAGAAAAGATGAAAACTCATCGTGACGACACTTTTTTTTTTTTTTCTTCTTCTTTTGTTAAGATTCGACCTCGACCCAATTTTTTTTTTTTTAGACACTTGGCCCACGACATAGAGGGGAAAAATAAAAGAGAGAGAGAGAGAGAGAGAGAGGATATATAAAAGATGATATCTGGTTTGTTGCACTGGGTGTGTATAACTGAATAAAGCCTAAGATACAACGAACGACTAGACGAGAGATGGGAAGGCCACTTACTCATTCGCTCTGAATTGTTGGACACGTAATTAGAGGAGCAACACGTCGCCTTGGGGCCTAATTATGAAAGGTCTTTCACGGTCTCGAAACACTTTGCCCCCTCACCAAACCCCCCACCCCCTTCCCCCTTTGCCCCTTATGATGGCCTATCTCCCTATACCTTATTCCAACCTTCTCTATCCCCCTAGATTTCTCATCAAGATTGTGCTCGTTCGTCTTGCTCTTCTTGGCGCGCAGTGCACACACATATATATATATATATATAAAACTACGTGAAAGCTCAATTGCCACATCACAAGATCCATATAACTCGTGTTGGACCACTTAAACTACTCATCCTCACTCATCATTCTTCATGAAATTCTTAACTAGTGCTTTATGCATCTTGAAAACGATGTTAATAGTAAATGATGTCAGAAAAAAAATGAAACATAAACCAAAAATGTACAAAAGGAAAAAAATTAATTCAATTTTCCAAAAAAATAAAACTAAAAAAAAGTCATTACTATCTTTATAATTTAATATTAACAAAATTTAAAAAAAAAATAATAATCTCATTAATAGGGAAACAAAAAGTCTGTTCTGATGCATGATATAATTAGCGAAAGAAGGATGAAATAAAAATTGTAGGATAATTTTTTAGAATTGTGAATTTAACTGTAATTAGAAAAAAAAATTAAGTTATTACAGGAAATTTTGTTAGTAGTACAAATAAATGTTTAATCAGACTTTCTACAGTTTTTTTTAACTTTATCAGTAGTACAAGTAAATATTTAGTCAGACTTTTTATTTTGTATTTTTAGCAGTGATACCAGTTCGTTTTAGTTAGACGTAATTCTACATTAAGAAATCAGTAGTAAAAGTAAATATTTAGTCAGACAAACTATTTTGTAATTTTAATAGTAGTTATAGTCAATATTTAGTCAGACTTTTTATTTTGTAATTTTTATAAGTAGTACAAGTCAATATTTACTCATACTTTTTTATTTTCTAATTTAATAAGTAGTACAAGTTAATTTTAGCCAGACGTAATTCTAAATCAGAAAATGAGTAGTAGAAGTAAATTTTTAGTCATACCTTCTGTTTTATAATTTTATCAGTAGTACAACACCCGAGTTTTACTACTAAAAAAAAAATTACAACAAATTAAAAAGTCTGACTAAATATTTACCAGTACTACTGATTTTATAATTTATTAATTATGTCTGATTTAAATCGCTTTATACTACTGATAAAATTACAAAATAGAATGTTTGATCAAATATTTACCTATACTACTGATTTTATAATTTAATAATTATGTCTGACTAAATTCAACTTGTACTACTAGTAAAATTCCAAAAAAGAAGTGGAAAGTCTTACTAAATATTTATTTTTACTACATATTTTCTAAGTTAATAATTATTCTTTATCAAAACTAATTTATTTACTAATAAAAAACAAAAAATAGAAAGGCTGACTAAATTTTACTTTTACTACTGATTTTTTTAATTCAACTATTATGTCTGACTGGGTTTTGTACTATACTGATAATAAATACTAAAATGTGGAGAATTGGATTAAATATTGACTTGTACTACTGACAAAGTGAGAAACGTATAAATTGTCTGACTATTTACCTGTACTACTAATAAAATTACTTAAAATTTTTTATATTTGAACTAATATTAATTTTGTACTACTGATTTTTTATTTTACTAATTATGTCTGACTAAACTCGCTATTATCTACTGATAAAATTCCAAAAAGAATAGTAAGACTGACTAAACATGGACTTTTACTACTGATTTTCAAATTTAGTAATTATGACTAAGTTCATATTTTACTACTGATAAAATTAGAAAAATATAGAAAATCTGTCTATATTTACCTTTACTACTGATATTATAATTTTAGTCATTATGTCTGACTAAATATTTACTCTTACTACTAAATTTCTTATTTAAAATTACGTTTGATTAAAATGAACTTCTACTACTGATAAAAATACAAAATAAAAAGTTTGACTAAATATTTACATTTACTACTTATTTCCTAATGTAAAATTAAGTCTGACTAAAACGAATTTGTACTACTGATTTCTTTTTTAAATAAAAAGTTTGACGAAATATTTATTTTTTCTACAAATTTTCTGATGAAAAATTCCGGTGTACTAAAACGAAGTTGATAAAATTCAAAAAAATAGAAAGTCTATCTAAATATTTACTTTTACTACTTATTTTCTCATTTAAAATTACGTCTGACTAAAATGAACTTGTTCTATTGATAAAATTACAAAACAGAATATCTGACAAAATATTTACTTATACTACTGATCAAATAAATTTTAAAAATTAAACAATTTTGACAAAATGTGTTTTAAAAACAAATTTAATTGAATGTCAATTTTTTTATAGAAAATTATAAAAATAAATTTTCAAATTAAATATTTCAGTCAAAATGACAATTCAATTAAGTTGCAATTCAGTTAAATGTTAAATTTCCATCAAAAATCATAAATTCAGTTGAAGGGAAAATATTTTTTTTTTAATTATTTTTGCATCGTACATTAGAAAAGACTTAAAAATAAGAGCAAAATAAAAACGATGGTAAAGAGAAGGGGAGAATGAGAGAAGGAGAAAGAGAAAGCGTTAACCCATAGTGGAATCTGCTTTTCGAAAATCCAAATCCGTCATGAGATTCCACATGTTTCATGAGTGGGTCTCTTGTATAATACCAGCATCCATATTTGCATGGTAAGTCTCTTTATGCAAAACGTAGACAAAGCACATAATTCCTCGCGGTTGACACGACCTTAATTTATAGGCACCTCTGCATCGTTGGGATATTTTTGTTATTTTTCACGTTTAAAAATGTCACAACTTTTTATACTTCCAAAAACGTGACATGCAACATTTACAACAACTAATTTTATCAGAATAACAAAAAATTTATCCCCTTTTATTATATTATTAATTTAATAAAAGAAGAAAAAAAAAAAAGAATTATGGTACGCAAAAAATCTACCAATTTTAGTATAATTTTTTTTACATTTATAAAAAATGTACTTTTCCAGAGATGTCACGAGATGAAAGAAATACGACATACATATGGGTTATAAAAAATATATTCGAATATAAAGCCATAAAACATATATTGTATAGCTTTGACATAATAATTGATTGGAAAATACTGGAAATCCATTTTTACATTCGAGGAATATTTCCTTATTTTTTTTTTTACATATTCTGTGGCCTATATATTTTTTAATTTAATAATTTCGATAAATAAATATTTAAATAGAAGAAATAGTAAAACAAACTTATATATTGAATTTGTAAAAAAACTTTTCCCAGTAAACATTTTAACTTTAGTTTGAAAAGACATGACGTAGCACGAGAAAGAATTTTCAAGTGACCTTTAAACTGTTCTTGATTTCAATTTGACAAAATTTAACTCAAAAAAAAAAAGTAAAGTTTTATTTGATAGTCAAGCACAGGGGAGGGGGGGTGAAGGAAAAAAACTTCCCTTAATTATATATTAAGTTGAAAATATTTTTGTAATTTAATTTCTTTTAAAGAGAAAACAGTTAATTAGAAGTAAAAAAAAATAGATGAAAGTTTAATTTATATATTTTAATAAATTCAATTTTTTTTTCATGTTTAAAAAAATTTTTTTAAAGCAGAGAGAAAAATTACATTTCTTCCCCTTTATTACACAGTAGAAAAAATATTTCTAAAGAAAATTATGTGACACTGTGAAGAAAATAATATTTTCCAAGCTATATCATGTCCTATGCTGTTTATTACTTTTAATTCAAAAGGTGCAGTAGTTTTTTGTTCAAGAACTATATGTTTACTTTTATGTAATAAAAAAAAAAAAATGCATTAAAAAGAAAACTCAAAAACAGTTCACATTTTCTACCATGCTCATTTTTAGTAAGTCAATATATTTTTTACACACAAAAATCGTTTAATCAGTTCAAAATTCAAAATGTCGTCTAACAAATTTCAAAGCCACAAAAAATTTGCCACTGAAAAAAAATTATTTGATACAAAATAATCAGTTACCTATTATCACAAATAAATATTTCCTTAAACCGAATAATTTTTATTTAAGTCAATTAAATAGTATTTATTTGAAAAAAAGAAATTTTTCGTTCAAATAAAATTTATTTAATTGAAATAAAAATTATTTTTTAAATATTTATTTGTTAATATTAAAAAAAAAAAGATTATTTTACATTAAATAATTTTTTTCACTGTGAATGAAAAAAGTGTTTTTTGCTAGTTAGAGAAAAATAATTAAGTGTATAAATTTCAGTGATGAATAGATGCACTTAAAGGGGGAGGGGCGAAACTCCCCGAAGTAATAATGATGTAAAATTATGAGAAATGAAAAATTTTATAGATGTTTGAAAAATGAATAATTGTTTTTTTTGAAGCAACAATTTTGGCGAAAAGCCTCAATGTATGATTTTAGTATAAGTTAGTTGGCTGAATTGCCAAGTACGAAATGTACATAAATCTTCATTTAAGACTTTGAACTCGTTTATAGGAGAGCAGCAGCTGGGAAAACCAGCGGAAATACCTTTTTTTTTTTCTTTTTCTTTTTTCAACCTTCGGTGATAATGGATTGTGTCTGATCGAGATTTATGAACTGTGTACTGATAGTATTTGCTGCGGGTTAATCCGTGAATTTTGTCGTTTTGCCGAGCTCTCACATTTCCTCTGCGCTCGAGGCAAAGATTTTCTAAACGTTCGTATAAATATTAAATATTATATTACATTTAATTTATTATTACAAAAAAAATTAAGTGTACTTTATTTTTAAAAAAATTATCTCTAAAATCTGTAAATAATTTGTCAGTTTCAACAAATATAATGTTTTTTTTCAAATTGATTTTGTTTTATGTTTATTTTTAAATTATTTAGATTTTGTTGTGATAAAAAAAAATCATTTTCAATCTCAAGAGGAATTTGAATACAAGATTTTAAAACGACATCACATCGTAAGAAAGGCAAACAACGTTGTTGAGTAGATAAGGGAAAATAGGGTCAGACAGTTTGCACGTATGACAGAAAACGTTTTGATCTACTAAAATTGTAACTCTATATACGAACGGAAAAAAAAGCCATAGAGAATATACCGCTAGAAATACATTGTTTATTCTTTCAAACTTTATTTTTTCTTTTCTTTTTTTCTTTAAATTAAAATTTTTTTCAATTAAATAGAAAAAAATTTTTTTTTTTTTAAATCATTTTATTAAAATGTCAGTTATAAATTTTGTTTTTTTTTCATTCTAGTTTTCTTTTTTTTTTCTTCTAAACGACGCAAATTCTATGTTTTTAAAGTGTCTAATCTAACGAAAACAAGTGGTTCTAATACTTTGAAAATGAGAACAGTAAAAGTCACTGTACATCAAGAATTTTACTACACTCCATTTCTAGAAATGAAATTCCGTCCAAGTGAAAATTACACACTTTGAATACAGAGGTGAATTGTATATATATATAGTTTGTTTGCCGAGTTCAGGGACGTTTATTATACAAAAACTACACTGAAAAAAAAATTTATTTCATTCAAATAATCGGTTACTTGACTATTATATCAAATAAATATTTATTTGTATCAAATAAATTTTTTTTTCAGTTTATATATCCCCGAGAGTTTTATATTATATGCGAGACATTAAAATATATAAACTAAATATATATATATATGAAAAAATGACTGAAGAAAATGAGAACAATAACCAATAGCAAAGTAGATATAAAGTGATTAATGAGGTCAGGGTTATGCCAATGACGTTGTATCGGAAATAGCCCGTCCAGTCGATACATGCCCGACACTCATTATCTTTCACACCAAGTGTAAAATTACGTCTTGACAGCAACGATGGCGACAATAAACTAATATTATCAATGAATCATGAATAACGAGAAATCGCGTTTTGGACCAAACTCTCATATTTCGAGATAAACTCGACATATACATATATCTATACAGGGAACCTATTTCAATTGCATCTGTGTTACATTCAATGCATTGTAAAAGTGTATCTATCTTCTGTATAATTCACAAATTTTTTTTGGCTAAATTCTAAATTAAAAAAGTAAGTAGCAAAAGTAAATATTTAGTCAAACTATTTTGTAATTTTAACAGTAGTATTAGTCAATATTAACTCAGACTTTTTATTTTGTAATTTTATAAGTAGTACAAGTCAATATTTAATCAGCCTTTTTATTTTCCAATTTAATAAGTAGTACAAGTTCATTTTAGTCCGTCGTAATTCCAAATTAGAAAATAAGTAGTAAAAGTAAATTTTTAGTCCAGCTTTCTATTGTTTTTTTTTAATTTTTCCAGTAGTACAAGTTCATTTTAGTCAGACGTAATTCTCAATCAAAAAATAAGTGGTAAAAATAAATTTATAGTCACACTTTTTGTTTTGCAATTTTTTCAGTAGTACAATCCGAGTTTTACTCTTATGTCTGAACGCAATCGCTTTATACTACTGATAATATTACAAAATAGAAAGTCTGACCAAATATTTACTTTTACTACTGATTTTCTAATGTAATAATTATGTCTGACTAAATCCAACTTGTACTACTAATAAAATTACCAAATAAAATGTTTGACTAAATATTTACATTTACTACTTATTTCCTAATGTAGAATTACGTCTGACTAAAACGAACTGGTACCACTGATAAAAAAAAAATTTTTTAATATAGAAAATTGATTCTAAATTCAGTTTTATGTAAACGTTTTCAGTCCAAAGTGGGTTAAAATCGAGATTTATTTTTTACAGTGTACTGTATAATATGAAACGTAGCTTAAAATAGGATTTTCTTTATACTGTGCTGATGTAATGTAAAGAATGATTTTCAAAGTTTAACGACGGAACCACATAAACTTTTTAATACCACTTCGAATTTTGAAAATCTATTCTCAAGTGTAGATTCTAGGATATCAAAAAAAAAAAGAAAACTTCTTTAAAGTTTCGCAGCATGAAATTTATCTTATTCATGGTAAAACTTGCAACTCACCCCCTAATTTCCTATCCTTTTTTTCATATATAAATTATATCAAAAGTTTTAATTAAAAAAAAATTTTTTTTTAAATTCTTTAAACCAATCACACTCTAACATAAAATCATTCAAAACATTTCCTTTTACTATTTCTAGTTTGAAAAAAATCATTCACATGAATATCGTTTCTTCAATACAATGAGAAAAAAAATAATTTTCTTCATTCGATTACTTAAACAATTATAAAATAAATAAATACCTTAAACTGAATAATTTTTGAGTTAATTAAATTTTTATTTTTTTCAAATAGTTTAATTGATTTAAATAAAAATTATTCGGTAAAAATAAAAAATTATTCGGTACAAATAAAAAATTATTCGATACAAACAAAAAAATTATTCGATACAAATCAAACATTATTCGATACAAATAAAAAATTATTTAACTCAAATAAATATTTATTTGATACCAAAAAATATATATTTATTTGACAATAGTTAAGTAACCGATTATTTGAATCAAATAAATTTCTTTTCACTACAGATTTAAATTATATTCGCTTTTATCAAAATATACATTTTCAAAATAATTTCCTAACTTCCTTTTTAGTTATCACATTTCTATATGCATAATATAATAATACGTAAAAAAAAAAGAACCAAAATCAATTCAAGTGAAAAATCATTGCATTATGATTCTGTTTGAAGACGCACAATGAAAAAAAAACAGATAAAGGTTTTTATCGAAAACCTTCAAAAAGTAATATCAAAAGGGATATCATATATATTCAAAGCCAATATATATATATACGAAAGTAAATAAAAGATATGTATATTTTATGAGAATGCACTTGCAAAAACTACCATTTTCAAAAGCCATCGAGAAATATCAATGAAATGTTCAGTTTCATTCGTAAACGATTTCACTGTTTGTGGTCATTGAATGTCGAATTTATAGTTGAAAAGTGTTCCCATCGTAATCACGTATCGAGAATAGGGATGCAAGAGAGATTCGAAAAACGAGATGAAAAGGAGAGAGAGAGAGGGGGGGGCGGGAGAATGGAAAGTCAGCCTATGGAAGGTACCATTCCCCTCGTTTTGTTGCAATTTATTATCGACGCGATGCAATCTTGACATTCGTCGGCGGCATCGAATTTAGATTGAATTCATCCGACTTGCGCATGCGCGTTGGCAGGGGCAACCACCGGAAAGAGAGCCAGCTTCAACGTTGTGTTGTATGGAACAGGAAAATATTTGTCTTCCCTTAGAGCTCACTCCAGTTTGATCAAAGCTGTCTTGTCTCCGGATGTATCGAATCTCTTATCAACCTGCTGTTTTTCAAATCGATATGCCACTCCAGTTTCATTTCCAAACTTTCAAAAAAAAAAAAAAAAATATTACCCCTAACACTTCCGAAAACATTCAATTTCAAATCCCATCATATTTCTTCTTCAAAAAAAAAAGAGAACACACAAATGGAAATTAAAAGTAAACATCTATAAAAGAAATTTTCTCAAAGAATTTTTCTAATAGAAAAAATGCACTAAAAAATATTTAAAAAAAAAATTAAATGAAAATCGATTTGTTTCGAAAAGAAAACAAATTAGTGGTTTAGAAAAACTATTACCTCAACTTTGGATTCTTTTTTCCTTCCCCCCCCCCCAACGAATCATAATTTCTCTATTTTCCAACCTCAATGACTCTTTTGTAGCATCCTCTTCCGTCTTTCGCTTTTTGTGGTTTTATAGAGCTATTCTTTTTACACCATGTAAAATGTACCATAAGCCTTTTTCCAAACGATCATTAAAGAGAGATTCTGAGGGGATTTTCAATTTTTTTTTTTTTTTTTGAAAAAAAGAGGTATTAGGTAAAAGAGCGGTATATAGAAGAAGATTAAGCTGCACAGACAAAGAATTTCAGCCAATTACCATAAAGATGTGAGAAAAAAAAACACACATCCACTGATATAGCAGTTAAAAGAAAAAAATGAGAAAATAAAATAAAATTGTTAATTAGCTTCATAAATTTTCATTAAAAATTATTTTCAATGTAAATTTTACATTAACTTCACCGAAAAGAAAATAAACGATATTCTAAATTGTAATCTTGGCTTCTAATTAAGAATATAATTCATGTATTATTATTATTTCATGAATATTTCTAAATCAAAAAAAAAAAAAAATTACTCTTCAAGTAAGGTAATAAAAAATTAATTATTGAAAAAACAATTCCACAACTTCTACTATTTTTACTTGTCAATAAAATAGAAAAACTAATTTAATAGTGACAATTTTTTCGAATGAAAAATTTTTAATTAAGAGAATTTTTTTTTCTTATATAGAGAAGGAAAAAAAAATATATATATTCATTTGAAATGGGGAAAAAACTTGAGGAGACATAAAGAAGAAAGTATTTTTTAATTACAAGACGCCAACAAAGGATAAGAAACATTTTATGTTTTCAATCCTGGTCTCTAAAATGCGAGCCAGAGGACATTTGAGTACAAGCAAGTAGCTTCGAGACGATTTGAAGTGTTAAAGCTCATGAATATTCAACGAATCTCTGTACCAGACTCTCTCTCTTTATATATATATATATATATATATATATATATATATATATATATAAATATATATATATGTATATAGTCGTCGCTATTATCTTCAAGTTAGACCAGAGCTTCATCGTTTCGTTGCTTCAATGTATTTGTTGGCAATCAAAGCCAAACAGAGATTAAAACGTTTATCGTTCAGTATCCAATTTCACCCCAACAAAACTCTCTTATCTCGTAAAATGCTCAACATCTATTGATAGTTTCCTTTTCAATTAAGAAACTCGTGAAAACTGTATTCTTCAAATGTTACACTTTCGAAAACTTCCCTATTATCAAGATTAACAATCTATATATATATAAACTTTATTGCTGATAATCCCAATTTCGATAAATTCTTATACAACTTTTCAAAGTTTCCTAATTAGAAAATTAATAATATTCATTATACGAAAAATATAGAAAAATAGTATATACATACTATGAATCTGAAGACGGCAACGTTTTTAAAAACGAAAAATTAAAATAGAACTGATTTTTTCAAGTCATTTTATTATTAATTTTGAGTTGCACAAACTTTTAAAAAAATTAATCTTTCTATAGAAGCCAGTTACCTACGAATAACTTTAATTTTATGCCAAAGTAATACATATTATCTATAATTATTTTTTCACAAAAAAAACGCTGGGTAAATTTTGTTGCGGGTAATTTTCACCAATACTAATTCACATAGACGGTGGCGCCCTCAACTAATCTCTAAATTTGAATTAGTAAAAATGTTTACTAATTTGAATTAGTGACTCACTTTTTGCTTTTGAATTTGTAAAATTTTACTAATTATTAGTAACTTTTACTAACAATTAGTAAAATTTAACTAATTCAGAAGCAAAAAGTGAGTCACTAATTGAAATTAGTAAACATTTTTACTAATTCAGATTTAGAGAGTAGGATAAAATTTGTTGCAGGTAATTTTTATACCGATTTTCGGGTAAAAATTCTCTATACTTTTTTTCGTGTGTTCGTTTTCGTTTATAAAAACGTTGCGGACTTAAGTTTCATATACATACTTTGGGTACAGCCAGAGAGAAAATATATTTATCAAAATTTTATTTGAATTAAATAAAAATTTTAATTATGCTAAATAAAAATTTTACTTGCGCTATACTCTCTAAATCTGAATTAGTAAAAAAAGTTTACTAATTTAAATTAGTGACTCACTTTTTTCTTTTCAATTAATTTAACTAATTATTAGTAACTTTTACTAACAATTAGTAAAATTTAACTAATTCTAAAGCAAAAAGTGAGTCACTATAATTCAAATTAGTAAACATTTTTACTAATTCAGATTTAAAGGAGTAAATAAAATTTTATTTGTACAAAATAATTTTTTTTTTTTTTTTATTTAAAACAAATAAATAGTTTTTGAAGAAAGATATATTTTTATTTGCTGCAAATAAATTTTGTTTCAAATAAAATATTTCTCTTTGTGTAGAATTCTATTTTAATTTTCTTTTTCCTAATTTATTTATTCGATAACGACAAATGAACAATTAGTATTCGTGAGAAAAATTTCAAAAAAAAAAAAAAAAAAAGTCGAAAGATGCATATATGTGATTCTTAAATTCAGTGTACTAATGATTAGATTTTGACTTAACGGCTTTCTGGAAACTATGCGTGTCATAGCCCCGACCTGGATTTGAGGTAAACGAACAAGATGTTTCCTGCCGCGAGAGCACTTAGTGGACTCATCTGGCACTAATATTCTCCTTCCCGTAAGTAAGGCACAGAGAGTCTGTGATTACCGCTAGAAATTTTGCTTTATCGTAAAAGTACCTTTTAATTGCATGCCTTATTATTATCTCGAATCTACTTTATCATATTCACACAAAAAAAAAGAGAGAGAAAAGATTTTTCATCTAACTCTACAAGTCTCTAATTTCTAATTCAGTAAAAATATCACTTTTTAATTACATAGAAAAATTTTGTTTTGTTTTTTTTAAAGAAAAAATGTTTAAGAACTATAATTTTCAAATTCAGTACATGTTACTAAAATTCATCCACGTTACATTGAAAATCAATTGAATTATTACTGATTTTAACAGTCAAATCTGTTTCACCGATTATTATTGATAATAAAGATTTGACTGTATTCTATCTACTAATTTCAGTGAAATATGACTGAATTTCAGTGAAAATTTTACTAAAATAATTCATTCTCAACTATTTCATTAGTAAAATCTCACTGTAATTTAGAAAGCAGAGTATACACTGAAAAAAAAAATTTAGTGTTTGCAACAAAATTCTTTGGTTAGGCAATTTTGGTTCTTGTAGCCAAATTTTGGTTGACTGAAACAAAGTCATAGAGTTATCTCAACCAAACATTTGGTTAGGCCAACAAAATTATTTGAACATTTTTAAATTCCAACCAAAATTTGGTTACGACAACAAAATATTTTTGGTTAACACAACAAAATAGTTTGGTCTAAGAAACCAAATTGGTTGAGCTAACCAAACATTTTTGTTATGCCAACAAAAAACACTTAGCCTAATTTTTTGGTTGACTCAAACAAATAGTTTGGTTGCTTAAATACCAACAAAATTTTTTTTGCTGGCCAAAATTTTGCAACCAAATTTTGGTTGCTCTGACTAAACATTTTTCTCAGTGTAGTAAAAAAAAAAAGAACATTATTCCTTTTAACAGCTTGTAAAATTAGAAGTAAAATTATAAAGAAGCATAAAATTTATACAACTAACAACAGACATTTTTCCTTCAATGAAAGTTGGAAACTATATAGAAAACTCGCATCGAGAGACACTTATTTTTAGCGAAAATCCGCCTTGCCGCTTGGTAATTGAAAAACAGCTATCGAAGGCCATAAAGAACGCTAGAAAAATACGAACTGCCTTCACCACTTGTATAGAGGGGCTTTACAAAAGCCAACGAAAAGTAACAAACGACCCCAGTACATCAATACTTATTTCACAAGCCACACCTCGGCATGTTGAAGTTCATAAAGAAAAATTGTTCCTCAAAACTGATAATCAAAATTAGTACCTTTATATATATATATATATATATCAGCAATAAAGCCAGAAAAAAGGAATTTCTCTTCAGAGATTATAAATATTCATGATTGGAATAATATTAAGATTCCTCTAATTGGTATTGAAAAAAAAAGAAAAATTCGAACCTGAATACATCAATTGTTAGATTGTAATTGCTTTCCAGTAGCAATTGACCTCAATTTATATTGATACCATATTGTTTGAATTTATTTTAAAAAAAAAGAAGAATGCAAATTAAAATTGAATTTGATGAACTATTGCATATTCGATGATACATGAACTTTAAACTATGTATCGAATACAGTGAGAAAAAAAAAACAAAAAACTTTGGTAATTACTTCAGCAGATTAAACAAAAAAAAAATTCGGGATACTTAAATTTTTTTCCTTCTCGATTAAATATTTTTCTTCATATTATACAGTTAATGTTTTATTAATATATAAAAAAATTTGAAAAACAATTCAATCTGAATACAGTAATTTATAATAGTAAAAAAGTTTTAAAACCTTTTTAAAATGCATGACTTAGGTAAACATTTCCCGCCTCTTTGAACTGAATCTTTTCATTATAACTCACGAAAACGTATTTGCAATTCCAGAACGTAGATGAAATTCACATTACCTGGATTTTCACCTCGGTTCCAAGCTCGACCTTTTTTTTTTTTTTTTTTTTTTTTCTATTTTATCGGGTTAAACTGTTGGGTGGAATCCTATTCTACAAAACTTCTGATCTACATTTCACGTAAATACTAAAGGCATGACCTCGCACAGTGTATATATTTGTGTTTCACACAAACACATGCATATGTATTTAACAGAGATAAACGAAGAGAGTAAGTTTCACTGTAGTGCAGATGTAAAATGAACAAAGTTAAAAAAAAAAGAAAAAAAAGATAAAAAAAAACCGAGCAAAAGGTAAAAAATATCTTCTATTTAGAGAAACTAAGATGCGCTTTTCTTTGACGAAAATTAACATGGAGTGTGTGTGTGTATGTGTACACGTTTAATTAAAATCGTTAACACTAAGTGTTCATGAATTTTCAATGTGAAAATGGAGAAACCAAACCATCTTCCTAAACCGTACTATATATTCCTTGGGATGGTGTATATGAATCCTTAAATATCTAATGAAGGAACCTCTAATTCATCAAGGCTTTGTGAAATTACTCGTTTACACTTAATGACAATCCTCTCGAGAAATTGACTTAACTAGATTAGGTTATTTCATCAATACTATTTTATATGCATAAAAAGAATTGTTACACTGATAAAATCAAATTGTTAATATGGAACTAAAAAAAAACTGTTGAGAAAACAAAAAATTTGTTTTCTAAACATTTTCACATCTGATATAGTGAAAAAAATTTATTTGATTCAAATAATCGGACTATTATATCAAATAAATATTTACATGAACCAACTTATTTTTATTCTTATTATTTTTTTTTTGACGAATTTTTGAATTAGCCTTTAAGGGAATTTATTTTTAAATAAAATTTTTAGGTACCGAACTTTTAATTGGCAAAATTTTTATTAACCAAATAGAAATTTTTTTTAAAAACTGTAACTTTGTAACTTTGTAAACAGCAACAAAAAATCTTTTTGTCGATTAATTTTTTGATACTGACTCATAAATCTTTAGATGAATTAAGATTTGTCGAATTGAAAATTTTAGCATTTAAAAATTCGAAGCTCTTAAAATTCTATTGAATGAAAATTCTGCTCAATTAAAATTCGGTTAAATTATTTAGAGATGTCTTTTAAATAAAAATTTGCTACCTAAAGATTTGGTACATTAAATTCTGTAAAGTAAAAATTCGTTTTAAAATAAATTTTGTCAAATGCAAATTCAAAAAATGAAAATACGTCAAAAAAATAATAGTATAAAATAAAATACCATTCGAAAAAACCAAATCTTAAATCCTAAGACAAAAACGAATGTTCTAATTGATAAAATATAAAGAACATTGAACAGTTTAGAGAAACATTAAAATTTAATCATGCCTCTATATTAGAGGAGAAAAAAAATCGAAATCATTTACTTTTTTTTTTTTTTCGAAATTCCCCTTGGAAAAAACTCTCTTAGAATTAGAAGGTTGGAATCTCAACTTATTGACTCTTCTTGGAAATTCTAGTTCACAAAATCCCTGAGGAACTCGTCCCCTCAGGACGTGACGAGATACGGGATTCGTAAGCTTAGAATTCGCAAAAGCAAAAGGATAGCGACTTTAGTAGTCCTAGTCACGATTTTCAGAATCATATCGCACACCTAGAATGTAGAATGTAAAATTTCCCCTCACTATTTCAAATAAGTGATTTCAAAGTGATATCTCCATATTCTAGCAGATTCATTTTATAATCTAATTGCATAGCTACAAAATATTGACGAAATTTCATATTAAAAAAAAAAAATTGCTATCAAAAAAATTCTTTTTTCCACAATACTTTGTAGAAGTAAAATTTCATTCTCTACGAATCTTGATTTTAATTACCATTTCTACTTTACAAAAAAAAAATTAATGTGTTCATCATTGAGAAAAGTGTTGACGTAAATGTCAGGTCGATACTTTCATGTATTACAGGTACCACAACTCCATCTTCTCTTAACTTCGGGTGGTCTCAAGTGCTGTACTTGAAAGTGCTACTTGAGGTCGCCTGTCATTAGAGGGAAATGAAATTATAACACAGCAATACATTAAAAAATTTTATCCAAAATTACATAAGTTTATGTTTTATTTTCCAAATTCTAATTTTCTTATTCAAAAATCAAAATTATTCGACGGGTGATAGAAAAGGGGGCGATTTGTCAATTAAATAAAAATTTGTACAATTAAAAATTTGAACAAATTTGGACGCTATACTAGAAATTCTATAGTATTCAAAAATTCGAAGCACTTAAAATTCAAAGCTCTTAAAATTTTATCAAATAAAAATTCTGCTTAATAAAAATTCTACCAAATAAAAATTTATTTGGGTCATTCTTTGTCAATAAGACAAACACCCCCTTTGCCCAGAACATTTTTAATGAAAAAAAGGTTTCTATTAGGTCAAATTACAGCAAATTTTATCTATTTTTTCATGCTGTATGGCACTTTTTAAATATATTTAATATGGAGGGCCACAAAAGTAAAAAAACCCAGGTAGAAAAATTAACATTACTAACGTTACTAATGTTACTAACGTTAGTACCTATAAAAAAATTAAGAAAATGTTTCTAAATTGTATTTTTGCAGAAACTTGTCGAAAATCTACCACCAGGAAGTATTTAATGTTCTTACCCGCACTTTTTACAATTTTCATTTCTATTATCACTTCCACTTTTTTATTTTCATTCACAGAAAATTAAAAAGCATTAAAATAAGCTGCAACGCTTATTATTTTAATCCAATTTTGCTTATTTTAATCCATTTTGGTATTAAAATAAGCAAAATTGGATTAAAATAATATGCGTTGCAGCTTATTTTAATACCTTATAATTTTCTGTGTTACCGTTTCCACTTTCACTTTTTCTAATTCTCATTCGGACTTCCATTCCCACTTCCACTCTTTCTAATTCTCATTTCCACTTTCACTTTTTTATTTTCATTACCACTTCCACTTTTTCTAATTTTTATTCCCACTTCTACTCCCATTTTTTCCACTTCTAATTTTCATTAGCTGTTGCCATTTCGACTAAAAACTCTTTCTAATTTCCATTTACATAACCATTTCCACTTTTTTTAATTACCATGGATGGAAATTAGAAAAAGTGAAAGTGATAATGAAAATTTAAAAAATTAGGAATGGAAGTGGGAGTGAAAATATAAAAAAGTTGTAATGAAAATAAAAAAGTGGAAGATGAAATGAGAATGAAAATTGGAACAAGTGGAAGTGAAAGTGTGAATGAGAATTAGAAAAAGTGGTAGTGGCAATGAATATAAAAAACTGTAAGTGGAAATAGGAATGGGAATGAAAATTAGAAAAAGTGGAAGTGGCAATGAATATAAAAAAGTGGAAGTGGAAATGGGTATGAAAATTATAAAAAGTGGAAGTGAAGTGGGAATGAGAATTAGAAAGAGTAGAAGTGAGAATGGAAGTGCGAATGAGAATTAGAAAAAGTATAAATGGAAATGGGAATGAAAATTATAAAAAGTTTAAGTGGAAGTGAAAGTGGTAATGGGAAAGTAGTGGCAAAGTTTCTGTGAAAATATATTTTAGAAACTCTTAATTTTTTATAGGTACTAACGTTAGTAACATTAGTAATGTTAGTAACATTAGTAACGTTAGTAACGTTAATTTTTTCACCTGGGAAACTGCAATGTCAGCAAGAAATATGATATTAAAACGAGTGTATTTTTATAATAATTGATTTTTAAAAGAAAATACAAAAATTTGATATAAAAATTAGGTAGAATTTTCCTTTTCAAAACTGTTCATAAAATAGTCAACTTTTACGAGAGTCACGGACAGTACATTAATGTCTCAAAGAAAGGTAATAAATACGTTAAAGTTGCAAATGCACAGAAAATGAAAGTATAAAAGCTTATTTAATAATCTTCAATCTGGAAGAGTTGTACGCAAAATTCAAAACATTCCATCTGAAGTTAACAGTAAGCATTTTAAGCATATCAAAAATTTTGACAAAAATAATAGACTTTTCTCTCCAAAGACTGACAAGAGACTGTAATGTTTGTATTTTCTTTTAAAAATAAATTATTATAATAATACACTCGTTTTAATATCATATTTCAAGAGATAATTTCATATTTCTTGCTGATAATGCAGTTTTTTTTGACTTTTGTGGCCCTCCATATTAAATATTTAAAAAGTGCCATACGGCATGAAAAAATAGATCAAATTTGCTGTAATTTGACCTAATAGAATAACCTTTTTTTTCATTAAAAATATTCTGGGCAGAGGGGGTGTTTGTCTTATTGACAAAGAATGCCCCATTTAAAAAAAAAAAAACAAAATTTTTTGTCCATATAAAATTATAGACACAATTAATTTTAACTATTTTTAACAACTATGTAAAATGATTGGAAAGTAAATTGTTTATTTTCATTAAATTCACTATGACTAAATAGCAGGACTATTTGTCGAGCCATTTTGCGGTTCCGGTATGGAATCCCCTTCATAGCGTGCATTAATTTAGGTCACAGGAAGGATCATGTGACCTATTCTAAGAGAGATGTTGGATCTGACCCTAACTAAGGCTGTTATTAACCCCTTATTAGCATTCAGCTACGCTCAACGACAATTTGAATACTATTGAAAGGTTATATTATATCAATTTATTCAATTATTATATATATATATTATGATTAATGAAAACGTTTTGTTTTTTTAGATTTCATTTTAATTCGCATATAATTTGGCGAATATTAATCATATAAAAGTTCAATAAATCAAAATATATGAAAAATATTTTTGGCTAAAAAAATACCATCATCAGGACTTATTGTACAAATATTAATATGTTAATCCTAGGGGTCTATTCAAGTATTATGTAAGAATATTTTTGAAATCTTTTTTAAGGCTTCCCTTAAATAATATTAAATATTATTATTATTATTATTATTATTATTATTATTATTATTATTATTATTATTATTATTATTATTATTATATTTTTAATAATATTTATTATTCAAAATTTATATTATTTTTTACTTTTTTATAATTAGTAGTAGCAGACAATTAGTCAGAAAAATTTATCTTAAATATGTGTAATTATAATATTGTAATTATTATTTTTATTGCAATTACTATTGTTATTATAATTATTATTGTTACTGTAATTATTCTACTGATACGAACTAAACCTTGAGTTTTATTAAGACATAAATTTTCTAAGATCTTGATACTTTAGTATAAGTAGTAAAAGTAAATTTTAGTCAGACAGCGGGGTTTAAATTCACGGAATTTTCATATAAGTAATAAAAGTCAATTTCAGACAGACAAAACTTTCTCCAAAATTTGGTAAATTTGTTATCAGTAATAAAAGACAGTTGCAGTCAGGCATAAAAGATTAACAATTATTTTCATTATTCTGTCAGTATGGTTTAATGTGAGTTTGCAGTTAGATTTTTCTATTAGTAGAAAATGTCAATTTCAGTCAGACGAAAAAGTTTAATTTCAATTTATTTGTTTATGTATCAATAGTAAAAATACGTTGCAGTCAATTTTTTTAATTAGTAGTAAAAGTGTGTTGTAGTCAGACTTTTTTATTATTTTTGTGTCAGTAGTAAAAGTGAATTGTAGTAAGGCTTTTTATATTTTTTCCTTTCAGTAGTAAAAGTTAGTTATAATCAGACATTGCTATATAAATTCTTGTAAATTTTTCACATTTCGTAAAAAAAATACCATCAGTCTGACAAAACTTTTTGCAAATTATTCTTAATTTGATTATCAAAAAAAAAAAAAACTTACAAGACAAGAAATTTTCCAAAAATTCTTATATTCTTACATAATACTTAAATATTTGGAAAAATAATTAAAATTAAATAAAAAATTTCGTTATCTCTTACCTTGAGGTAGGACGGTGAACAGCAAAATTTGAAAACAAGTGACCACGATCCAAGGCCTTATTCGTGGCAGTGGTGTAATCCTAACATTGGGTGTATTGTGAAGAGGTAAGAGGATCGTCGTCGACATTTTGTGATCTGGTACCGTCATTTTCTCCTCTTTACGTTTTTTTTTTTTAACGGCACGTAACTCGATTTTGTCGAGTTCACACGCCGATGAAAAATCCTTATTGAACAGCAATGATCATTTTTGAAGAGAGAGAGAGAGTATTTCTGGCCTTTTCGATGATATGATTCTCGTCACACAATAATAATAAGCATAAAAAAAAAAAAATAATAATTTTTTTTTTTTTTCTTTCCGAGTCTGCGGCTACTCACTTTGAGCCGTGGACGCTATCGAGCCTCCCGATTTGGCCGTCATAACCAAGTGTTCTTTTCTCCACGTGTTTTATCCTCGCGATATACCAACAAGACAAACGAATCCAGATCTGCGGCTCTTGATTATCTACTGTGACCTTGACACTGTCCACACTTCAGCCACATTTTTAATTCCTGCAAATAATATTCTTCTTATCATCATCATTGTCTAATCACATTTTTTCTATATATACTAATTATTTTCACTTTCGATTATTATTATTTTTTTACACTAAAAAAAAAATTATTTTATTCAAGTAATCGGTTACTTTACCATTATCAAATAAATATTTACTTGGACCAAATAAACATTTACTTGTATCAAATAACTTTTTTTTCAGTCAATTACATTTTATTTTTTTTTTGCAAAAACAGAAATTATATTGAAATAAAAATTATTTGATACAAATAAATATTTATTTGATTCAACACTCAGAAAAAAAATAATAGATATTTGTCTCAGAACCAAATAAATATCACTGTTTTAAATAAATATTTACTTGTTGGAAATAAATTTTTATTTGATATATTAATAAAAAATTTTATTTATGACAATATTTTTATTTTCGCCAAATAAATTGCTCTGAGACAAATATACGTTTATTTAATTCAAATATATTATATTTTATAAAACATTTCTCTGGATGAATTAACCGATTATTTGAATCAAATAAATTTGTTTTCAGTGTAAAAAAAATTAATATAATACATCAATAATGGAAAAATTAAATTTTTTAAATTTGTAACAATAAAAAAAAACAAAGAAATTTCATTGATTTTCAGTAAACATAGAGAAAAATATTAGTTTAAAAAAAAGACTAAAATCACAATGATAATTTTTATTAAAAATTCATTAATTGTTCAAAAAGACAAAAAAAAATACAAATAAAAAGAATTTCTCTCCACTGTACTAAAAATTTTCGCTGAATGTCATAAAAAGACACCGAACAGTTATGAACTCAAATAATGAACTTAAAGATCTCGGCAAGTCACTGATATACTTGAAATCTCTCTGTTTCGTTTATGAGCAATATAAGTGTTTTCATTTTTTTTTTTTTTTTTTTTTTTTTGAGATAAAAAAAATCATTAACCTCATATCAAACATAACGGTAATTAAAAATTTTTTTTAACTGACAAATTATTATTTTATTTAAAAATTTCGTGTTTTTTCTAGAAACATCTGTAAAAAGAAAGTCTTATTTTAAGGCCGAAAAGAGATCTTATTTTAAGAGGCAACATTTTTAAAGCAGCTTTGCTGAATTTACACAATGAAATTTCCATTAGAGCTTCTAGCGCTGATTTTAAGACTCATCTGAAAATAAGATCTTCTTTTTACAGTGAAATTAATACTTTATTTTAAATAACAGTCGTTTTACAATTGATAAAATTTGTTTCGTCAGTGTCGCATTTTTTTTTCCTAGTTAATCAGTAGAAAAAAAAAAATAAAATAAAATCACTGAAATTTCAGTCTCATTTTTGACAGATTCCCAATGACATATCACCGATTGGAAATCGTAACAAGGTAGTCACTGAAAATTAGTGGAACTTCCATGATAGATTGAAATTTAAACAGTATAAGAATAATTGAAAAAAAATTCTTTTACTAAAAAATATATACGAGAGTAAAATAATTGCAACTCAAAAATTTTATTAATTATTTCCCTGTATATATGCTTTATGTGCTCTTAAGGGGTAAATTCATTAATTATACCAAAAATTTATCTAACATTGTTTTTTAAATAATATTATGCTAAATTGGAAGTTTTTTTATATTAAAAACTTTTCATATATTCAGAAATTTTTTTTTTTTTTTTTTTTTTTTTTCAAACAGAAATTTTCATGAAAACTTTCTTCGTTCCATCATGCGAGAGAGAAAGAGAGCTGAAACTATGTCAAAAATTGATTTCCAATTTCTCAAAATATTACCTCACTTTTAAGAGCTTTTTAAACACAATTTTTTTTCTATTCTTCAATTTCTATTCTTGAAATAATTGGAAAAAAAATTTAAATTACCTACATATTCTAATTTTTGTGATTTGTGAAATAAAAAGAAAAAAAAACAGTATTTGCATTCCCCCAATTTTTGGAAATGAATGGATACATGAAGAGTCGTTTAGAGGTTGAAACAAAATATACAAAAAAAAAAAAAAATTGTGTTTCCTTTATGTCGAAATTTGTCACACGAGAAACCTCTGACGATGCTAGAGATAAAAACCATAAAGTACGCGTAGTAAACAGCGACTAGTTTATGGCCACTATATACAATAAAAAAAAAATTTGTTCTTTTTTGTTACAATTTGCTGTAGCGTTTAGTAGTTCATAAAATGTGTCATCTTTTTTTTTTCATAATTGAATTTACAATGTTCCTGAAATTAATTTTTGAAATTTTTCATTAGATTCTTTATTAGGATTTAATAAATAATTGAAATTTATAATCATAATCATGATTTTCATCAATGAATAGCTTTAATGCTTGGTAAATTTATATATCGTATTTTTTTTTTTTTTTTTATATCCCCTATTCAATATTTTTAATTATCGATCTATCGTAAGGATTGGTTTAATTTTAAAAGTTTAAAAGTCTATTATAGTATCCGTATAGCACTTTGCTCTAGTTTCAAGATTCCTAACTCAACAAACGTTACCTTCTAATCGGATTAACTAACTTTGCAATTAAGAGCACTATAAAGCATACAGGAAAACACGTAAAATTAATGTTACTCTATAGTAACATCCATTAGCGAGAAAAGTCATTTTTTTATTTTACAAAATGTAATGTAATACTTTCCAACTGATTAAATATTAAAAATGCGTGTATAAAAATATATAAAAAATAATATATACAAAAAATAAAAATGCCCTATAAAGCAAATGATAAATAAAATCTTATTTTATATACAGGAGAAATTCTAAAAAAAAAAAAAAGATCTTAATTTCAACTAAAACTTGTATTCAAAATACATTTTTCAATCCTAGATAAATAATTTTATAAACAAAAATTCAATTTCAAAATAATTAAAATTTTTATTTATAATTAATAAAAAAAAAAAAATATCTTAAACGGAATATCTAAATAAAATTCAATATGACACAAATCTGTACAAAAAAAAACAATACTATATATATATATGGGGAAAAAAGAAAAGTTGTGCGCTATGACATAAAAATATTTCTGCTTTTTTCGCATTGAATTAACCATATATATATAATATCTACATTGAAAATCCATAATATTGTTTTTTTTTTATTTTAGAAAAAAAAAATGGAATGTGTGAAAAAAATATTGGCTTTTCTTTATTTATACTAGGAGCTCTTAGTTTAAATAGACGAGTTACTTATTGGATACCATTGAGGTGTAGAGAACATGTACTTCATTACACATACATGAACAACCCTTTTCATTCATGTAGACACGAAATACAAGCGCTCATCAAGAACGCATATAAATTTTCCCCAACAACATAGGGAATTGAAATTTTAATGTCTCGTCGTAACCGAAGAAAAGTGCGTTTAATTTAAATTAAAATCTAACTTCATTGTTTAATCAACTGTTTATTTCAAAAAAAAAGAGCTCAATAAAAAAGTTCAATTACAGTAAGATAAACATTTTTTTTTTTACAATATATTAATATTATATTTTAATATATAAAAAAGAATTCTTCTTATATTAAGAATATTACTCTTTTTTATTCAAAGAATATAAAGAAAATATTCACAAATAGAAATCAAGATCTAAAAACATTTTTTCACGATATTTTTATCTCATTTTCTCGTTCACTAATTAAAATTTAAAGTGTCGTTGTTTCTGACACAAGGGTGGAAATATTTTATGAAAAAAAAAAAAAAGAAGAAACATGCATTTATTGCAATTGATATTTACCGCATATGAATAAAAATACTTCAATAACAAAATTTATGAGCAAAACGAATAATATAAAATAAAATGACCATATTTATAGTTCAATAAGCATAACTTGACACATCATTTCTGAAATATTGGAATTTTCGTTTTCAAATCCATTTCTGTGCGTATTTATTGCACAGATAACTATTTCAGTTTGCATAATTGCTCGCATTCATGATTGAACTTTATGTTTAAATTTGCACACATATAGTATATACAGTGATGTACATTATATGAATGATCCAATTATTTTATATTCACGATCAATTTTTTATATTTTCAAATATGTTACAGAAAAAAAAAAAATTTTTTTTTATTTTACACGTAACTATATATCCGTGTAATAATAATTTGTATATTACCCACTTTTAATTTAATAAACAATAAAATAATTAAAGTACTTAAAAAAATATGTTTCAAAAAATATAAAAACTGTTTAATTTATTATTTTTTGGTTAAATTATTTATTATTCACAAAATTTCTAAAGTTCGATGAGATCATCAGTTTCCATACTTTTTGAACATCCTGTATATTTCATATATCAATTTTATATGAATTTATGAATAATTAATTATTATTTAACATTTAATTATTATTTAAATATTGAATATATTTACTGTTTACAGAATAGTTATATATACCATTCGAATATCTCTAATTAAACATCAAATCATAATTAAATGGATCATGAATTAATCATGAATTCGATATTTCATGCTGTGAGATGAATAATTTTGACAATCCCTTAGATGTAGAAATTAAGCCTTAATCTTGATGATTATCAAAATATTAATCGCTATACGTAGCAAATTATACAACTCTTAAGATTTTTAATTATTTTCTTTTTTTATCAACTTTCTCAATTAAATACTATTTATAGCTCATCATCAAAAAAAAAAAACAAAAAAACACTTTTCTTTTCAGTTTATCTCGTGTCCAAATGAATGATAACCAAAATTAATCACACTCCAAGTACTACGCTTTTGTTCATTCAATAAAATTTTTATGCTCAACCAAATAATACTTTTTATGAGCATTTCTGATTAAAATGAAGGAAAAAAATTATAGTATATGTAGTTTTTTTTATAATGAAGCAAAATATTACAATGTTACACTGAAAAAAAAAATTTTTTTTATTTGATTCAAATAATCGGTACTAATTATTTGATATAAATAAATATTTATTTGATAATAGTCAAGTGGCTAATTATTTGAATCAAATAAATTTTTTTTTCAGTGTACCGAAAAATAATACAGGCCGACAAAATTATAGCATAATTCAGATTCAAGGACATATACACTTTTCCGAAACATTTTGAATCCGAATCTGACCTCAAAATTGACGTCAGGTTTCCGAAATATACCAATCAAAAAGATGAGGCTAAAGTCCGCAACGTTTTCAAAAAAGAAAAATTAAAATAGAATTATTTTTTCCTGTCAATTTATCTCTAATTTTGATTTGCACAAATTTTCAAAAAATTAATAACTTTTATAAAAACACCCGAATAACTTTAATTTTAACCAAAATTAATGGATATTGTCTAATTTTTTTTTTGTTTTCGTTTATAAAAACGTTGCGGACTTTAGCATTATTCAAAAAGAACAATTTTTTGACAATATTTGTCATCAAGGGATAATTTATTTTCAAAAAAAGTTGTCACAGCATCTCAAAGTACTATATTCTTCCCTTTTAAAATGCATTTTGAAATTTTAAAAAATCTTTATCTGGCTATGAGTTATCGTCATTTAAAATTTCTGATACTAATATTGTAAAATTCACCAAACTCGCAAATCAGAAAATTCAAATGACGAAAACTCAGAGCCAGATAAAGATTTTTTAAAGTTTCAAAATGCATTTTAAAGAAGAAAAATAGTACTTTGAGATGCTGTAACGACTTTTTTGAATAGAAATTATCTCTTGATGTTACATATGGTAAAAAAAACTCTTTTTTACCCTTTCAGATTAGAATACCTATCTCAAAAAAACTTCAGATCAATTCTGAGGTAAGATTCGAATTTAGTATACGTCGAAATGCTTCGAAAAAATAGTCTGCGATTTTTAGTTTTGAAGTCTAAAATTTTGCCAGTCTATGCAATAGTGAAAAGGAAAATAATTCTAAAAATAATTATTCTAAGAATTTTTGCTAACGCAAGAATAATCAAAACACAAATTAATGATCGAAATAATAACTTAAGCAACTCCCAGGGCGTTTTTCAAATATTTAACCAAGTTGTAATTATGTAAAATTTTGGCGAAACTAGTCCCTAACCTGATTATCAAGGATACACATGTCTACTAGAGCGGATAGTTTAATTTAGCCGCTTGACTAAATTATGTTGCTACTGTATCTACATGTATGATGAGTACATATATATATATATATATATATATATATATATATATAGAGAGAGATAGGATAAGCTTGTCTCTCCCGGAAATGACTCGAGCCTACCTGACTTGACTATATTTCTCCACGAATTTTCCTCGAATGAAACAGCATCAATAGAGGAAGGGTGAACCGCACTTTCTAAAACTTGTTGAACCTTGCGCTTGGCAAGCGGAATCCAATTTTGCTCACTTTAAGTATTCGTTTTCGGAATTCTCTCTTTGCTTGAGGTTCCGGATGGTTTGGCCGATTTGCACTAGCCAAAGTCGTTTTCGTGTTGTACAACAACAACAACAATAGGTCAATGGGGTAGTAGAAGTAGTACAGAGGATCTCGACGATTCTTCACCAAATCCAACGAACATGGATCGATAGATCCTATCAACTCGAGGGACACTAGGGTCCGAGAATCTCCAAAACTTGTACATTCTCTCTCTTCTTCTTCTTCTTCTAAAGAACAGAGATCCAACTCACATAAAACGTCCTTTTACGTTATGGCTCGCTGCCAATTTCTTAAACATAGCACAAAGATCTCGATCTGTTAAGATCAGAGATCTCTTTGGAAACTTAAATCACTTGGAATTATTATCCTTTAAACCATATATGTGTCATCTCTAAGGATGTTAATTGCAAAACTTTTTCCGGTTACGGAGACAAACAACATTTCCGGGCGTCCCGGCTATATATATATATATATATATATATATATATAGAATGAGAGAGAGTAAGAGGGACACCACACCGCGCACCGATAGACAAGGGGGGAGAATATATAGGAATAGGTGTATGTGTTAGAGAGAGAGAAAAATAGAAACAGCAGCAGCAGCAGCTCTCGCAGCTCGTCTCGTGCGATGGTTTGCAACGGAACTGAATATCCGAGCTACTGGTGATTTTGAGCTTGATAGTAGGAACGCGCGACTCGCAGCAGCACCTGCGATATAGAGCTCCTCTAAACGGGGGAGTTCCTCCTACCATCCCTCTACAATTTCGCGAGAAGCTGCGAACTGGACCACCACGCAACCCCCACTAACTCTCCTTCATTCGAAGCCCACCCCACAGATCAATATTGTACCCACGGTACGGGAGTCTACCTCCGACCTCGTGCTAAGACCGTAGCACATAGCCACCATAGCGAATCAACTTTGCCTGTCTCTCCATCTCTCTCCATCTCTCTCTCTTTCTCCTCTATTACAACGGCCATGAACCAACAAGTTTCATATCCTCACAATTTTTACAAATTCTTCTATTTCAAGAAATTATAGCCTAGCCATATATTATTTTTACCAAATTGTAACAATGTTACAAAAACAATATACAAAATCATGGTGGTTGGTTCCAGATTTTCCAGCTAACGCAAGGGAAGAGCTGGTCTGCCTGTTTTCGCTGACCCATATTCCACCTAGGAAAACAAGCTTTTGATAAGCCAGCTTACAATTAGCAAAATAATGTTCAAATTAATGAAGAATCATTATATTCTATGTTTTAAGAATAAACTCTCGAAAGAAACAATTATCGATAAATAGAAAGAAAAAAAAAAAAATTACAAATCTTAAAATATCCGGAACAGAACAAATATAACTGTTATTTTTTTCTACAGTTGTAAATTCATTAAGAATATTTGGAATATTTAGAGCTCATTAGCGGCATAGAGTGTTAATGAGGAATTTTACTCTCAGAAACGGTTATTCTCCCTCGGCAATTAGTAATAGTTTTGTTGGACATTTCGTAAATTAGAGGGCATTAAATTTCATAATGGCCCAAGATGCTTATTTCTTTTTGTCTCTACATTTGATAAAGCAATTATTATTTTTTTGCCCTACAGATTAATTAAAATCGTATCCCTGAGACAAAAAAAATTTCATTTAAATACAAACATAATTTTAAATGATTTTATTTGGTTCAATCCATTTAACTCAATAAGTTTAATATTAATAAACAGAAAATATCTACTACTTTAGTTTAAAAATATATTTGTTTTAAGAAAAAATATATATTTATCACAGAGCCAAATAAATATTTATTTGTTGACAATAATTATTTATTTGTTGAAAATAAAAAAAAAATTACTCTGAATAATTTATTTAATTCGAAAATATTTTTTTATTTTGGTTAAGCAAAAAATATTTGCTTAAATAGAAATAGTAAAGAGAAGAAAATATCTAAAGACACTTTTGCATGAAAGCAATATTTTAACAGTTTTTGAAAGTAATAAATTTTTTAAAGAAAGTATTCCCCTGCTTATCACCTTCCATTTGTAGTCACGTTTGAAGATTTTCTTTTATTTTTTTTTTGTTATCCTACTTTTTCGAGTTCTAATTAAAATATTTATAGAATAATGTGTTTATTCTAAGGAAAGTTCATCTAAAGTGGAAAATTTCTTAGTTGAAGAAGAAAAGAGGCTTTAGAATAAATTGCTAAAAATGCGACGTTGAGAGACAAAAATATATTGGATTTGTTATCTGGAGCACTAGGGTGGCCTAAAATAATAAAATGTTAGTCCTGATTACCTCGGGTTTATTTTCTCATTCCTCTCTATCATTCTTAGCTCGACCATCAAAATATTGTACACAAAATTTCCTCTTTCTCTCTTTCTCTCTCTCTCTCTCGATAAAACAAAAGATTTTTTTTTTATATTTTAATCTAAAATTTAAGAGCTAAATTTTTAATTATTCACTATACAACGCTGATTTAATTAATTTACAAATTAATTTTTAATCAAATCTCTCAAAGTTTCAAAGAGAAAGCATTAATTATTAATTCGGTTACTCTTGTTTTATAATTTATTTTATTTATTATTATATTTGGTTTTTAAAACTGAATACCAAGAAAGCATTTTTATTATAATAGTTTTATTTTTAAACCAAACACAATATTCATTATTTTTTTCTGTAAAACAAATTTTTTTTCCAAAAAAAAAAAAAAAATTAATTTCATAGTGTGAAAGGAAACATTTATAGAATTTCCTTTATTTTTTAAATCAACCTTCAACAGGTTTATCTTCAACGAAAATATATATATATATATATATATATATATATATATATATATATATAAATTAAAGAGAAAACATCAAAACACATTCAGGAAATCATGAAATTCTATTTCCTATTTTCCATGAATTTCACAGACCAATTGATCGAAATGATATTCTTTCTCCAAATTTAATGAGCTTCAAATTACATACAAAATCGATATATTTCACTAAAACAGAAATTCTATTGCTACTGTATGAATAATTCTTGTTGAAATCTAACTATAATGTGAACTCAAATGACAATGAGAGAGAGAGAGAGAAAGAAAGAGTGAATATTCAACTCAATTCGACTATTTCAAAAACTTTCTCTTATTTTATTTAACCGCACTAAAAAAAATTAATACTGTTAAATAAACTGTTAACTTTTTGATTTTGAATTTGAAAAAAAAAATTATGTAAATTAACTTTATGACTATATTATCAAATAATTATTATTTGGCTCAATTAAATTATATTTGTTATTCAGATATATATTATTAATTTAAATATATTGTTTATTTATAATAAATACAAAAATTATATATTTCAAGTAAATATATTTATTTGATTAGTCAAGTTATCGATTATTTGAATCAAATAAATTATGCTATAAAAAAAAAAGAATGCTATATCTTTTTTATACACGCTCCTCTTCCCCATATAAGCTTCAATAATATTTTTCTCATCCCCCTTCTCATATATCTTAACGTCAAATTATTTTTTACTAACCCAACCCCCCCACCCCACCCTTTTATAAAGATTTAGTAGCAACAGACAATTAAAGTCAGACAAATATATCTTTAATTTTTTTAACTTATTACTGTAATTATTATACTGATATTAGAGAGATAAACGTGAGTTTTATTTTAAGACATTTTCTAAGATCTTGGTATTATTTTAGTGTCAGTAGTAAAAGTAAATTTTAGCCTAGAGAGATTACTGTTTAAATTCACCAAATGTGATTAAAAATATTTATTATTATTAATCATTTTTTATTATTATTATTTTTATAATATTTTTGATATTAATTATTAATCATTATTAATATTTATAATATTTTCAAACATTTTATAATATTATTAATATTTTTTTTTATTAAGTAGTAAAATCTTAATTTTTACATCAGGAGTATAAAAGTCAGTTCCAGTCAGACGTTTAAATTCTTGTATATTTGAATTCATTAAGAGACACTTTTTTCTCTGTTATTTGTATTTAAAAATAAGATTTAGAAACTTCTTCAAGATTAAATTAAAAAAAAAAAAAATTAAAAAATAATTACTCTAGTTACCACGGCAACGGTTGCTGTAATGACGATTATCATGGCCACGGTTACTATGGTAACGGTCACCACAGCAACGATTCCTTACTATTAGCAACGCATAATTTAAAATAAAAAAATTCATTTTTTGTCTTTAATAAATTTGTAGTCTTTAAATATTTTATTCAACAAATTTAATATTAATTAATTAACTTTTATTATGATAAAAAAAATTACCTGATTAAAAAATACAAGGAATTATCTCTGAAAAATATAATTACTCTAAACACGATAAAAATTGTAAATCAATAATAGAAATTCTAGCCTTTATTATATAATGATATAAGAGGATTATTGAAAATCGAAGAAAATATTTTCATCCTGTATGTAATTTCAAACCAGATTAATGAAACTGATTAACAATGCCTTATCGATCACGTTCATTATCTTAAACCTATATCCTATTTCCATTGTCCACGTGTAAATGCAAACAGATTTCATATATATATACACAAGCAAATTCAGATTCCTGTGGGTTTGTAAAAGGAGATTTTCAATAGACGCCTCTCCAACAGTAGTAGCGTATTCCTACTGATACCTAGAGATTGCACAAAGTTTCAAAACTAGCTCCTATTTTAACAAGGTATTTCAAGCAATTGAAATTTCAATTTGTCCACCATGGAATTTAATTTTCAAATCCCATGTACTACTTATCCTCAAAATAAATATTATTCATGAACAAAATTTTTCAATTCTTTCTTTTTTAATCCCGAATAATGAAAAAAGTAAAAATATAATAATATAATAATATAATAATATAATTTTTTTTTAAATAAATAAAAATTATATTCGATTGATTTTCGTTGCTGTTAAAAGTTTGGAATTCTTGCATTACTAAACAAGTTATATTTAAGAATATTATATGCATATTATAAAAATTATTAAACCGAAAAAGTAAATTAAAAATAAATAAAGAACGACATAGAGACATCTGCACATTTTCTGGAGAAATTATTATCAATATAATTCAAAACTGCTCAATGCTGAATGCAGATGTCACTCTCAAAAATCGATATATACCAGCTTCAAATAAACTTTATATATGATTTTCCACTTTATTAATTTAAAAAAAAAAAATTCCAACAAAGAAAATAAAGAAAAAGCCTTTAAAGCCCCCTTTTTGCTTGTCAAGGTTTTATTAAATATATACATAAAATATATATCTGAATTCTAATCAATATGAATAATAATTTTTGCAAAAATAAATATTCACAGAAATTCAATTTTCGATATTTTTCTTTTTTTTTCATTTTAAAGAAGAAAATTTTTTAATATAGAAATTTCAATTTTCTTTTCATATATACTACAAAGAAGGGAAAAAAATTTCTTAGAGAAAATGTCAAAAAAATTTAAATTTTTATAATTTATTTTCCTCGAGATTTTTCTTTATTAAACTTTTTTATTATTATTTTTCTTTATCGATATTTTATAATTTGTATTTTTAAAAAAATAATTTTTTTTTGCCAATTTTCCGTTAATTCACATTTTATTAATTATTCATTCATTAAACAAAATGAAATTTACAAGATGTGCATATAATTATTATGAATCCGAAAACACACTCATTCGATGCAAATGCGAACGCAAGGGTAAAATTTATGAGGTGTGGAAGGCGAGAGGTACATACGAATCCACCATTTAACTACTGTTCCAATTATTTTAGTCTAACATTCGCACATTGTTTGCAGGCAACAAGCGTGCCACCAGGATTTCTAATAGGCGCGTAACTATAGCTTTGTTTCAACTAATCAAACTGGAAATAATATATAAAATATTATACCTTATTTATATATAATTCTTAAATACATTAGTTCTCAATTTTTTTTTCTACAGTAATAATTAATTTACTACAAGAAAATGAAAAGCCCCTCTAAAAAGTAATTTTTCTCTAATTTCCTCTCCCTTTATAAAGTCATAAAATTTAAAAAACTTTTTTTCTAAACTAGAATGTACAAAACTTTTTCAAAATACAATTCTAGGACTTTTTCAGGTTGACTGAATTTATTTTTGCCACTGGATATTCACAGGACTTTTTATTCAATTTTAGTTTTAAAAAACGAGAATTTCGCTAATTAAAAAAGGGAATTTTATTTTTACAAATGGGGATTTTGAAAATCAAGTGAAAAAGTGAAAAAATTACTCCCAAGTAATTAAAACAAGTTGACAATTGATCAGGATCTCATATAACATGTTTCTATAAAGAAAAAAATTTGTTTCCGCCACTTTGAAAAGTTTTATAAACGAAAGGACTACAAAGCTTCCTCCACGAGGAAGCAAAATAGTCAAAAATTTTGGAACAGAAAATGTATGGCGCACTTTTTGATTGGTCCAGCGGATGCTGAGCTACACTCACTAAAACTGGGAAAAAATTTTCGAAAAAAAAAATTTGCCAGATAATGACTCGGGCATAATGTCAAAAAATTGAGCAAAAAGTTCCGAACAAAAAATGTATGGCGCACTTTTTGATTGGTCCAGCGGATGCTGAGCTACACTCAGATAAATTTTTAAAAAATTTTGAAAAATTAAATTTTCAAGATAATTGATCGGGAATACCGCCAAAGTCTTAACCCGGGAGTCTCGAACAAAAAATATATGGCGCACTTTCTGATTGGTCCAGCGGATGCTGAGCTACACTCAGATAAATTTTTTAAAAAATTTCGAAAAATTAAATTTGCGAGATAATTAATCGGGAATACGGCCAAAGTCTTAACCCGGGAGTCTCGAACAAAAAATGTATGGCGCACTTTTTGATTGGTCCAGCGGATGCTGAGCTACACTCAGATAAATTTTTTAAAAAATTTTGAAAAATTAAATTTTCGAGATAATTGATCGGGAATACCGCCAAAGTCTTAACCCGGGAGTTTCGAACAAAAAATGTATGGCGCACTTTTTGATTGGTCCAGCGGATGCTGAGCTACACTCAGATAAATTTTTTAAAAAATTTTGAAAAATTAAATTTGCAAGATAATTAATCGGGAATACGGCCAAAGTCTTAACCCGGGAGTCTCGAACAAAAAATGTATGGCGCACTTTTTGATTGGTCCAGCGGATGCTGAGCTACACTCACTAAAACTGGGAAAAAATTTTCGAAAAAAAAAATTTGTCAGATAATGACTCGGGAATAATGTCAAAAAATTGAGCAAAAAGTCTCGAACAAAAAATGTATGGCGCACATTTTGATTGGTCCAGCGGATGCTGAGCTACACTCACTAAAACTGGGAAAAAATTTAAAAAAAAAAAAATTTGCCAGATAATGACTCGGGAATAATGACAAAAAATTAAGCAAAAAGTCTCGAACCAAAAATGTATTGCGCACTTTTTGATTGGTCCAGCGGATGCTGAGCTACACATACTAAAACTGGGAAAAAATTTTCGAAAAAAAAAATTTGCCAGATAATGACTCGGGAATAATGCCAAAGTCTTTAGCAAAAAGTAGCGAACAAAAAATGTACGGCGCACTTTTTGATTGGTCCAGCGGATGCTGAGCTACACTAGAAAACAAATTTGGAAAAATTTAGAAAAATTAAATTTTCGAGATAACTTCTCCGGAATACCATAAATAAAATAGTCAAAAAGTTCCGAACAAAAAATGTATGGCGCACTTTTTGATTGGTCCAGCGGATGCTGAGCTACACTAGAAAACAAATTTGGAAAAATTTAGAAAAATTAAATTTTCGAGATAACTTCTCCGGAATACCATAAATAAAATAGTCAAAAAGTTCCGAACAAAAAATGTATGGCGCACTTTTTGATTGGTCCAGCGGATGCTGAGCTACACTCACTAAAACTGGGAAAAAAGTTTTGAAAAAAAAAATTTGCCAGATAATGACTCGGGAATAATGCCAAAAAATTAAGCAAAAAGTCTCGAACAAAAAATGTATGGCGCACTTTTTAATTGGTCCAGCGGATGCTGAGCTACACTAAGATAAATTTTTTAAAAAATTTCGAAAATATTAAATTTGCGAGATAATTAATCGGGAATACGGCCAAAGTCTTAACCCGGGAGTCTCGAACAAAAAATGTATGGCGCACTTTTTGATTGGTCCAGCGGATGCTGAGCTACACTCAGATAAATTTTTTAAAAAATTTCGAAAAATTAAATTTGCGAGATAATTGATCGGGAATACCGCCAAAGTCTTAACCCGGGAGTCTCGAACAAAAAATGTATGGCGCACTTTTAGATTGGTCCAGCGGATGCTGAGCTACACTCACTAAAACTGGGAAAAAATTTTCGAAAAAAAAAATTTGCCAGATAATGACTCGGGAATAATGTCAAAAAAATGAGCAAAAAGTCTCGAACAAAAAATGTATGGCGCACTTTTTGATTGGTCCAGCGGATGCTGAGCTACACTCACTAAAACTGGGAAAAAATTTTCGAAAAAAAAATTTTCCTTGATAATGACTCGTGAATAATGTCAAAAAATTGAGCAAAAAGTCTCCAACAAAAAATGTATGGCGCACATTTTGATTGGTCCAGCGGATGCTGAGCTACACTCACTAAAACTGGGAAAAAATTTTTGAAAAAAAAATTTGCCAGATAATGACTCGGGAATAATGCCAAAAAATTAAGCAAAAAGTCTCGAACAAAAAATGTATGGCGCACTTTTTGATTGGTCCAGCGGATGCTGAGCTACACATACTAAAACTGGGAAAAAATTTTCGAAAAAAAAAATTTGCCAGATAATGACTCGGGAATAATGCCAAAGTCTTTAGCAAAAAGTAGCTAACAAAAAATGTACGGCGCACTTTTTGATTGGTCCAGCGGATGCTGAGCTACACTAGAAAACAAATTTGGGAAAAATTTAGAAAAATTAAATTTGCGAGATAATCGTTCCGGAATACCGCCAATAAAATAGGGAAAAAGTCTCGAACAAAAAATGTATGGCGCACTTTTTAATTGGTCCAGCGGATGCTGAGCTACACTAAGATAAATTTTTTAAAAAATTTCGAAAATATTAAATTTGCGAGATAATTAATCGGGAATACGGCCAAAGTCTTAACCCGGGAGTCTCGAACAAAAAATGTATGGCGCACTTTTTGATTGGTCCAGCGGATGCTGAGCTACACTCAGATAAATTTTTTAAAAAATTTCGAAAAATTAAATTTGCGAGATAATTGATCGGGAATACCGCCAAAGTCTTAACCCGGGAGTCTCGAACAAAAAATGTATGGCGCACTTTTAGATTGGTCCAGCGGATGCTGAGCTACACTCACTAAAACTGGGAAAAAATTTTCGAAAAAAAAAATTTGCCAGATAATGACTCGTGAATAATGTCAAAAAAATGAGCAAAAAGTCTCGAACAAAAAATGTATGGCGCACTTTTTGATTGGTCCAGCGGATGCTGAGCTACACATACTAAAACTGGGAAAAAATTTTCGAAAAAAAAAATTTGCCAGATAATGACTCGGGAATAATGCCAAAGTCTTTAGCAAAAAGTAGCTAACAAAAAATGTACGGCGCACTTTTTGATTGGTCCAGCGGATGCTGAGCTACACTAGAAAACAAATTTGGGAAAAATTTAGAAAAATTAAATTTGCGAGATAATCGTTCCGGAATACCGCCAATAAAATAGGGAAAAAGTTTCGAACAAAAAATGTATGGCGCACTTTTAGATTGGTCCAGCGGATGCTGATCTACACTCAAATAAATTTATGAAAAATTTTCGAAAAATTAAATTTTCGAGATAATCTTTCGGGAATACCGCTATAGTGATTAGAAGAAAGTTCTGAACAAAAAATGTATGGCGCACTTTTTGATTGGTCCAGCGGATGCTGATCTACACTCATAAAATCGTGGGAAAAATTTTCGGAAAATTAAATTCGCGAGATAATCGTTCGGGAATACCACCAATAAAATAGGGAAAAAGTTTTGAACAAAAAATGTATGGCGCACTTTTTGATTGGTCCAGCGGATGCTGAGCTACACTTCAAAACGTTTTGGAAAAATTTTCAAAAAATTAAATTCGCTAGATAATCTTTTGGGAATACCGCTATAGTGATTAGAAGAAAGTTCTGAACAAAAAATGTATGGCGCACTTTTTGATTGGTCCAGCGGAGGCTGAGCTACACTACAAAACATTTTGGAAAAATTTTCAAAAAATTAAATTCGCTAGATAATCTTTCGGGAATACCGCTATAGAGATTAGAAGAAAGTTCTGAACAAAAAATGTATGGCGCACTTCTTGATTGGTCCAGCGGATGCTGGGCTACAATCAAATAAATTTTCGAAAAATTAAATTTTCGAGATAACTTCTCCGGAATACCATAAAAAAATAGTCAAAAATTCCGAACAAGAAATGTATGGCGCACATTTTGATTGGTCCAACGGATGCTGATCTACACTCATAAAATCGTGAGAAAAATTTTCGGAAAATTAAATTCGCGAGATAATCGTTCGGGAATATTACCAATAAATTGAGCAAAAAGTCTCGAACAAAAAATGTATTGCTCACTTTTTGATTGGTTCAGCGGATGCTGAGCTACACTCAATAATAATTTTGAAAAATTTTCAAAAAATTAAATTCGCTAGATAATCGTTCGGGAATACCGCTATAGTGATTAGAAGAAAGTTCTGAACGAAAAATGTATGGCGCACTTTTTGATTGGTCCAGCGGATGCTGAGCTACACTCAAAAACATTTTGGAAAAATTTTCGAAAAATTAAATTTTGCGAGATAATTGCACGGGAATACCACCAAAAACAAGTTGTAAATTCAGATGTTCATTACATGAACATTTTGCTTCCTCTTTACGATCAGGAAGAAATTTGCTTCCTCGTGGAGAAAGCAAAGTTTATTGCCAAAATGTGAATTTTTGATTTTTTAACTTTCATTAATTCTTTAAATTTACCTCAAATGTATACTTTATATATATCTATCGATTCATCTTGACGTAAGGAATACGATTTTATTATATATAACCTTAAATTTTTCTATTTAAAAATTTTTTCGATTAAAAAAAATTTTTTTAAAAAAAGACGATAAAATTTTTTTTTGGGGGTATTTTTCCAAATCCTTTGGTCAGATTTGAGATATTAATATGATAAATGAGCGTACCAAATTTTATCTAAATCCATTAAAACCGGTTGAAGTTATCTTCTAAACAAAAAAGGGATCCACACACACATATATACACACATACATACATCCGGACAATTGATCAGGATCTCATATAACATGTTTCTATAAAGAAAAAAGTTTGTTTCCACCACTTGGAAAAGTTTTATAAACGAAAGGACTACAAAGCTTCCTCCACGAGGAAGCAAAAGCATATAATTCTACGCATCTGTAATAAAAAAACATTACTCTTATTTTCAAATATTTGTATCCAAGTTTATTAACAATTAAATATTAACAGTTATCGTAAATGTATACATAGTGATAGAAATCTAATAAAATATGTTTTTAATTTTATAAAAAAAAAAATTGATTGCAATATTCTAAACTTAATAAAAATTATAATGCTGTATAATAAATATTATTTCTTTAGAAATAGAAATATGACTTTTAAAAATTTAACATTATGCAAATTTATTCTAAAGAAAGAGTTGATATTATACTCGTATTCGAATCATTATTTGTCATTGTATCGCTTGTAACCATTTTGGATTTCATTTCAAAAATCAAATGTCTAATTCCAGGAAGCCAAGAAGAACAAGAAGAACCTCGTTCCATCATTAATGAAATATGAATTTTATCTGCTTTCTCAATGTCTTCTGCAATGAGAGCTAAAAAATAAAATAAATTAACTTTAACATTAATCATAACAATTATTTAAATTAATATTAGCCTCTTACTTCAATTTTACTAACCTTTTATTAAGTCTACAACTGTTTTGTGAATATCAACATCTAAGTTTTTATCATGCAATAAATTTTTCATAATTTCTATTCTCTTTTTGATATTTTGTGATTTACTCTCAGAATGCAAATGCTTTTCTAAAAGAACTTCTAAATTTGCTAATAATTCTTTTAGTGAGTCTTGTTGATGAATTAATGAATTAGAATCTTGTTCTTCTTGATCTCCTTTACTCGATTCTGGCACAAGAGTATTGTTTATTTTCTCTTGGCAAGAAAGTGGAGGCGGAAGATTTGATGGAATAGAAACTGGAGTTTGACTTGGAAGATTTGAAGTATTTACTGTTGAATTTAATGGAAATGCAACTCGTTTGTTTAATAGTCTCTTTGTCGGTGTTGTACAAGAAGTTTTCGTTGCATTAAACATACGTTTTGGTGGATCATTCCATCCTGCATCGTGACAGGATGATAAAGATTTTTGAGTTGATTTTATACTTATGTCTAAAATATAAACGTAAATAATTAATAAAAGTTTAAAATCAATAAGTAAGCTTTTAATATTTGAATATTTTTTAAATATAAAAAGTATTGTATATAAACAAAAATATTAACTTAACCTTCTGGTTCTGACATTTCTTTAAAACGACGATTCTTTGATAATTTGTAGATTAAAAAATTTTATTACACACTTTTCGTTGAACTCACAGTAGCAAAGTAATTAAATTTTCATTAATTAAAACAAAAAAATAAAAATATGGAAATGTATATACACAAAGCACTCAGCTGTTGTGAAATTTTGGTTAGGAATTTAAATGACGCCACCGTGTTCATTATCCGAACTAAATCAATTATTCTAATCTACTATCGATAATGTAGAAAATTATCACGAAATCTTTCTTCTCGTCAGTTAAAAATTCTCAGTTTACATAGTTCACTCGGTGCGTAAAATACGTAATGATAATTTTTCCCCTAACATATTTTACGCAATATATCAGGTTTAAAATTGTAAAATATTTGATTTATTTAAAATATATACCGACTTGTAACTCGGGGATATGAGGGGTGGGGTTTAAAACGAGGTACAAAATTAGGTAAAAAATTTAACGTAAATGAAATTAATTAATCAAACAATAAATAAAAAAAAACTACTCACCGATCGCTGAATCCATCCATCGATGCAACAGATTTTCCTCCAAATTAATTGTAATATCCTCGGAAACATCAATCAGGAAGGTGATATTATTTGGTTCGAAAATCCTTGATGAACGGTACCAGACACTTTTCTTATAGCACAAACACTTAACATAAACCATTTTTTGCCCGCAGAAAAAAGGAAATAATCCTATGATACTGAAAACCGATCACTCCCAAAAATTAATTATCGTGAATTTACCATGATATATTTTAAACTCACTTAACCTTCGATTTTGCACATTTCCAAAATTAATTACCGCGAACCAACCACGATATATTTTAAACTCACATAACCTTAGATTTTGCACTCTTCCAAAATACACACGATGAACGGTTTAAAAGAACGCGATCACTTCGATAAAAAATAAATAATTAAACACAATGGCACAATATAAAAGATAGGATTGAAAATAACCGTTTGAAAAAAGTTTTACTTCCCCTACTCTTTAACTCTACTTGCTCCATTGGCGGACTAACTGCGACTGAAGCGCCGCACTGTGTCGTCCCCATCCAACAAGTGTAAACCGCTTTCTGATTGGCCAACAACAGCAGACGAATCATAGGGAGATATCACTCTGCAACAGCAAGTGATTGGCTACTGTCAAAAAAGCGCAAACTTTTTAAATATTTGAAAAATAAAAAAATCTCAATTGACTTATCATTTTCAATTGAAACTTAAATGGAAAATAAATAAATATTAAATGTTTAAATAATAAAGAAAATAGAGGGAAAAGAGACTTCTCATTTAAATTATATACGGAAAAACATACGAAACATACGTAAAAATTTCTCTTCTGATCTTTAATGACCTTCCATACCCTGCTCAAAATAAAATAACCTTAAATATAGAAATTTCCAAATGCCATATCACATGAGAATCATTAATTTTAAATTTCTATTACTAAACAACATAAACTACGAATTCTTTTTTTCGAAATTGTGTTAAAATTATTGTTTAAATTTTAAGGTTATAATGTGCAATATTGACATGACAACAATAACAACAGTTATTATTTGTCATGTATGCACTTGTGTAAGAGAATGTCGTACAGAATTATTTACATATATATGAATATACACGTGCAAAGTGAAGATTCCTGAGTGAAACGTGGTCCAAAAAGCAAAAATCATTCGTTAATAAAAATAGATCTTAATTTTACTGAAATAATTGAGTCGCATTAGCATTTTAGACTGCGGTACACGTCGTTCTTATGTCACAGGTAATTTTTATCTCTCATTTCTCTAAATAATCTTTAATTAATTTTCATTTAAAATTAAGCTTATCTATTCTTTGTCATTTTTATTTTCAACATGTTTTATAATTTCAAGTCTGTTTTTATCAAACTTTAAGAGTGACAAATTTGTCAATATTATTTCTAACCTAAAATAATATACTGTTTATATGAAAACACTTGCTTGTATTTTTTTTAACAAATGTTTTTTTTTGTAAATTTTACATTTGTATGTATTTTTTTCTAGATGATAAAAAATGGTGAAATAAATAAAAGATAATGACAAATAATAGACAAGTATATATATATATATAGTTAAAATATTTTAAATTATTTATTAGAACTATTTAATTAGAACGCAGATATATATGTTTATTATAACGTATAAATATATAAAGTTGTTGCTGAAATATGTTCGAAACCCTACATTTACATAAACCAATTGGCTTTCTTAGTCTTGTTTTTGTTTACCTTAAGATAATTCGCTTAAAATTGTTGTTTATTTGTTTCAAAAAAAATTTTTTTTTTTTTTTTTTGAAAAATATTAATTTTTATGATATTAATTTAATTCTTGATTAAATGAATGAAATTTTCAGATACTAATTTCACAATGCCGGGAAAAATAAAAGTGAGAATATTGTCAGGAAGAAATCTTCCTGTTATGGATCGTTCGAGTGACACAACTGATGCTTATGTGGAAATAAAATTTGGAAATACAACATACAAAACGGATGTTTGTCGAAAATCATTGAATCCACAATGGAATTCAGAATGGTATAGATTTGAAGTTGATGATTCAGAATTACAAGATGAACCGTTACAAATTAAATTAATGGATCATGACACTTATTCAGCGAATGATGCGATTGGTAAAGTTTATGTTAATTTGAATCCTTTACTTTTACCTGGAGTTCCGCCGCCTGTAAAAAATATTTGGACTCTAGAAGCAACAATGAATTCCAGTATTGGAGCTCAAGGAGGTATTGATTTGTTTTTTTTTTTTTAATCTGTATTTCATTGAATTTTTATTAATAATTTTTTTGTAGGATCTGTAATGACTGGTTGGGTTCCGGTATTTGATACAATGCATGGAATTCGTGGAGAAGTGAATATTATCGTTAAAGTTGAATTATTTCTCGATTTTAATAAATTTAGACAATCTTCATGTGGTGTGCAATTTTTTTACTGTGAGTAAAAACTGAAACGTGTATCTTAATTATTAATATGATGAATTTAATTTGTAAATAATTTTTTTTTTTAAATATTTTCAGCGCCTAATATACCGTTCGGTTATCACGCTCAAGTGGTACATGGATTCGTTGAGGAATTAATAGTTAGTGACGACCCGGAATATAAATGGATTGACAAAATACGAACACCAAGAGCATCAAATGAAGCAAGACAAACTTTATTTTTTAAACTCAGTGGAGAAGTTCAGAGAAAAATAGGACTAAAAGCTTTGGATCTTGGAGGAAATGCTGTCATAGGGTTAGTTTCATAAAATATTTCTCTTTTCTTTGAATTAGAAATACTGATTATTTTAAATCGAAAACGAAAATTTAATATAGATATCTACAAAATTTTGATTTGGAAGGAGAATCGGGAATTGTTGCTCGAGGCATTGGAACGGCCGTTACCTTAGTGAAGGTGCAAGAAGTACCAAACGTTTTATCCGAAGGACCGACAGTTGAAGAGTAAGTATTATATTTAATATAATTAAAAAATAAAATTTTAAACCATGTGATAAATATTTCTAAAGTACCGACAATGATTAATTAATTTCTTTTTGTCTTTCCCACCTGCATGGGTTTGATTAGGCTTGCCACATTAGGTTCTAAATTTAAAAAACATGCAGATAATCCTGATTCTGATGATAGTACACCTCTCCTTTCTCATTCTCCTCTTACACCTAACGCTTCACCAACGAATATGTATATGACGCTTATAAATCAAAAATTTCCCTATTATGGACGAACGACTCCGAAAAATCCAAGAACACTGATGAAAGTGATTGATTGTCGAAATCAATTAAAAGATTCATCACGTCCCTTATCATTGCCATACAATGTAAATTCAAAGAAAATGCAAGAATCTAGTTTATCATTGTCGGACGATATTATTGATGAGTCATCAATAAGAAATTTATTGGCATTGGAAGATTTAAGAGGTGAATCCAGTGGAAATAGATTTTCAAGAAGTTTAAAAAATTTGAAATATTTACAGCAAAATGTTCTCTCTAAGAGAGTTAATCAATTTAGATCGAAAATGTCAGAATCATTTGATGAAGAAAGTGATGGTGATAGTATTTCTTCGAGTACATGGTCAATTGGTGGAACTGATTCCACAAGATCATCTGTACTTGATTTACGAAAAAATACAAGAAATAAATCATTTTCACGTTCAAAAAGTGCTAACGATGGAATGGTTGCTCTTCTAATTAAATCAGTTCATACTGGATTTCCAGCATCATTGGATATTGTTAAAGAAGATCGAGAGACTCCAGCACCATCTCCGGTGAAATTTCTAGTTGATGGATCAGATTCAATGAAAATAGATACGGAAAATGTGGAAAAATCATCATCTGACAATACTGAGAAAATTTTTCCAACTCTTGATATCAATGCCATTGATAATAAATATAATCATGATTTTTCAATTCCAATGATTTCGTCTTCCGAAACTGATACTTCATCAGAAGATGATGAACCTTCAGAATCGAGTACAAATTACAATATTCTCGATGACACTTCATCATTAAATGAATTAGTTTTACCCTCACGACGAGTGAGTAATAAAATAAAATCAAAAAAGGGAAATTCTCTTCGTATTGATGAAAAAAATGAATTAACAATTTCGCGAAAAGATTCATTGCAAACTGATGGAAGTACATCCACGGAGCCAACATCGTCAGATGTTGATTCAGATTTTCACGATAAATTCGAAAAACAATCAAGAATATCACCGAACCGGAATGTTAATCAAATTTTACCGCTTGATAACAGTCAAAATAAAATTGACACGTCAAATATAAAATTCGAATTGGAGATACCCTTCAAAAAACTCGAGGAAGATAAGGATTCGTTAAAAAACGAAAGTTTTGATTTAAAAGTAATCGATAATGTAGAAAGAAATAATTTTCAAGAAAATCCCAAATTGAAAGATAGTTTAAATGAACCACTTTTATTTTTTGGTCATCTAGAAAATTCCGAAGAAATTCAAGACGAAATTGATATTTCAAATTTAGCTTCTTTAGAAAACAAACATATTGAAACAATTTCACTTATTGGTCCAGAAGAAATTGAATCATACAACTCGTCACTTTTAAATGACAAAA
Organism: Leptopilina boulardi; assembly: GCF_019393585.1. NCBI lineage: Eukaryota > Metazoa > Arthropoda > Insecta > Hymenoptera > Figitidae > Leptopilina > Leptopilina boulardi. The sequence continues at coordinate 247,916 of NW_026137655.1, read as the reverse complement.
ATTTCGAAACAATTCCAATTATTGATGCGGAAGAAATTGAAGACTATAATTTTCCTCTTTTAGAAATTCAAAATTCCGAATCAATTACAATTATTCGTTCTGCAGAAAATAATTTACCTCTTCTGGAAGATAAAAATACTTCAATTGCAATTGATCAAAAAGAAATTGAAGATAATATTTTCCACAAAAATGACAAAAGCATAGAATGTTATTCGACCAGTGATGATGAAGAAGAAGAAGAAGAAGAAGAAGAAAATGAAGTATTCAATGAACACTTTTTTCAAGAAAACAGAAGTATGGAATCAGTAATTATGCAACCTGAAAAATTTGAGACACGATTTTTGAATGACGAAGAATCAAGTATTAAAATTAGTGAAGTGATCAACGAACCTTTATTCAATAATAAAAATAATGAAACAAATTTAAAAACTGATATATTTGATGAACCATTTTTTCAAGACAAAAACAATCTTCAATTTGGCGAATTTTCTCAAACTTCGAAAATTCTCAACTTGGAATCAAATCAAAAGGATAAAATAAAGAATGAAATTTTTAATGAACCATTTTTTAAAGATAATGAAAATTACGCATTAACGGTATTTCATCAGGAAGATAAACATTTTGGCAAGGACGATATTAAATCTAACAAAAATAAAGAAACTAATGAAGCTTTTAAAAATATTCCCTTTGATTTGAAAAATATTTCTAATTCAAAAACTGATTTCAAGGAACAGGAGAATTTTATTTATTTTGAAAATACAAATGAAGAAAAATCCGAACAGATTAAAAACTCACCTTTACATTTAAATGAATCTTTTTCATTTCCTACATTAGATTTATCCCAGAATAATAATAACGAAAAATTAAAAATCCCAACAAATTTAGTGCAATCAATTATCGACAATGACATTACTAACGATAATCTAAAAATAAAATCAGAAAATCAAATAATGGAGAAAAGAAAATCTCTAAAACGTCAAAATTCACAATACGAGGAAAATAATATTATGGAAAATATTATTCAACATAACGAATCAATTGATACTAAAATTTCTGAATTGCCTCTAGAAAATTCGAATTCATTAAAAAAATTAAATACAAAAAAAGAGTCAGAGGAAAAAAATTCCCGAGGAGTTGAGAGAAGTGACACGGTCATTTATAAAGGACCTCTCGATGAAAAAGGTCGGCCATTGACACCAAAAATAGAAAAAAGACAATCAAAAGAATCCACCACCTCCAATTCAAATTCAAATTCGCCAATTCCAATTTTTGTCGAACATTATTCGGAGAAAACAAACTTTCTTAAAGTTCCTATTGCTCATACATTGGACGTAAATGTGAAAAGTACTTACACAAAAAAAGAAACTGAATTAGCTGAGAATATAATTCAAAAATCTCATCAAGACGATGAATTGAAATATGCGGAAATTTTACGTCATAAATTTCGTAAAAGTTCTATGTTGGACCTAATGAAAATTATCGATACAAAAATGATGGTCCATACATCTCATCATTCATCGTCACACAGAAAGGATTCATTTCGTTGTACAAAAAAGCGACGAGATAAAATATTTAAAAATCTAACACCATCTCCGGATTCAATTCAAAAAATTCGAATTCACAAACGAAGATCAAAATCAAAATCACCGGAAATATCACCCAATGGAAAATTTCCATCAACCTCAACTTTAAATTCCCTTCATACATCACATCATTCAAATCATCATCATCATTATCATTCTGTTAAAAAGCATGTCACTCACAATTTGCCTTCTTTAGAAAATACTTTTAAACATACTCCTGACAATTCACAAATTGTTCCTAACGCAAATTTTATGAAAGATAATTTATCTAAAAATTTCGATGATATTCACAAAATTGTTGTCGATAAATTAGCAATTGATATGCAAAATAATGAACTTAATAATTCTAATAATAATTTTCAACTTCATGAATTAAAATCCGATCATTTGAAATTAACGCCAAAAATTGTAGAATCCTCATTAGAGGAAAGCTCTGTTTGTAATTTAGATAAGCCATTAAATGAATTAGTTGAATTGACTAAAAACACTAACGCTGCTGTTACTGACAATTTGTGTGTGTCCCACTCACCTCCTCACCTCAGGCAGCAGGATGAAAATTCCACGAGTCCAGTGCACGCGAATATCAACAATTCATTAATGGGAAAATCATCACAATTGAATAATACAAAAACCAATCCTGCTATTCCACTTCACAGGAGATCGTCTGATTCTGATCTTAGTATTACTCCAAAAGGTGAGATACACTTTTCAATTTTCTAAAATTTTAATTTTTACAAATTTTCAAAAAATTATAATTTATCTACCTATTTATTTTCTATATTAGCCATTTTTTAATAAAAAAAAAAAAAAAAAATATCAAAAAAGAAACGAAAAGGGACCAGCGAACAAAATTTACATTGGGGGATAACAATTTTTTGGCTACGCTAACAAAAATTTTTTTTTTTACCATTTTAGGATATTTTTAAAAAATCAAAATTTAAAAAAAATTCCAATTACCGTTGATAATAAATAAAAAAAAAAAGAAATTATTTTTGTATCAAAAATAAAAAAAAAATCTCTGAGGGAAGAAACGAAAAAGAATTTAGAAAAAGAAAGTCAAGAAATGTTATTTTTCTGTTTCATTTGCTTTGATATCCCCGCCAGGATATTATAAATTCTTACGAGAACGTGAGTACCAAAAGAAGAAGAAATAAATTTTTTTTGTGTCTCCTTTATTGTTGTACTGATACAAAATACAACAATATTTAAAAATGTTTCAAAATACAACAAAACTGTTTACTTTATTTCTATTTTGTATAATAACCAAATAAACTAAAAATTAATGTTACTATTCTCTAAATTTAAATTAGTAATTCTTTACTTTAAACTAATTTCAATTAGTTTAATTAATTAAATTTAAAAAAAAATAATTCAAATTAATTGTAATTTTTTTCTAATTAAGATTTAGAGAGAGAGAGAGAGAGAATTACATAATTATACGTCTTACATCTGTAAATATGTGTTTAACACAAAATTTCTTATTTATCTATATGTATTCTTTTTTCAAATATTACAAGCATGTATTCGCCGAATCTAATTTACTATCCTTTCGCTTGTAAAAAAAAAATCTGTGTCCCTATCTCGTATTACCAAACATTTTCAATATTTACTTTATAAAAAAAAAATTAAAATTTCTAAACAGAAAAATGACCAGTTTTCAGAAATGTTAAGTATTACTTATTTTTGTTTAATTATTTATTCAGGATTTAAACGAGATAAAAAAAACCGTTTAAAAAATAATTTTATTTATATGAAATTTTATTTTATATTATGGTAAATTATTTATTTTTATTTATTATTTATAATAATTTATTGAATTGTCTTTATTATTATTTTTTTAATTATTATTAGTTTACTATTCATTTATTCACTATTTCTTTTCATTAATGTGAAGAAAGAAATTTTCGGAACAAATAAATTTGATGTTAAAACAAGTGCATTATAATTGAGGAAAAAAAATAATAAAAAGCATTTATTTTCTGTTTTTCAGGCAATTCATTAGCAAGCAGTGATAGATCTATGGGAGGATATTTAAAACCAACAACAGCAATTCGAACAATGAATCAAGATGCTTCCGATATGTTGGAATATCCATTTCTAACAATGCAACAATATCCACCTGGATTTATTTTACACATTGGTATTAAATGACAAATTAATCGTAATATTGAATCAAATATTAAAATTCGTTAAATTTATTATTAATAATAAAAATAAAAGTTTACCTTCTGTTATTTTATTAAATTTTCATGAAAAAAAAAACTTTTAAAAGAATTATTTTAATAAAAGAATGAAAAAAACTTTAAAGGAATTAAAATTTTTAGGTGGATTAGTGAGTGCAAGATCAGTTAAATTACTCGAGAGAATATCAAATTTAGAAGAACCAGAAGGTCGCGATGCTTGGTGGACCGAAATAAGAATGGAAGTTCGCTCACATGCAAGAGCATTAGCTTGTAATGTTGTTATTGGTTACAGAGAAGAAACTAGCATTAGGTATAATTTTTAAATTATTAAAAAAATAATTTATCATTATTAAAAATTTTAACACTATTAATTATAAAAGAAACTAACAAATAGGGAAATTAATTTTCAGTGACGATGTATGTGTATTAAATGCATCAGGAACAGCTGCTGTGATAAATCTTCATAATATAAATCAAGATTTAGATAGTTCTTTCGTTAATCGACAACAACAAGGAATGGCAGCGTCAATTGATTCAGATCGTGAAAAAACACAACAAAAGGGAAACAACAATAAAAACGATAAAAATGACAATGAAACAACAATGACAAATCAAACAAATCAAACGGGAAAAATAAAGAGAACATCTGAAAGTAATGATCACGAAATTCCATATAGTCTTCCACTTAGCAATTGTAGTCTTTGTCATTTGCCATATAGCGAATCGAGTGTGCCATTTAAAGTAAATATAACAAAATGTGCCGTTTGTCGACGAGCCAAAGTTCCCGATGTTCTATTTACAACAATTGAATTACCAGATAATGTTCCTGTCACGGGTCGTGGATGTTTTGTCCAGGCAATTGTTTGTAAATGTAAAAAAGACTTACGCGGCGAATTAAATGCAAAAGAAATTTCCGATTGTCTCCCATTTCTTGAATATGAATTACACAGTTTATTGTTAAATAAATTAAAAGTCAAAGGAATGAATTCAATATTTGGACTAAAAGTACAAGTCTCAGTTGGTGAACGTTTAATTATTGGTATGGCTATTGGCACCGGTGTTTATTTGACATCACTTCCTACGCCATCGTTGCCACAAATTGCATCTGGTAATTCATGGAACAATGAGGAGCAACTCAATGAAATTCAAAAAAATCTCATGGAAACTGTGAAAAAGAATAGAGAATTTTATAAATTGAAAAGTACAGTAAGTACAAATAGACAAAATAAATTGAAAACATTTTTTTTTTCTTTCTTTTGTATAATTTCAGGATACTGATAATGGAAGATCAAGATCAGACACTGACGAATCGGATGATGATCTTCCTGATATGGACTTGAGTTTAGGAACAAAAGACGCTTGTGTTTTGGAAGTAGATGACGTTGAGGATATGGATAGAATATGTTTATTGATGGACGACACTCCACCAGATGATTTTCATGTTGTTAATACACAATCAATTCCCGGTTTAGAAGATCTTGAAATTGTCCGAAATTTACAAATGTTCACTCAAGTGTCGAGGGCAAAAATACCGTCTGGTCAATTTGGTTCCATGCCTTCGAAATATTTCGCCCGATTACTTCAGGTACTGGATTTTTTTTCTTTTTAGTTTTATTAATATAATTAAAAGATTGTAAAAAAAAATTGCAATTATATTTTTATTTGATTCTAGACTGTATATTTCAAATTACGACGAATGGTTCCTTGTGCCCTTTGCGATATGAAATTTAGAGTTGCTCTACCTGAACAAGATGAAATACAATTGTCAGTTGTTGGCATGGCCCTTGGCCTTGGAGAATCTTCGAAACATTCGAAGCATAAAAGAAAACTTATGACCTATTCATCAAGTAAAGATCAATTGAAAAAATCTGGTAAGTGGATGAATTTTTATATTTTCATTATACAATATAAATGGGAAACAAATTTATAAATTTTTGTTTTTTATTTAGATGATTGTGATATGATTTTCACGCTTGATGAAGATGTGGCAGAAATTGTACCAACAGCCACTAATGAAGTTGCAATAAATCCACAAAATTCACTTGTTTCATCTCAAAAAACAAGACCACGTTCACCATTGCGAATAAAATCACACACAATGCACAGACACAAACATGTAAGCTCTTTTTATAAATCAAACTCTTTTCAATTTGCCATTAATAAGAATTATATAATTTTTTTGTTTAAAAAAAGGATTTTTAAAGTCACTTAATTTTTTTAAAAATTTTATTCAAGGAAAATTAAAATATATTTTAAAAAATTAACAATTTTTTAATAAATTAAATTAAATTAAAAAGAATTATTACTAATTATATATTATTTAAAAAATTTGTTTAATTATTCAAGACGAAATTTAATTACGATCAAAGGGATAATTACTTTTTATTCTTCTTCCTTTTAGATATGTAGATAAGAATCGTTAATTGAATAAAAAAAAAAGAAAAATATTGAGTGCAATGAATTATCCCTTTTTTCTCTTATAGGTACCTTTAAAAGAACGATACGGAGTGGATATAACGCCACTTTCTTATTTACCCGGAGGGAGAATCGAGAGATATCTGGGAAATTTAAATTTCTTTTTTATTAGAGAAAGCACGTCTATTCGAGAAGTAAGTGAATATTTTTTTTTCTGTACTGCAAGAAATTGAGCTTGCGTTAATTTATTAAACTCTGTTTTTTTCTATAAGAATGGCGGAATTAGTGGATTTACACACAGTTTTGTTAATGAAGTTTTGGCTATTGTTCGTGCCCACGTAACGAGTTTAGGTGGAAATGCGATGGTTGCTTTTTTCATGACTCAATGCGTACTACTTCACAGTCCACACAAAAATCATGTAAGTTTTTCTCAATTTTCAAAAACATTTACAATTATTTTTATTTAAATAAATTAAATTTTTTATAAATTCACTCACCTATATAGTGAATTATAATTAATTTAAATTAATATTTATTAAGTTGAATCAATATTCAAAATATTCATTTGATAATTATTGAAACAATTTTGTTACAAATTTTATTGAATCATTTTTTTTTAAATTTAATTAACAAAAAAAAAAATTATGGGATAAAAAAAATAGAAATTCTTATTTTTAAAAAACTAATTATAATTTATTAATGTTCTTTTATATCAATGTCTCGCTGCTTATTAAAGTAGAAAACAATTTTCCATGAAATTAAAAAACAAAACTTCCGATTATGAAATTTATGAGTATAATTTAAATTTACAAATGCAGCAATATTGAACATTACGAGGAATTCAAATTATATGCAAATTAAAATTTAATATATCGTAGTTATAAATGATATGAAGACAGAAAACTTGATATCATTACGAGAAAGCAAGTGTAAACTTGAAATTAGATTTTGTCAAGAATTTCAACAAAGTTTTACGAATATATATCTTGACATTATGCAATTTTTTTTCTATTTTTTTTTTTCGAAAAAGTGGTTACAATTTGCCCTTGAACAATTCTAAAGCACTAAAGAAACTCATCTTATGAGTTATAAAAGGAATGCAATATCCTGTCATGAAAGAGAAAGCTAAAATTTTGTTAGAATTTTGTTCCAACTTCCGTCTATAAATGGAAATGATAAAACCATTATGGTACACGGGAAAAAGGGGAAATTGATTTGTGACTAGTTGGTTGCTTTTCTCCTCGATCTTTCACAAAAGAAAAATTGTTATGTAGCTGAAATACGACTTTGACCTCTTGTCTGGATTCAGTAATTTATGCAAATAGACAAAATTATAATTGTTAAGTGACATCGTTTAAAAAAAAAAAAAAAAAATCAAAGTTCACATTTTATTTAGTATTTTTTTTTTCTTCTTAATACTAAAAATAAACGAAAGTAAAAAAAAATAATCTAAAATGACTTTATTTTAATTAAAAGTATAAAAGATCATTTTATGTTTTATTAATAAATTTTTCTTTATTGCTGCATAATAGACAAATTTATTTTACTATAAAATAAACGATTAAAACAAAACAAAAAATTATATTCTGAAAAAAATAATTTATTTTTTTTTGTATCGGTGACTGAAAAATAATGAAAAATATATTTTTTCCCCAATTTGGAATAATTGATGGTAATAAAAATAATAATAATTAGGAATATTCGATTATGAAAGACATTGAAATAAATAGAGGACAATTTCTAATGAGTTTTCAGCTCTTTCCACGAGTTAGAATGTACAATTGTATTATTCTCGACATTTTCATTGTCTATGTAATAGAGACTAATGTGATTTGAGTTAGTGAAGCACTGGTTCATTGAAAACAGATATACGAACTCGCTTTATTGCGTACTCTGGCACTGGAAGGTCATGAAGATCATTGAATTACACTGTACATATAGTAAATTTAAACTGTGAATTGTGCATATGCTTATTTTCATATGTGGCTTACGTGGGTATATCGTCAAAGCTCATCAATACATTGCTTTCAATTTGTGACGTAATAAGTAAAATTTCACGCTATGTCACACACACATACACACATGAAAATTCTGCATTGTTTTAATTTAATTTGAAATAAGAGAGAAGACAATTTATTCGATTTTAATTGATTTGGCTTAATGCGCTAATACCTTGTTTATCATTTTCCTTTTGTTTTTCACTATATAAGAGAAAAAAAAGAAGATATTTTGTTTTATTGTATCAAAAATTGTCAAACCAAATTTGCAAATTTCTATCTTAATATTAATCAAATAAAAAAAAATCAAGTTTTTTTTCAAAGCCCAACGAATAATATAATTACGTATTCCGATTTGGTTCTATATTTATAAACTCTTGGTCTTGATGCGAGTGGGACCACTTGTGAAATAGCATAAAAGCGTTAATTACTCGGAGGACCCGTGTTATCCATTAAAAGGTACTTGACGGTTCTCATGTTTCAGGGACAGTGTCTAATTAACGTTGGCGGTGACGTTGTTTCCGTCTCATATTTCGGAGATGAGAGACAAATTGGAAATACGATTTGCTGACCTCAACCACCTCATTCAGCACCACCATAGCCAATAAATTCATTGAATCGTGGGATTTTTGATTTTCCAAAACAAAATTTGCAATTATAATTTAAAAAATATTTGATTTTAGTTTTTGTTAATTAAAAATTTTGTCCAATTCTTTAAAAACTTTGATTAGTGATGCACATCAAGAATCTTTTCAAGAAAAAAAAAAAAAAAAGAAAGATGAAAAGATTGTTTCCCTTTGTATTTTTCAAGAGATTCTCATTTTTTTATTATTTTTTTTTTTTTTTTTTTTGAATAAATCTCTCTTAACATGCATCACTAACTATATTATTCGCTCAAAGTGTTGTTGTTATTATAGAAACTGCGTAGGAGCCTATCATGACCTTTTATTAATTTGGAAATTTCTCTGATTTTAATTTGACTTTTCAAAAGTTTTAATAGTAAACATAATACATTATTAATTAATTAATTACTAATAGATAATTTATTAATTAATTTTTAATAATTAGAAATTAATTCTATTCAGCAGGAATTGGAAAATTCTAATAATTTAATTTTAATATATCTTTTAGTTTTTTTTTTTTTTTTTTTTTTTTAAATGATTTTTCTGCCATAAAAGATATTTAATGTCTTGTTTTTATTGATATCAATGAAATTTTTCAAAGTGCCAATTTGGATAATATAACAAAAAAGGCTGAACTTGTGAGAAAATTTTGTGATTCGAAAATTATTTCTGCCATGACAAAAATATTCTATATACGATGAAGACATGCAAAAAAGAAATGTGATGTTCAGCGTGAAAAAAAATCATTTTTGACTTTTAGCTATTTTCAAAATCGATATTTTTATTTTCATTATATATAATATATAATGACTAATATATATAAATAAGAAAATAGAAATTAAAATACAGTGCTAGTCCAATATGCAGGGTTCGTTATTATAAATATTTATCAACGTGACGTTTACTTAATCTTCGAGTTATTCTCTATATATTATATACAAAATATAAAAATGTGTGCTACTTTCAATGCCATCGATATTTACAGACTATATTTTTTTCTTTTTAATAAATTTACAATTTTTATTTCTTTTTTTCTTTAATTTTTATATATTTTCATTTTACATGAAAATTATTTTAAAAATAGTGTTGTTTTTTTTTGCTCACAAATAGACTGAGAAAAATTTTTTTTTCAAATCAGTTTTTTTTTTTTACTTCAATTGCTTTTTTATTATACCCAAGTTTTTCATTAGTTATATTTGCAAAAAAAAAAATATTTGCTCATGTTATTCTATTTTTAGAGAGAAAAAAATCCAACAGCCTTATAGCAAACAATGTTTAAAATAAAAAAAAATATATATATATTGCTTGATAAAAAATCAAAAAACATTTTAAAGCAAAATTTGTAATATACCATCGAAATAATATGCTCACTATATAGACTTGACAAGTTCTTTGAATTTATAAAGAACTATTTTTCCTCTCAAAATACCCGCTGTATTCGCTACACTATCTAATTACAATAAAGTCCAAAGGTATATGCTTGATTATTATTAAAAAAAAAAAAAAAAAAAAAAAAATAGTTAAAAATCTGTAAATACCTACTACGAATTTATTATATATTGAGAAATTTTTTTTTATAGTTTTCATAGTGCTTGCCCTTAAATTATTATTATTATAATTTAACATCTTATTTTACAGACGATTTAAAAAACGAAAAATTTATTATCGATTCAATCGTTATTATTAGTTATAATTATTTATTAGTATTAAAAAAAAGATTATTATCATAACATATATAGTTAAGTCTGGTCAATAATTGTTATTTTTTTTTTTTTTTGTTAATTTAACGAAGAGAAAAAAATTGTTTTAAACTAGATATTATGCTCAATAAAAATATTGAGAAAAATATTTAATTGTATGTAAAAAGTGATATTTGTAAATAGGCAATCAAAGAATGAAAATTAATTGGCATATCTAAAGTGTGCTAATAAAATTCTTTACGTAAATTAGATGAAACAATATAAGAGTTATTCAACACTTTTCTTAATTAAATAACCTTTGTTCATTAAATGTGAATAAAAAAGGTTAAATAAAGGTTTCTATTTTATAGCAATAAATACAAATAACACAAAATTCGAATCACTGAAAAAAATTATACAATAATGGCTCTAACATTTTAGAAATCAGTTTTGATTTTTGAATTCGAATTTTTAAATTCTTCTAGAAAAAAATATTATAATTATATACATGCAAATCATAATTTATAATTATTTCAATCGGATGCTTTGGATTTAAATTTTGATTGATTTTATCTACATTTTATTTGAACAAATATTCATAGTAAAAAATACTTGTTATGTATTTATTTATTTATTATGCACAAGTTATGCTCAAATTTTCCAATTTTCACGTGAATAAATTTTCAAGGGATAATGTTTGATATATAACAAGGTTTAAACTTAAAGCAAATATTGCTTGTTATATACTGAATACGTAATATATTATTTTCTATATGAGTAAAATTTGAAAATTGAGAGCTTTCGCATAAAAAAAATTATGAATATTTAGCTATATTTTCGGTTTGTTAATTCCCCTATATAGGTATTTATATAGGTATTTAATTATTTATATAATTATTTAAATATTTAAAAACAAAATGTTATTTATAACAATCTTAATTATTTTTCTAGGCAATTTTTTCCTATATACTTAGATGATGTTATTTATGTAAATAGTTACAATGTTTGTAAATAGTTGTTTTTTTTTTGTTTGGAATTGTAATAATAATTAAATTGTCATCGGCTCAAAAGAAAATTAGAAATTACTTTTCCAATAAATAAAAAAAGAATTCTGATATTGTTAAAAAATATAGATACTGTTTTACATTACATTATGTAACACGAAATAAATTGGTTTCAATAAATCGTTTTCTTGAATACAAAATTTATTGTCAGACTTAATTAAGTTTATTAATTTCCAATTTCCACATATATATATATATATATATATTATCCTCGCTCTCCTTTTAATTGAATAACGAAGCTATGCAGTTATTTGTTTTACCTCAATTTCTTTTCATATTGATAAAATAGTGCTGTTTTATATAATGATTCTCTTTGTATTATAATTACATTTATAATTATTTCTATATATAATTAACTATTATAAATTAGTTTTAATTTTTTGTTATAATTTATTTAATATTTATTATAATTAATTTATGATTATTATATTATAATTAATTTTGTAATTATTTATAAAATTATTAAATAATAGATAATAAATTATAATTTATAGAAAATAATAAATTTGAATCAAATTAAATAATTGTTACAAATAGTTTGGTTCAAATAAATATTTATTTGATATACAAATAGTCAATAATTGAAATAATTTTCACTTAACTTTTCGTTTGACAAGTTAAAATGCGAAGGCGTTTAATAAAGTAAGATGTTCATTGTTATAAGAAAATATTGGAACGTCAACGATTACTCTGTGTCTTTCGAAAAGTGGTTTTATTTTCTCACGGGAAGCTTTTCGCCAAAGTATTTTGTACGTTGTAAGAAGAGAGGGAGAGAGAGAGGAACGACGTAACTAATGGGGGTGGAAATCGCGTATCCCTAAGACGTGCTTTCACGTGCGTTTTTCCAATGTCGTCACACCAGAGAGATCAAGTCTCTCAAGATTGATATTCCATTGCCTCCGATGGCAATTATTTGTTCCAACAGCTGTAACCCTTCGCGCATTTTAAGTAGTTAAAGAAAAGGTCACTGTATCTACATAAAGGGGGGGGGGGAGGGCGACTTTTAGTCTTTTTTTACACCCTTTTTCTTAACTCATTATTCGCAACCCCTTATATACAAAAACTCATTTATTTCATCGCACAGCTCCCACAAAATCGAGATTCAAAAAATTATTTTTTTTTTATATAATAAAGTAAACGATTATTTAAATCAAATATATTTTTTGTTTCACTTTATATCCATATTTTTAGTTGATTTTATGAAAAAATAATTTTTATTGCCCAACTTTATTACACGCTTCTATATAATATTTTCTATACGCATCTCTTGTTCTCATTCAATTAAACGGACTATAAAAATCTCTTCGAGATTAATTTTTTTTTTGTATATGAAAAAAAAATTTTACATCCAGAAATTTCAACTTGGAAAAATTAATTCAGGAATTCAAAATAATGAAAAAATTCCAAACGAAAATTATTTCACTCTTGTTGAAATTTTATTAAATCAAATGCAATTTATGGAGAAACATTTTTTGTTTTAAAGTTAAGAAAAAGGAAAAATTTTTTTTTTTTTTCAGAAAAAGAACAAAATTTTTTTAAAAAACTAATTAACCAGCGGTGAAATTGGAAAAACTTTAAATTTAAAAAGTTGGAAACATAAAATGTGGGTCACAGTATTAAGTATAAAATGATATATGTCAAATTGTTGCAAAGTGGTCGTTTTCAATTATATATGTCGACATTTTGATAAAACCGAAAAATTTCAATGTACCTGATTTAAATAGAATGAGAATATTATTGAATCTACAATTTTTTTTATTTTTGTGAAAATGCACCAAAATATCAAAAAAAAAAAAAAAAAAAAATTTGATAGAACAAGGAAAATTGTAATTGATTAGAAATTTAGAATTTCTATCATTGCATCTCACAAGTATTGGATCTAGTAATATAATAGTTACCCTTTTGATGAGTTATGCAAACACGCTTAGAATTTGCCACACTGAAATGCTTCTATATATCGTTGAAGATTTAATTAAACGCACTATATAATTAATTCACATTTAGACGAATTTATCCTTTTGATGTTACTTACTGCTCTCTATTACAAACGCTAAAATTAACATTACCTAGACTGATAAATAAAAATTATTTAATTTCAAATAATCCAAATAATTACAAATAAATAATTTTGAATATTATCAAATTATTTATTTTATATATGAAATAATTAATTATTTCTATCAAAATAATTATTATCAAAGTCAAATTAAACAGTATTACAAAAATTATTGATTTTAATAAATTTAATTCGAAAAGAAAATTGTTTTGTTTCTTATTTTTATAATTATTAATTTTCTTTATTAATTTCATTTTATATTTCCTTTTTCATTTTTTTTTATTACTCATTTTTATAATTGCTTTATCAGTATAAAAAAAATCACGTACAGAGGATTTTTTAATTTATTTTTTTTTATAAAAAGGAAAATTAAATTGAAAACTTCATAAATGATTTTGATAAAAAATTGATAGTAAATTTTTTTATATTTAATTTGTTTTATGTTATTACATATTATTATTTATTATTAATAATAGATAATAATAAAATAAAATAAATATAAAATATTAATAATAGAATAATAATATAATAGAATTTTGTGGCCTCTGAACCAAAGGCCACAAAATTCATTACATTAAGTCTTTGAAAATTAATTATTTTTAATTATTCAATTAATTTTAATTAACTTATTATCCAGTTATGAAATATTCGAAAAATGTGAGATAATTGAGAATAACAAATAAAATAAAGAATGAAAAAAAAAAAAAATCTGAAACACTCTTAATTTGAAGAGAGTTGATCTTGAAAATTTTTCGGATCCTTTATGGTGGGTGTTGTACGAAATGAACCGCAAAACTTTCACCTCTAGAGAATTTTTTTTTTTCAAAATAGAGAGAAGAATAGAAACATCATTATCTGCGGTGAATTTCATTACGCAGCTTCTCGCCTTTTCAATAACTTTGTAAAAAGAAAATTGAATTATCTGTAGTGTCACATACTAAGACGATGGAATTCTTCAGAGGGTTTCGGTTTATATGTAAAAAAAAAAAAACATCAAAATATATCCATTGATACCTCATATCAATTTCATCTTCAAACACCAATTTCCGTTTGACCTACAAACTTTTTTTTTTATATATTTATTATTTTATCTAAAAAAAATTTTATTACCCTGAAATTATTGTTAATGAATAAATAAATCATATTTACTTATTTATAATTTTAATTTAAAATCAAATAATTCATTCAAGTGAATAATTAATAATCAAATGATAAATTAATTTTTAATTAAATTTTTTTTTTATTATTTTATTATTTTTTTAAAACTATTTTTATCATTTCTTTAATTTATTTACTATCTTCTTTATTTGTTTGCAGATTATTTTGTTTTCACTTTATTCTCGAAAAATTCTCGATTTATTGTGTGATTTTTATTTTTTTAGGAGAAGGAGAAAATGAGGTTTTTTTTTTTATATAATACGTATTAGAGAACAAACGATAACTTGCGAAAACATTTCCAGAGAGAAACTTTATGTACAACATATATACTTTATATAATAAATATATAATCATTTTAAATAGGATAATTTTCATGCATACATATCCAGATCGCTTTTAATAAGTGAAGCGATAAAATGAAGAACGAATTTTTTTTTTTTCCTAACAATATAATATAACATCGAAAAGCAGATGCTGATAGATTAAAATGACTTGACATTTTTTTTTTATTTTTTTTTTTGCAGCGTCGAAAGATCCCCTTAACAAATTTCGCTGTTTTTTCCCATTTTTTTTTTTTTTTTATTTTCCTAATTATTCTAATATTAGCCGGAATTATGAAACTTTTTGATTTTAAGATATACGTATACAATTTTTATTATTTTATTATGACGAAGCATTTGCATAAGTATAGAAATTGTATTACATTAGGTTTTTTATTTTTTAATTCATTTTTGCAGGATGTTTAGAATCTTTTCTTCAAAAAATTTTGAATTAATTTTTGCAAGATTTGCTCGTATTTTTGTCAAGAGATCAGAGATAAATATGTGCGTTAATTATTCATACAAAATACTTCGTCATTTTTTTTTTTTTTTTTTTGACAAATAATTTTGCGTTACATTCAGTTTTTTTTAAATTTTTATCTAGAGATTGATATTTTTTAAATACAAGTGAAAATACTTTATTTGACAATAATTTGTTAAATAAAGTGTTCCGCTCAGAAATAATTATTTTTAATTTACATTTTTTTCACTCTATTTGGAAATACTTAAGTGAATCTATTTTTTCTATTCTTTTTTCATTAAATTTTGATTTTGCATTTAAATTAAATTTAAATATTAAAAATAATTTATTATTGAAAAAAATGTTTAAGTTTTTTATGAATTTAAATTACATTTGAATTTAATATTAGTTGGATCGAAAATTCGTTGAAAATTTTATATTTTTAACACACGGTTGGAAGATTTCTCAATAAATAGAAATTGTTTTTAAATTTTTTCTCATCTTTTTTTTTGTATTATTAATTTACTATTAAATTCACTTTAAATATTTCCATTTTTGTATTTTCAAAGAATTCTCATTTTTTTTTTCTACATATTTATTTCAGTTCATAATTTAAGCAAAAATATGCTTAAAATTTTTCTACATGATGCAAAAATATGTTACTTTCAGAAAATAGGAAAGTATATTAACAATTCTTGTAAAAAGAATCTATTACTTTCTTGCAATTCATTTTTACTATGGCTTTTATTTTTTATACAATTTATTATTGACTGACACAAATATTTTAGGTTGAATCTCTACTTTTTTTTTTATGAATTTAATTAAATTATTGGTAAATTAAATGGAGAAAGAAAATTTTCATTGGATTAATTAAATTTTGATTTTTGTAAATTTTATTTCGTCATCGTTTTATTTTTCTGAGGAAACATTTATTTCTTTTTTTTTTTTTTTTTAATGAAATGACTTTGGAACAATGACTGAAAATATTTGACTTAATTTAAAATTGATTAATTACTATGGTATTAATTTTAATTTTCAATTAGTTTATTTTCAGGTAAAATCGAAAAAATGAATCACTGACGGAAATGAAAGTGTCATTTTATAAAATAATTATGCATTTTCTGAAAAAGTTTAATATTCTTGCAAATTTAGCAAAAAAAAAAAAAAAAAAAAATGTAGACAGAAATCGCTTGACCTGCGTTTTTACATAAAATTTACTAGAGCATCGAATATTGTCATTGAAAAAAAAGAGATTATGTTTCATTCAATAATAAAAACGAAATAAATTTTATATTAATTTCAGTCAATATTTGTTTTAGGTGAAAATTTCAAAAGTATGGAAAATTTTATTAAATATCTTGCGGGAAGATTATTACTTAGTTTTTTTTTTTAAAAAAATTTATTTTTGTTTGTATAAAAAAAGAGACTATTCGATTTTAGTTTCAAATTATTTTTTTTTTGAAATTTCCACTTTGCATTTATATCAACTTTTTTTTTTATAAGTTTAAACATAATTCATATTATGATTATTTAATAATTGAAATTGAATTTGTGAAATCAAATTTATGATTATCAGTTTGAGAATAAAATTTGATTAAAGGAATATTTTACCTGTTAGAATGAAATTTGATTTAAAAAATTATTTTATTTCAGATAATTTTTATTTAAATGAATTAAAAATTATTGGAATCAATTTCTCTATTTGAGGTAAAGTTTCAATAATAATTATTTCATACAAATAAATATTTACTTGATAAGGTAATAATTAATTAAATTTTTTTTTTTTTTTATAAAAAATCACTTTTAAGGAGATGTTTAGCATTCAATTAATAAATATACGTTTCTAAGTATTAGGATTTTAGGTAAAACTCAAATATCATGGAAGCTATATATATGATTATTATTATTCTATTTATCCTTTATCTTCATAAATCTTTGAAAATTTTTTTTGAATTTTGTAATTATCACTGACAATTTTTTTTTTGTTAATTTAAAGAGTTATATAATATAATAAAATTTTGTTACATATAATGTAATAAAAAAAAATATAATACAAGTAAAAAATTTGTATTGCAAAAAAATGTAAATAAAAATAAGAGCTTTTTAAAGAAATGAAGATAAAGGAATTGGGGACAAGATGGCATTGCGGGTTATGAGAGGGGGTCAGAAAAATTGTGAATACTTAATTAAAGGGCGCAAAAATTGTCGAGGATGCCGAATCCTGCATTTACTCTAATCAGACTTTTATTGGCGGCTTCGAGTGGGTGAATCTCATAGGCGCCGCGTCATTATCAAGATCGCACGCTAAGGAAATTGTTCCTTCTTTGTATCCGGCCTTTATATATATCATTTCATCTCAATTATCAGTGAATCTGCAATCAGACTCGAATTTCCTTTTTTTTTTTCATTGTTTTTGTTTTATTCTCATTTTTATTTTCTCTAAATATTTGTGTTGGTGTATATATATATATATATTAATTCTATAATAATGGAGACCATTCGTCAGTTTTCGAAAAAAAAATTTTTTTTTAAAATAAACATAAACATTATTTTATTGATAAATGACGAAGAGACCGAACGACAAAAATCAAAAATTATACGTTATACGAAAGAGAAATTTTTTGTTAATTTTTATTTTCAATTTTTACTTAACTTTTTTTTATTTGTTTTTTGGATGATGAAATATTGAATAAAAGAGCATATTTATTGCATTACAAATTGGACTTAATGACGATGGTTCCTTGCAAAAAAAAATTTCCCTTCGTCTCGCGCAGGAATCATCATCTTGCTTTTTGTTTTTTTTAGAATGCCAAAGTTGTCTAACGTCGTTTTCCAAAACGTAGAAATACGTGATCAACATCCTGACGTTTTACACCACTGTCAGGCAAAGGAACAGTCTCGTGAAGAACTGAAACTAAAAAAATTAATCAAAAATAGTTGTGCAACTTACCGTGATTGATAATCCTGTAGATATTGTGATCTTGCTGAAATTTTACAAAAAAAAAAATAAATAAAATTGTCTATTATTTGAATTAATATTTTATAATTTTTAAATTAATAAAAAAAAATATTTAAAAATAAATAATAAAAACATATTTTTTCATTATTAAAAGAAAAAAGAAAAAATTCAACAAAATAAATGTAGATTATTTAGTAATTAACGAAACTAAAACGTTTATATTCAGTAGAATTTAGATAAAAAGAAAAGAAAGAGAAAGATTCTAAAACGTTTTCCATTTGCATAATTTTGTTTCGCAATTTTCAAAATACTCAAAGTCGTTTTCATTTGACTTTTTATTTCAAGCAATAATCAAAATCTAATTAATACAATTTTTTTTTGCATTAAAAATTCCAAAATTTTGAGTAGAAATTTTTTAGTTTGTAAAAAAATAAATTATTCAAATATTATATATTAATTTAAAAAATTGAAATTTTTATTTCCTTCTGTTTCTATTTTATACGAATTAAATTTCCGTGTATATGTATAAATAACTCAGGACACGCGGAACTTTCGACATGTGTAATAAAAAAAGTTATGAAAGATTTCTTGCTTTCTTATTCGCGTAATAAATTTCAAGTTCCTTAATAAAAAGAAAAAAAAAAGTGTCAAAAACAAATTTCTCATCAATAATTGTTAATTCAACGAAAAAGTTAATTACTTTCTTTTTTTTCTTATTTTTTTTCTCAATATTCTTGTCATTCAATCGCATCAAAAAAAGTTCAACGCAGTAACCAATTTCTTCCGCAAACTCACCTATATATATATGTAGTTGCAATAACCTACTCAATAAATTTTCAATGTGATTGAATTTCAATCTGATGAAAAAGTTGATATACTTTTAAATGCACAAGAAGTATAAAAGAAAAATTTCTTCCTCTAAAAATTTGTTTCCTTTTTTTTTAAGTGAAAAAATAAAATCCGTAAAATTTTTTACACAAAATTTTGGTTTGTTCAATATTTTTCTAAAATATTCGCAATTTTATTGGCGATTGTGAAAATTAATAAAACTAATAATAAATTAAAAATTATAAATAAAAAATAAATTATTTAGCCATTATTATTATTATTATTATAAAACGTTATTTATATGACAATAAATAAAATCAATTCAATAAATAAATTATTTACTCAAATATGTCGAAATGAAAATTCATTAAAATAAAAAAATTAATATTAATAGAAATAAAATTTAAAAAAATAAAAAATTAAGAATAAAAATAAATTCATGAAAATAAAAAAAATAAATTATTAAAATTTTATAGTTAATAATTCTTTATCAAATGGAAATTTCATGTAAAGAATTTTTGTGACTTGTAACATTAATCACATATGAAAATATACTCTATACATAAATGCAGAAGGTTATTAATATGAGTTTATGTGAAAAATTTCAAAAAAAAAAAAACTTGTATGGTATACTTATAAAAAATGTTCTAAAGTTTGATGCATAAATTACCTTTATCCTCGATGTAGTTTTCCATCGCGGTCCCTAGTTCATATAATGTGGATAGAGCTGCGCAAACTTTACGAATCCTTGGAGGAATTTCATCCAAAAATCCAGGACTACATTGAGCCGGAGGCATGCCGAATACTTCACCTGAGAAAATTATGACAATTGTTGCCGAAGCCAAAAGTAAAACTCCATTATTGCATTTCATGTCTGAAACAGAAAAAGAAACATAATTAATTAATTTCTTTACAAAAAAAAAATTAATTTTTCTAATAAATATTTCTTAAAAAAAAAATGATTTTTTTTTATTTTAATTGTTAATAAATATTTTTTCTTAAAAAATATTTTTATTTTTGCGATATAAAAAAATTTAATTCTCTCCGTTTAATCAAAAAAAAAAGAAAAAGAAAAACAGTTTGAAAAATGAAGACATAAATGTATATTAAGAGAATGTGGAGAAAAGAGGTTGAGTAAATATGTCTTTCTTGAACTAAACGATTTACTATCTGCAATACCTACACTTCAGTGGTGAATAAAATGACTAAGAAAATGAAAAAAAAAAAAAAAAAAAATCTGGACTTACGTTAAAACGGACACGAATTACTTATATGAGAATCTTATATATCTTCGTTATTTGTAAGTTTCCCTACATACTGTCGACATAAAGCGACCACGCACATCCCTTCACATTTCAAAAGACTCCCCCCATTTTCTATTTAAAAATAACACCAAAACCTCTTATCGATAATCACCAAAAAACATTCTCTCTTCTCAGTGTTTTAATATTTACATTATCATTCATAAAAAAAAGTCTGTAAACATGGAAAATAAATTTCTATACACAAAAAAAAACCTTCTTTATGGGAAACTATTAATTCTCAAGAAAAAAAAAATTATCTCTTCGAAAATTAAACAAAAAATTTCATTGATTTTAATTTTTCAAAATTAAATTTTCGAAATAATAAATAATTTATTTTCATGTTTAATAAAACATTATGTTTTGATTAATTTAATTTTTTTCAAATTAAGATAAAATAAATTATTTATTTTAATGTTTTAATAAAAAAAATAATTAAAAAAAAACATTTAGTAAAAAATAAATGTTGAACAATTTATTTGAAATTTATTAAAATTTCAATTCTAATTCTTTTGTTACAAACGACAAAAGCTTCCATTGTACGCGGAGCAAACAAAATTATATTAATTTAATTAAGAAGAAAATAGAATTCAATTATGTAGAAAATAAATTTTAGCGCAATATCTCGTTTATTTTGAACATGTATAATATTTTAACACCATCTTATTTTCCCTGGGACTTAATATTCCATTGTTAATTAGAGGATTGAAGCTCTTATATATATAATCGCTATATATTTAAGCCAAAAGAACGACTTCACTTTGACTTTACATTCTCGCGAAGGTTTTATTATAAACTTGTTCATTCTCTTTCTCTCTAACTATAACGTCACTAAGTCTCGAAGAGAACATAATGAGAGAAGTTTACTGTCAGACTTATTCCTCTTTTCTTTATCTTTTTCACATCTTTATTAGAAAGCCGCCAATATAAAGATCCATAAGTTTATTACTCCTTATTCTAAAAAAAAAAAAATTTTTCTTGAAAAAAGAAATTATATCTTTTTTATGTAATTAAAAGATTTGCATTTTTTTTTTCCTGTTGCAAAAAACGATTGTGTACACAAGTACTTAAAGTTATATAGAGATTTTACAAAATTTCTTTTGTTTTAATTTTTCAAAGCTCCTTTTTAGTTTTTTATATCTATAAAACAAAAATTCTTTTTACTAAATTTCAATCAATTTTTTTCGCTTTTTCTAAAAACACAAAATTTTAAATAATATAAAAATATTTAAAAATTGTTTAAATAAAAATAAAATTTACTGAAACAAAATTTATTTGATTCAAATCAATCGATTACTTGAGTATTATCAAATAAATATTTATACTTGAACCAAATAATTTTTAATTGAATTAAATAATTTGTTTTTCACTGCAAAATTAGTATCGTGATAATCATATAGTTTTGTGAATTTTTTTTTGTTTATATATAATTATTGCGTATTATTATTTTATTATTAGTAAATATTAAATATTATTAAATAATTATTATATTAATTAATATATTATTTTATAATTAATAATTATAATGTAATAATTATATATTATAATATAATTATAATTTGAAGTACGCAATAAAATTCTAGTGAAAAAAAAGTTAGAAATAGAAATTCTTCATTCGTAAAATGCTCTTTATTTAGATTCAAAGAGACAAAATTACACAATCAAATATATCCTTCAAGCTCACTTCCTGTATTTCCTTTTTCATATATATTAAATCTGGGATTTATATCTTAAATAAAATAAATTAATTAATATCTTTTAAAATTTTTTATATTCAGATTATTCTAATTGTAATAAAATTTGCAAAAAAAAAAATTAATTTCTGCTTAAAGTTTTGCAATTATTTTTTTCTTTTTATTGTTTTGCAATTTATAACTAAATTGAATTCTTGTGTAGCAAACACAATGATAGTATATATATATATATATAACAAAAGTGATATAAATATTATATATATGTGGAATAATTAATTTCGAAATTCTATTGGTTTTTCTGCATATATCGCTGTGTATATATGTAATAGAGGATAAATCAATTATTTATTACTCTCGTGAAAACGATATTTGAAATTATGTTTATATTTTACTTAGATTTATTTTTGAAAAAATATTTTGTTTATTCATATATGACAAACAATGAAAATTAATAAAACTGTTCTGAATATATTTTTTTTAATTTATAAATTATTTGCAAATTATAGTTCAATAATTATAATTGAATTTTAATTTGACACACGTGGAAAACAAATGGATTTAAAAAAAACCCCTTCATTATATTTTATGCACCATTTTTTGCAAATTTTCATATTCTATCACATTTTTTTTTTTTTTTTTTTTAATTAAAATACATGTTCTTTTTGTAAATTAAAAAAAAAATGGCATATTTATTATGTGAAAAAATATTATTTTATGAATTTATATATTTATTAAATTTATCTATTTATTGAAAGTAATATGAAACTGAGTAGGCGAAAAAACTTGATAAAAATCGGAATTAAAAACAATTTAAAAAAAACAAAAATGATTTACGTAATACAATATTTATATTATTCATAAAAATTATGTTTAAAAAAATTGTTCTTTTTTATTTTTATCTCGTTTTGTTTGCCTACTTTTTTTTTTGTATATAAATCCAAACAAAAGATAATTATAATTGTATAAAAAATATTATGAATAGTCGCACATTCTCACGCGTCTGATCATAATAGGCTTCTACTACTTACAATACTCATGATTTACGCGTGGGATGGACCACAAGTTAAAATTGATTGATTAAAACGAATTATCGGAAATAATACATTTTTTTTTTATAAACTAAAAGAAAAACCATTTCATTTATTTATTACTTGACTATTATTAAAATATTTATTTGAATCAAATAATTTTTATTTGTCAAACATTTTTAGAGAAATTTTATTGGTTCAAATTTTTTTACCTGATTCAAATGAAAAATTATTTGTTTCAAGCAAATATTTATATTTATATTTGATATAATAGTTATTTGAAGGAAATAAATTTTTTTTTTCCCGCAGTGCAAATAAAAGTGAAGTAGTAAGATTGTCTTAAGGTCAGACAGGATTGTCTGACGGCAACTCTTCCTTATCTACTTTTGATTTCGAGAGTTGCGGATCTCTCTGAGGGAAAAGGATGTGAATTGTTTGATCACGTGGAAACTTTAAATCGGTTATATCTTAACTATATATATATATTTTTTTTTTTACTTTCCTATATATATTTCTGTGTAAAAAAAAATAAATAAAAAAAAATTATTTTTAACTACAACGAAATATGATAAAATTTATTTAAAAAAAAAAAGTTTTTTAATTAATTAAATAAATTATAATTAGTTGCAAATTAACTTTTTCGCTCTAATAAATCTTCTGTTAATTTGTCTCATTAATCTCATTTCATCTTTTCAGATAAACTTTTAATACTATTAGTGGCATTATTAAATTTTTCATATATACTTTAAATGTTAAAATGTAAATTTTTCGATTTTTTTTATTTTTTATTTAACAAAGAAAACATTCTTATATTAACCTAATTAAATATATTTATTCAACTGACGCACGATTTTTTTACTATATATTTTTTAGAAACTGCGTCACATGTATATATTTAAATCCATAACTTTATATTCTTCTTTTTTTCTATATAAAATTAAAAATTAAATAAAAAATAATTAAAAATTTTTATTTTTATTAAAAAATGTTTCCTCAGATATAATTAAAATTTTTCTTCATAAGATTATAAAATTTTCTGTAAAATAATTTTTCTCCAGTGTGAAAATTAAAAAAAAATAAAAAAAAACTGTGAAGAAATTTCAAGCTACCAATAAAATATTTTATTTTTATTTTCAAATTTTTATAAAAGACCTCTAAAATATTACCAAAAAGTTTGATGAGAGTCATTATATTATTACTATCTACTAATTAGTGTAAAACTTTTAATGAAATCTTTCAATGTAAAACAAAAACTTTTATTCTTAATTAATAGACTAAAATTGGACACCTCTAATCCTTTTACGCCTCCACTTTTTAATATTTCTTCCAGGTTCGGAAAAAAAAAAATTTTCAATTTTCTTTACTCACAAATTATCGCACTTTGTCTTTCTATCGAAAAGGACTTAATTTATTCTTGTCAGGAGGATTTTAATTTATTCTTTACACATAAAACTTGAGTAGATAAGAAAGTGAGAATATTTTATTAAATTATTTTTAATAAAAAAAAAAGAAACAATAATGTAAAAATATTTCAAGAACGATTTTTTTCGCTTTTTCTAAAAACACAAAATTTTGAATAATATAAAAATATTTAAAAATTGTTTAAATAAAAATAAAATTTTAAAGGAAAAAATTAATTGAAAAATTAATTATTTAATTATAATTGAAAAGACTTAATTGAAAAAAATTCAATTGGTAAAAATTAATTTTATCAGAGAGAAATGAATATTATATATTTTTTCCCAAAAATTTAATTATTTATTTATATTGAAATAAATAATAACTGAAAATACAACTAATATTTTTCACTATAGTTTATGAAGGTTGGAAGAAATGTAGCTTCAGTTAAATATTTATTCAAGATATGTCCAGGTGAATAAACGTAATAATAGATACGATGACACTGATCTCAACAATTATTTTTCATTCGCAATTTTATATTAGAAAATTTATTCTATTTCCAATTTTAAATAACAAAATCAATTGTTTATATTTTAGTAATTAATAAAAAGCTTTCTTTTTTTTCTCTTTACAATTAAAAGGAGAAAAAAATAATTAAATTCCATATTTTAGTATGTAATTTTACGGTGAAATCAACGTATAGGTATAAATATTTGTTGAGCGTTTTAATAAAATTGGATATTTGTTAATTTAAATATTTCATAAATTTTACTTTTCTGTTGCAATAAAAGAGTATTTTTTTAATTTCTTTATTTTAATTAATTTTTTAAAAATAAAAAATAAATTTTCATTTCTCAATGATTTATTTGTTTTTAACAAAACTTTGGTTTGCATATAATTAATTTTTTCCAAAATAATAATAATAATATTATTTATTTCGTTGGTATTAATTTAAAATTTGATACGAATTTTTAACTCTATAAAAGTAATATTTAAAATATTTAAAAAATTATAATAAAAATTCGAAATTTTTTTTTTTTTTTGAAGCTTTTGTAAATGATTTTACAAAATATAAATTATTAAAAAATTTTATTTATAAATATTAAACAAAATTTCGTTAAAATTGTTTAAATTTGTATAGAATTTATTGTTATGCAATTAATTTTAAATTTTGTTTTTTAAGACTTCTCGAAAATTTTCACTAGAAAATTTTCCGTGTTACTTATAAATTTTTTTTTTATCTTTAGAACATGAATATTTTTTTTTTATTAATTTTTAGAGTAAATATTATTTTTGATTCTTAATTTTATTAGAAAAAAATTTTTTTTATGTATAAACTAACTTTTTTACTAAATTTTTTTATAACTTTCTAAATCTGAATTAGTAAAAATCATAAATAATTTGAATTAGTGACTTTTTGCTTTTGAATTAGTAAAATTTAACTAATTTAAAACCAAAAAATGAATCACTAATTCAAATTAGTTAAAATTTTTATATTTAGAGTTTTATTTTTTTTTTATATATATATTATGCAAATACTTTTTAAATAGCAATAATTAAATGAAAAATAAATATATTAAAAAAAAAAAAATAAAAAATAAATAACAGAAAAAAGTTAATAAATAAAAATAAAATTTCAATAAAAGAAGATATTGCCAACCTGTTTTTTTTATGAAGAATTAAGTAACAGGGTTTTCTTGAAAAATCTCGAGATGAAATCACTGAATTTTAATTTTTTTTTTTTTTTTTTTTTTTTTTTTAATAATAAAGAGCGCGACTTTTTTTTAGATCGAAGATCGAAATACGAATCTTCTTCTTTTATTATTATTTTGGGATGTTCCCCAACGTGCTTCAAGTCTGCCGGTGGCGATACAGTGATGAGACAGAAGCACCTATCAGCCCTTAAATACGTTCCGTTCATGGGGGCTGCCATGCGCGAACCACGGGGCGCCATAGGTTCTTTCTAGTAATGCATAATTGTCTACCATTAACGTCACTCAATTTTTTTTTTTTTTTTTCATTTTCAAATTTTGTTAACGCATTTTAGCATATATTTTGGAAATATTCTTACGTCATGCTTATATATACCTACAAAACGCCTTAGCGCATTTTAAGTAGCCGTATAACCCCTTAATTTATTTAAAAGACATTTGATTCGTCTATAAAATGACAAAAATTTTTATATTCGTTTTTTATGAAAATTATTATAACATGATATCTCGATAATATTGATCCAATAACATGCGGAATATTTCACTAAAAAAAAAGAAAAAAATAGGAATATTCCAAAAGTATTTTTAATATCTTGAAAAATAGTTTTTTGAAATAGAACAGAAATATTCATATTTCTTAAAATTATTTTTAATATATTCTTATATGGAATATTTTTTAGAATATTCCAAATGTTTTTCAAAATTATTAATTTTTCTCAAATATGATTCAATTTTTTTTCCTCCTAAAACTCATTACAATCAAAACTTTTCTAATTAAAAATTTGTATATGCTTAGAGTTAATACCCTCAAAGTTAATATGTCTTGAATTCTGAAATTGGAAATTAGACATTATTAGAAATTTTAATTACAAACTGAAATAATTAAACTTCAAGTTGTTGTTAATTATTTCGAATTGCAATTACTTAAATATAATATTCATTGTTTTTATTTTTTTATTTAAATCCAATATTTCTAAATCAAAAAAAAAAAATAAATTTAATATTTGCGATTATAATCTTTTTGATTTATTTTAACAATTTCCGGATAAAAAAATGGTAAGCTCTCTTTCTCTCTCTTTATTTATTTAAATATATTTAGATGGAGGGGGAAAATAGAACAATAAAACTGGAAAAAAGCACGAAACACAGTTTTTATGAATTTAAATTCCCTCCTACGAACATTTTTCTGACTTCTGTTCACCGTGACGTGCCGACAGTTTGTATAAACTTCAACCCCAAAAGATTCCTCCGGAGTAAAAATTTAATTAGCATATTTTTAATACATTTTTAAATGTTATCTTTTAATATAAACAAAATATTTTTCTTTTTTGCAGAAAGTACTTTTAAATATTATAAACAAAAAATTATATATTTTAAAGGGAGAGAAAATTTTGTGAAGGGAATTTTTTTTTTGATTTATAAAAATAAATTCAATTTTTCCAAATGAATATTATCCCTTGAAAAAATTAAATTTCAAAAAAGTTTAGAATACAGTAAAAAGTAGATAAACATGAAAATTGCAAGAGCTCCTGTTTCGTAAACGCGTACTGTCAGTATAAAGTACAAGCAACTGAAACCCGATAGAACGAATAAAAATTCCAGTTCCTAGACAATTTGAAAAGGCAAAGAGCAAATACCACTTCGTCCTTTATACAATTCAACCTTCTAAGTGCTGTTAACATTCTTTTCTTCGTAAAATATAACAAGAATTTAATAACATTTTCTCAATTTTATAAAAAAAAAAAAAAAAAATTATTAAATAAAAACTGTTTCTTTTTCTTTCTAAAATCTACTAAAAATATTCATCATATTTATACTCGTCAGAATATAGACAATGTCACATCTAAATGTATATGTAAATATTAAAATTCTTTAAATATATATTATTAAAAAAAAAAAAGAAATTTAGAAAAAAATTAGTCGAAACGTAAAACAAAATAATTCTTCTATTAAAGGGAATAAAAATTAAAATATTTAAATTCTCCTACAAATTTAATATTCTATGTAAAACTAAAAAGTTTTACAATTTTATAATTTACAAAAAAATTGTAATTAAAGAAAAATAATTTCTAAGGAAATTTTTATTTCCATTTATTCATTATTAATTAATTATTTATTTTTCATTCAATATTTATTATTCACTTTTAATTATTTTTTTTTATCAAAAACACATTTTTTTTTTATAAATTTATGAGAATAAATAAAATATACATTTTATTATAAAACAAAAGAGGAACAGTACTAAAAGAAAAAGAAAATTATACCCTTGTGGCAAATTTTAATTTCGATAAAACATTGTGTATACAGAAAATAGACAATAAAAGAGCAAAGAAATTATTTATTGAATAGAATAATAATTTATATTGAAATTAAAGCAATAGCTCATTTTCTATTGAAAATGTTTATTTTTTTTTTTATTTATTTTTTTTTTCGAAATTTATTTTTAATTATTACGTGACGCTTGGTAAATCGAAGCAATAAATTCTTAATATTTCTCATATGTCATACGTGATATATACGCGTTTGGTTTTTGCACAATATTCTCATCTCAATTCCTGACATGAATTCGTCCCTTTCTTTTCTTTATTCGCGATGAAGAACAAAAAAAAAAAAAAAAAAAAAAAACTTCTTCAGTAGTCATTTCTCTACAATTGATCAAAAAGTGGACATTGTCCAAGAGACAAAATTAAATTAAATATAATAATATTGAGAAATCCACTCAAACGTCAAATTTAATTATAGTGAATAATAATAATATTAATAATAAATAATTAATAATAATAAAAAATAATATTAATAATAATAGTATTAATAATACAAAATAATAAGTATTATCAACGTCATCAATAATTGGAGATTACTTAAAGTTAATTTAATAATATAGTCAATATTTGAACTAGCGCGCCCATATCTTTTTTCTCCAAAATAATAGAAAAATAGTAATTAATTAAAATAGTAGACAATTGAAATTAATTATTTTAATCGATAACCATCCCCTGGCTGTGTCGTCAGTTTTTTTTTTTTTTTTTTTTTTGAGCTAAAACTATTGTTATATATTGTTTCATTGGTTATACGAAAACAAGTGCGAAGGATTGCATTATTGTTTTTTCGTAAAATTAATTTTCTCCCTGAGATTGAAGTTTATGTTTATTTATTCTGAACAAATTGATTTCAAGTAAATGAATTAATATTTCATTATAAATTATTCAAATCAAAAGTTTTTTTTCGCGAACATTATTTTTTATTTTAATTTAATAAATATTATATTTCTCTATTTTAATCATATTTATTCACTGTTGGTTTTTTTTTTAAGTTTGCGAGGAAAAAGAAAAGAAAAAAAAATTGTAAAACTTTGTATTAATTTACACAATGGATAAAATAAATCAATCTAGATAAATATATATAATATTATTTTGTATTGCAAAAAAAATTGAATTAATTAAACATTTTTCTGCTTATAAACATTAATAAGAATTTATTCTAAAAATTCTCATAAATTAAGATCATTTGTGGGAATGTGTTGAAAAATATTTTCGTATTTAGTTTTCAAATATAAATATATAAAGCGCGCTACTATATGAAATTAAAAGTCAACCAAGAAAAATTCTACCACCAACGTAAAGTTCGTAAAAGTCTCTTTTGAAATCTATTTTATTAGATATTAAATTTAATTTCCTTTTTTATTAAATAAAATTAATTTTAAAAAATAATCTGTAGGCGATTGCCTTTTGCTGGTGGGACGATTTAAGCAGACTAATCAAAATCTTTTTACTTTTTCAATAATCAAGAATCTAAAAATAAAAAAAAAATTTGTTTATTATTATTTAAGATAAATTTTTTGCACGTGTAAAAAAATAAACATAAAAAAAAGAAAATTTACTGGAAAAAAAAGTAATGATAAAAAATATAAACTTCTTCTCAGATTTAATGAAGCTTTCGCAAATTCCATGTGCAGATAGAATTTATAAAACGAGTAAATATTTTCTCATCTTGAAATAAATTAAACCGGAAAAGAGCTTTGCACATTTGGTGACTTGTATATATATATATAAAAGAAAAAATAACACATTCGTAAAAAGTAGAAAGTGGCAAAAAAAAAAAAGAAGAATTTTTGAAAACCTTTTTCAGTATACGAGGACAGGAAAGGAATGATAAAAATTGTACGTCTTATTTTCAGTATCAGCGTTGCGTGAAATCCGCTGTCAAGCGCATTGAAAGAGTCTCGACTCCTCGGAGGCGTTGGATGGCGCAATTTCTATGAGAAAATCATTAAAATTCACGAGAGTTCGAAGTGTACATATAAACACTATTGCGTAGGTAATTCAATTTGTCAATGAATTAAACCAACATGGATAATATATATAAATTAGAATTCATCGTCCCTGGGAGCTTTTTGCTTGGTTTCCTAACAAATCATCTCGAAGCTTTTACTTTTTTTTTTTTTTTTTTTTTTTGCAATTTGTCTTTTAAAAAAAAAACTTTTCACCAAAATGAAATTTTGAATAAATGAGAATATTTTACAATGAAAATTTCTCTGAATCGAAAAATATATATATCAAAGTAAAAAATTTTCCTAAAAGGTTAATCTAATGAGTTTTTTTTTTTTTAAATTTAAGACTTAATTTTTTTTTTTTTTTTTTTTCATTGAAACTTTTCGAGGCTCTTCCCTTGATTTTCTTCTTCAAAATTAGGACTTTTTAAAAGTTGTATTCTTTGTAAAATAGTATCAGAGAATGAGAGACGAAGCAACAGGTGACTCATTCAGACGTGCTCGTATTTTCATGAGACCGCACAGTATAAAAGCAATTTTAAAAAAAGGGAATTTCTTCAATGTCAATTTTTCTTGTCTCAAAACTTTACACAAACTCTATTTTTTAAAATAATTTTCTCCATTTTTTTTTTTTTATTTCATTTCAAAAAAAAAAAAAAAAAAATACACGTTATTTACTTCTTTTTTATTTTCTTATACAATTAGTTTTTCTTTATTAATTTTTTTCTATTTTCTCCTTTCAAAAAAAAGCAGATTCATATTATCTTTTTTTCTTCTATAAATTTCGATTCTAATTATCAAACTTTTAATCAGATTTTTTCAACTTACAAAATCTGAATTTATCAAAAATAAAATTGCATTTGAATTTTTCTAAAAATCTAATAACTTTTCTAATTATTTTTCTATATTTTGACTATTAATTTCAAATTATACGAATTTGAAAAATGAATTAAAAAATAATGGAGATTATCGATGTTTCTCTTATTTTTTTTTTTTTCATTTTGAAATGTAATGAAAAAAAAAATTTTTTAAACAAACTTTTACACATAGTACGAATTTGACCTAGTAAGTTTGTCTCTCGAGTCCAGCCAAGTAGAAAATTAAGATCGGAACGCGGAACATGATCTTCTTGTCTCATAAGACAAAATTATATACTCTTCATTTTCCACATTCCATAAGGCGCCCTTCATATATTTTTATGAATTAAATAATTTTATTTTTTAAAACCCTGTCAATTGTCCAAATCTTGTCGATTCAAAAAATTCAATTAAAAATTCTTTTTCACTAAGAAGAATAATTATTTTAGAAAATAATATTTATCAATTTAAAATTTAATTGAAAAATATCTTTTTTTGAAATAAATTTTTTTTTTTTTTTTTTGTAAAAAAATACTTTTCAAAGTATGTGAAAAGAAAATCGATCGAATAACACGTTACATGTTACGTAAAATAAAAACATGAATATTACATTGTCTTATAATCTTTATACTAAAGTATATTATGTAACATAGTGATAATTATACTTTTAAAGTAACCGATACCATTACAAGATGACCAAAAAAATTTTTTTTTTTTTACTATTAACAACAATTTTAATCAGTAACTTAAAAATCATTTTTTTTTTTTTTTTTTTGTAAAAAGAAAGTATTCATTTCACACGACATACATATATCGAACTTTAGGAGGTGTCACTTCAAAGAAAGGTCATTTACCATGCAAGGCATGGAACCATATTCTATGTTTACCTAGCGAGAAATTATCGGAAACTACACTGATAATGTGATATGTCCTGATATCAATACTAATCATGAAAGTTTACCGTTATATTATAGAGATGCACCGGTTTGCGATATGAAAAGGAAATTAACTTCAAAAAGTAAAAAAAAAAATATATATATATATATTTAAACTAGAAAATACTTACGTAATCATTAAATATGAAATTTTTCTCTCAAAAAGAAAATTATTTTTCTTTTCTGTTATAATATTTAAATCCTTATTATATGTTATGACAGTTTTCATGCATACCAATGTCTTCATAATGCTCTTTTTGTTTATCGCTATTACATATTTACTTTTTCCTGAAAAATAAAAGTATACCTACATTATTTTTTTTTAAAAAAAAGACACTATAAAAATACATTATTTATAATAGCAAAGATTTTTAAATTGGCAAATACATTTTTTGTTAATTAAAAAGAAAAAACTGACACCCTTATATATTATTTTTTCTGATTCAATTGCATATCACTTGAAATGATTGATGCTTATTTAATAGAATTAATTATACTGTTTCATTTTCCATTAGGAGAAAAATAAAAGACATTTACTAATTGTTTACATAATGGAAAATTAATTACACAAATTAAAATCGAAGCATTTTAAAAATATTCGACTTTTCCTACACAGACGCACTTGAAAAAAGTGTGGGAGGAAATTTCAAATTTCATTTCCTCATATAATATTATACATTAAATATAAAATCAACATCGCAAATATTTTTATAGATTTTTTTTTTCTCCGCTTATTTATTTATCTAAAACCACTTTCTGTGCGAGATAAATGCGGATCGTTAAAGAAGAGGAAATGAATTTTTAAAATACGGAAGATATGTATTCGAACCGCACGCAAAGTTTCTCTAAATTAAGAAAAATTTTCTTTTATACCTTCTTTAATTTCTTTTTTTTTTTTAATATTAAACGAAAAAAAAACCGAAAACCTCTTCGGGAAACGTAATTCAAAAATATTTCAATTAAAGAAATTTGAAAAAAGTTTCGAAAAAATTGTTTTTATTTTTTAGAAACTTTTTTCTTTATTCAAAGATCCACATTTTGTACAGAGTTCAATGAATGAAATTTATGAAAAGTAGTAATTTGAAAAATGAATCTTCTTTTTATATTTGAAATAAAATATTATAAATAACGATTGAATATTGTTAATATATATTCACATGTGTTCATAAATATATATAGAAGATATTTGATAAGATATATAATATTAAGGAGGATGGATGCATGTCATGAAGTGTTGAAAAATGCAATATAACATTCAGAGTATATATATATACTGGCAAGTTGATCGAAGTCAGTTTATCGCATCGATAATATAAGCTGAGCACGTCAAGCATGTGCTGTCGATGGAACGAGAGCGTAGAGAAATTACAGAGAATGACTTACGTCGAAGGAAACAGCTTGATCCGTTGCAAAATCTAATTTTTAACATCCTTCTATACTTCAATGGGACAGAGAGAGAGTCTCGGATATGGAACTAGCAAGAAATCTTATTAACCACGTCCTAGAATAATGTTGCCTTCAAAATTGTTGATTCTTTCCATAATACAAAACATCTCCATCTTTATCTGCAAAAAAAAAAAAAAATACATATAATATTTATTTATTTCCCCATTGCCAGGAAATAAAATTTCTCCTTTTTATTTCATCTTTTTTTATATACTAGTGCATCCATTTAAAATGAAAAATAATATTATTTAATTTTAAATATAATTTTATTCTAAATTTCAATATCGTAATTTATTATTATTTATTTTGCTCCATTACAATTTTTGTTGCATATCGAATTTTGCAAATTATTTATCATTTATAAAAAAAATTATGGGTCAGTCAATTATATTTCGCATATAGTCGTTGCGACATATTTAATTTAATGACTTTTTCATGTCATGTCCTTAGAAAGGATCAATGTTTAAAATAATTTGATTTGTTTCGAGACTTTTTCGATAATTTCCATTCGACTTTTTCATTTCATGTATTTTTTTTTAGAAAAAATCATCCACAGTTACCTGCATATATATATATAAAAATAAGTTTCAAAATTA
The DNA here is from genome assembly GCF_019393585.1 of Leptopilina boulardi. Taxonomy (NCBI): domain Eukaryota; kingdom Metazoa; phylum Arthropoda; class Insecta; order Hymenoptera; family Figitidae; genus Leptopilina; species Leptopilina boulardi. The sequence goes on along the minus strand of NW_026137655.1, from coordinate 213,351 downwards.
AAAAGAAAAATAAAAACCTTGTTCTTAAATTGTAAAATAAATTATTGTATGAATATAAAGAAGACATTTAAAAGTCAATTGAATCAAGAATTAAATAAAACACGATTTTTTACAAATCACGATGGTGTTTATCTAATTATTATTTTGCACGTGCCATTTTCATTTAAAATGAATTATTTGGTATAATTTTCTTAAAGTTATTCATATAATACTAATCCAATTAAACAAAAAAAAGTACTAAAAGGTAAAAAAAATATGGAAGCCAATAGATAAAAATAATAATTATATATAATAAATACTTTTTTTTAAGAAATAATGATATTTTATTTGAATATTAAATAATGCATATTGAAATCTTGTGCCTACTTTTTGCGTCAATAAAATACTGGCGTTTTATAATAATGGCCTTTGATTTTTTTCCACATTAGAGTAAAATACAACTAAATAATTTCCTTCTTTGGATTAATCTTTAATAAAATCGACTTACTCTTTAAAAAAAAAAAAACTAACGTTTATATTTTCATCCATAATGCATTATCTAATTAATTCACTTTGTCAGAAAATAAAAATTTTCATTAATATACAGTAAAAAAAAATTTTTTGTATCACAATAAATTAAATTAAAATTAAAATTTCTAGCGAGATGAAATTAAATTATAAACGAACCAAATTAAGTTTACACAAAATATTTAATTGAATTTCACTAAATTATTTGCCATTTCAAAAATTAAATAATTGAAAATTTTGAATATCGCGTTCAGTGACGAAAAAATATGTCACATGCCCTGAAAATGCTTTCATTATGGACATTAATTTGCATTTTTATATAAAACGAAAACAAAGTTCCAAGAAAGAAAAAAAACAGTTCTTTTATTTTTCGTGATACTCAATTTTATTTTATTTTCCATTTGAATTTGAAAAATATTTATTATGTAACTAGTTCAAAAAATTTAAAAATTATAAAAATCTTTATTAACTATAAAAATTTATTCTAATATTATTAAGGTCAAGTTGAATCTTAATTCTCAATATTATGCATAAATAAAAAAAAAAAATTATCTAATACTTTTTCCTAACATTCTGACAATGAATTTTCAAGTGCAGATAATAATAATAAAAAAAAGGAAAAGAAGAGGAAAAGTCTACGATTCTACTGGTCAATGCGCTTGAGTGTTTGTCGTCCGGGTCGTAATTAAATCAGTGACCATAGGTTTATGGTCAAAGATCACTCAGGAAATCAGTCTGTCACGTGACAATTGATTTTACATATCTTGGGACAATCACGATGTCGATACCAATATTCTTTAGGATTTCGTTACAAGTTCCGAAGGGAGCTAGCTCGTATTAAATTTTGGTCCAAATTTTCAAAAATAAAACGTCTTATTAATTTTACTTGTTTGTTTATATAATAGAAAAATAAAAAAAAATATATATATATATTATATTTTTACTAAAACAGTTGGTGAAGATTTTTTTTTTTTTTTTTTAAATCTACAAAACAGAAATTTTTTGTTTTTACGAAAACAATTAAGGATTCTGGAGAAACAGTGATTTGAATGGACCCCTCTTTATGGACGAATAGGCGTTATCGTTATTTTACATTATAACGCCTACCTGTTTTATTTTTCCCATTTCTTTATTTTGCAACAAAAATTTTAAAAAATGTTGGAACAAGTGAATTTGGACATTTTGGAAAGTGAAATTGAAGATCCAGAAAAGGAGCGTGCACTACGAGCTCAAATTCATAAGAAGAGCGATGGAACTGGTATGTTTTTTTGGAAATTTAAATTTAAACAATCAGAAATTATCATAAAAATTGTTTTTTAAAATTCAAATTCGTTTTTGAAAGTTAATGTTTTTAAAGTGGATTAATTAATTGAATTAAAAGTCATTATTACGAATTATCAGATTTTTCTAAAAATAGGCCGCAACAATTTTCGTTTCTCTAATTTTAAAATTATAAATTTTTTTGTAAAAAATTTTTTTAATTTTTACTAATTTAATTTTTTTTTTTACTAAATAATAGGAATTTCTTCTAATATACATAATATTGAAATGAATACAACATAAAAATTGAAATGAATAAATTTTCTAATGAAATTAGAGTACGGAGATAAAGAAAGCAAGACTAGTAATTTATTTAATTTAAGAAGGAGTTGATTACGTGATAGGAGTAAGCAACTTCCTTACTGAATCGATAATTTTATTGAGAACCAAATGTAGAAAAAAAAACTTTTAACAAAGAAAATAAATTTTCAAATTTCACAAAAAATATTTTCACGTTCTGAATAAATTAATTTTAAAGTTTGTCTATAATAAATTCAATTATTTTTTGTTTCTTGCAATATCATTAAATTTTTCAAAGCAAATAGATATTGAAAAAGAAATATATGTCTTTCGATTTGTGAATATGGAAATATTTTAATGTACATTGCTTTATTTAAATAATGCAAGGCAACAAAAATAACTATATTTCACATTTCGAATAATAATTTTATCAGTTTGACCTAGATATACTAAAAAAATTCATTTCAACAATATATACAAAATATATTTATTTTTGTTTTTAATTAATGGAATAAAATGCAGCAAAGTCTAATTTTTTTGCAAATTTTTTAATTTTAAATATAATAAAAGGTTGCCTTCAATATTTTATTTTCATTATTTTATAATAATTATTTTTTATTACTGCAATTAATTCTTATTTGAATTAAGTTATTTCAGATTTGTTTATTTTTCTTTCATTATATTAATTGAATTAATTATTATTATATTAATTGAACATAATTATATTTGAAATGAAAAATTATTTTTTAACAGATTATATTTTAAATCAAAATCGATATCGCAGTCCCGTTTATGAAGAGGCTTTTAGAAGATCATTAGAAAATCCTGAAGAATTTTGGGCCGAGGTTGGAAAATGTATAGACTGGAGTAAACCGTGGGATAAAGTTTTAGATAATAGCAACGAACCATTTACAAAGTGGTAAAAAAAAAAAAAATTATTTTTGTTTTCTAAACTTTAAAAAAAAAGAACCAAATCAGAAAAATTAGTTTCTATAAAATAAAAGTCAATTTTTTGATACTTTAATGGAAGCAAATTTTTTGATATAATTTTTGCTTTTATCATCACAGGTATGTGGGAGGTGAAACGAATGCCTGTTATAATGCATTGGATCGTCACGTAAAAGCCGGACTAGGTGGAAAAACTGCTTTAATTCATGACAGTCCTTTAACGTCGTCAATTCGAAAAGTCACTTACAATGAACTTCTTGAAAAAACGTCCCTTTTGGCCGGTGCCCTTTCCGAAATAGGAGTAAAAAAAGGCGATTGCGTTCTCATTTATATGCCACTTATTCCCGAAACAGTTATTGCTATTCTAGCAACAGCAAGAATTGGTGCTATTCATTCAGTTGTTTTTGGCGGTAAGAATTTCTCTCTTTTTTTTCCCCCCCACATAAAAATCTATTTTTCATTTCTCCTAATAAAATATTAGTATTAATTTATTAAATTAAATATAAAAAAATTTTAATTAATATATGTATTTATAAAATATTTATAAACTTATTAATTACTTTCATTATTTATACATTATTATATGTTAATAATTAAATTAATATTCAATTTAGATAAGTGACGTGCCTAATTATTATTATTATTAACGTGTAAATTGTATTGTGTTACAATGTATTCAATGAGATTTTGTTGATTGAGATTTTTAATTAAATATCTATTGATTTATTGAATCCGGGAGAAACTTCTGGTACAAAATAAATGAATTCCAAGAATGCTTTATAATAGATTTCAAATGAAAATTGATTTAATTGTTTTTTTAAATTCAAGTTTTCAAGGTTGTGTTCTTTATAAAATAATAATTGTAAGACGTTTATAATAAACAATAATAATCACAATGGTAATCGATAATAAAACAAACTTAATGTTCATTCATTAATTTTCTGCCTGGCTGAAATTTTCAGTTTTGAATCTTTGAAGTTATTGTCTTGGTTTTCTTTTGTACCGAATGCACAGTTAAAAGAAAATCTTATTTTAAGATGAGTTTTAAAATCAGCGCTAGTAGTTATGAGTTTAAAAATTAATTAATTAGTTTTTTTTAATTGTACAAATAATTAATTAATTAGTTTTTTTTAATTGTACAAATAATTAATTAATAATGAGTCTTTTAATTGTTAAAGAAATTTTTTTAATTATACCTATTTTCTATTATTTTTTAATTTTAAAAGAACAGATAAAGAAACATTTATTAAAGTTTTCCTTAATTTTTATATGATTTTTAAATAATTAAACCTTTTGCAAATAATAAAAAAAAGAAAAATAAGTAGCTTAGAATTTATAGAATTGAGAAAAGTTAGGTACATAGCAAATTTAAAGAACCACCTGGTGCGAGGCGTGCGAAAAATCGAAATCGCTCACAACTATATATTTTATTTCACCTCCCCCCCCAACCCCTTTTTTTCCCTCAAAAACAGATTAAAAACCATACGAATAACTTCTTTGTTTGTCTTTTTAAAAATTTATCATATAATCCTCCCGCTTTTTCTAATACATATTTAAATTTAATAAATATTTAGAAGTCAGAGCTCGATAAGAAATTAATTTTACAATATCAAATATCATTAGAATAAAGTAATATTTAAAAAAATATATTTAATAAATAATGTGATAAGTAAATTTACATAAAAATTTTATTCTTAATTAAATGATATTCATTTTTTGTAATTATTATTTTTTTTTTAATTTAATTTATTTTAACAATTATTATATATTACTGCATATTGAAAATATATAAGTAAAATTTCTAAAGAAAAGAAAATACGAAAAATTATTTTATCTTTTAAATGTTGAGAATGTGAAAAAGGTAGGAAAAAAAAATGCCAAAGGAAAATGAACGCGAGACAGAGGGAGAAAATTTTGTGTGATTTACTTGGCCATAATGTAAATTGAATGTACTTTGCAATTTATCTTTTTCATTTTCAATTTAAAATAGCTTTAATCTTGTTTCTTTTACTTTTCACTTAAAAAAAAAAAAAAAAAATTCTTATTCATTTAGGATTAATTACGTTTCTTTTGCGTGTTAGCTTTTACTTTGTTCTCAATTAAAAAAACATATAAATAAATTCTTAAATTGATTCTAAAAAATGATCTATATTTTAAAAAACAGGTTTTGCTGCTAAAGAATTGGCAACTAGAATAGATCATGCCACGCCAAAAGTTATAATTGCTGCCAGTTGTGGTTTAGAGCCAACAAAAATTATCAAGTAGGTTTATTTTTTTCATTAACATTTAAATTATTACGAATATAATAAAAATAAATTAATTTAATTACTTTTTCAAAATGAAAAAATTCATAAAACATTTTTTTCTACGAAATTTGAAAAAAAATTTATGTACTTACAATTTGATAATAAAAGGTACACTGACATGTTGAATGAGGCATTGGATATTATTGTTACGCCAAAACCACAATGCATTGTCTATCAAAGGAGACACGTTTGGGAAGCTCCACTTTTTGAAAATCAATTTGATTGGGATGAATTATTGAGAAGAGCGAAACCACATCCTTGTGTACCAGTTGAAGCCAATCAACCTTTATACATTCTCTACACCTCGGGAACAACAGGTAGTGCTTTTCACTACAGTGTACCAAATCAATCTTTTGTTTATTCCTTCTGCAAATTTTTTTCCATATCCATATATATATATGTTTGGTCAACAAATTCCAAAATTAAATATCTGCAAACAGAATATGTGACTAATGAAAAGAGCAATAATTGAAATAAGCAATTAAAGAGAATGTATAGTTTTAATTGAAAATTGAAATTCCTCTCACTCTCAAAACAATGTTCACTTATTTTGCGACAAAATGATATAAAGATTGATTATTATTTACTTAAAATCAAACAATATTGCAACAGAAAAAAAAAACTTTTTTATATCTTATAATTGATAAAGAAAAAAATAATACACGTTTTTAAATCCTTCAACTTAAATTAAAATTTCTAATACATATTTAATTGTTTAGTTTAAGATAAAAATAATAATTTGAAAAATAATTTTTATTACAAAAAAAAAAAATGATTTCAATAATTATAAATACCTTTTAGATCAACCGAAAGGGATTCAGAGACCAATAGGAGGTCACATAGCGACCCTTTGTTGGTCAATGAAAACAGTTTATGGAATGGATAAAGACTCAACGTGGTGGGCTGCTTCAGATATGGGATGGGTTGTAGGTCATTCTTACATATGTTATGGTCCACTAATAAGTGGTGTAACTAGTGTCATGTATGAAGGAAAACCCGATAGGACACCTGATGCTGGTCAATATTTCAGGCAAGTACCAATTTCCCATCAAATATCCTCACATTCAACGTCTATTGTGAAAGATCTGTAAAAAAAACATCACATGAATTTAAAAAAAATCAAATTAAAGAAAATTAAAATAATTAATTTAACTAAATTAAATAAAATTTAAAAAGTTTAAAATAAATTAATTTTAAAAAAATATACTTTTTTTTAAAAAAAAATACTAAATTATTTTCAATTACAGAATCATTGATCAACATAAAGTAAATGCCCTATTCACTGTTCCAACTGCTTTGCGAATTATTCGACGTGCCGATCCAGAGATATTATTGGGTAAACGATATTCAACAAAGTCGTAAGTTGAAAAAATAGTAGAATTTTATATTTTAAATTTTAATAAAGAAAAATTTCATTAAATTACTATTTTAATTGGACTTTTACTAATTAAAACTGATTAAAATTTAAATTCAAAGTGAGCGACAGAAAGAGAAAAGGAGAATGTAGAATTGTCAGTAAAATTTTATTTATATAATTGAAATGAAATGTGAAAAAGTAAATATGGAAAAAATTCTTTCATAAATGAAATAAAAATTGACGAATAAAATAATAAATAATTATTTCTCTCTCATTTTTTTTTTTTTTTTGGTTTTCAGGCTAAAAGCAATTTTTGTTGCTGGTGAACATTGTGATTATGAAACAAAAGCGTGGGCGGAAAAAACTTTTAAAGTACCAATTCTTAATCATTGGTGGCAAACGGAAACTGGTCACGCTGTTACTTGCACTTGTTTAGGATTGGGTCAAACCACAAATCCTCCAAAGTACAGTACTGGAACGCCAATTCCTGGTTATAATGGTAATTACATTGAAAAAAAAATTTCTAATTATTTGTGAAATATAAAATAATTATTAAATTATATGAATTTTATTAATTAATAATTTATTAAAATAATTCGAATTACTAATTATTTAAATAAATTACTGTGTTAATATTTTTGTACTACTAATTCTCTTAGTTTTTAGAAATGATAATTATTCATACCATTTTTTTTTTGTTTATTCTTCGACAGTTCAAGTTTTACGAGACGATGGAAGTAGAGCAGGAGCCCACGAACTTGGAAGAATTGTCATAAAACTACCTTTACCACCAGGAGTTATGTCAACTCTTCATCTAGCACCCGAGAGGTTCAAAGAAGTTTATTTCTCAAAATATCCAGTGAGCGTTTTGCATTTTAAATCATAATATTTCTTTTTATACTTCCAATTTTTTTATTATTTCCATCTGAAAAAAATTTGAAATTTAATATTAATTATATTTAAAAATAATAAAAAAAAATTTTTTAAATAGAATTTTACATGAAATGTAATAACGTATTTAATTACATAAAGATTCAATTTACTAATCAATCAAGTTATATATCAAGAAATAATATATACTATAAATAATTTTGCGTAGGGTTATTACGATACCATGGACGCTGGTTATATTGATGAATTTGGATACGTTTACGTAACAGCAAGAGATGACGATATCATTAATGTGGCTGGACATCGATTATCTACATCCTCATTGGAAGATGTTATCCTTCGTCATCCTAATGTTGTCGAGGCGGCAGTAGTCGGCGTCCCGGAACATATGAAAGGAGAAATTCCCTTGTGTTTATATGTTATGAGAGATGGTAAATCCTTTTTTTTGCTTATTCTTTGTATTTTAAATATTTTCTTTATTCTCTCTTCTTAAAATTCCAATTCAAACCTAATTGAATAAATCAACATTATTTAGTAAAAAAAAGAAAAATATATATACATACATACACTTCTTTTTGCAGATTCTCAGAAAAATGAAGAAGAAATTAATCAAGAATTAGTTGCATCCGTTAGACGTCTCATAGGACCAATTGCCGCATTTAAAGTTGCTGCCGCTGTAAAAGCTTTACCCAGTACACGATCCGGAAAAATTTGCCGAAAATCAATTGCCAATTTAGCACGTTCGAAAATTGTAAAGGTAAATTTTACTTTTACTATTTTATTCCTTTAATGGAAAAAATGATTTTTAAATTTAATTTCCTGTTTTGTTTTCTAAAAAAAAAATAATTTTATTTAATTTCAAGAAATATTTATAATGTTTTCTTTCAATTCGATTTTCAATTTTCAGATTCCAAGCACAATTGAGGATCCAACAGTTTACAGAGAGATAAAACAAGTTTTGCAAAAACTAGGCTACGCTAAACAAGCACCTGATCCTCAATAATTTTAAATTATTATTTTAATTCATCATAGTTTGTTTTTTTTTTTATATACGAAAAACGAAATTACTAAAGAAATTTTATGCTTTAATGACAGAGTTCTGAAATACGAATATGATTTAATTGAAATTCGATAAATATCATGGTATTTAAATTAATTGATGTAATTGCAAAATTGAATCATTTTTTAAAATCAAACAAACAATTGTTTTAACAATAATTTACAGTTTTAAAGAAAATTTGGTGATAGGGAAAAATTCAAAATTTTATATAGTTAATAAGAAAATTCAGTAGAGCTGAAAATAATAATGTTAAATAATAAAGAATAATAATATAAATAATTTTAACACTATTTTTCTTTAATGATATATTATATAGTTATATTTTATAGGATTTACGAAAAACAATGAATTAAATTTTATTTTTGAATTATTTATTATATTTTAAACTACGATTTTATAGAGAATTGAAAGATATAATAATATCTCTGTACAAATTTGAGGAAAAAAATCGAAGTACAATATATAGTTTTAATAATATAAAAATGAAAAATAAAGAAACTATTTAAAAATATTTCCTACTTTTTCCTCTTTTTATTTTGCTTTTTACCAGAAATCTTTCCTTTTCTTTTCGGTAATTCCGATGTCATTTTCTCATCATCTGACATAACTACATCTTCAGTTAACTCAGATTTCAAATCTTTTGATTCACTCGCGTCCTTTGCTTTATCAGATGCCGGAACACTGAAGCCTGGAATCTGAAAAATTATTTATTATAATTATAGTAATAAATATAATTTCTAATATTGTTAATGTTATTTGACAATAAATTATTTAATAAATAAATAATTTTAAAAAAAGAATAAATTTACCGCGCGAAAATTCGAAATACATTACAGATAAATGTTTTCCTTTTCATTTTATTTTGATATACATATCAAGATGTAAAAAAGTAAATAGTAAAATTTTTTTTACCTCTGGTTTAACGAGTTTAAAAACAAGTTTTTCACGTTGTACATTAGATCTGTCGAGACTCAATTGAACTGTCACACGATCAAACGAGCGAAAAACAATATTTCCAAATGTTTGAGTATGCTCCATTTCGTCGTATGTAAAATTAACAGGATTTTCTTCGCCTTTCTTACTTAAATAAAGCGTTCCTTCTAATCCAAATTTAGGAATTAAAATTTGCAAAGCATTCTTTCGTACAAAAAGAATGTATCCATCTTCATCTTGAATTTTGCCCCTAAAGAATAGCTGTAAAAAAAAGAAAAAAATTTAATAATACAATTAAAAAAAAAAAAATTTTGCCTTTTAATTAATTACTTTTCACGAAATTTTTTATTAATTTCTTACTATTTTTTGTCCATAAAGTTTTCAATTTGGATAAAATTGATTGATAAAATATAAAATTTCAATTAATTTGTCACATTTAATAATTAATTTCGAAAATTATACGTACATGAGTGTTAAGTGCAACAGACGCCCTTCCAGCGTATTGAGCCATTCTATTTCGATAATTTAAATTATGGCATAGTTTATGATTAGTTTTTTTATCCAATAAATCCGGATACGTTGCGTCGGCACCTGTACAAACTGCCAATAATCGGTGGACAATTACGTCAGCATATCTGTAAATAAAAAAAGAACATCCACGTTTATATTTTTAATTTGCAAACAAATTAAATTAAATTCACATTTTGATTCAAACCTTCGAATTGGTGATGTGAAATGAGTGTAAATTGGACAGGCCAATCCATAATGAAAATATTCCGAAGGTTGAAGCATTCCACTTGTAAAATAAACAGCCTGCATCATGCATCTAGTTGCTAATATTTTCAACATTGTATTAAAGTAAGGATTATCATTTTTATGCGCCGATTCTAAAGATAGAGCCAATTCTTTTCCTGTGTTCGTATTAATTACAAAACCCTGTACAAAAAATTACATAAAATTATTATAAATGAAAGAATTTTTAAGAAAATAAATTTTAAAAAAAAAAAAAAATAAACAAACTTGATGTTTTCCTGCTTTAATCAAAGGATCAAAATTCGATTGAGGTGGTTCCGGATGTCGTCGCAACATAGCGCACTCCGGAAATTCTTGAAGGATTTTCGTGGCAACTGATATATTTGCCAGTAACATGAATTCTTCGACCATGGAATTTGTTTCTCGTATTTTTTTCGCCTCCACGTCAATTGGATCATGCGTTTCACTATCAACTTGAAAACGAATTTCCGGTGAAGCCAAAACTAATGCTCTGAAAATTTTAAATTTTATATATATAATTTTTTTAAATAAATTGAAAATTATTTTTCTTCTTATTAATCAAATTTTTAAATAATTTACCCATTTGTTAAACGTTGGGCTTTTAATTTTTTTGCAAGATTATTAAGACCTCTTAAAGATTGTGCAAGAGCGTCTTGTTGATTTTGATCATCAATTTTTATTTGTGCTTCCTCATAAGTCATAGCACTTCTAGAGCGTATGATAGATTTACAAAAATCTGTTTTAATAATATTAGCATCGTGATCTATTTCCCAGATACAAGAGAATGCAAATCGTTCTTCACCTCCTCGTAATGAGCATAAATTTGAACTTAATAATTCTGTTGATAAAAAAAAAAAAAATTGTACATTATTTTATTATTTTTGGAAAAATGTTATTTGAGAGAGATAAAAAAAAATTACCTGGAACCATGTCGATTCTTTTGTCCACAAGATAAACTGTCGTTGCACGTAAAGCAGCTTCTTTATCAATTGCAGTTCCAGGTCTAATAAAATGCGAGACGTCCGCTATGTGTACACCAACTTCGAGATTACCATTCGGCAAGTCTCGACAGTGAAGAGCATCGTCAATATCTGTACATCCAGGTGGATCAACGGAACAAACATCCAAATGTCTCAAATCTGTCCTTTGAGCAACGTCCTAATTCAACATTTTCAAAATTGTTAGTAAAAAATTTTAATTTTCTAAAAAAAAACAACTATTTATCCTGTACTCACATTTTCGGTGATAATCCACGGCAACTTTGGCAAGAAACTAAGAACAGCGTCAGAAAATCGGCTATGAGGAACGTCATGCTCGAGAAGTAATACTTCATTTTCAGTATCTTTGTCACCAATTGGTCCCAAGGCACGTACAAAATGACCACTCGGATATCTCGAATGACGAGGCCACGAATCTATTGCAACAATAATTCTTTCCTTGCTCAAAGTTTCATATTGTCTCGTTTCAATGCGAACTTTTGGTATTTTTTTCTCGGCAGGTACAAAAATGTGTCTTGTATTCTAGAAATAAAATAAAAAATTTTCACAAATTGACCAAAAAAAAAGGATTTTTAAAAATAAAATAAATTTTACATCTTTATTTGATGAAACTTGTAATATTCCACAATATTGTCTCCATTTTCGTCTAATAATACCAACAATAACACCAGTTGGTGTTTTTTCGATAATTTTTTTAGGAGTTTGTTCCATTAAAATTTTCTCATCCTCAAGAACATCGCCTGGATCTTCCTCCTCTTCGTCTTGAAGAACAATATCACTTGGTGCTGACCATTTATCCTCAGGTAATAATTCAATGGCAACAATATCACCATCGACTGCTCGATTTAAACTAGATCTTCCTTGCACTAGTATCTAAAAATTATACATAAATTTTATTTATTTATTTACATATTTTTTTAATAATCATCAGATATAAAAATTAGTTTATTTTATTTACTTACAAATTGTTCCATGCCTTCAACATTCACTGATCCTTCGAGAAAATTTTCCCTAGACGCCAAAAATGTTCCCTGCATAAATTTACCACTTTTTATTCCATCGTGCAATTGTGAAGGAGGAAGATGACATGGAAATAATGGTTCTCGAGATTCACCATCAACATCATAACTTTTTCGACTCAATTTATCCAATAAAAATCCTGGATTTTCCAACGATGATATATAATCTTGCACTGTAAATGCAAGAAAAAAACATTACACAATAATAATAAAAATAAACTATAATATTAGAAAAAAAAAAAATAATTTTCATTTACTTGAAGCAACGGGAATTGAATCTGAAATTGCTTTTTCTCTATTTTGAACATCATCAGTTAAAAGAACAACTCGAATTGGAATATCTTGAATTTTTAAATGCTCGTTAAACCATTTTGTTGCTACTCTAATAGCACGATCATTTCTGTCATTAACTTTTTCTCCAGGATTCCTTTCTACATAAGTGTCTCTATTTTTTTTTTAAAAAAAAAGAAAACAACTGTAAATTTCAAGAATAATTAAAAAATATTTTCAAACAAATGAAATAACTTACTTGTGATGTTCATTGACAAAGACATAAAAATTTCTCTTTGGATCAGAAATAATTTCTTTTAATTTAGTATGAACATTAGAGCTTCTATGTCGTACTTCTTCCAAAACTGTTTGTAAAATTATTACATTACATAGTAAATCTTCTTCAAAAACATTTATCTAAAAATATAAATCATAATCAGTAAATTATACAGCTATTTAATAAAAATCCTGTTTATTTATTTAAAAAGAAAAATTAATGCAAAGTAAACATTCAAATTATTTAAAAAAATTATTTAAAAACAAATTTACATATACAAATACTTGCCTGATCGAGAACAACATTTGTATCAAGTAATAAATAATGAAATTCAGGAAACAAAGAACTTTTAATTCCAGGATTCGTTTCGTCAAGAATATTATTTTGATTTTTGCATATTTTGCAAGCTTCTGATCCACACCAAACATCATCTCTGAGATAATGTTCTCTTACAACCTAAAAATATTTTATTTGATAAAATATAAATACACGAGAAAAATACATTGTTTTTTTTTTTAATAAAAGTACTTTTTTTTACCTTAAAAATACCCCCTCCTTTTGTCTTTCGGAAAAAAGTTTTTGTTGTCAACATTTTTGAAAAAATAAATAAACTTCTAATCAATCCAGTACATTTCTAACAAAAAACACGTGTTTGTAAAACACTTGTAAAACAACTGTAAACATAAGTCTGGCAACTCTAGTAGAGGGAACTTAAAAGGAGGAGTCACATTTTTAAGTAAAGATTGTTTCCAAAAAAGACCATACAACTGGAGCGCTACTATCGGAAAACATTAATTCCAAAATATTTTTCCTAAAAATAATAATTATTAAAAATTATTTAAATAATAAAATCACTATAAAATGAAATGTAAATTATTAATTTATTTTGAAAACTAGTGTCAATTTTTTAAATAAAATAAATAAAAAAATTTTTAATAAAAATTTATTTAATTTATTTAATTGTAATACTTACTTTTCTTTTTTTTAAATTAAATTGATTAAGTTTCACTAATTAAGAAGACTTATTGAAAAAGAAAATTATATTTGAAAAATTTTCTCAGATAAAACAGGAACAATTTTACCAACAGTACAAGCATATGTTATTATGAGAATTTTCCTATAGATGGTGATATAATACCGATTTTAAATTTTTCAATCCATTTTGATGGAAAATTTATTAAATAAAAAAAATATGAGATATTTAAACAATATCCACTAATATGTAACATAATTAATTATTACGTTTTTTTAAGTTCTTCATTATATAATATTGTATTACACATAATAATTAATTAATAATTAATTGTTATTATAATTTATAATTAATTGTTATTATAATTAATAATTAACTGATTATTTAATTAATTATTCAATTAATGATTTAATTAATTATATATATGAACAATTAAGAATTGTGTCTTTGAAAAATAAAAAAATCCTCAAATATTTACATTTTAATTAACAAAAAAAAAAAATTTTTTTTTTTTTATATAAATTAAAATGAAAATTTTTATTGTACACGCATTATAATATATAGGTCAGGAAAACAACTTTCTCTTTTAAACAATTTGAAATAGTACAATATTTTTCGCGAATTATTCTGCCCTCAATAATGGTCCACAATAGATTGGGTTGGGTCTTAATATACATAGTTCCCATGATCATAAGAATCTTACGAAATCGAAGAAGTCAAGGGCTTAAGATAAAAATGAAAATAAATTTCTTAAGATGAAGTCGTATATTAATGCCTCGTAATGATATTATACAAATTAGTAATGAGAAGATATATATACATATATATTTTAAAAGCATTCATTATAAGTACTTAGATTGTAAAATAAATAAATTATCGTTATTCAAATAAATCATTTGATTCAATTTTAAAAGCGTTAATTATTTTGAATTTATTTTATAAATTCTTATCATTCAATTTAATTGGTATTTTTTTTTTATTGTTTCCATTTTAATTTCTTTTTTTGTAAAATTAAATTTATTAAATTATTTATATATTAAATATTTATATAAAATATAATATATATATATATATATATAATTATATTATATTTTATATAAATTTTTTTTATAGATTAATTTATAAAATTTAATATTAACAAATTATCGCTCATTAAAAATTTATAATAATTTTATATTATTAATTTTTATTACGAACAATAAATCATTAAAAAAAATTGTATATAGTTGCAATTATTCGCGTAGACATTGTCTCCTTTGAGAACATAATTGATTGATTAGTTGACGTTTTAATGCTTACAATTAGGTGGAAAATAATCCTTGATGTTCGTAACTCATATGAGCGTGAAATTAAACAGAAACTGCGTATAGGATGTGCACAACATAATTATAATATTTGTCTCTATAAAGATTCTCATCTTCCTCTCCATTATATACGAAAAATCGATTTCTCTTCAAAAAGTTTATTAAAAAAAAAAAAAAAAAAAAAATCTCATTTATTTTCTTTTTTCTTAAGAAATAATCTACAAGGAATTTGCAATTTCTCGAAAATTTTATAATAGCAAGTATTTAATGTATTCTTAAAAGGTAATTTAAATTTTCTTACAGAAATTGTCAAGAGAGAAAGTCAGGTGTAAAA
The DNA here is from genome assembly GCF_019393585.1 of Leptopilina boulardi. Lineage (NCBI taxonomy): Eukaryota > Metazoa > Arthropoda > Insecta > Hymenoptera > Figitidae > Leptopilina > Leptopilina boulardi. Next base: position 197,840 of record NW_026137655.1, on the reverse strand, counting down.
TATCCAAAGATGTACTTACTCTGACACTTGACAATTAAAGTTTGCGGAAATAATTATATCTTTAAGAAAAATATCAAGAATTTTTGCAGATAAATAAATGAAAAAGAAAAAATTTAAGTTTCTTTTATTTAACTACGAGTCATTAAAGATCGAATAGAAATGACTTCATACAAAAAATATAAGAAGAAAGCAGAATCGCGCGAAACTTTTAAAATCACTAAAAAAATTATTTTACGCTATTTAATATTTAAATATTTAAAAAAAAAATGTTAATGGTGTTACAAATATTTCAAACTGTTATAAAATAAAAATATTTAATTATAATAAAAATAATAATTATTAAGTAAATATTATTATTATATTAAAATAGTATATATTATATATTTATTTATAAATAAATAATATATTTTAATAATATAATAATAATTGTAAAACGTTAGTAAATTATTAAAACTACTTAATGAACAATTTTCATTTTACAAAGACAAACAGTAAATTTCTCAATGTCTTATAAATGAGAGGGACAATAGTTTAGTAGTTTCGATATAAAATTAGCATAAATATGGGACATTGTGTTGTGATCTTCTGCGAAATCTAATATTAGAAATAGAGAATATTTCTCGCACTCAAGAGCCTATGAATTGCCTACTTTCATCACTTTTCTATTATTATAACTGTGGTTATAAAAATTTATTCAAAATTATTTTCAAATAGAAAATAAAATTTATATTATTATATACTATATTGACAAATTTCACACAGTAATTTTCATTTCTCTTTTTGTATACATAAAAAATAAATAATGCTCAAACAATAAAAATAGAGATAAGATTGAAGACAAAATAGCGTTACTCTTTTTCTCTCTCTCTCTCTCTCTATACTAAAAAGATTGACAAAAAAAAAAACATCTCTTTTCAAAGTTTGTAAAGAATAATTGTGCTCTCTCTGTCTCTATTCGTACATTGACTCTCAGTTCAGGGCTAGGCACACATTGAATAATATAGTATACTATCACATTCATAATGCGCGCGTAGTTTTACGCGTATAAAACTGGGACGAACCATTGTATGCGCACGATTCTAAACAATTGTGGGAAATGCTGTAAATAGCGAACTTCACTCTTCTTTCATATGTTTGACAACGAAAGGCATGACAATTCGTCCAAAAAAAAAAGAATATCTTTGAAACGTATAATTACTTTTTAAAAAATTCAAAAGAGGAAAAAAAACGAACAAAACTAAAATTATTTTATAAACCTCAAAAAAAAAAAATTCATCCAGAAATTAATTCTATTTTTTTATTAATCAAATTATTTATATTAAAAAAATATATTTACTAAAAAATTTATTAAAAAGAAATTAAATTTTAAGGGCAAAAGGTATATTAAAATTAAAAATAAAAACAATGTTTCCTTCTGTTCGACAATAATAATTATTATTGGAAAAAAAAAAATTAGTTTATAAATATGAAACGGGGACTTATATACATATAATGTAACGTAAATTGCGCTTTTTTTTATATATATAAACATATACAATATATTATCTGCAATGCAATATTCTTTGCTAAAAATAATTTATTAATTAATCTGTATTTTTTTTCCCTTATTATTATTAATGATTAGAATATAAAATAATATATATCTTTATTTTGTGACTATTCGTGTCAAGGCCACCGAAATTGGCCCCCTCATAGCCTCATCGCCTTTAACACACATTATTTTCATAGGGCCTAAAAATAACCCCCATTTAAAGGAGAAGAAGATTTTTTTTTTTTTTCTAAATTTCACACATTTTCAGACTTATGGACACTTTCATTCTAAAGGCATCTTGGATGAAGTAATTTTTTTTTTTACCAACAACGACCCTGTGGGTTTTGATATTACACAAGAAGAAGAAGAACGAAAATAAGAAGGAGGAAAAACGACAATGCCATATAGTAATTATCGATTGAATGATACTTGGAGATAATAGATTTTATTACAATGGCTATTGAAATAATTAACTTCATCTCAAATTAATAAATATTCAGACATAATTTTTCATAAGGTAGATAACAATTATTATAATAATAATAATCGATAAATTTAAAAAAAATACAAAATTTTCTAGAAAATAAAATTTAAAATCAAAATTAAAATAAAAAACTCAAAATATAATTAATAATTAATAGTTTAATATTAAAAATTTTTTTTTTAAATTTTTCAACTTTTTATTTTAGCTGTGAAAAAAATTTGGAGCATTGTTGGTAAAATAATTACTCGAACATGTGCACATAGATTGGCGTGCAATAAGGCCATATGAATATTATAACTAGATGCATTTATGTTTGCGCGGTTATGTTTACTAAATATTAAAGTGCATCCATCCACAAAAATCGAGCTAAGGCCATATATATATATGACATGAGGTATTACATTCTTAAATATTTTTTTCCTGATTTATATTTAAACAAAATTTTAATAACAAATTTCAAATATTCAAAAAAAAAAGAGATCGACCGTATAGAATAAATAGAAATTTTTTTTTCCTGAAAAATGCTTTTGTTTTAATCAAAATAAATTGAATCAATGCATTTAAAAGCATGTTTAAGAAAACAAAATACATTTTATTTGTAAATGCAAACAAAATATAAAGATATAGATTTTGTAATTATTTTAATTAATTTATAATAATAATAATTTCAATAATTATTATAATAATCGCAGCTTTGTTATTTATAAATCGATCCTAGAACAATATTGTCATACTAGACAGACTGAAATTATAATTAAAAAATGTATGAGACTTTGATTATTCGATAATAACGTGGACTTTATCCAATATGAGGAATGTGAGCCGTATAAATATATATAACTAATAAATCTAAATGCATCTTTTCCAATTATAAAAAATATATTCAATATTGACTTGTGAGCCATATAATTAATCGGTCGACCTCTTTTTTTTCACAATATATCTATAAAGTTCTGAACATTTATAATTTTTAAAATTAAGTAACCAATAATTTTTTATTTTCGAAACAAATATTTAATTGACTCAAATAATAATTATTATTAATTGTATTTTTATTTTCATTATTATTAAAAAAAAAATTTAATTTTATATTAAAAACAAAAAAAAAATTATTTCACGTTCAAAACTTTTTTTTTACAATATTTATTTTTTTTCACCTTTTATTGTATGCAAATTTAGCGCATTAATATAATAGGCATCAATTTCTAATACTTTTAATTGTGTGTAAAATGAAAGAAGCACACTTTCATGATTGATATCAATATCGCGTTTATATATCAAATCCATCGGATCATGTTACATTGGAATAATATAAAGATGTACATATAAATCAGAGAATGCAGATTTGACCCTTTCTCGCAAAAAAAAAAAAACTTATAACACATATACAGATATTGTACTTTTATATATATATATGAGAAAACATCCATCCAGATGTGTATTCATATCGAGATTCACGCGCATACTATTTATTATTTGATAATAATTTACATCGACATCTCGGCAAGGACATCATACTCAATGTTCTTAGAAGAATAAATCTATCGACCAATAAAATTCATTGTAAAAAATATTATAATACAATAATAACAAAATATTTATTTTAATAAAAAACTAAGTTATTTACCTTTTTCTTTCAATATTGTCAATATAAAACTAACATTACTATAAAATTTTATTTAAAAATATTTTTGATATTGGAAAAATATTCATAAAAAAAAAAATTAAGAGAATATTTAAATAATAAATTCAAAGATTTTAATAATAAACAAAGAATATTCTATTCAAATAAAAATAAGCGTTAATTATTTTTCCAACAAAATATGCCAAAATAAATAGGAATGCAACTTTTGTTGTAGATAATGATTGTGCAACTATATATTATTTCTTTTTATATACATTTCTTTGTAATTTCAAATACTACTTTTCTTTGGTTGTATAGCTAAATTCTACTTTTAAAATATATTTTAAAAGAAAGAAGAAAAAACGAAATAATCCGCGTGTCGAGAGTTTTTCTCAAAAGAGATAGCCTTTCTCTATATATATATATAAAGAGACTTTTGTCATTCCACTCGAGTAATTCGGTGACAATCTTTTCTTTTAAGAGAAACTCTATTTCATCATCACGACGAAGACGAGAAAGAGAAGATGCACTTGGTCATGAGAAAATATAAATAAAAACAACCAATCATAAATTTTTTTTTTGTACGATACTACACACAAGTATACCAGATCACCTCATACAACTCTTCTGGTCAATGACTCAATTGAATATTCTATACAAAATTTTTCCTGTTTAAGACAACTTAATACTAAAATTAATTGCAAAATTATTATTTAGTTACAAATAAACAAATTGCAAAATTATATATTATTTGTAAATAATGCCCTTTAATTAAAAAAAAAAAATTAAGAAAAAGGTAAATAATAAAAAAGGGCAAAATTTTTAATTATTTTCATTTTCAAATCTCGATTTTTAAAATAATTTTCATAAATTCATTTTTCTTTTATAGATGTCCTTGCCGAGATTTAAAAAAAGTATTACATCGAAATTAAAAAAAAAAAGCGAACACTTTTTTTGGATAACCTGACAAAATTTTTTTTGTTCTCACAAATACCATAGGGATGGGAAAATCGAGATCAATGGTGATTTTTATCCGAAAAGAGAATTTAATTAGGTCAAAGTCTAAATTGGCGGGAATATTTATTTGGTTATACCCCAAAAAAAAAATTTATTTCATTACTTGATTACTATCAAATATTTATGACTAAATAATTTTTGAAATTAATTGAATTAAATAAATTGTATTTGAATCAATAATTTCTATATTTTATAACAAATACCATTTTTAATTAATTCAAATAATAATTGATAAAAAATAATAATTATTTGTTACAAATAAATATATATATTTTGTTCTATGTAAGAAATTCATATTAATTAATTGGAAATTTACATAAAAATTTGAATATTTTCCCATTTCTATATTTACTTGTTCATGCTCTGAAACCGGAAGAAAAGTCAGGTGAATGATCTTAAACATTCTTAGACCGATCTAGAAATGACGATTAGTATAGTTTCGCTTTTAAAAGCCAAACAGAAAACTTGGCAAAGGGCCGTAACATGCGGCGCAACAGTCGTATACACACTATGAATAGTATATAGATGCCGTTTGTCCGTAAAAAGTAAGTTTCGCGTATCGACTTAGTAATTACAGTTAAGCTTTGACTCTACACATTCATCTAATCATGTTTAGATCATCGAGTACAAGATCCCCGCGCACTAGCACCGTCTTTCAGAATAAGATCTTTCTTTCAATTTTCTTTTTTTACACTAGAAAAACAATTTATTTGATTCAAACAAAATTATTTCATTCAAAAAAAGAATTATTTGATTCAAACAAAAGTATTTCATTCAAAAAGAATTATTTGCTCCAAATAACTCTTTAAACTCATTTTCAAATTTTTCTAAAAGATAGAATAAAGTTTTTTTGTAAAAGAAAAAATACTCCCATAGTGTGTTTTTTTTAAATCCACTGATGAGAATATTTTTTTTTTAAGACAATATTGTCAGGCTCAAAAGAAAATTAGACTCTTAACAATTATCTATGGCGATTAATACAGTAGTTAATTATAATTATTTTTTTTTTTTATATAATGGTCTACTTTTTGGCATGACATATAAATTATGACTACAACTGTGTTGACAATTTATTGTCTCTCAAAATAAACTTGTTTCTATCTTTGGTGCTAGTCGACAGATCTTTATGAGAAAAATCTCGCATCATATGGTATAAAACCATTCACTTAAAGAATATCCTTTTTTTAAATATTTATATATATATATATAGCACAATAAAAGCTAAATATTTTTCTACTTCATAAGGAAGACTAACAACACAGCTAAACATGTAGCCAACGAGAATCCAACACGATCAACACCAGCATGAATTGTCGGAAGTACAGGAGCACTGCCATCTTCATAGTATTGATAACTTTTCGCCATTGCATTTGACTTGATGATTCTAAAGTTGTCAACAGTGATATTATACATACTCGATACAATCATTTGTAATCTATTTGTGACACACCAAAGTTGACCCTTTTCATCAAATGCAAAAGTATCAGGCCACTGCAATAATGCATGATCCCTTGTAAATATTCTCTGACCAATTGCAAACGATGATTGTTGATAATTTGAATTAGCACGTTGTGTTGTATTCCAATAGGATACAGCATCATCGGCCAATAATCCAAAGTATAATACACCAGTTGCTGACATTGCAATACCATCACTTTGCGATCGTTTTCTTCCCAATTCTCTAACATAAGAATTAACATCTTCCGTTCTATTTCTAAGTACGGCAGCTGGTATTGAATAGAGATAAAATGACGATAGTGGCGCATAATAAACAATTCTCTCGCTGACACTTGCCGGTGAAAGGGCAATGCCATCCACGTGGAAGGGTCTGTTTATTTGTATACGATCAATGACAAATGGAATTGCTTCACGTTGTGCTCTCATTGATTGATGACGAACTTTCCACGATGTATTATTTTTCAATGAAAAAACAATAATTCCCGGATCTTGTTCACTTGTATCGGTGATATATGCATAACCACCATCCTCATGATCAAGGACAATATCATTTAAATAAACCGTTTGTCTATTAGCAACTTCCTCGGGAAATTCAAAACTCCTCAATACTTCACCATTATTTTCAAGATCAAGAATCACCAAACGCGGTGGACACTTTGATTGTGGATTTAATGTCATTGTATCAATTCTTCCTGAATCCAATACCCACATTCTTCCAAGGGGATCAATTTCCATACCCTGTACAAATTGTAATGCATCACAATCGCCAATTTCTTGCATATCCCAATTGGGAAATGGTTCCAATTTTGGATCAGTGATATTCACTCTAGCTGGTCCACTGTGTGTATAAATTTCCATTGTATCGGGAATTGCCGATGTAACAGCTAGGGTGACTGGCACCCCGGATTTAAATCTCGGTATCGATAGATATATCTTCTCTTTCCATAATTTAATACCAGATATTGCATTATTCCACGGTACATATTGAAATCGGGTAATTGCTTTCTCCTTAACCTCAACCGAAGGCCACGTGTAGTTTATATATTTCCACTGGAAGGTCACTCTGAAGCTGTCATGACATTGGACAACAGCGAATAACACCGCAAAAATCACAATTTGCCTCAACATTGTTGAGAAATTTTATTTGTTTTCTTTTTTTTTTTTTTTTAAATTTCCAATCACTTTTTAGAATATTTTGGATAATGGAACATTTGAAAAATCATCTAAGAAACAAATTCACGTGCAGTGGATAATAAACTATTTTTAAACTCCCGCGGAAATTGGCGAGTGCCAAGTGTGTTATTTAAATGTTGCTTGTATAGAATACAAGAATAACGAACTATAACGTAGGGCAATCGCGTTTTGACTGACGAAGACGCGGAACGTCGCCCAGAGAAACGTTGTCCCTCCGGCTCTTTTTACCCCTCCATAGATCTATCCCCGTAGCCCCACCTAAATGTCCCCCCCGTGACCGCGGATCTTTTACCTCCCTTCCAATTGCATCGCGGCATGGATTCACATTACTTAACACACATAATTTACTATCAAGAATGAGGATTATATATATATATATAATGCAAAAATGCAAATAAACTACAGAAAATATCACAAGGGAGACTAGATCAAGATGAGCCATTAATATAGCCTTTTGTATATACGGGGAAGTGGCCTTGATAAAATCACCTTGAGACATGTGTAAAGAGATGTAAAGAGTACACTCTTGATGCCCATTGAATATATGGAGAATCTTTTTTTTTTTTTTTTTTAATGCAATATTTAGTCTTTTGACAAAAGACTACAACGTACTGCTTTATGAGTAATTAGAATGTTGTTGAGTGGTTTAAAAGGTTTTTTAAATTGCTCTTTAGAAATAAATTCTAAAGAACGGGGAAAAAAGTCGAGTAAAAGTTTTCTAGAAAAATAAACATCGGACAAGGACATTTTTTTTTCTTTTGCCAATCTTTATAATATATTGCGACTTATGAAATAATTTCTTAGTGTTAAAATTTAGCAAATATTTTGTATACATTGAATCGTGTGAAATACAAAATATAAATTCCTTAAAATTTTGTCATTTTGTCATCGTGTAATTTAGAATTTAAATTAAATATTCTTTGGAGGGAAAAATTAATAGAGATTTATTTATAATTAGAATAAATTTAAAAAGAAATTTTATTCATTATTAGCGGTTTGGAAAATACTATAAGAGGACAACAGCTGAATAAACATCCCATAGAACTAACGACTGTTTCGAGATTAGGTTCAAAAGTTACTTTAAAGCATGAGGTATAAGGGTTAAAAATATTTCTATGTTGACTTTTAGTATACCAACTAGTGTTTTTCCATTTTAAACTCAAGTGATTTATCCCAGAACATTATTGAAAAATCACCAGGAGGCGCATAATTATTCCATTAAAAATTATGATAGTGAGAATTTTGATTTTAAAGAAATTTATTATATATTTTTTTTTTCAACCAACAGAGAAAGATTTTGGCGCAATTTTTTTTTAGGATAAATTAGTAATAATTAATTAATAAAATAATTTAAATTTGAATAAAAATATTAATATTGTCAGCAAAATTAGATATTTTTTACTAACGAAAATTTGTCGAAGGGCCTTGGAGGATTAAAAGTCATCCCTGAGCAAGTAAGGGGACAAACAGGATTTCTCTGAAAAACACGTTGTACAGAAAGCTTGGGGTTGAAACCCCTTTAAAAGTTGCCAACGAACTTTCTTTTCTTTCTTTGATTTTTATCAACATTGAGGGGGCAATGGAAGAAGAAAAAAACAATAATTGCCCATGGCGTGCACCACACACACACTCAGAAAATCAGGAGCAATTGAATTAACAAAATTGAATAACCGAATCTAAAGAATAGAAATAAAACAGGGTCAAACAGAATTGTTTTTTTTTGGGAACAAGGTCAGTTTTAAGAAAAAAAATTAAATAATTTTAATTATATTAATATTATTGCTAATATTAAATAATATATAAATAAATATAATTAAAATTGAATGATCCAAACAACGAATGGAATACAAATTAATTTCCTATAGAGAAACAAAAAATGACTACCACAGACGATAATGCAATAAATCGATTTAAGAGAAAAAAAAAAATGCAATTTGCAATTCTGCAAACATTGATGACAGACTTGATGTGTTCCTCCCCTTTCTCTTAAACGACCTTGAATCATTGAGGACAGAAGACAAGGGGGTGGGAGAAATAAAACATTGTGACATCAAGTTATATTGACTTGACGTGGGTATACGCACATATATACGACACACACATATATAAATTCTCATCTGGGCAATTATGGTGTTCTTACAACACAAATAGTGTCAATGAAAATTGTACATATGATTAAAGTAAAGAGAAAAAGAGAGAGATGTGTGCGTATTTCACAAAAGCTCAACGCAAATCTTATTAGGCAATGACTAATAACAAAATGCAAATTATATTCCTCGATGAGAGAAACGCGATTTAATATATAGATAGAAAAACACTACCCCGCAATTTCTTATCTTATATATACATATTTTCGCTTTTAGATTAATGATCTTTCATTTTGGAGATTACAATAAGTTGTCAAACTAAAAAAGTTTGTTTTAACAACAAATAGAATCTTAGATTAATTTGTGTTTTCAAAATTCAAAAATTATAAAATAAATTACGAATTATTTTTCACTAATATAAAGAGATAATTTTTCAAATTTAATTGATTTTCAATGAAGGAAAATTAATCATTATAGACTAGTTAAGATGATTTTCAAATGACGCTGTGGATTGCCTTGAAAAAAAAAATATATATATATTGCGGAACTCACGCCGGGGGACTTGTTGATTGTCACCTTTACCAATAAAGATTAAAAAAAAAGAAGAAGATAAAATCGTAAACTAGAAAATGCGTCGCTTAAAACGTAAGAGGCTTCTAAACGTGCAAAACATACGTATATACAACTAATATACCGCGCCCCATTCTGGAACGAGAGGAGGCTGCATGAGTATATTTTTGAAAGTTGCATCAATCTGTCGGTGATGCAACCATATTGCAGAAGTTCGAATAACAGTCTTCACTAGACAGATGCATGTTGCATAATTGCACACACACACGCATTTCAAATACTTATATATATATATATTTATGCATCCATATATTAAATTTTGTTTACTTGCAAAAATTATCGAATCTCCTGGCATTAGGCAAAAGAAGATTGTCATTCATCAAATATAGGGATGGATTTTACAAAAAAAAAACGAAAAGCTGCGCCCACACTGTCACATAAATTCTAATGCAAGAGGTTTATAATAACTATTTTGAAATAATGAATTATTACACAATTTTACGACTGTAAAGTTATTACATACGCGGAAATTTTCAATAAACTAGGCTAAATATATGTACAACCCTTGTCACCAATTTTGACAACTATTGTTGAGAACGAATTTTATACTCATTTTGAATTCTACAATCATAACTGATACTGTTTATGTTTACAAATTGTACGGAACACTTTTAAGTTTGAACATTCTAATCCAACACACTTATTTTCTTATCCTGAATTTGCGGTAGTGAGAAAAAAAAATGTCCATCAGAGATTTTTATTTACTCTTTGAAAATTCACTCATCCATAACAAAAAAAAAAACTAAAAATAATATCTTATTTTCCATTAAAAGTTGGGTTGGAACTTATTATTATTTTCTCAACTTTGTTTACCAAGAGAAAACTAATTTCTTTACAAATGGACCTTGAAATACGTTAATCTAGCTTATCGAGGCCGGCTAACGTTCATATAATAATAATAATAGGTATGCGAACCCCTTTTTCTATATTCAAAATAGAAAAATAGGATAAAAATTATTTATTCTGTATTAATTATTAATAAACAGAAATAAGGAAGTAATTATTTTCGAGGGAGAAATTGAATAAAAATCCACAATATTCGAAAAAGAGAAAAATATAAATAGAAAAAAAAAAAGAAAACTGTTCTATTGACCAAATTTAATGGACTATTTAATTGCGCACAAGTTATATATATATAAGGAAAGTATTGAACAGAATGCAAGATGAAATGTAAATCAAATACTTATTAACATTGCCAACAAGTCCTGACACTTGGTACGAATGGATTACTGCTTAGAACTATTTAGATACGTGTGAGAATGTCGGGTCAGAATTATTGGGGCCTCTTCTTCACGATGCTGTCACTCATTAGCTAATTGGTTGACGCACAAATGATCGTTAGACCTAATTAAGACCACTAAAATTTTATACGAATTCGGTATAGAAAGAAAAACTTATCTTTTCCCTTCATTCAAAAAAAAAAAAAATTATACTTTAATACAATTTCATAACAAAAATTCATTTCCAAAAATTTTAATTCAAAATTATAAAAATAGTTTCAAAAATATTTACTGTTTCATTTTCACGAGAGATATCATAAATATATAATGATTTCCAATTTTCGTCGCGGGAGCATTTTCTCAGAATGCGTGCCAGAATTGTTTGTAATTCCCGATTGTACTTTACGGATTTTAGTATAACGGTCACGTTAGCCTTCGCAAAAGAAGCGAGAGAAACAATTGTCAATGATTTCCGGATGAGTGAAACGTGCCTTTGTATTCTTTAAATTGCATATATATACAATAAAAAAAACACGTAACAAATAAAAATTGTTAAAGGAGAAAACTGTTTATCAAAACTTCTTTGTGAAAACAAATAAAAGAAAAATTTCTCAGTTATATATTATATAAAAAACAGAAACAGTCACGAACTCCCTCTATCAAGTTATGCTCTTCTTATATTAAATATATAAGACGCAATTGTCATGCGTGAATTATAATTTATTTTCTATATACGAATTATAAATAATTCAACGATGATTTGTCAACAATGTAATTGTATTATAAAAAAAAAATTAAGTAATAAACAATTAACAATTGGCAATTAACAACCATAGACAATGAGATGGAACTAGTATATCGAGAATTTCTGAACGGACACTTCGTTCCGTATCGTTGACAATAACAATTGGTGCCCTTGTCATATTTATCTCGATGCATTTTCATTCTCCTGATTAATACTAATTGTACACTGAGTAATGTGATGTCTTTAATGTCACAAACTCAATTATTCTTAAGTAAATGCCATACAAGATGATATCATATAAACAATATCCAAAAGTATATATATTTTTAACCCTTAATTTCACCTTCTTTTCAATAAATTATATAAGCAAATAGGAACTTCAAAAAAAGGTCAAAAAGTTAGACAATTAAATTAAGAGTAAGAAGAAGAAATCAATACCCTACATTTTTTTTAACTACATTATAAAGGTGTGGAGTAAGATGAAGTAAATGAAATGACAATGAGTAAGTAAAACTAAAAAAAACTAGTTTACTGAACTTGCGTGACATAATAAACGACAGTGGACTTTCAACGGATTCATCAGAAAAATTGAATGGAAGTTTCTTCACACACTACTCGACTTACGTGCAAAGGATGAGCATTTTATCGATTTTTTTTTCTCTTTCAACGAATTTATTACACGATATTATATATATATATATATATATATATATATATGTGTGACAATTATGGCACTCGATGTCATTCTATAAATCTCAGTGCCCTTCCTAACAATATTCTGAACATCTGCGCGAGGTGCACGTGTTCATTCATACCAAAGTGACATGACAACTTATTTTTCTGATATATTAATCCCTATATGTTAAATATTAACAAATACACTCATCATATAAGCAAAAAAAGACTAAACTAATTTTTCTTCGAACCTTTTTAATCACGATAATTAGTCAAGTTCATTTAAAAATGACGATAATAAATAGTTTAGCTTTTTTTTTCTCTAATGGAAATTTTCAAATGTACTTGAATTGTCGACTGATGCATAAAAATGCTTTCAAAAATAGTTAGATTTTAAGTGCCTATTAATTTACACTATAATAGTGTTCACTTTTTTATGGTCGTTAATTTTCAAATAAAAAGAGGTTGAGAAAAACGATACACAATATACAAATAAAGGGGTTAAAAGTGCCCTAGAAGACAAAGTGGTTAATTCGGAAATCAAAACACATGTTTCATTTTTAAAAGATCTGCAAAAAAAAAATGGGATTTTAAAAAACTTAACACAAAGACGATAAATTGTTGAGAATTTTTTTTCAATGCCATTTTGATTATAAGGAAATTAACACAAAAGAAATAATAATTTTAATATATATATATATATATTCAGTTCATAAATAGAAAATTTTAAATACTATTATCGCTAGTAACCTCATTTACAATTACTTAATAATGAAATGTTGTTTACTTTTAAATTTATTTGCAAAATAGAGATACGTTTATCAGTTTCTTGACCAACGATTTTATGCGGACATTTAAAATTTTTTTTTAAAAGTACCAAAAACATTTTTTTTTTTAACTTTTGTTAAACAATTTTTCGATTTTAATAAAAATTTAATTTAATAAGAAAAAAAATTGTAACAGTAAATTATATAAATTCATTTTAATTAAATTGAATTATCAATTCAATTACAAAAAAAAAACTCTATAAATGGATTTCGGAAAAATTTGTCACGCTAACAAAATTTAGAAAAAAAAAAACCTCGGAAAATTTATTGACTCATATCTATATATAATTGTTTTTCCCTAAAATCGAATACTGTCAAGAAAAAATTCCCCTCCAATATGTCTTTCATATCTATAATTACTACAGATTTTTGAATCGATATACAGAAAAAAATGCTGACTTTCCCTAAACTTTTCGAAATGCCAAGTTGAATGAGCGGTGACGAAGCAACCTTTGTCTAACTGCGCTTTTATCTTTAATATCCTTAAAAACCAATTAATTAAAGGTGATAATGATTTTTTTTAGCAGATCAGTTATTTCCATTTCATTTATTATTATTGTCAAAAATATTTTTTTAACTAATGAAATTTTTTATTTATATTTATTATTAATTAAAAATAAAATAAAATATTTAAAGTAGATATGTAAAAAAATAATTTTGATAATAAAAAGAAAATGTAACATTTTATACAATAATCCTATTGTACATGAAAAATTCACCTAACTCGTGTAGGAATCGAACCCGAACCGTAAAATTACAAATTCAGCGCACTAACCACGGGACCAAAAGTTATACCAACAGTAAAAACTTTACTATTTTCGTCATTTATAATTTTGCCAAAATTTTAAATTATAATAAAATTATTAAACTAGAAAATTAAATTATTTTTAGAAAAATTAACATCTCTGTGATCTAATGTAATTTGACATTTAGACAAAACTTCCGTTGTTAAAAAAAAGAATGTTTATTAGACTTGTGAGACATTATATAAACTAAGGAAATTCACTTTGAAGTGCAATATGAAGACAGTGCAACAAGAGTATTTAAACTATTTTAACACCGAATTTAATTTCACAGAGATAGAATTCGAATACAGTGTATATAAAAGGAACATTCCAATGAACGTGACTATTGTTTCTACAGTACAGGAAATAAATTCAGGTCTATCTGTCTATCTTGCTAGGCGCTCCCTCATGTTAATCGTGACTGTACCTTATCGTGGTCCACTGATTAAGTGTGCATGCCAACTTAAAGAGACAGACAGGTGCACATTAATTAATAAAAAAAAAAAATCTAAACCACAATAAACAGAAAAAAATAATAATAGTAAGAAGAAAAGTCAATTTTCAAAATCTGTTCAAAATTTTTAAAGCTAATTATTAAAACACCAAAAAGTCTGTTGCAACTTCTTTTTTCAGTTTTTCAGTTCTGGCCATTTATATGATGAATATTAAATAAGTTAAAAGACATATGTGTATTGAATTTTTCAAAAAGAAAATGCTAATCACAAGACTAAGAATGACACTTTATCCAATGTGTGCAGAAAGGTATGTAATAAGCAACCTCATTTTAACGTCAATAAATGGGCAAAGGCCGCACCTTCTGCTCGTCTTCCGTTTCCCAGTGCCCTACTGAAATTGCATTGCTCTCAAAATAGAATCGACAAAGTGAACTGTGAGGTGGTGGTCGAGGGAAGAAGTTTAAGTGAAGAAATAGTCTGTTCCATTACACGAACACATGTATATTATAATAAAAGAGCAAAATAAAAAAAAAAAAAAAGAATTTTATGAAAGAGAGGATGAAGAAGATGATGACCCCAACGAAGAATCTAATCTATTCTAGATTATAGACCACAATCAGCGGATCATATATACATATATATAGATATATACTCACGCCTTTCCATCCAAATAGGATATATTATTTATACTTTTATAACCAACTTCGGTCAACAAAAATGACCTTTATTCTCTCTTTTGCCAAGCCATATAAGAAATCTGACATTTTCTATCTCAAATATATTGCAAATCAATTTAATTAGTAAACTATTTCAACCATTCATTAAAAAGTAATTAAATAATTTAAAAAAATATTTTTTGTCATATAATTAAATATTAAGAAAACAAATTGGTTCACACAGTAGAAAGAGTCTTATTTTAAGATGAATTTAAATTACGCATAAATTCAGCAAAGTCTTAAAAATGTTTCATCTGAAAATAAGATTCCTTTCTGATATATAATTAAATTTACCGAGGCAACGATTTTTCTAAATCACTTCAATAAGAATAAAATTTTCCTAAAGATAAATAAATATTTTAAGAAATAAAAACAGGAATTAATTTCTAATTTAAAAAAAAGTAAATACAAATTTTCACAAATTCCTGAAAAAAATAAATGATTAATACAATCAAAAAGATAAAAAAAAAATTATTCCTCACCGCGATGATTCTACTGAAAATGATCAATTAAACACACAAAGAATGCAGGAAAACAATGATATGAATAAATAACGAAATAAACAATCGCAAATTAAAAATCATAATGTAACATTCCAAACAACATAGTGACATAAAGAAAAAAAGTTTCATGCAAAGTATATTTTGAAATATATTTCCTTTTTGTACATACCAATAAAATTTTCCGATTTCCCTACCTATAGCTATAATTAAAACGAAAACAAATTTACCTCACTCATACAAAACTATTAAAAAAATTTCGATTTTTCTACCTATAGCTATATTTAAAAGGAAAAAAAAAATTTACCTCATACATACAAAAAAAAATCTATTCTACCTAAATTTAAGAAAAACCTTTACTCTATTATCACACCGAACTCTCACATACCACCCAGGTGCAAAGACCTACACTAGGGTTAACGTCCCGGGACGCAACCGTCACCTGAGCTCAAAATCACACAAATTCCTAAAAGAAAAAAATTTTATTTAGTCTTTATATAAAATTATAGAAAAATTGAAACTTTAAATTTAATAATTTAATGTAAAATATAAAAAATAATTTATAATGAAATATTTAAAATATTTAAAGTATTTAAAAATATTTTCAAAATTAATAAAAATATATTACAAATTGAATTTTAATTACATTTTTTAAATTACTGTAAATTATAACAAAAATGAAAAAACAAATAATAAAAAAATTATACAATATAAATCACATATTTAAACAATGTGACAAAAATATTAATTTGCGTAAATATAAAAAATACTACAATTTAATATATTTTGTCATTAATGTCACTATATTGCCAGAATTCCTTCCCTGTTTAATTTTTTTTTTTTCAATTTGATATATTAATTTATTAAAAAAATAAGTTAAAAATGACATTACAGGAAAATAAAATTACAATTTATAAACTATTGTACTTGGATTAGATTTCCTTCAACATTTTTTAGATAATAAATGAAATTGACTTGTAAACTGTCCCGCATAAACAGGGAAGGGATTAAGAAAAAAAAAGACTCACCTATCGGCGAATCCCACGTCGGAACAAGGTTTGCATTGCTCTTTTCCTTTCCTCTTGTGGCCACTCCCGAAGATCTCTGCCTCTTGCTTGCACTTCTGCGCAGATCGGGAGCAATGTTTGCCGTGCAAAAAAAAAATTTATAAAAAACAGACTATTTTCAAAAAAAAACGACAACATGCTGGGACCATTTTTCTTCGTCCACATCCTTCCTGTCCTTCAGATTGGTATTTGGAATTTTCACACTATATATTCACTTTCACTTTCACTATCACAGTAAACACTGAAATCTTCTCTCACTGGAACCAATTGACTGAAAAAATAAAAAAAAAAAAATTATATCAATTTATTATGTTATAGAAAATAAATGATGAGTGATATATGACGCGCTCAACGAGAGAAGAGACCCTACGCCAAAAAAAGTTTTGATTATGTTTAGTGATAGTAATGATAATTCTCTCGTGGAGCGTCACAAATGTAAACTTTATTTATACCATTTTCGGAGTTTAGTATAGATATTAGGTAACATTTTTATAAATTGTAAATCTGTTTTATTTGTAGCAGTAAATAATTTGAAAATTCAGAAAAAAAAAATTTTGTCAACTTACATTGAACTGCGACTCAGCAATGCCACATCTCCTCCAGGAGCAGCTCTGCAACAAACACCTCATCTTCTTCAACGCCTGAAAACAGAAAAATAAAAACCATTTTACATAAATCTACAAAAATTAAATTACCAAATATTATTGTTTATATAATAAAATGAGAATAATTTCTTAAGGGATTTTTTAGTTCTCTGCAAAATTTTTAGATCTGGTAATTAACTATTTATACAGCAAACATTTAATTAATACACTGGTAAACATTTCATTATTTTATCATGTCGAGGAATTAAAGGCTTAATAAAAGCTCTAACACACAATATCAAAACAAGCACAAGTAAAATAAATTCCTATTTCTTAATTAATACATTTAATAACACAGAAAAAACGCTGGATAAATTTTGTTGCGGATAATTTTAACCAATGCTAATTTACATAGACCCCAACTAGGATAAAATTTGTTGCAGTTAATTTTTATACCGATTTTGGGATAAAAATTCTATTTTTTTTAATGTGATAATAAATATATATTTAATCATTTAAAAATAATACGAAAAGTATTTATAAATAATAATACTAATAATAATCTCGATAGTAAAATATATTTAAAAATCCGAATATAAGTTTCAAACGTTCAAAATAAAATCCAGATCTGGATCATGTGATTTAAATAATTGTGACAGAAGATGAAGAAACGGGATTAGAAAAATGTGGATGAATAAAAACAGATATTAATATATATTTCTGAAAAATCGATGACAATCTGAAAGGTCATAAAGTATCTCTGAAAACTCATCAGATATTATCAATGAAAATAAAAACCTTTATAATATCCTTCATAAATATACATTTATTCCTATACGGAATATTCACAAAAATTTCCAGTTAAATAAATAAAAAAGATATAAATTGAAAAAACAAGGTTTTTCTATACATAATCTCGATTCAACAAACCTACTGATTGAAACCATTCAACAAAAAATTACATGTACTTTCGTAATAAAGTCTGCGGATCTAAGTACATATATAATAAGTGGATATATATATGAAGAATTCAACGAATATATATATATATATATATATATATATATGTAACCATTTATAAGATGGATCAAGTACTCTACAAGGTCTCTTGAATCTATATAAACAAACGAACGTGTTCTTTTCTAATTTACATAATATGCGTAAATGTTCAGTAGTTGGAAAATAACATAATAGGTACGGCTTAATCATATCGAGCACACCATAAACGGAAAGAAAAAATTAACGTTATACACAAATGAAGTTACTATGCGGAGAGGACAATATTAGCCATTTTCTAACTATACATAATAATACAGTCCTTAGGAATAAATTTGAATAAATATTTCTGAATAATTAATGATTGCGGAAGTACACAAAAACTCTGATGTAATAGCTGTGACTAAATAATTATAATTTTTAAATCATAGGTATCTCTCTACATATTAATTATAACTCATAAAAATTTATTTAAGACAACAATTTATTTAGATGAATAAAATTCCTTTCAATTAAAAAAAGCTTTTATTTTTTAAAAAAATATTTAAAGTCAAATTAATTGAAATCAAAATTGAAATAAAATTAATTTAATTCCGTTGATTTAATTTTTGTATTCTATATATTATTATGTCTATAATTTTAACCGCAAGTTTCCATTCATATTAAAATCAATCACAACAAAATTAGAGACTAAAGAAATTTCTCGGTCAAGGTAATTTTCTTATTTGCTTAAAGAAATTATAGTTCTCTAGAATATATACGCTTTTCTCTTCCCAAGGTTCTGAGAGGAAGTCCACGTGCTTTTCATGGACCTGTATGTGATTTACAGGCTATGTCTACGAATGTATAAGCAAATGGAAAAACAAAGACGAATAGATGTTCAGACATTTGCTAGAGATCTGTTCTCAATTTTTTTTTTTGCGCGCGTGAATACATATCTGGCTTTGTATAATGAGTTCCGAGTAGTAAGATTAGTGGCAATAGCACAGAAATGCGATTACAAATTCTGATACATATTCTATATATTCGATATATATATTTTTCTATCTGCAGTTGTAATAAACATTTTTCCCACGCGAAATATCGTGAATTGTACACATTTACAATACGAATTGTAAATATTACAGACAGTATTGGTAATCTTTACAATACGAATTGTAAATGTTACAGACAGAGTATTCCAAACTTTACAATACGAATTTAAAATGTTACAGTCCTTCTTATAAAATTTACAATAAAAATTGTAAATGTTACAGTCTTGGTTGTATTTTTTTAAAGCCTTTTTCAATTATAAAACCATCGAAAGAAATTTAATGCAGTAAATTTAAGAATTTTCAGATAATTGAGCACATATTGGATACACACGTATGAGTGCGTATATGTAATATAGCGAAAATATTTTGAATCTTATGGAGGGTTAGAGGTAACCATCAGTGGAATTTGATTACACCACAAGTATATAAGGGGTGAAGAAAATCTAAAAATGCCCTACCAACATGTAAATTTCCCCCTCAATAACTATAAATACGATGGGGTGATTGAAGTAATTCAAGGGCTGCTAAATTGACTTTTCACGTGACCATTCAAGCGCTCAAATATTATTTATATATTATAAATGTATAAAACTTCATTTTTTTTTTTTTTTTTTACTAAACGTTACATTTAACAAATGGGAAAAATAAAACTTTATTCAAAACACTCAATTAAAGGTGGAATATAAAATATTTGAAAAAAAAAAACTGTAAAAAGTAGAAAAAAAGAATAATAAAGAAGAAAATTTAATGGTACGACCTTTATATTTATAATAACTAGTGCGTGTGTATTGTAAATTACACAATGTGTGCAACTCGGGATCATAAAACGTGTAAAGTATATGCGTGTAACGTTTCATTAATGCTCTCGCACTTCAAGATCTCACAATTTATAAGAAAAACCGCAAATTGCGTGATCTTGAATCACAGAATACATCTGTATATATATGACTTGTCTTTTAAATTACATTTATCACTCTACTCATCCGTAGAAGAAAAAAAAATTTATTTTTCACGATTATTAATATTTATATATTTAAAAAATACAATGTACTTCCGCTCATGTAATATGAAAATATTTATGGAATTTATATTAAAAGAAAAAAGTTATATACGCAAATTTACATATCATATAAAGAAAAAATAAAAAATTTTAATTAATCAGGAATTTAATGAATTTTTCACGACAAGCAATTACGATCAATAATGAAAAACAAGTTTGTCACCCAGACAAGACAAGGATATAAATTATTTCCTCGTTTAACTCATCACACAATTGAAATTCGAAATTCCTCCATGCACTGGATTACAAATCAACCTGGGAATGTCTTTTTTATATCGTGATTCATCAATATATTATCATTTTCTCGCATTTGATATTTATTTTTAAAATTCTAATTTAAATAATTATTATTTAATCATCAATACTTTTCCGTAATTTTAAAATTTGTTTATAATTAATAAATACTATACTCAAAAATGAAAATTTCTTTTTGAAAAAATTATTGCTTTTAATTTTTTAATAGAAATGTCAATAGAAAAAAAAATAGGACACAAATCATTGCGGCACAATGCGTCTTTTATTTCCTGAATTCTTAATGTTGAAGAATTTGAATTTTATTGCTCTAAACGTTAATATATTCCTCGATATTCTCAACTTCAAGGACGAATTCTACAAAATTTTCCTATAAAAAAATATATATCTGAACAACATTTTATAATTGGTCTTTCACGTATGACTGCATATTGCAAAAACATTTTTACATTATTCAAACTGACACTGTAATATCTCAAAACAAAATGTATACCAATAGTTAAAAAAAAAATTTTAATAATAAAAATAATAATTAAATATTTAAAAAGAATTATTAAATTATATCAACAATTCACAAGTATAAAAAAACTGGAAGAAAAAAAGATTCCTATTCTTGGTAATAGAAAAAAAAAAAAATATCCTTGAAATTACAAAATTTAACACCAGGAAGATTCGAACGCACGACAGAAACCTAATTCGCAAATTTAAAGGCCTTAACGACTGTAACCAACACGCATTTTAACACATAAAATTACACTGAAAGAGGAATTTTTAATTTAAAGCCATTATTATACAAATAAAATTAAATTAGTAATCCACTATAATAAATAAATAAAAAATATCAAATTTTATAATATACAATTAAAAAGTTAGTTTTTCTATCTCAAATGTTCTAGGAAATTTTTTCACGTATTTAATATCCCTTTTAATTGCTTATCTTTCATTGTGGTTTTTCTCTCTGACAAGAATAGATTGTTTGAAACAAGAGAGACCTGCTGCGTTCTGCAAATTGGAAGTTCACCACAATTGTAATTTTGCGGACTATTTCATTCCACGATTAACCTCTGAGTTCAATTACGGCGGTATACTTTGTCTTATTTTTTCTTTTCTTTTTTAAAAAAAAATCATAAGTTCTTCATTTACGCAAATTATACACATTAATAAAAATTATTTTATAAAATCTTTTAAAAAAACATTTTAACTAATTTATTTTCAAGTAGGTTAATATTTTTATTTTTATATAATATATTATAATGAAAAGGGAAAAAAAATTGCAAACTATATAGGAAAAAAGAGAGAGCTGCGAGATTGAGACAAGAATTTCTTTAACAAACAATAATAAAATTTCACTTCTTTTCCTTTACAACTTATATTTATCTAACTCTAGAATCAACGTTCACTACCCATCAAGGAAAGTTTTTTCTTTTTTTTTTTTTTTGCAAAGGACATAAGAGTGCGAGTGTGAGAGAGAATAATATTAAAACAATAGGGAAGAAAAAAATGAATTATTTCTGGTTTGATGTTTACTTTGAAGCAATCAGTAAAAGTATTAAAAAAAAAAAGAGAGAGAAAAAAGCAAAGGAGAAGCAACTTCAACTAAGTAGATAAAATTGGGTCAATGCGCCAGATAATGGACATCAGAAACGTTTGACCCTTGCTGTTAGCAAACCCTGACTATGTTTGCGCTTTACAGGTGCTGCACCCATCTCTTCTATATTATATATACATATATATAAGGTCTATATATCTCCTAATATGCTGCACGAGATATCACGTGATTTTCGCGCCCGTCTTCATGTAAACACCTACGCGAGTATAGACATTTAGTGCCATCCCCCCTTCACCCTCTATAATAATAAAAAAAAAAGTATTCCTACTAAAAAAGGAATCTGGAACTAGAACAGTCACTCGATTAGGTTTCTTTATTACTCACGCTATGCGCTTCACTATTTTTTTTCTTTTGCACTTAATTGAACTCCCGTTAATTAAATTTTTAAAAGATATACGATATTATGAAATCTGTACTGTAAATACGGTAAATTTTTAATTAATTTAGTTTTTTTTTTATTGTTTACTTTTTCAAAGATTTGTATATTTTTTCATCTCTATATATATTTTTTTTCTATATCTATTTTTATTAGCATAAATATGATTCAAAAAGAAAAATAAAATTAAGAAATAGTTTTCCATTAGAACAAAAATAAAAAAAACATCGAATAAATTTAACGTTAAAAATGATTTCACCCTATAATTTGAATATTAAATATATAAAAAATAAAATTCAGTTTTGTTGACCATGATCCATTTCTTAAACAATAAAATATAAAGAGGGTGACAAAAAATATAATTTTTATTCTTTCCATATCAAAAAAAAAATTTCATATTCTCCCTTAAAAATTAATAAATTATAATTCAATTAATATAATGCTTTAAAATATATATATTCATTATGCAATGAATTCAAATTTTATTACTACTTTAATTAATTAGTTGGTCCCTGTGGAGTTAAGGAAATATTTTAAAAAAATTTTTAAAAATAGTCTAAAGGAATAAAAGAAAAAAAAGAAGACAAACAATAGAAAAAGAGAATAAAAAATAAAAATAGAAATAAGGATGAAATAATTTTGCACTGATCGGTAAAAAAAATGAAGACTAATTAAATGACGCAAGTGAACAATTAAGAATTTTTTTTCTGAAACTATAATAATGCACTAATTACATAACATATCTATATGTACTGACTCTTTAATGATAAATGAATCATCCTGCGATGGAATTTTAAAATTTTAATCTTTTTTAAAAAAATGAACATTAGTCACGTATATAATTATTGCCTTACAATTTATATATTTAAAAAAAGGTATAATTTAATTATAAATCATCAATGAAACAAATATTGTAAATAAGAGGATATTATTAAATCATAATTATTAAATGTTAATAGAAATTAAAATATAAATTTTTTCAATTTCTAAATAATATGCCAAATATTTAAATAATTTAATTATTATTTAATTAATATATATATATCCTGTTTTTAAATATGTGCAACAAATATCTAATAAAACTTCGTTATAGAATAAAGAGAGACTTTTTTTTCTCGCATGAATGGTTCTTTTAGCACTCTTAGATGAAATCCTAGCTATGATGGTTACCATAACGACGACCAACGGTTTTTCCCCCTTCATTATTTCGCAATCCCTCAGACCCCCATAATGCACTATATTATATATGTATTGTATATGTGTACCAACAAAACTATACCCATTCACACATCACTCATGAACATATAGACAAAGTATGTATATAAAGACACGAAGCTTCGTGTGTCCTATTTTTCTACTTTCAAGTAACGCCCTTTTTCATTTGCACTTGGCCTTTTTTCTACTCTGTCAACAAAATTCACTCCAAAACAACTAAGATGAAATCATAAACCAAGAGGAAAGAAAAAATCAATCAAACTTCGACCTTGTATATAAAATTTACACCCTCGTTTTTCATTTCCTTCAAACAAATTTAATCAAGGATACATATTTATATTATAATATGAAATAATTCCCAAAAGTTATTTATTTATTTTCAAAATTTAATTATTATATTTGTTAAATAATTAATTTAATTGTAAAAAAAAGTAAGTTAATTGTTTTTATTTTGATTTTTATAATCGCGGTTTTTTCATGAATTCGTGATGTTAAATAACCTTTATATATATCATACGAAATTGTTTTTTTTTTTTTTTTTTTTTTTTTTGTAAATCCAAACGTCACGCTTCATGTTTAACAATCCCATTAATGTCATATAGTCGCAACCTGCATAAGATATTTACAAATTCAAATGTGCATATTTGCATCTGGTCTGCACGTTAGGTGACAAGAATATATAAAAGAACACCGCCCATAATTGAATAGTTTTGTTTTAAAAAATAAATAAAAATCTCAAACATAAAAAAATGAAAAATATTACGAAAATCAAATAAAACAAAAAATCAAACCAATAAAATAATTATTATAAAAGAAAAATTAAATAAAGATATTGTCATCCACATTTTAAAATTTAAATTAACTGTATCATTTTTTTTTCCATTAATTTACTAACCACAAGGAATTTTTTTTTTAATCAATTTTCCTCATTTCTTTAATGACAAGTGAGAAAGAGAGAAAGAGAAAAAGAAAGATCAAGAGTATAAGAATTTCAAGGACCAAGGACATTCGTCTCGAAAATTATTATGCATTTTCCCTGTTTCATTATTTTCCTTGGAATTAATACAGCAGTTGAATAATAATAATAATAATAATAATAATATGGTTTATACTTTAATAATCTATAGCACATATTTTCTTTGACTCTTATTGCGCGCATCGTTCTTTCAGTAAGTTTCACGTTGCGCAAGTGCATTATCGACATACCACTCAACATTTTATATAGTTTATTATCGCGGTTTTAATTTCAACGCCTCTCTTAACTCGCATGTACTCTGTTCGTCTTTAATTGTCTGACACGAATTTAATATAACAATAATTTTTTTGTCTATATATTAAAAACAAAATACAACAAAAATCGACTAAAACAACTATATATATAATCAAAAGGAAATCTTATTTTAAGATTAAAAAAAAATCTTACTTTAAGACGTTTAAAAATTTTACCCTAGTTATTTTTATTTATTTATTTTTACAAAAAAAAATAAAATATGGATTATTAAAAACAAAAACTACAGTAAAATTATTATTTTTTAATAGCAAAAAATAGTTACAAATTACAAAAGTTACTATTATTACTAAAATAGAACAAATAAAATATTT
Source organism: Leptopilina boulardi (assembly GCF_019393585.1). NCBI lineage: Eukaryota > Metazoa > Arthropoda > Insecta > Hymenoptera > Figitidae > Leptopilina > Leptopilina boulardi. Next base: position 172,097 of record NW_026137655.1, on the reverse strand, counting down.
CTTTTAAATTAAATAAATCAGTAAAAAAAATAAAGCAACAATACTATTTGATTTTAAATTAAGGGTCAAAGAGGTGCAATTACAGACAATTTGTGTATTCAATTATTGAATGCAAAGTAAATTGCATTACACACAGATTTATCTATGTAATTAAAGAATAATTTTAATCAATATATAGAAAACATTTAACACCTGATCGAATTTCTCTATTACATTCTTAGATTTCCTTTCACTGAACAACAAAAATGTTATTACACTGAAAGAAAAAAAATTTATTTGATTCAAATAATCGATTACTTGACTATTATCGAATAAATATTTATATAATTATTATTTAAGGTATATTTATTTCAAATAACTTAAATTATTGATCCAAATACAGATTTTTTTAATTCAAATATAAAAATTATTTGGTTCAAGTAAAAAATTTATTTGATAATATAGTCGAGTAATTATTTGAATCAAATAAATTTTTCAGTTTACTTTAATTAATTTTAATAACTGTTTTAGTCGGACAAAATATGTGTGACAAATTATTTTTAATATCAAAAATATTGTTTAGAGAATATTTTTATTACAATTTACGAGAATAACAAATCGCAATTGAATATATATAAAAACGGGAACTTAAATTATATTTATATTTGTCTATAGAGAGATATATACAAGATTAAATTATAATCGTGGTAAGTTGAAAATTTCTCACACTTGCATTTTAATGCAAAGAATATAGACTTGGAAGTCGATGAAAAATCATATCACTACTGTTACTACTACTATTACTACCTCTATATCTATCTATAAGAGCGAGAAATCGACAACGGTCATCTAGAAAGGGATTGCTCCGTGTGACTCAAGTTTATTCTCTTACGCAATAAATGCAACCTACAAGAATGGCAGGAGCAATGTTATAAGACTACTATCCAACTGACATCATTTAATAATAATTAGGCTACTATATATATATATATATATATTAAGTGTATCAAATCATACTAAATGGAAAAATTTAACCTTACGATCTTGAAAACGTTTATACTTTTATTCATTTGCTAATATGTATTTTTTATATTTTTTTATTTTAATAAATAATTTTATATTGAAAAAAATTTATTTGATTCAAATAATCGGTTACTTTATTATTAAATAAATATTTATTTGTATCAAATAATTTTTATTTTAATCACATAATTTTATTAGAATTAAATAATTTTTATTATTGAATTAAATAAACTGTATTTATACCAATAATTTCTGTATTTGAAATAAATAAAATTTAATTAACTCAAATAAAAATTATTTCGTTCAAGGAAATATTTATTTGAATCAAATAAATTTCTTTCAGTGTAACTATTGTCTTTTCAATATCATACTTTAAATAGTTGAATAAAAGATTTTATTGTTTAAATACTATAAAACATTAAAGTTTGAATTTTTAAACATTTAATTGAAACAATCAAATTTTGTTGTTAAAAAAAATATGTTTGCACAAATAAGCAAATTAGTACAATATGTACTTTTAGTTGTTTTGCTATATATACAGTTTGCAAACAAAATGGAAAATCTTTCTATAAAGTTAAAAAAAGTGACAATTTATTTCCTGATGAAAAAAATCTGTCGAGTTCCGTTACATTATTATCTTATACAGACAAAAAAAAAAAAAGAAAAACTTTGGGTTGGTACAGGATGTGAATAAAATAGATTTAATTCTTCTATAGGATTCTACTTTCTCTGATAAAATTTTCAATACATTTAGAACAGAAATTTAAAAATAATTCAAATTATTTACAATAAATAAAAATAGATCCTAAAAATTCTAGTTGGATTTTCCGTAAAAATTCCATGGAAATTAATTCATTGACACATTAATTAATTTATGAATGAGAAAATAAATTAATGAGTGAATTCATAAATTAAAAAGATTAGCCACTGAAGTATATTTTAATATAATTATGTTAAAATTGTTTTTAATTAACTTTGTTTTTTAATTGAAATTTTCAAAAAAAAAAAATTTTTTTTTTCAATTACATTTAAATCATAAAAATAAAATATAGAAATGTAAACAAAAAGTAAGGTTACTGACAGGAAATATTAGGAAATGAGAGTTTTTATCACACTTTCCTATACACACTCTTTCGCGTATTTAATTACTTTGTTTATGTAATGTTAACGTGAGAAGAATTCTGACTCTGCTATGAATCTCACAATGCAGCTATAAATTTATATATCCTCATTATAAATATTCCATCTTGTACCCTTTCAATGGATATATATATATATATAATAATGATAATGTAAAACTATATAACATTCGATTTTGAATAGTCAAATTTTTCAATCTTTAAGTTATAAATTCAATGCGCTCTGTCTGTAAATGTAAATTAATGAAACAAAAAAAAAATTAATTTTCCATTTTATGTTTGCAAAGAGTAAAACAGAGAAAGTTCACCTACATTTTTGATTGTATATATAGAAATGAATAATTAGAGAATATGATAATTATAATAAAAACAAATAATTGGATTTTTATATTTAAAATTTTAGTTATTTCTTTTTTCCTTTGGGAGAATTTTAAGTAATTCAAGTGAATCGAAAAAAAATCCCAAACTTTTTTTTGAATAAAAAAAAGAAAACAGATTATCAAAAATAAAAAACTAGTACTTTTTTTTAATTAATTAATTAATTGCAAAGAATTTCTATTCAACTAATCGAAAGTTGATTGAAAAAAAACAATATTTTGTTGGACTGCAATAAGAAAAAATCTTAAAAACGAAATTAAGATAAAAATAACGAAAAAAATTGGAAAAAAAATAATTTAATAATATTCTCATCTCAATAATCAGAAGAAATGTCAAAATATAAGAAAAAATAGTTCAATACGTTTCTTAATTAAAATGTCAAAAGGCATATAGATATATATATATAGAAAAAGTGTTCACTAATATGCATATGCAATAGAAGCTAAGAGAATCAACTTAGCACTCATAACAGTGACCCACTGACTCCCCTTCAAGACTACATGTATGTTAATTTAGAAGATACTCTCTACATACATGCTTTTATTATGGCGTAATTCTTATGCGTCATGCCCGACAACATTTAAGGGCGTCACATTGTCTGTGCCTAATTTCACCGGAAATGTGAGCAACGTTTACACGACTTGTAAATAAACGATGATTTTCATTTGGCATTGAATTTTGCATTATATTTTATAAATTTAATTTATTTAAATTCTGTAAAACCATTTAGAGTTCTTAAAAATATAATCGTTAAAAAAAAAAAAAAATTTTTTATAAATGCTATTTATAAAAATAATTTGAAAAATTAAGAAAATTTATTTCAAGTTCAAAATTATATTCTTCAGAGAGAATTTACCACAATAGCATATAATCTCGTGACCTTTTCAATTATTTCATACAAAAACCAGGTCAATGATGGGCATTTTCATTATTCTGGTTAAAAAAGAAAAAAAAAAACGTGAAATTCACTTTTGAGTCAATGAGGAAGCTTCATATTTACGCTCAAGTATATAATGTTATGTGAATTTTAAATTAACGTACTGCATTTTTTACGACATTCTACCACCTTCATTTGTCTCATTCTTCAGGATAAAAATAGCAATGTTATGCCATGAATAAGAATATTTTTTATAGTTCGCAATAATTTTTATTAAAATTTTTCTAAAATTCGTTAAAAATTTTTTTAGTAAAATTTAAAAACAATTTTCATAATCATATGAAACTGACAAAAATATAATAGATATATTTTAAACATAAATGTTTATTTGAAGAATAGATTTTCAAGACTAGCTTCTACGTCTTTAGATGTCAATAGATCATGAGAAGACTTGTCGAAACTATATATATATGGCTGATGATCAAATCTTTCCATCATTTCGTTTAACTCTATACAAAAATATCTACGATCTATGAAGTCATTGAAGAAATATTATTGTTATACCAAAAATAGACTCTCGATAATATATTACATAATTATGTTTTGATTATGGAAAATCGCGGTATAATTATATTACAAAAATTTTAATTTGAAATAAATAAATTTTCTTAAAAAAAATGTTATAATATTTTAAATTTAAAAAAAGAAAAAATAAAATTGAGAAATAATTTAAAAAGCCCTGACTTTGAAAATATATTCTTTGCTCTCTAAAAAATTTTCTAATATACTAATCTACATAGTCTTTATGGATAATAATAACATTATTAGCAAGACAGTAGTTTTCCACCTTGACACTAAATTGATTTAGTCATTTTTAGCATTGTAAATATACTTCTTAATCAAATTTAAATACTTCAAGCATGTAAAAATAGTAAACGTGTATGATGACACGTTTACAAGGTCACTATTTGCAAAAGAATATCTATTATAAAAATATAAATACTTATGTTTCTGTCATCTTAAAGCCTGATGAACACGCACAAGAAATATATTTCCACGAAAATTCAAAATTATCCGAAAATAAAATAAAATTCTATAATATAATGAAATTTTCCTACGAGACAATAAATCCGTTTGTAAATATTTTTTAACCAAAAAAAAAACGAAACGTGACTTATATTAATTTCAATTTTTTACAAAGAAATTGAAAACCGAAATTATTTATATTTAAACAAATGTAGTTGAATCAAATAATTACTTGTTTAAATATTATTGGATAATAGCGTGTAATAACGAAATTTATTTTTTGGTAAAAAACAAAAAAAAGGAAATACAACAACAAAAGATTATCTTATAGTCAGCATAGAAATTAAAATCAAAGAAGTGTTTCATTCAAAGAAATGCTTCAATATCATGATAATGTATGATGTGATGAGCTTAGCTCTTGAGAATTCAAATAAATAGCAGATCATTGCCCTTTGATAGACAAATAACAATTACAAAAAAAAAAATTGAAAAAAATTTATACGAAATATTTAAAGATGCGATACGTGTCAATTATTATACTACATGTAAGCAATTTTATATTAATTCACAAATATATATTATATTATAATACAATTATATATTATAATATAATATTACCATGTGAAAAAATAAAATAATTAATTTTTTATATAAAATACTCCAATTTTTAAGTTCAATTATTCTTGGCATGGGACAAAAATAATATTAAAAAAAAAAATAAATATACGTTTTTGTTAACACTCACTGAAAAAGAAATTCCAAAATTCGGATTGTTACACTTCTCAACTACAATTGATTCATTCACCTTTGGTATACCTGTGAAAATAATAATTGACAATAAATGATATGATGAGAAATAAAAGAACATGCATATATGCGCGACATTACGACGCGACCAAAAAAATTCAATAAATTGCAACAAATTTCAAGTAATCCTCAACTAGAAATATGTTTTATACCTTTTTCCACCTGAAATATTAAATATTACACAGAAATAATGCACTGGTGTTACAAGAATAAAAGAAAAACTGCAAATATTCATATGCGTGAATGTACATATACTGTACATTTTGGGGTTATGAACGATAACGCATCTTCGATCACGGAACAAAATTTAATTTTTTCCCACTTAGCATGCAAATAGTAAATAAAAATAAGATATTTCTACTCAAAAAGCAAAAAATATACGAAAATATGAAAACTTTTTGAAATTTATACAAATTAATATAAGAAACAACAATTGGTACGAACCATCGGAAAATTATCAGGCGTGGAATCGTCCATATTTTAGAAGCAAAACATGATCTCAATATGTTAACATTAAACACTATATCTCACGTCACTACATAATCATTTACTACACTCAAATTATTTTAAAAAATGATTAAAAACTAGGATTGCAAAAAAACTCTTTCATCTAACAGTTTTTCAAAATTTTTGTGCGTTCTTAAATGAGCAAAAACTTTTCGCAACAGGAAATTAAAAATTCTCAGTTGGCAACAGTGTCATCCATGTCCAATACAAAAGTATCTCATTGGTTCGTTTCTAAATGACCAACCAATCAGATATTATTATTGAAGTGTTTAAAAATCTAATATGGAATAATAAATTTTCTTCTATAGTGAATGGAAATAATAATTTAGGTTTGATTATATTTTCATCATATTTGATCACTTTACATTGTTTTCTTTTTGAAAAAAAAGAAGAAATTTATTGTATTACTGTGTGTTTTTATAAGAAAAATAAAATCATGATACGAGGAGCAGTGAGAGCTGCTAGAAGTGCAGTAAACGTGAGAAATTTAGCAAATGCACCAGCTCAAGAAACAGTAATATCAGCAACGTTTAAAATTCAGGATAATAAAGATTTTGATGAACGAGTAAAAAATTCTAAAGTTCCAGTTATTGTTGACTTTTTTGCAACGTAAGATAACAATTTTCTTTAGTAAAAATATAGTTTTTAAAATATGCTTACATAACCTCACTTTTTAAATTATTTTTTTCATGCGTATATTATTTTTATGTTTTTAAAACAATTAAATTTATTTGCATTATTTATAGATAAAATTCTTCATTCATAAGTTAAATTTATAGTTAATTTAAAAAAAAAACAATATAGTTTTTGCTCCTTTTTGTATTATTTCTCATTAATAATTAGCTCTAATGTAATATTACGAAATACTTGATATAATTTCAAAACTAACTTGTTTATTTTGTAGATGGTGCAATCCTTGTCGAATGTTAACTCCTCGTATTGAGTCGGTGATAGCAGAAAAGCAGGGAAAAATTCTTTTGGCTAAAGTTGACATTGACGAAAATTCAGATCTTGCTCTTGATTATGAGGTGAAAATAATTTTTTTTTTTTCAATTATATTTTTTATTATAAAAATAAATAAATTGGTTAATAAATTATTATTATTTATTAAATTCATTAATTTTATTTTCAGGTTGGTTCAGTGCCCGTATTAATTGCTATGAAAGACGGCAAAGTATTGGAACGAATTGTTGGACTACAAGACACAGACAAATTACGTCAATTTGTCGATAAATATGCAAAATAAATGTAGATCTTAAATGTAAAAAAAATATGTTTGATTATTTTAGAATAAATAGATTTACTTATACATCTCAATTGATGTCCTAAAAGTGTATAATTGAAAAGGACTAAAAATACAAATTGTGGATGGTTATTTGTAATAAAATGTAATGTAGCTTAAGCTACTTTATAAGTCAGGGATTAATAATGTAAAAATGGTGTAAAGTAAAAATATTTGAAATAAAATTTTAGACTTTACACATTTTATAATTTTTATTTTTAACAAATATATATATAATTAAAGTATAAAATCAATACTTTGTACAATTGTGATAAAAAATTATTTAATTTGAAAATTAATTAAATTTGGATTGAATATTACAAATTTTCATGTTTTCTTTAAATTATTCATTATAATCTCAAATTATTATTATTATTTGAATCATCTTAATTTCACGATATATTTTAATTAACTTCAAAATTAAATAATTTTATACTGATAACTTACATAATTTAAAAAAAGTGATTTTTTTTAAAATCCTAAGCTAATGAATAGATTTAAGCATCTGTTGGTAAATTTTGTAACAATTGTCTGGCTCTTTGATATTCTATTGATTCGATAGCGTCTTCTGATTCCTCATACTTTTCTTCTACATCTTTAATAACAGCCATTGCTTTCTTTAGCAATAAATCTTTTGCTTTTCCTTTGCATCCTTCAAAATATTCTATTACAGTGGGATAAAATTTGTCAGGTATCAGCTTATCATCGAGAAAATGATTAACCAGCCATGCTTGTTTTATTGTTTCAAATTTCCACTCGCTTCTTGCATGTTTCCACTAAAATTAAAAAACAAATTTGAAAAAATATTAATTATGTACTTACTAAATAAACATTTGGAAAGACTTTATATAAAATTTAAAAAAGAACTAAAATTATTTGTTTTAAAATATTATTTTTGATTTAAAATTTTAATTATAAAAATTGATTATTTAATAATTACCTTGGAAAGGTAATTTAAAACATTAGCTGCAGTTTTATGTTTGGTTGCATCATGTTTTTCTTTTTCCCTTAATTCCTGCTTTTCTTTTTTCAATTGTCGTTTAGAGGGCCCTTTCTTTTTTTTAACATCAACATCGTCTTCACCATTTATTTCGTCTTTTGATTCATCTGTTATTTTCTCTTCCTCGGCTATTAATTTCTTTTTCTTTGGCTTTTTAACTTTACTTTCGGTTTGAATTTCCTCGTCTTCATTTACTTCTAATTTTTCTTTTTTATCCTTTTTCTTCTTTTTCTTTGCTTTTTTCTCATTATTACCATTTTCCAACTGTTCATCTTGTACACTTTCTAATAATTTTTCATTTATCTCTGATTTTTCCTTTTTTGTGTTATTTTTCTCTTTATTTGATTTTTTAACTTCTTGCTCAATTTCTTTTTCTTGTACATTTTGTATAGATTCATCTTTTATTTCTGAATTTTCACTTTCAATGTTTGATTTCTTCTTCTTTTTTGACTTCTTTTTCTCTATACATTCAGAATCAGGTGCAGTTTCGTTAGAATTAATTAAAACTTGTTCATTAGTTGATTCAGTGTTTTCATTCTCTGGATCAATAGTTCTTTTCTTTGATTTCTTGTGTTTTTTCTCATTTACATTAGAAATATTATCAATTTCTATATTCTCATGTGATATTTCGTTATTTAAATTGTCACTCGACTTCCTAAAAAAAAATAATTAGTTGAAATATAAAGATATTAAAGTGAATAATTTTATTTATTTACAAATTGTGAAAATTTTATTATTTTTAAACTATTATTAAAAAACTGTTTATCTTTTAATTTCTATTTTAAAACTATATTGTTAAATTGAATTATTTATACAATAACAAAAAAACAGTTAATAATTATGAAATATTAAAAAAAAACACGTGGTTTTGTTGAGGTAACAATACACCGTATGTCATACCTTTTGTTTTTCATCTTTTTTGGAGAATTCTCGTCAATTACAGCATCAGGACTTATTGATCGTTTTATCGACTTTTGTTTCATTATAGAATTTACAATATTTATAATGTTATTAACAATTTAGTTTATGTTTGAAATTTTTTTGTTTACTTCTAACCTCACTTTTTACACAAACAACATCAGAGGTTGACTTTTTCAGTGATCAATGTTTTTCGAAATGATAGTAAATTTAAGAACAATCGTCAATCCTCGGTGATTTTCGGTTATATTCGACCATTCTCCATTATTGTGGTCATTCATTTTTATGAAGTAAAATTTAGTTTAAACTCCTAAAAAATAAATGAAATTTATAAGATAAAATAATTTTTATTATTGTACTTCTCTACAACATTGAATCTAAATTATCGTGCTTTTAATAAACAAAACAAATTTTATGATTAATAATTTGATTACCAAAATAAAGTGATATAATAGAATTCTATAGGAAAGGTATATATTTTTTATATTTTCTTATATCAATGTTTATAAAATTATGTTGCATAATTTACAAAATAATGTCATAATTTCAGGAAAACGTTTAAGGACTTTATATGAATGAAAAATTTATTTTCAATTAGAAATTTTTAACTGATTGACAATGATTTTGCTGAGGTTAGGTTCTCTGTGTGCAAGAAAGTCTAATTTATCACAAAGGTAATTAAATAATTATATTTTACTTGTGAAATAAATAAATAATGATAAATTTATTACATTGAATTATAATTCAAAATATAAATTAATTAATAAAGTTTTCATGTTATTGATTATTAATGTTTACCATATTATTTATTAATTTTTCAGATTTCTCTCTCGGACAGGTGTATTGAATTTTTCTTCGAAAAATAACCAAGATCAAAAACCTATAAAATTGGTCGAAGAGGATGTTGATCATCCAGTTACATATTCAAAAACAAAAGCCTATACATATTTAGCTAGAAATTCTCGTTATATTGAACACAATTGGCCTGATTGTCAACCATACGTAATTGTTTTTAGTCTTACGATTTTTATGATTTATTTCTGTATATTAAGAGAGGAAAACGACCTTGATGAAATGATTTACATGCCTCTTGAAACTAGATTGCAAGAAATTGAAAAAGCAACAGGAAGACGAACATAGTATGTATAGTAGAATTTTTACTTAGAAATTCACTGTGGATTTTTTTTTTCATTGAAGCTATAACACATGTTTCTGAAAAAATTTTCCAAATTTATTGTATATAATCTGTAATTATATTTCTCTTACACATAAAAAAATTTGCCTCTATTTTATTTTCCTAATACAAGAATTTTTTTTACATTTTAATTTTTAATATATTTATAAATGCATACTTATAAATTTAATTATAATATAATTATATTTTATAATTTTTTAAAAAAATATAATTTTTTTATTGAATTCAAATATTCGCGGGCAATATTGAATAGGAAGTGCTGGCATCTTTTTTGCTCGTTTTATAGTATGCGCAAGCGCCATTGAATTTGAAAGGTAGAAAAACTAGACTACTGCGCAGTTAGAACAATTAATGAGTATTTCTTTTCATCGAGTATTATTGTGTTTTTATTAATTTTTAAATACAAAAATAATAACAAATTTATATAATGTTAATCGAGAAAATGGGAGTTTATAAATTGGATCAATTTTTTTTATTGCATTTTTGTCATTCTTTCGGCGACGACAGCGCCAACTGTACGTAACCTCTGAAACTACGTGCGCAATGGAGGCTCATTTTCAATAAAATTTTCCTGCATGTACGTAATGTGTTTTTGAGAGTTAAAAGTGGAGCATTTTGTGTGATAGTGAGACTTTTATTCTCTGTGAAAGCCAGTGAACATATTGCCCTAGGTGAGTTAATCAGAATACATAAAATTTATGTTTTAAATGATATTTACTTTTGCCTCGGTATGAGGCTAAAAAAATATAAATATAACCTGTCTCCGTATTCGGTCAACTCCTTTGCTCGTAAGCATTTTACGACTCATTTTTCGTTCGTTTTAATACTATGAGAAAAAAAAAAAGATTTCTTCTTACATAACACAATTGTTATATTTTAATTACTTTTCATAAATATTCAAACAAATTTAGTTGTATTTTGCCTCAAGCATAATTGAACGTTATAATTATAAATTCCTGTTAAAATTACGATATGCGTGCAGTCGCATATTGATAGTCATGAATATATATCTATATAGTTTATTTACGTCCGGTTTTTTTAAGACAAGATTCATGATAGATTAAAGTAAGATGCTTGGCATTAATAATTGTAGAATATTTTTTTGAAATTTTAATGCGAAATATGTTTTCTGTAAGAAAATGTCTTGTACGTGGCAGTTCGCTTTCGTTCGGGTCCTTTCGGATTTATCGCGTTTTTCATCGAAGCAACAAGCGACCTGTGAAATCGGCACATCTTGCGGTAAATTACCGATTGGCGAGGCGATGACCATTGTATTTTGAAATTCAACACTGTCTTTCATAGTCTTTATAGAAGCTATTATCATTTTATCATTGTATGTTCATTTTTCTCGGAGCAGATTTTCTTAACCTCAACAATACACACATATATATATATATATATATATATATATATATATATATATATATATATAGGTATGACTCGAAACTTTCTCTCTGAAATACACTGTGCAAATCATTATAGGTAAATTGAATTAATCAATAATTAGCTCACAAATTCCACTGGCGTTGATAGATAATATTTTTTTTCAAATTAATTTTGAAAGGATTTTATAATATTTTCTTAATATTCTCAACAGAAATTTGGAGCAATTGAAAATGTTTGTTATTTGAGATAATTAAACTATGCGTTTTTTTTTATTTTGTATTTACGAATTGAATTAAATTCAAAATTTTTTTAAATGCATTTTTAAAAACGAAATATTGGATCGTTTTGAAAGTTTTTTTTTTGCGACGTGAGGAAATTTTTTTTTTTTTTTTTGTTGGAAGGCCGTTTATGGAGTGGACAATAACATATACACACCATCTACCGATAGATTCTCTTCCGGTTTCCTCAGCGTGCCAACTAGGTCAGCCGCCCAGGAGAACTAGTTAATAGGAATTAAAATCAAATGACAAGTTTTTGTCTATATAGTGTCCGGATGCATTTTACACATAAATCATTTGTATATATCTAAATGAATTGATTTAATAATTTATTTGCATAAATGTCGTTGGAAATATGTTAAAGAGAGTGAGATATAAGTGGGAGTGTCTTTGGAATGTGGTCTTAACTTCTTGCACGTATTTATTTCCCATTTGCCTCCTCGTCTGGTAGAATTTCCTCTCGCTGAGATTCCTCACCTTCCAAGTAAATTATTTTCCATGATACTTTGATCTATAGTGAGTTTATTATATATATATATATATATATGTATACGTTCACGTCAGTTTGTTTCTGACTTTTACGTTATATTTCATAAAAAATCACTGTGTGTTCTACCATTTTTTTTTTATTTTAATCTGAAACAAGATTTTCCCAAGGCTTTAAAATGTCAAAAATTACTTTGAAAAATAGACTAAAAAAATTAACTATACAAAATTTTAGTTATTTTTGGTATGATAATAAAAAATAGTTAAAGGTAGACAATAAAGTGGTTTATTTATAATTTATAAAAAAAAATTGGTTTATTTGTATTGAAGTGGTTTGATTGAAGGTAGCAACAAAAGTCGGGAAATATTTTTTTTTTTAAACTTGCAATTCAAATGAACTAAATGTCAACCGGGAGTAAAAAAAAACCACCCAACTTTGATATTAGAATTGTAGATTGCGTTTACATTACACAATGTGTTAAAACTTTGATATAAATTTAAATTTTAAACGTCAGTTATGATATATCATTACCGCAGTCCAAAATTTGAGTTAATTTTTAATTTCCTTTTAATAAATGATAAATGGGATTAATTTTTTTTATCTTTTAATTCTTCTAGTATCGTTTTAAATATTTTTTTTTAATGATTTATTTATAATATAAAAATAAATTTAATTATATATATATAGTTTGAAATAATTTTTTCACAATTTTTATAATTTAGACGATTTCAACTTTTCATCTTCTCTTGACAATTATTTAAAATGCAGAGACTGTCATCGGCGTTAATAATATATTCTTTACTTGAAAAAAATAAATTTAATTTCATAGAAAGAACATAGAAACTTTCTAGATGGTGTAATTATATGAAAATAGCCTATAATTATGTCCACGTGTGATATTGATTTAGCATTTAAAATCCTTGATATTCATCACCATGAAACGCAGAATGAGTAAAAGGGTTGAAAGGGTTACATCACTTTATAAATGGAATATTCTTATGCAATTTTAATTATAAAAAACGGATGGAAGGAAAAAGTATTTTTTTGTATTTATTTTTTTTTTGGAAACTTAGAAGTCGTATATACGACGATGTTAAAATGCTGTCAATGTAATTGTAGTAAGCGAAACGTAATGGTTCGGCAACTCCTTTAAATGGTAGAAGGCACTGATTTGACAAAGATGGATAGATTGCAGGTGTAACAAAATACGGAGATGTCACACTCATGCACGCGAACAAAAATAGTCTGATTAAATAATCCAACAAACATTCCCATATAAGACACTTAATGCGAGAGATAAAATTTTAAACAATATATAAGAAATATATTTTTTTCCATGAAAAATTCACACATTCTTTTGAAAGGAAGGCTGAGAAAAAAAAATTGTTTTTTCTTTCCATTCAAATATTGAAAAACTTTTTTGTTGCGAAATTAATAATTTCTATTACTATTATATTGTATAATATAATTATTTATTAATAAATTATTTATTATACATAATATTTATTTAATTTTTCTTTTTTAATATATATATATTTTAATTTGAAACTAATAAACATTTTCAAATAAAACAATGTAGTGTATGTAATGAAAAGGTTATATCTATAAATGCATAAACAGGATAATCAATTTCATTATAGAGATGCGAATATGATATTCGTACTATTATTATTTCCTTTAATACTGAAAATCCTTTAATTGCTATTTGAAAATCAGTTTAATTGCAAAGCGATGAGTATATTTTCTGTGTCGATTCAGTTTATTATTGTATACATATATGAGAGAGGTGAAATTCCATTATAAAGTGAAATGCAGATTTCATATAATAAATGCATGTACAGAATTTAAAAAAAAAAAAAAAAAAAAAAAAAGAAATAACATTGATTTATCAAAGTAGATAAATACACGTAATATATACGCGATAGCCAGAACATTTTTATTTATAAACAAAATTGACAGATAAATATATTTATATTCATATAATCTTTGCGTCGTAAATATAATTATTGAAAAATAATTATTATTCAGAGCAAAAGAAACATTTTTTTTTTTTTATGAATGAATCCGCAAATTATTATTTAAGTATAAATAAAAAATAATATTTATTAAAGATTTAATTTTTACTTTCAGTAATCGTATAGATTCATTTTTTCACTTGCTTTTATAATTTATTATTACTGACATCACCTTTTTTTTTATTGATGTAAAATTGAATAATTTTTTTTTTTCAAATTTCGAATTCTTAAAAAATTATTTATTCTGTAAAGTTCCATTATATGTTTCATTTACATATATATATATACGAGATTCTAATAAAATTAGTATATGAGAAAAAATTTGCTGATTAAAACATTTAATTTTTCATTCAATTATATATGTATTGCAAAACAGCTATCAATTTATTTGAACTATAAAATTTTGATGAGTAATTATTAATATTATTAAATTATGTAATAATGCTTTTCTTTTCTAATACAATCATTGCCACTGAAAGTAAAATAGAAAAACGGAAATAAAATCACTTCTTTCTGACCAATTTTTAATATTTTAATTTTATATAAGTTTTTTTTTTTAATAAACACAAAATATACTTTTTAAAGACGGTACTGCAAATTAAAAATTAATTGTATCATGCTGTTGCACACGCAATGCAATAACATATTGATTCGTCATTTTTAAAAATATCCTCAACAATATGCAATTACACTATACATTAAATTGATTATATATATTGTCATAATTATTATAGTATTTTCAAGAAATAGTGATACCGATAAACAATGTTATTTATTTTTCTTTGTTATTTGATTTTTTTTGGTTAATAATTAAAATACATATTAATATCGATAATAACAATTCTAAATATTGTTTTAAATTAACTGATTCTCTAAAATTAGGTAAAAAATTTATAACACAATGAGATAAAAAAATGATACAAAAAAAACCAATTTTTTTCATAAAAGAACCAAATTTTTGACTTATTTTATTCATTTTATTTATATTATGACGTCATAAATTAGGTACTAATATTTATTTTTACCAAATTATAAAAAATTGAAATAATTTCGCTGCAATGCCTTATTAAAAAGTTTTATTGAAAAAACATGAATACCTTTAGATGTGTCGTGTTTCCTGCAAGAATTATGACTTTTCTTTCTTTTATTCTTTTTACAAACTCTAATGCCGTGTAATTTTATGGTTTGAAATATCAATATATGTATGTATAGGTAATATAGTGTATTTCATTTTATAGATTAATGAAAAAAAAAAAAAAAAGGTAATCATTCTCTCTTGGTCGAATAGAAATTCTCCTCATGTAGTATATTCAATAGCATTAACTTTGGGGCTATATAGGTATAGGTCTCTAAACAAAATTTTCTCTTTTTCTAGGGTCATAAAACTCTCTTCCCTTGTTATACACTACTCATCCTTATATGGATAGACGTTGTATGTTTGCGGAACAAAGAAGAGTATATAGTGCTTTCTTTAACTGTAACATTGTTGTTCTCGCACACATGGTTTCAAAATATAGGGAGAAAAGCCAAGCGTTCTGCTTTATTTTAAAAAATTGATGACACTTTGAGAAGACTATTTCTGCTGCAATAAATTCTTTCCCTCCCCTTAAATTATTCACGCATGATGAATAATAAATTATCCACGCAGATATTTTATATAGGGAAGGGTTAGGAAAATATAAATCGCGTGATTCTTAACTTGTGTCTATGTATATATATATATATATTATGTGCACTGTGAAAATATTGTTTCGTTTATTATTTCATTTATTAACTAGATTCATGTTTATTTCGATTGAAAAAGTTTTGCGCACCTGTGATAAAATGTTTTAATTATTATTGGTATAAAATAAAGGAACACTGAGTAGTTCTAAAAATCATACAGATTTTTGTTTGTGGTGTTATGAAAATTGCTAGAATTTTCATTTAGAACTGTAAAATTTAACCTATTTCTTTTGAATTACATTTATATTTAAACAATAGAAGAAATTGCATCATAGAATCATCTGATGATGAGAATTTATAATTGCTGCATTTATTATTGTTAGACAGAGAAATACTAAAATCACATTTTGACCGAAAGTAGAATTTTTTTTTTTAACTGCAAATCCAGTTAATATATATACATATAGAAAAGGCATTTTAAGATGAAAGGTTTCGTATTTCAAGGCAACAAGTTTTGAAACTCATCGAATTTGAAAGTATCCCATAGTTTTCATGCTGAGAAGCGAAGGGTTAGAATCAAGTTGCGGGAGTCTCGATTCTCGAGTACTCTGTAGCACCTATGTACACGGTTTCGTAATAAATATATGCTGGGATAAAATAGCTGGGGGAGAGGGTCGACCTTGCCCCGTAACTGGCTGACTGCTTGTTGCCAAGTTACTTTGTATATATAGTAAACCGAGCAACGTATGTCGAGACACACACACACACAAATGTGTGTAGGTTTGTAATCACATATAGCGCTAAAATGTATTCATCACGTTCCATTTGTGTGAGTTCCTTACACATGTGTTTCTATATGTACATTATATAAATATAGTATATAAGTATCATACACAGTTGTATTCACACATACTTGAGACTTCACATAGTCTCATACATGTGTGTTTTATGAAAATATCTGGAAGAGGAACAACATATCTTTGATCGACATCAGTTAATGCAAATGTAATCGAATGCAAGTTGCAAAGCGCAAAATTATTCGAATGCGTGGGTGAGAGCGATGGTCAAAAAAGAAAAATTCCTGTTGCTGGAAGATCTTCTTCTTTCTTCAGTATATACAAAATCTCTGGAGCAGCGGGGCTCGATCGATCGTTCTCCCCAACGAGAATTCTCTCTCGCGCCTTGACATTTTGTCTCCTGACTCGGTGAGCTTCCGTTGTGAACTGAACTGCTCTACTCGGAGAACACTTATCGATCCTTGCACACACCGGGTAGATGCAAACGTTTCCATCGGAAAATGCACTGTTTCCTACACATTTTATGAATTTGTGTGTGTGTATATATATGTATATAGCAAAAAAAGCTATAGTCATCGCTCTTGAAGCGAGCCAGACAATAGGAATGGTATGGCGTTTCCATTTCCACGATTCAATGAGAATTCGACTGGCTAATACTAGGCTAGGTTGCGTAACGTAAATGCTTTGCTCGTGATATAAAACATGTTTGAAAATATATCCTCGTCATTCTCAATTTTTGCATATTTACCATTAAGCGTTTCTTCTCTTTTTTTTTTTTTTGCTTGAATATATGATTCGTCGGCTCTGAAATTCTATTTAGAGCCTCTCTGTTTCTTCGATTCGTTATTTTCTCACTCTCTTACCTAAATTTGCTTTCCTTGAGAAATATGAAAACGAGAAGCTGTCAGACTGAATTCCCAGCGATTATTACTTGAATATTCTATCACGCTGGCAAAGCTGACATCTTTGAAGTTTAAATGAAATGTCTTCTTATAAGATGAAAATTTAAAATAATATTTATTCAAATTTTTAGTTTTTTTTTTATTCTAGACATTTCTTACATTCTTTGAATCCTTAACATTTTGAGAAAATCTTCTTTCGAACCCCTTGCAATTGGGTAGAAATTTTTTTAAAATTAAAATACATGAAACTTCTTTTATTACAAAATTTAAGATCGTTCAAAGTAGTTAGCAAAAATATGCTTTGTTGAAATATATTAACATGCTTTTAGTAACTAAATGGACTACAGTGGAAAAAAAAAATTTGTGATTTTAATTGCGTATAATTCTACTGTGGCCGTTTAATATTTGTTTAGTGTGATTGTCACAAGCCAAACTCGTTTAACACTTTTAAAATGCGTTACAAAAGCGTGGCAATTAACACCACTTATGAAGGAATGCTCAATTTGTCATCAACACATATTCACGAGGCTCCAGTAGATATAGCATATTTGGTTCACGGTGAGTGAACGAGCATGTTAAAATTAAAATAACTTTAGTTGCATAGGGTACACACACATATATGTATATACACAGAACCGATTAATAGAGGAAGTATCTTCCATCTCCTCTCTTATAAGAATATATCATATTTTACAGAAAGGCAAATGTTTCAAAATTCTTCAATTTTCTGCAACATTTATTGTTTTTTTTTCAATTGCCTTATTAGTGTTATTTAATTGTTCTTATTTTTGTCTTGATAATTCAACTTATTTTGTGTATTTTCTGTATTTTTTTATCTGATTCGTTAAACTCGATTTTCATCTAAAATTTGTCATCTAAATAGAACAATCCGTTGAAATCAAATTGGAATTGTAAAAGTTTTATTATCCAATTTGAATAAAGCAGGGCAGGTTCTTTTTTTTAATCTTCATAAAATGTGCAAGTTCCTAGGTAATAAAACTTGCGATTCATTCAACAAAAGTAAGAGTTTCAAGTTTAAAGAGAGTTTAGAGTCGAAGAATATATATATATTATACTTTTGAAAATGTATATATGTGCATAACCCTCATGCAAAATCATAAATTCTTAAAAGGAATATATAGAGTTTCAGATCTAAATGAAAACTTCCATTCATTTCTATTTTTTAGAAAATGAAAATACTAAAAATATATTTCCGGTATCGTGAAATTCACATGTAGAAAATCTGTAATTTGAAAAATGGTATTTTAGTATTAATTGCATCTAAAGGAATGTATTTTAAACAAATTTATTAACGTCTGCATTATTTCATTGTCGTTGTCGTCATCATCATCATTATTTTTGTTATACTAGTTAAACTTCATTCAAGTCGCAATATGCATTCAATGCTATTAACCGTATTGCTATTAACTATACTTTAGTCAATTATGAACATTGTCAAGGTTACAGAACTATACTTTACATATAGATATTCATAGATAGTAGTACATTTTTCTTTGCGAAGTGTGGCTGTGGTTTTTATGACTAGACTCAAGGTTGCTCCACCTCAATAGATAGACCTCAAGTGACCTAAACTAAGGACTCATAAAAAAAAGTTGGTCAGCAACTTTTCATTATAATGTCGTGTATGAGAATCATTTTCATATATATATATATAAAAGTGTGATTTTATTTCAAAAATATTATGTTAAATGAAAAATATTTCAAAGAATGAAAAATAATTAATATAGCTATCATATTTGCGAAAAGAAGCTATCTAATTATTTATATTATATATTTGAGAATTGAAATTTTGACCTTATTTTGAAACTCGAAGTCCTAGTTTGTGCAAGCTTTGAAAGGATTGAAGTAGGCTTTCAGCAGTTCGAACTGAGAATGAACTTTATAACTTTAGCCCTCTGCTTAGAGATTTTGTACATAGAAAGGACATTAGGGTAAAATCTGTTGCACGAGACAATAATACATAAATTTTTAGAAGTGCCATACTTTTTCTATAATTGTAAAATCTAATTCACAAACATATAATTTGAACTTGTCTAAATTTGAATTTATAAAAAAATTAAAAATTGTTTATTGGGCGAAATTTAATTTGATTTTGATCGAATTTTCAAAGGATCGATTGTGAATTTAGCTTAACTTTTAATTATCCTACACTGAAAGAAATTTTTCGTAATTACTGCCATAATTCTTGCTGTTTCTGTCATATCGTATAACTGAATTAACATGGCACTGTTACTGCCATACAGTTTGGATAATCCAACCAAACGAATAGTACTTCCAAAGAGCAAGATGTCTGAATCAGACTTCACATGGCTAATATAACCTAACTTACCTGCCAATTTGACAAACTGTATAACCAATTCAACCAGAAATCTCAACCATAAGTTTACGGCTGAAATTTCGATAGCATTTCTTTCACTGTAAAAAGAAAGGTATTAATTTAATACCGACTTTAGGTACTAAATTGTCATTTGGTTCTATTTTGATACCTCAAAGCGGTACTGTTTTAGTACTTTCTTTTCACAGTGTTCCGTGTATGTTGCATAAATGGAAAACTGAAAGTTGGAGTAAATTTACAGATGTTCCTTTGAAAATTCGATCAAAATCAAATTAGATTTCGTCCAATGGACAATTTTTATATAAATTCAAATTTAGACAAAAGTTAAATTATATGTTTTTGAATTATGCCAGGTTATTTTACAATTATTACACCTCATTTTTATGATAGTTTTGTATAGTAGAATTTTGAAAAATCTCGTTCCAAAATCAACTGTTTAAAAGTTTTATACAAATTTTCAGGACTAAAATATTAGAGTGTTATTTAAATTTAAGAATTGATGATAGCTCCTGCTTTTCAATTCTTGATCTATTCTGATATGGAAACGAAATTGAAATTTTGAGTATACTTTGAAAAACACTTTGAAAGAAGTAATCCTGTTCTACTGAAGTAAAATTTCAAGGATCTGATTCAGTTTCTTTGATTCGACTTTGTGCTCTGATCTTCATCTTTTTACATATGCTATAAGAGCAATTTACATTCAAAGAAATAAAATAGAAATGAAGGGGGGAAAAAGAAAAAACGAATGGCCCGATAGATGTGAATCTGCGACAGAGTTGCCAATTTTGGTCCGTTGAAATTGGAATCTTGTTCTCTCGCGTGACAATATTCTCTCTTCTTGTGGCTTTTTGAAAATATCCCTGACGCTGGATGAGGTAATGATATGAAGCTCGTTTTGGAGCACTACTCTGAAAGCTAATTCACCAGCGGTTCTAAAACAGAGATGGATGCTGCACTTTCGAGAAAGATAAATGCTCCGATGACATGGACAACTGGTGAATGTGTTGGTGGCAATGGTGGGAGAGAGGGTATTATAGAAGGTAGAGTAGAGATCTGCGAAAGAGAAAGAGAGAGAGAGAGAGAAAGAGAGCAGGTGGAAGGGAGAAAAAAGAGCTATAGAAACTAACTCAAGGGAGAAAGATAGAATGAAAATCAAGAGGGAGAAAACATTTTGGTTGAAAAGAGAAAGGAAATGGAAGACAGGAAAGGGAAAGAGACACTTTATAGACGAGAGATTGAGTGAATTCACTTTGGTGTAAGAGAGTACACTGTTTGGTAATGGTATCAAAAGGGAGTAAGGGGAGTACGGAAGCATCGAGGTAGAAGGGCAGACGCGCGCCAGAGGGAACAGCGCTCACGACTAGTTCTGCCTGCTATGGCACTCTATATATGTGTACACGTGTATACGTATATACTCTCGACAGATCAATAATTCTCGATACCTCTTCCTTCCTTACAGGATTCAAAATAATCCCCCTCCCCCCCTCTTTAAATATTATCCTGAAGGAACTTGGCGGGAATTTTCAAACGATTCTATGGTCCTTGGTGTACGGAAGAATCGATTTTTCTCTTCTTTTTTTTTGAAGGGGACAGCTCTTTTATTCTAAAGAGTTTTTCCCTCGACAAAAATCTTTTTGGCGAGAGAGAACACCTTGAGGGGTTTGAATCTTGAATAAAAAGGAGAGCAAAACCCCAAGAGAAGAGAGGAGTCGACTTCAGTATCAAAGAGATGTCGATTCAGTACATATAGTATGGAACGTACAACGTAGATGAATGAGGATCGAAAGTACGCACGAACGTGAATGTAGCCTCCTCTCCAGGAACGGCGGTATAGGATAATTCTCAAGAGAGGGAGATTGAAAAATAGAAAGCTAGAAGGAAATTTCATATTATCAATTAGTGTCCAAGTTTTTTTTAGTAATTATGTAGATTTGGATAATTTTTTTTTTTTTGCAAAATAGTATACCTTTTTTTAAATTATTATCAATTAAACCAAAATGTTAGCCAAATTCTGATATTGTATCGGTTATATTTACAAATAGAAATGAAGCCAATTAGTATTATAAACTGAAATTGTCATATTTTTGCGCGTTTGACTTTTGTAATAATTGGTCTGATTGGTTTTGTGCTAAATGAACTCGTAAATATCAGTTGTGTGCTGCATGTGAAAATGATGCAATGATAATTCGAACAAATAGATATTACAATTGGAAGTAATTAAAAAGGAGCAGGAGTTATTGATAAAATTAATTTTCAAAAGTTGTTTCTCGTTTTAAAATTTTGAAAGGAACATTGTTATCTCTATTAGAGTAGGCTTTTTTTTTTGCACTTTTAACCTTTTGTCCTAACTTCTTTGTATATACCCTAAAGTTTCATAATGAGGTTCTCACAATTCCTAACGATATTTGTCGATAAAGCTCATTATCTAGATGAGGGTTAAACCAAAAATTATCTTGACAATAACTTTCAAGTTCTTTTCTTATTTGACTTTGTAATTATACTATTTAAAAACCAAACGAAAAATTTACTCTCAATTTGAATCAGTGAGAATTTTTTCTGATTTTAAATTAGTCACTTCTCACTGGTTCAATCAGTGAAGATTCCCACAGATTCAGATTGAGAGTATAGATTCTTTAAAGGATGCTGTTCCTTATAGTGATTTTATTTTATTATTTGCAAATAGTTTATTTTGGTAATGTGATATTATTAGGTGTGTTGGAAGATTTTTTCGATAATTATAAATATTGTTAGAGGAGATAACGAAAAAAAAGTACATGAAAGCCTTCGTGGAAGAGCCTTTAGGAGCAACTTTACTAAACGAGTCTATCACTTCTTTATCACATAAGTGATAGCGCCCTATTTTAAAACACTTGCCTGAATTGACAACACAAGATAGTAGAGTGGGAGTATATTGTAACAAAGTGTATAACTGTTTTTCAAGTAATGGTTATAATAAAATAAACAAACTATATATTATAAACATGTATTTGTTACAATATTAATTTGCAGATAAAAGTGTAATGGTTGTAAATTATATATATATCGCATATATTTGATGATCATTTGAAGATGTCCGATTTTTGGAACAAGTTCAATATAAATAATGTTGCGCAAATAGTTCCGGTCAAAGTTGGCATCCTATTTTGTTATATTTTGAGTTGGAGAAATTCTCTAAGAACACCATATATTTTTATTTAGAAAAATTAATTCCATCCTCAAAAAAGATTTTATTCTTATAAATAAAAATAGTTAGCGTAAGAGTTTTCAAATTTTTAGAATTTGAGGATTTGTTTAGGTTTGCAAAAAATTAAAAATATTTCATTCACATATATATATATGAACGTTAAGAGAACTTTCAAGAATATAATATCGTGGTATAATATGATGTTTGAATGCGTATGATTCATTGAAATTAATAGAATGAAATAATGTTTGCGTGGAACAATCTTTTAATTGTTTTATAACGTATACATTACAATAAGTATAACAAGGGGCATTGGCATCGAATTTTTAAAATAGACAAGAGCTTCGTATTCTTTTTTTTTTTTTTTTTAATAACTGTAACTCTTGACTTTCACCATCGCCTTTGGGTTATTCTTCTAGCTTGGGTGACTTGGGAAATTGCAGACTTAACGTTGCATGTGGCCTAACAAACAATGGCCAAAACAAAACATTTTAAAATGTTTACTCTACAATTATTTCTGCAACTATTTTCTCATTCAGTTTTCAATTTATTTTTCTAAGAATTTCTATGATGTTGTTAAAAGTATAATTTTCTTATTTAAAAAAGTTATAAAAAAATATTTTTGCATAAATATATATTTTTTATGCAAATAATTTATTAAAATTTTTTTTTTTTTGTTAAATTTATTTACTTAAAAAAATTATTTTAACAGTAACAAATTATATATGTATACATTAATTATTATGAAAATTTCGAAATTGTTTTCACACGAAGTATTAATATTTAAAGTAAATTGAAAGTTTTTAAAATATTTTCTTTGTTTTTTTTTTTTTTTTTTAAACAAAGTTTACAAAATAATTTATTTTATGTAAATATATATTTAATTGAAACGGAAATTGAGAGAAAAATTTAAATTGTTAACGAATTTGTTGCCTAAAGTTTTAATGGATGATTATAAATCTGAAGTTAGAATTTCTAAATTCAAAATGGCGCCTTCAATTATATCATTAGATTAAAAATTTTATTCCACCATATTGGATCCACCATTTTGAATTTTTTTAAAATCTTATTTTAGATTGTAATCATTTAATTAGTTTGAATTAATATTAATTATCGTTGTTTTTATTATTATAATATTTAATTATTGCACGAAGTGGTCAAAGTGCAATTATTATCAACTTTAATTAATTTCAAATTGATTTAAAGTTCAAGTGGAATTGTTGAGGAATTTAAAAAAAAAAAAAAACAAACAAATTGTTGAGGGGCCCTTCACTCTATTGATACATCCCTGGACACTCGTGCATCGTCGCTCATTCCCGTGCGAAAGGGGAGGCGGACTGTTCGCCAGAATAGCTACAATAGCGCGAGTACGCGTTGCTGTTCAGCGCTAGCAAAATAGCTCCGTGCGTTAGACTGTTCTTCGGGCACGAAGCGTAAGTTGTGATTTTTTTTTATATAAAAAAAAACTCCCTCTAGGAATAATGTTTGTCCTCATCACCTGGAATAGTGAATATTAAGTATTAGTGTAACGATTCTTGTCTACAATACTGCATATTGTGTAGTATGTGGGTGTCCCAAGAGGTATAGGAGTGCTATGTGTGTTTGAGATCCGACGGTAGTGTTATTTGATTTTTTTCCAGAGCTCGTTATCTAACCTTTTCTGTGCCCCATCAGTGTCGACAATGACGATTACTATATAAGAATGACATGGGGGGAGGGGGTTTAGAGGGATGAGGAGGGCGCGGTTCTCATTCATTCGGTGATATTTCTCATTTGACGTGGTTTTAATTTTTGGAAAGTTGTAGGCTGCGTTACCGAGCGTCGCTGCTTGGCCTGTGTTACAGCTCTTTCGTGAAAGAGAGAACGAGATGGTGAGAGAGTGAGTAAGAGGGGAAAAAAAAGAGGCGAAACACGACGAGAGGATAATACTGTCCTTTCCTCGTGTTTTTCGCGCCTCAGAATTGTTGGCTGACCTTTCGGAACGTTGAGGGTGAAGGGGAGCGCCGCTCCGCAAGGAATTTGTGTTTTCGCTGTCGAAATAGCATGACTTATATCAACGATTGTGACGAGTGCGTAAAACGTTATATACATGGGTGTCGGAGATTTCTTGTCTTTTCGTATTATTTTTTTTTTTTTTTTTTTGGTAATAAAAAAAAATCCCCCTCCTATAACCTCTATTACGTTTCGCGAGGTGTCTCCATCTCTCCTGCCCCCTCTTGTGGTGCAAAAATGTTTTTTCTTTTCCTCGAGTCATTTCGGAGCAAGTACCGTTTGGAGTTACAAAATTTCCGCGTTACGTTTCTTGAAGTCAGTGCCTACCTAGGCTTTCTGCTCTAATAATGATCACTTCCGGTTAAGTATTGCTGTGCAGGTTATTTTACTTTAAACTTGCAGTATCTGTGGTTCAATTTAAAAAAAGGAATTATCTACATGAACAATAGTTAAATTATATTTGATTTCACGTGTCAAGTTAGTTGTTTTTTATTGTTGTTATAAAAATGGTTTTTGATCACTTTTAAGAAGATCTTTTTATAGTGATAATTATTATTTAAGTGTATATTATACGTTTGTGTAAATGCAAATCATAATAGGTCAAAAGTTTGTTATGATGTTAGTTTTACTGTTTGCTGCATTAAAAGTGAACTTAATCGATTATAATATGGAGTTTAGATAGTTATAGACTCTTGTGAAATAATAATAAGTTTGTGATATCGTCCTTCATTGCATATATGCTAGTATTTGAAATATTGATATTTTGAAAAAAAAAATTTCCAGGATAACAAGCAAAAAGTTTGTAAAGTGCTTTAATTCTTTTTTTTTTTAATGTTTTATTTACTTTCACTATACTTGTGAGTGTTCTTTTTATCTATTCAAATATTTACATTATTATATTTAACTAAATTATTTATATTTGCAATATAATATAAATTTCCTTTTATTTAAATTATAATGATTGTTAGTTGTATTAATTTAATTATTTACATTTATAATATTTATTGTTTGTATATTTGTATTTTCAATTTTACAAATTACTTTCATGTTTAGAAACATTAAGAAAGTTGCATTTCATGAGTTATAATCACATTGAACTGTGAAATAATTGCAACAGTTACATTATATTAATAATTAAAGAGCTGAGTTTCATATCTTTAAATAAATATACATTCCGGAAAGAATAGAATAAAGTAATAAAACAATAATTTTTTTAGTGACTTGGATAAGTTTCGCAAATATCATAATCTCAAATAGGTGTTGATTAGATATGAAATTATCATTAAATTAAAAAAAAAAAAGAAAAAACTGAAGAGAGTATCACTTTGCGTTAGCTTCCATTTTTTACATAATTATATTTTTAACATCACAAAAAGAGTTTAAAAAATAGATATGAAAATTGATCATTGTATATCCTGTATTTTTATAGTTTGTTTATTTATTTAAAAATATATTGCATTTGGCAACAATGGATTCAATATGACCTTGTCAGATTGATGAAGGATGGTTTTTTTTCTAAAGCAATTATTCTCTTCTCGCGACAATCCATTAATAACTTAATTTGCGATTTAAAAAAAAAAATCAAAGGAAATTGTAAATATTCATCAATGCATATTGCAATAGTGATTTGAGTGTGTCTCAGAATTTCCATATTTCTCGATATTTATTTAGTTTCCACTCTTATAGAAAGTTAGACTCGATATTTATTTTTGATGCAAATAAATTGACAATTTTATGAGGATCTTAAGAAACTTGTAATTCGATAAATCTTGCGGTTGTTTTTATAATTTGAAAAAATAGTATGAAAGGGGAACTGTTTTTTTTATAATTATATATATATATATATTTAAGTTAAAAAAAAAAGTTAGAATTCATTTTTTTCCTTTTGCAATGCCAAAAGCTAATTTAAGACACAAAATGAAGATTTATATTTTTGTTGTCTCCTACTTCCACATTCTCTGTCATCCACTATTTATAGTTACGTAAATATTAAAGTACAACGAACGTAGATGAACAGAAAAGTTATAACAAAGTTTTTTTTTTAAAAAAAATTTAATGCGCTAAAAGATGATAATATAATATATAGTGAGATTGAAAAAACATGTACACACTAAATATGGAATATCGGCGAATGTTAATAACTTAATATGGCTGGACTTCCTTGAATCAATTTATTGTTGCCTTCATTTAAATAACAATGTAACTTTGAGTAGCTTAAATTACCCCCTTTACATCGTCATATGAATTATTAGAATTAACAATAAGTTTTGTCGTGAAATTCCTCATGCAAATTGAATCTTTGTTGCGGAAGTGGTTTTTGATTAGATTATGTAGTTTTTTTTTTTTTTAAATGCCCATATTGAAATTTCATTAAATTTAAAAAATTTTTTTGTTATTAATATAAATTTTATTTTTATCTTTTTAGATCTCTACTGGCATGGAGCTAGGAGCGCACTGATAGTGATAGTCTACGAGGTAAATATTTTTTAATTTATGAGATTTACAGCGAAAAATTAAAAATTTCTTATTTATATAAACGAAATAATGATTTTAAAACAAAATAATATTTGGTTAATTTAATTTTTATTATTTCTTTCGTAGATCTTGGTTTCTATGCATTGCCTGCCAAAGAAGAACTGAGCCCAATGTTTCCACACAATTCTAGTTCACATGAGATTTCTACCGAAACAAATGCCTTCGTACAAAATTCCAAGGTAAACAAGACTACTCTTATTATTCTTTGATAAAACTTTAATGTACAATGAAATAATCTACAGTCCGATTCACTTGTTGATATACATATATTATTTAGTTTGTTTTCTGTTGACATTCAAATTATTGTTAAACATATGATTTGCTTTAAACATTTTTTTTTTTTTTTTTTTTTTATGATTTAGAAAAAAAATCCATAAAAATTTCAATCGAGAAGACAATTTTAATTTTCTTATTATATTCAAAGTTTAGCGATGGTTAGTAATTTTAATATATTGAATAATTATTTATAAACAATAATTTTTAGGGAGATGTAGTAGTATTAGAGGGAAGCAGTCTGAGTGGGGTGGGGGAGGGGAAAGGACCAGAGCACGCTAGGTACTGTGATATCAAATCCATAAACAGCAGCATGATGGCAGCACCTACCAGCCACCCCGAAGCTACCGCCGCCAATGACTTCTTAACCGTCCTGTCACGCCATTCTGGTGAGTTTTTTTTTTTTTTTTTTATTCCTTTTTGACCTTAATTTTCATTTTTTTCTACTTTAATTTCAAGGTCTTTAATGGCCAGCTAAAAAATGATTATAGAATTAAAGCAAATTGAGAGATGACCTAATTAAATACAGAAGCTGAAGAGAATTATAAGTTCAGCTTCTCTATCGTTATAGAAAGTAGATATTTATTTTTAAAATTGTCCTTTTTATTTTGTATATTGTTTTCTTTTTGTCTTCTCGTTTTGCTTTTTAGATTTGAAATATTAAGTCTCGATAAATGATGATTAATTTATTTCACTGTTAATAAGTTGTTAGTACACATTTTTGAAAGTTTCGCAATCAGAACAAAACATTCGCCTTTTGTCAGCGAATTTTTAGCTTACTGCAAAAAAAAAAAAAAAAAAAAAGTTTCGATTGAATATAAAAATATAGACAGGGGTTTTTTTTTGAAATTACAGGTGAGTTCAGCTCAGCCAGCATCGGCGAGGCCCGCCAGTCAGTGGCGCCAGCAACCACAAAAAACCCAACAAATCACCTTCTAACCTATGATAATAATAATAAAGTAAATAACCACAACAACAATGCAGAACATAATCATCACAGAAAGCAAAACACACTGAGCTTGCTTGGTCAGCTGGGCAGCTCTGCCGATAACTCTAAGTCTACTTGTAAGCCGTTAAGTGATAATAAGGATAGCTTTAGAGATCTAAGCATTAGGGTACTAAAGATAAGTCTATATCTAAATGTTAGGAGGGGTGATGCGCGCTATCCCGCTGGGGTACCTAGCCTAGTTAGGATACCCAAGTCTGATTACCCCCAGCGGCTGCCGCATCTCGCTGACTCTGTCGACAATTACTCCTTACTAGGGTCCCGCCTTTGCACAGGCGACAACAATAACCTTAAGGCTAATCTTAGTTTCATAAGTAATAATAACTCCAAGTCTGTGATATTGCTCAGCTCAACCAGTTACGGTGATTATTATCTTCTTCTCGACAAGAACAACAACAACAACAACAAGAGCCTTGCCGATAATATTATTGACGAATTGGAAAGCACGAAATCACTAAACGGTAACCGCTCTCTGATTAGCGATCTCGCGCACGTCCATCGATACCTCGTTCATAATAAGATCATTAATGATACGAAATTAACGGCAGGAAGTGTCTTTGAATTGCAATATTGTTCGAATGATAGCACTACTCTCGAGACAAGATTGTTCCCCGCTTACGCTCAGAATTTCGCGGCGCATTCCGCCAGTTCTTCCATTACGCTTATCGTTTCCAAAAACGAAATCACCGACCACGCTCTGCAATCTTTCCTAGAGAGTCTCACACGAGTCCGAGAATCATCTACTTCTCCACTAGGGCACGTCACCGTGACCGAGCTGACGCAACGCATATGTGTTCCATTATTGATAGAATCTAAGCGTTATGATAACGACGTTGGTAATAATTATTATTGTAATAATAATGATGATGATGATAACAATAGCGTTAGGTGTATTGGTGAAGAAATGAATATTAGAAACAATAATCCAGATGTTATCCAAGACATTGTTAACGTCGCTGTGTGCTACAAGACTAGTTGTATAATGACTACTAATGCTAGGACATTAGGGTCACAAAATGATGGTATTAGCTGTACCGAAGCAACAATGTTTACTGTTGGTGCTCTTTCATTTCAGGATAACGATAAGTCTAACAAGCCTCTAAACGCTAGCTTTAAGAATGATAAGTATCAAGTGTCTACTAAGGTTGGTCATGAATCTAACTCTAAAGTTAAGTCTGTATCTAAGTCTAGCGATAAGTCTGATATGTCTCGTACCATTCGGCGCGACAATTACAATGACAAAGAGGAAATAATAATGTCGGCCGTCAACATTCCTATATTGACTACCTGCGAGCCTACGATGACGCTTAATTGCCAATCAGCCACCGTCACATCCCAAACAATTGCTGTTACTGTACCTGTTTCTCAATATGAGAATTGCTCGAACAATGACGAACATTATAAAAAAAATGTTGTTAATATCCAATCGTTATCCACGATCAATGACAATTCGATTTCAATTGAATCAAAAACCGACATTTTATCACATCACGATCAAGACAAATCACATGACATAAATATCTCAAAGATGGTCGAATCATCGCAATTGATCAGCTATATTCGCACCCTCATTCCAGCATATCAAAAAGCATACCAAAACAAAGACAACAATGAAATTTTACGTCAACGACTGAATGTTGCCTTGAATACTCTATTTAGCCGACAATTACAAAAATGTAATGAAATTTTAAAACCAATACACGATTATAAACGACGATGGAGCATTCCCGCGATATGTCGCCTAATTGGCGGTGGTGAAACATCATTGAATACAAGTGGAACAGCTAATTGGGGTACATCACAAGCAACAACTCCAAATAATAATAATGCAACGCAATCAGGTTGGGGTGGAACACCTGGAAATCCACCGGGCAATAATGGACCGCCAAATAATTGGGGTGGTAATAATGTTAATCGTCCACAATCTATAACCGGTAATCCAAATCAAAATCAGGGCCCACCTGGTAATCAGAATAATCAAGGAAATGTTAATAAAACGAACAATTCAAATCCACCGCAAAATTCACAACCCGGTGGTGGACCACCAACATCGCAATCGAACAATACAGTCCAAGGTGGTAATCAAAATAATGCCCCATGGCCTCAAAATAAACCAAATAATCCAGTTGGACCAGGACCCAATCAAGCGACACAGAACAACAATAGTAATAATGTGCCACAACAACAACAACAACAACAACAGCAGCAACAACAACAGCAACAACAACAGTCGTCCACTCCCAATGCCAATAATAATCAAATTAATAATTCTAATCAAGGACAAGTTGCTGCAACAACGCCAACAACTACAAATCCATCGACTAAGCAACAATTGGAACAACTCAATACCATGAGAGAGGCACTTTTCAGTCAAGATGGCTGGGGCTGTGTGAGTATTTTTTGCAATTCTCTTAAATATTCCCCAAAAATATTGCAAAAGAAATTGGAAAAACATTTTTTTTTTACCATTATACAATTTTTTAAATTTATTTTTTAAAGAACCCTTTAAATGAAAATAAATCTAAATAGAAATTTCTTTAAAATGGAAATTTAATTAAAAAATTTATACCGAAATAGAGTATTTTTTAATATTCACGTGTGGCAAAAAAAAAAAATTAATTAAATTGGCACATAAAATTAGTAAATTTTTAAAAATTTAATTCATCAAAAGTGGAAAATAAAATAAAGTTTATATCATTTTCATTTTTTACTATTCTAAAAGAAAAAGTGACATTTTGATGACTTGTTATCATGAAACTAAAATTGAATTTATAAGTGTTACATAATAAAAATGTTTTGAAGAGTTATATTGGTCTTGACAAGATGCTCTTAAGTATCTGACGTGCCAATATAACTGTTTAAAAAAAAAATGTATTATATAACATAATTCCATTTTAACCTGATAATGATCACTAAGTCATCAAAACGTCACTTATTCTTTAAAAATAGAGAAAAATTACATTTTTCTATTTTAATTTATTCAATTACAATAAAGTTAAATATATACTAAAAATCATTGAAATTTTTATCAGAATGACAAGTAAAACAATATGATAAGATGGTATAAATTTGATAATTACTATTTATACTCTCTAAATTTTAATTAATTCGAATTAGTTACTTTTTGCTTTTGAATTAGTTAAATTTTATTAATTCAAAAGCAAAAAGTAACTAATTATCAATAATTAAAATTTTTACAAATTCAAATTTAGAGAGTAGTAGTTTAATATGTTTTTTTTGTTTCTTTTCAAAATCAGCAACATGTAAATCAAGATACAAACTGGGATGTACCAACTTCTCCGGAACCAAATATAACCAAAGATGGTCCGCCAATGTGGAAACCAGCAGTTAATAACGGTACTGATTTATGGGAAGTAAATTTGCGCAATGGTGGACAACCACCCCCTCAACAGCAAGCAAAAACTCCATGGGGTCATACACCATCAACAAATATTGGTGGCACATGGGGCGAGGATGATGAATCTGCTGATTCTTCAAATATGTGGACTGGAGCACCTGCACCTAGTCAACCAAATACACCACAGTGGCCGGGTGCTACCGGTAATCAAACCGGTATGTGGGGAGGTATGCTAGTGAAGGCTGGAGATGCCACTTGTTTAACAGGAATGTTTGTCTAAAAATTTCACTTTACAAAAAAAATAATCTCTATATATTTTTTTTCAATCGTGCTTTATATCTCGATAATTTTTTTTTTTTGTTGCTTTTTAATATTATATTTCAATTGACATTGCTTTTTTTATTATTAATTTAAAAAAAAATTAAATTGTATATTAAAAAAAAATTGTGTTAAAAAAAACGTTATGTCTGGAATGCTCAGTTGCAGTTTTATTCTGCATTAAGCTAATTTTATATTCCTGTGTATGTTATTATTAATCTAATAAGAAAAAAAAACTCCGGCATTCACGTAGCTTTATAATTTTAACTCTGGGGTACTTATTTTTTTTGTTGAACGATTTGATTTTGCATTTTATTACGAGTATGATTTTTTGCTTTAATAAAAACTGTGCTCGTTTTTGTTTTTTCATGTTGTGTTCTGTTAATAATAACAATAGGACTAGAATGATGGCACATTTATTTTAGCAT
Source organism: Leptopilina boulardi (assembly GCF_019393585.1). Lineage (NCBI taxonomy): Eukaryota > Metazoa > Arthropoda > Insecta > Hymenoptera > Figitidae > Leptopilina > Leptopilina boulardi. The sequence goes on along the minus strand of NW_026137655.1, from coordinate 138,986 downwards.
TACTCGATTTTCGAATACATGTGAAATCAACTTGTCAGCAAATATAGTAATAATGATATAATTATTGTGAATTTTATTTTGGCGAATATAGGAGGTGGTGGAGGAGGCGGAGGTGGCGGTGGAGGATCAAATTGGGGTGATCCAAGAATTGATCCACGTGATCCGCGAGATATTCGATCGGTGGATCCACGTGAAATGCGTGATCCACGTGATCATCGTATGTCACTCGATCCAAGGGAGCATATACGTGTTATTGATCCAATGGCACGTGATCCAAGAATGGCTGATATGCGTGGTGATCCACGTGGTATTTCAGGACGTCTTAATGGAGCAGGCGGTGATGCAATGTGGGGACAACCACCAGGACCACCGCATCATCAAATGGGCCATCAGCATCCGTCCGGCCCACCAACTAAAATGATTAATCCATCGAGCATGAATCAATGGTCCGGCCCACCGCCAAAGGAAATGATGCCTGGTAGTAAGCCATCAGGTTGGGAAGAACCATCACCACCAACTCAACGACGTAGCGTACAAAATTACGATGATGGAACTAGTCTCTGGGGTAATCCAGGACCAAATCAACAACGCAGCATGCCAGGAACCAAAGTTTCACACTGGAAAGATTTGCCTGTTCCGAATATTGCACGTGGAGGTGTGTTTCTAATTTTATAATAAAAAAAAAAAAAGTAAGAACTTTTTATAATTTTTTTTTTTCCTTTTGCCAGGAATGCAATGCCCTCCCGGAATGCCACAAAATCGTATGCCCGGTCAACCAGGCATGAAACCAGACGTCGGTGGTCCAATGTGGAGTCATCCAAGTGGTCCAGGTGGACGTAATGGATCATGGGGCGATGGACCACATGAAACTGCCGCTTGGGATGAAACTAAAGGACCCACAACATGGAATGAACCACAATTAAATCCAGCCTCTTGGGGAGGACCCGCTGCACACAAACCAAAACCATTGGGACCCAGTGGAAGCTGGGCCGATTCCGATATGGAACCAACGTCCAGCTGGGGTCATCCTTCGAAACCAACACTCACCAAGGAGATTATTTGCAACAGTCGCGAATTTCGTTCATTATGTGAAATGGGCTACAAGGTTTGTATATTTATAATATATTAAAATTTGTTTTAAAATTGAAATATTTAATTTATGTTTTTTTGTTTAAATCTAACAGAAGGAAGATGTTGAGGTAGCTTTGAGAAATCGCGAGATGAATCGAGACGAAGCACAAGAATTGTTGAATCAAGTGCGTCCATTGGATCAATGGCGACGTCATGAAGCTCATTCTGGTTATGAGCTTGCAAATCAAGGGACCTCAGGTCCAAGTTATCCGAGATTCAATCATGTTGCGCAGCAGATGTCATTCCCTCCGGTAAGTGAAAAATATATATATATATTTTTTTTTTTTGCTGAGCATCTATCCTGGTGGAAACTAGTAATGAAAAATGCATATTTTGCGAGGCATTTAAATTTTTTTATTCATCTGAGTAATTTGAATTCTTTTTCAAAAATTTGCACTCTCGTTTTATTTCTATAAAATTCAAATTTTATTTTGAGTTTTATAGAAAAACGAAAACACAAATTGCAATGTTTTTCTTTTATATGTTTTTTTTCACACTTGTTTGGTGTGTTTGCTGTAGCAAAATATGCACTAGGTGTGGTTCCAAACTTTTTTTTTTTTTTTTTTTTTTCTTTTTTTGAGTGGCATCATATAACAAGCGAGGGTTTTTTGTGCGAGTTAAAATTTTTAATGGGTGTTTTGTTCAATTTAACAATTTTCAATGATTGATTGATTTAGACGATTTGTTAATATCGTGGTGAAGGTTTTTGCCAGGCGTTAATTTGATTAGTAAAGAAAAAAAAGTGCAGCCGTTCAATTAATTCAACAAAATTGATAAATTTTAAAGAAAATAGAAAGATAAATTATGAAATTAAAAAATGGAAACAATTTTTTTTTTTTATAAAATTTAATACGTAATAGAATAGATTGTCATTGATTGTGGTTATTAAATGAAAGGTTGCACCTACTTAGCTTAATCTTAAGTGGTAAAGAGGGGGTGAGAGGTTAGGTTGGGAGAAAGGGGTTCAGGGTATTCGTATGTAATGCAGGGGGCTGGAGTGCCCAGCGGGGCGGCTACTGGCGGCGTAAGTGGTTCTGTGGCCAGCGCCAGTCTTCTCAAGTTACAACAGCAACAACAACAACAGCAACAGCAGGCAGCTGTTCAACTCCAGCAACAGCAACCCAGTTCCAATGCGCCGCAGCCTCCTTTTAACCAGGTGAACTACCTGATGTCCGGAACAAACATTTATTCATTACCGATCATTTTTAGCCTATTCCTTTAATTACTCTTTTCTTTACATATAAATCATTCTTGATTTTTTATTTTTATTTCTTTAGACTATTTTTTTTTACAATACAATTATTTTATTTCCCCTTGAAAACAAATTAGATTCGCGATAGTCTCTTCTTCCGCTTTTGAGCGTCATTTTTTTTTCTAAAAAAGAAATTTTTGATTTTTCAAAAAATAGATGATAAAAGCTTTTTTGTTTTTTTTTATGAAATTGAAGCACAAAATTTTATTTTCTCTGTAGAAATAAAATTTTTTTTATTGATAAAAAAAGCCATGGAATTATTAACTTTTATTTTTTAAATTAATATATATTCCAAATTAATACGCGTCTTGTGTGAAATGTCGTTATGGTTTGAAATGTACTTATTGCTTTTATATTTTTTGCATGTATTTTTCCCGTAGGATTTATTTTCAAAATGCTTGAATTTTTTATGCGAACAATAATTTTGCCTTGACTGTAGAAACAATATTATTTTACGCATTTTTCTTTAAAGTATCTCAAAATCAGAGAGGAAACAAAGAATTTTAGTAAAAAGTAACTAAAAATATCAATGATATAAAAAAAAAATGGATAAAATTCTTCTCTGTCTTTTGAAACTTCACAATTACACAAAGCTTCCTTTATCGCGTTTTTGCTATTAATTTTTGCATGTCAAATTTTTTACTTACGAAAATTATTTTTTAAGCTAATTACAATATTTTTATTATAGTTTTATTTTTTGTATTAGTATTATTTTGTTAAAATGATTTAAAATTAAATTATTTAATGAAAAAGAAGAATGATTAGGAAAAATTAATTTCGTTATTAAAGTAAAATAAGAAAAAATTTATTTAAATTTTCTATCTCATAAAAAAAAAAAAAAACAATTTGTGTCAATTTTCATTTTTCTTATATAAGAATAAAATAATTTCAGGCATCGAGAACTCCACAAAATCAACCGAGCACTCAACAATTGCGAATGCTTGTACAACAAATTCAACTTGCTGTTCAAGAAGGCTATCTCAATCATCAAATTTTAAATCAACCATTAGCGCCACAAACATTGATTCTTTTAAATCAATTATTACAACAGATCAAAGTTCTTCAACAATTGCATCAACAACACACTGTACAGAGTTCTGTTAAGGGCAATAATCAAACAGTTCTTCAGATCAGTGTTCAAATTACAAAGACAAAGCAACAAATTGCTAATCTACAAAATCAAATTGCTGTTCAACAAGCGACTTACATGAAACAACAGCAGCAACAACAACATCCAGCTGCTCCATCGCAGTCATCTGATTATTATAAAACACCAGTTCACGATCCGATTAGCGCTCTTCAGAATACTTTCAGTGATTTGACAATGAACAAAGAGCCACCACCAGTTGTAAGCTGAGATTTTTGAATGATTAATTAATTAATTAATTAATTACGGCAGTTACTAAATTGTCATTTCCTTTTGTTTTCTCAACAGAGTCAACAGCAGTCAAGATTAAACCAGTGGAAATTGCCCTCACTTGACAAAGATGGAGATTCTGTGGTTAATGAATTTTCTCGCGCTCCTGGTACCACCAGCAAACCACCACAAGCACCTGGTGGACTCACTCAATCACATTCAAGTCCAAATATGAATCCCCTATTGGGACAAGGCGATGGACCATGGTCCACGCGACTCGGCGAAAGCGGTTGGCCAGACGCAGGAAACAGCGATTCCACCGATGGTAAAGACTGGCAACCAGGAGGCGCTGCATTCACCGATCTTGTTCCTGAATTTGAACCCGGCAAACCATGGAAGGTAATCCACTCCCAATTACGGAAGTTATTTTTATTAGTTAATAATTTTAATAATTTATTTTTCTTTATTTATTTAATTAATTAATTTTAAGGTAGTTTGTAAGATTTGTTCGGGTCCACCTATATTTAATGTCATTCTAGGGTACGCAGATGAAAAGTATCGAAGACGATCCTAGTATTACTCCCGGTTCGGTCGTTCGTTCACCACTCTCATTGGCTGCCATCAAGGATCCTGATGCAATATTTTCATCGAGCAGCAAATCTTCACCACCGCCTCAATCAGCAAACGCTGAAACTTCCATTCCAAGTCTCAGTAATTCAACATGGAGCTTTAATCCACCTGCGACAACACCTAGTGCATTTACTAGGTAGAACTTGTTTTTTTTTCAACTTGATAATATTTATAATCAATTGTATATTTAAATTAGAAAAAATGATTTTAGTGCGAAAAATACATGGGGTGAATCAGCACCACCACCAACGGCAGTGACCTCAGAATTATGGGGCGCACCAATGAACAAGGCTCGTGGACCACCTCCAGGTTTGAGTAGCAAGGGTAGCATTGGAAATGCAAGCAACGGTTGGAGTGGCTTAAGTTCCGTGAGTCGATCAGCAAGCTCTTGGGGTCTACAATCAGGTGGTGGCAATTCAGGATGGGTCTCCACTTGGCTTTTACTCAAGAATCTTACTCCACAAATTGATGGTTCAACACTCAAAACTCTCTGTATGCAACACGGACCGGTACAAGATTTCCGGTTGTACCTGAATCATGGAATTGCACTCACTAAATACTCATCGCGAGATGAAGCCAGCAAGGTCAGTAATAAACATTAGTAAAGGGTGTCCAGGACTTTGAAATGCTTGGAAAGTCCTTGAATTTTTATTTCAGAAATTTTTGAACAAACTAGTGGGAAATTTTTTTTTTTTTTTAATTAATGAAATGAAATATTTTTCAGGCTCAAGGTGCATTAAACAATTGTGTCCTCGGCAATACAACAATATTCGCAGAATCTCCTGGTGATAGTGAAGTTCACACTTTACTGCAACAGTTAAGTCACGGCGGTCAACAACAGACGAGCGCATCCGGCAATAGTGGTTGGGGTCTTCGACCAACGAATAAAACGGCCCAACCACCAGATACATGGGGCGGTAGTTCCAGTCAACTTTGGGGTGCTCCACCCACGAGCAATTCATTATGGAGCAACGCGGGACTTGACAGCAGCGATCAGCAACGAGCAACTCCAAGCTCACTCAATTCGTACTTGCCCGGAGATCTTCTGGGAGGTGAGTTGATGTAGAGTGCAAGACACTTGACCCGAATACTCAGCATGTAAGACAATTTTGTGCGACGTAAAGGACCGCAAAACATTCAAGTCCTTTTGAGAAATCATACATATATATATATATACACATATATATATATAGCCAAGACACTGTTCGATTTCCTTTGTCTTCTGTGTTTACTGTTTTTTTTTGTTTTTTTTTTTTGCCAAGACTTTCTTGGCAAAAAAAAAATATCGATCTGTGTAATTCAAATTCGCGGTTTTTTTTTAATAGCGACTGTTTCTCGCAACTATTGCGTGGAACGATACAGTCCAAGAGTCTTCTCGAAACGTCAATTAAAAACACGATTATAGGGACGCAATTTTTAGAAAAAAAAGAAGAGTTACTTATCTGTATATTCACCACGAAAGCCCCCCCCCACTCTCAGTCCCCTTACAAACGGAAATGAAATAAGTCACAAAGAACCGACAATGCTAATAATTTTACGACACTCATCTACTTACTAGATTTCATTTTCCTATTGTAAAAAAAAAGTGGTGGATATACATGTTTACGATCTGTTTCGATGGAAGCTACTGTACCGCTCTACTCGATTTTTTTTTTCTTCTATATAGCTCTAAATGAAAAATGATTTTTAAACCCTTTTTTTTGTGAGAGAGAGAGAGAGAGAGAGAGAGAAACGAGAGAGAAGTGCAAGGGGGTTTCCATTTAGAGTCCAAGGCCAAAGGTCTCTGATCGTGTCAACGAGTGTTCCATTAAATAAATTTTTTTTTTTTTTTTTTTTTTTTATTCCTTTGCTGGATAGTTTGAAGACTGCAGCGAGTATCAAACTTAGACTGTATCAATCTAATCAAAAGAAAGAAACCTTAAACAAGCATTGACGTCGCTGTCGCCACTGGCTTAGATGTGTCGGATCAACGACCAAAAAGTAAATATAAATCTAACCGGTTGGACAACGACGCAACGATACCAAATGTTATCGCAATAACGTAAATTTTATTCTATATTAAATCTAAATGCCACCTGTCGTGCCAATGTCCAGTGTATTTCTGTACCATTTATTAATGTAGAGTTTAATTGATATTATTGAACGCGTTAAGCGGCGGAGGGAAACGATTAAAAAAAAAATGAAAAAAAAAAAAAAATGTTGCGCTTGAATTCGAGTCAAGTAGTGGTGGCATTAAGTACTGGCCGGTATAATATTAGCGCTATGCCTTCCTACGAAGAAAATGATTACGTTTTATTAAATAAAAAGGGATCAAAGGTTGCAACGTGAGATTTTTCAAATATTAAAATAACGTATTCATAAAATGAAAAATTAAGTTTTCAGAAATTTAATTAATTTTTTTGACGTGATTTATCTTTAAAAAAAAAATCAATTTACAAATGCTTAATTTAAGTCCATAAAATCGATTATAATTGAATAACACATTTATTTTTTATTTAAAAAAAAAAATTCAATGTCAGTTGTACCTAATTGACTGAAAAAAAACGTACACAAAATTTTCTTGATTTTCATTTTCACATATTTGATATTGTGCTGAAAATAATTTTTACCCTTTAATTATTTATAAAATAAAGAGAGAAAAACTATTTTTACAAATAATTGGGGAATTTCTTGTTTTCTCGTTTCATCAGTCAGTTAAAAGAAACGAAATCATATTCAGAAATATTTGTATTTTACAAAAAAAATATTATTTTCAGTACAATACCATTTATGTGAATAAAAATAAAAAAAAAAAAAAAACAAGAGATAAAACTGACATTGAAAATAATCTTTTTGAAAAGACAAATTGTATAGTTTAATGATAAATGGAAAAAGAATAGAATTTTCAATAACTGGGAAAAATTAACGCCGCCTATACACGTCGTTCTTGTAAATATATAACAATTTTTCTTACGTACATATAAATATGGATATTATTGTAATTGCATCAAAAAAAAAGTGCACACACTTTAGATTTCTTACAATTTTTTTTTTTTTTTTTATTTCGCTTGGGGAAAAAATATTTTAAAAAAACGAAAAAATAAATACTTGGTAATGTGTTCGTGAGTGCATCACAAAGTACTAACTTAAGTACTTTATTTATAATTATATATATTATATATAAATTATATATACATATATATATATATATATTATTATTATTATTACTATTATTATTATTATTATTAATACTACTATTATTATTATCATTATAAAGATAATATACAAATGATATGAATTTCACAAGCAACCTTTATTCCTATCGCAAGAATGAAAAAATTAAGATTCACAAGTAAATCCATATATATGTATAACGATTAATGAGCCCCTAGAAATAAAATTCTAATGGCTCTTATAGATGTAGGTGTTAAGGTATCGCGTAAGTGTTTTAACTATATTTTAAATGTTGAAAAGGTCAATATAAAAAAATTGCCTGATCAATTCGTGCGAAGGTTGTAAGGTTTCTTTCAAATAGTAAAAAAAAAAAAAAGAAAAACAAAAAATAATAACATTTCGCGTTTCCAACTAATTAAAACGCGACTGGATATAGATAAAAAAGAAAACAAAAAACAACAAAAAAAAAAAAAAGTAAGAAAATAATAGCACGTGAGAGTAAAAGTATTTGAGTGCGTGGCCGCTCGTGGATGAGTTATATTTATTGATCGAATCAAAGACGATGATGAACCTTTCTCAGAGCAAGTAGGAAGATATTTGTTGTGATAATAATATTGAATTTAGGCACCTAGGAGTCTCTTACCAAGATTATAATAACTCTTTTACCAACGTTCAATTGATAATTAAAAAAAAATAAATAAATAAACGGTTGACAGAGACGTTGAGAAAAGGCAAAAAAAAAAAAAAAAAAAACACAGGAGGAGGTTACTTTTAAATTTACTTTTATAAATGTAATTAATAATATTCGTATCATTAATATAAATAATTTTTTATAATTCTTACAAGAATTTCAAAAAAAAAATCTTGTAAAGTTTATTAATAATTATTTATTTTTATGAAAGTAACTTAAGAGAGAGAAAAAAAAGTAAAATCAGTTATGCCTTTATCTACGCGTATTCAATTTATCGTGTATAAATTTTTTTTTTTATCTATTCGTTTTAATAGTAAAACGATTTTTTTTTTAATTATCAAAATCATAATCTGACACATAAATCTTAGATACGCGTAGATATTAGCATTTTTTTAAACACCTCCTCCATGTTCACGTAGATAAATATTATACTTTTTAGTGTCGATTAAGGAGAGGAAACAATACGATTTTTAATATTAATATATTTATAACAAGCTAATTTAGCTTATTATCTGTTTATTATCATTTAAATGATTAATTCGTAGGTTTACCCTCCTAGCGAATATTGTCTATTATTGAATGTTGTGAAAAAGTATATGCGGGTAGCTTGGCATGCGCTGTATGTTACACACAAAAAAAAACTTACACACAAAAAATTAATAATGAAAACAATACACAAGTACACAGGGAGATAAAAAAAAAACCCCCCACGTAAAAATCAATCAACTTCTCTAATAAATTTATTCTTATGTATATATTGTCTATATATTTTTTCTTTTATTTTTTTAATTTTTTTTTTTTCATAGATATAATACTTTACAGAAAAGTATTTTGTGACAAATTGAAAATATTTTATATAAAGGTATTTTATGACAGTATTTTGTTTAAGAAAAAATACTTTTTTTTAAAGAATATTTTGTTGAATTTTTTTTTTAATTTATTTTTTGTTTATTGCAGAAAAAAAAATGATCGATCAATTTTTAATGACAGAGAAGAAAAGATTTTTTAATTTTTACGTGGATCACTTGCACAAAAAAAATACACACACTCACACGTTAATTAATATATAACGAGAATCGAGATTTGTTGCATTGGAATCAATCATATCATGCCCAAGATCTCGAATAAATTTCCAATAATTCGAATTCATAAAATGATATTTTAATATTAATTTAATATTCAATGTCATTAATATATTGAGAATTAAAAAAACAAAAATTATTCGAACGTTGAAAATTTACAGTGAGATCTTGTGCCGATGCTCATCTCCAATGTAGACATCCTCGAGACAAGAGAAATGAAAAAAGAAAAAAAAAAAAAAAACATCTCACAAATGGAAAAACATTTTTAGAGAAATAACAAAATAAATTAATAATACGAAACAAGCAAGTAGGGAATTGTGGTATGAATTTTTTTATACCACCAATGAAATCCAGTTTTCCATTAAGCGTATAAACTTTTTAAAACGAATTGTCAAAAATAAAAAACAAACAAATGATAGAAAAGCAAGAAAGCAAAACACATTTCACTCTCCTATTTTTCGAAACTCTTCGAATATCAAAGCTAGGTTCGATCGCTTCTTTTTCTGTATTAAAGACCAAGGAAATAGGGGAATTAAAAAAAAAAACAATGCATCTGGTTTTTTTTTTTTTTTTTTTTTTTTTTTAACGAAGAATGAACAAAGTGACGGTTAATATATATATTGTCGAAGGTACGACCGTAATCTATAATTATATGCATACGTATACAATATTATAATTATATAGCGTTTAAATGAAAAAGGAAAAAAAAAATACCCGCGTTTCGTGCACTACACTTAAGGGTTTAGGGGTTTCGGAGGCGAGGGCGGTAATCTTAGGGTTTAAAATTAATTTAAGGATTAAGGTAGAAAAAAAAACACACCTACAATGTGATATTCTCGTGTCTTGTCTGACGAGAGACGTTGTTCTAAGATTATAAAATAGTTGGCGTTTGTCTTGTAATTTTTAAGGGACTATTTAAAAAAAATAAAAAAAATTAAAAAAAAATAACATACACACACTCATACATACAACAACAAAATAATAATACATTCGCGGCATGAAACAAAGAAAAAAAAATGTAAGGAAAGAATTGAAGTAATTTGCATTGAAAAATTCGAGAAAAGAAGCGCGTCTTGTAAAGAAAAAAAAAAAAAAATTTTTTTATTTATTTGTCCCCTTTTTGTAAATTTTATTTTATCCCCTTTTTTTAGAAAAAAAAAATCTATCTTACTTTCTGATTTAGAACAGTATATATATATATAGTTTCGCAGACTGTTAACCGTTTATTAGTCTCTAGGATCTGATTTCACATGCCATGTTAGTGAGTAAGTGTTTTCCGTTTAGTATTTTATTATATATAATATCCGCCAGCACAAATTACGTGCACGTGTTCGTTTAATGTGTTGTTTGTATAACATTCGCTTGGTTTTTCGTCATCTTAATAATTGTCGTATCATTGCGACTTTTGATTGAAAAAAAAGAAAAAGAAACTCCAGTAAATCACGCGAAGTTGATTTTTTTTTTTAGAACAAACTGCCTTTCTTTTATTCTTATCCTTTTTTTCAATCGATGTTGTTTCTGTTTCTCTTTGAGTGCCATTTACTGGAGGCTGTAGTTTTTCTTTTGACAATTTGGATTTTTTTCTTCTTTTTTTTTTTTACGCCCACACACTCTCTTGAAAGTTCTCTTACCAAAATCTCCTGCCCTCCTCATCTCTACAAATCTCGGTCGTTTTTTTAATTATTAAATAAACGACACTGCTCAAAATACGACCAAATAACACGAGCTAAAATTATAAACGTATATAAAAAACGACGCATAATTTTAGGCGTTAAACGGGTTTTTTTGTGATGAAAAATTCATCTTAAATATTCTATATTTATAATATAGATAAGATGTCGCCTTTTCCTTTCTTCTTATATTCGAATTTTCTTGACTCGCGAGGAAGTAGAACTATATATTTTTTCGTAAATAATAATCATTCTAAGTTTTTTAGTCATAGATATAAAAAAAAACAAAAAAACAAAAAAAAACGTGATTGGTAGAAGTAAAAGTAACTTTGTAAAAAAGAAAAAGATATGGAAAATTGATTTTTCGAAATAATATCTTTAATTTCTTATTTTAAAAAGAAATCTCGGAAAATTAATTTACGTCTCAAAAAATTCCACAGATGCGTTTTTGTGTCCATATAATTATTGTCGATATAATAAATAAGGTAACAATTAACGTAATTTGTTATTATTTATATATAATGTATAAATTACTGTGTTGTTAATAATACTCAAATTGATGTTTATTAAAACGAAACCAACGACTTGAATTATAGCTAAGATGTTATTGTTTATCATTGTTATTTTATTTTAAATCTCGCGATTGTGATTGAAAAAAAAAAATAAATAAATAAAATAAACGCATCTGTGGTAGTTTGTGACAAGTGACTTGGCTTCTTTATAATTTTTTTTTTTTCGGAAAATATTTATATATTTTTTTTTTCTTACAAGAAGCCATAGCGCTTTGATCTCAATCTATGTGTTCTGTGCGTATAGAGAAATAATGTCTTTTTTTCATTTTTTTTTGATGCCTCAAATCTTGACCAATAACAATATTGAAGAAAGGACTAAGGAAATCGACGAAAGAAATTTTAATATATATATATATAGTTTTGATGTTATTGGTTAAATAATAAACTAAATTTTCTATTATTTCTATCAATAATAATAAACTATTACTACTACTTACCATTATTGTTATACTACGACTGTTACTTCTAAATAATATTACCTACTATTTCATTTGCGATATTTTGCTTAATTTACCGTTGTTATATATATGTGTGTGCTTGTACGTGTACGGTACCTTAATTTTCTGGTCGTTTTTCTTTTTTTTTTTTAAACATATTGTACGTGTTAAATTATTAATGTGCTTCGCTAAGTAAATAATTAAAAAAAGAAAAGAAAAGAAAACGCGAGAAAAGACGCTTTCTAAACGAAGACAAAAAAAAACTCAAGTATTAAATCGATCTCTCGCGCGATAAAAAATTGTATTCAGGGGCAAGGGGGTGGGATCAGTTCTTCCAAATTGAGGCGCATCGAGACGATAACCAAAAACCAACGATGGTGAACGATATTTAAACTGAAAAAGAAAAAAAAAGATAACACATTCATCGACGGCGGATTGATTTTAGTTCAAATTTAGTATTACGTAGGTGTGACTAACGAAATAAATTTTATTAAAGGAGAAAATCAAGAATATACGTGAATCCTAGTTAATAAAAAATAAAAAAAAAAACTAATAAGTAACGCATAAGGGTATTTATTTGTAGTAAGCGATATATATATATTATAATTAATTCGGGATATATATATATAAATATATATAATGAATAAGTGAAAAATATATTATATACATAACATATATATATATATAAAAGATAAATAAATAAAAATATATATGTATACACTGATACGCGTACACATCCACGATAATAATAATACTAATAATTTTAATAATAATTTTTCGCATATATAATGTCGTATTAATTTATATCGACGCGTATAAAATTAGGTCTCATACCTCTCGCACTTTTTATTGTACCGTCTTTTCCATGCTCAACACAAATATTAGACGAATTATCAAGAAACAAAAAAAAATTACACACATAATACACAAACAAATACACTTGACAAATTTTCTTCAGGACTCGCTCCTCTATTATTTTCCTTCTAAGTCGTAGGTTTTTTTTTTCTGAATGAGTGTTCATTCCAGGCTGAAATTCAGTCGGCATTATTTAAAAAAAAAAATGATCAGAGATGAGGAAGAGAGAGAGAGAGAGAAAGAGAGAGTGAGAAAAAAAAAAGCTTTTTAAAGTCGTTACCCGATTCGTTTTCGCCTCCGAAAAACGCTCCTTGATGGAATCGCGCTACGAATTCACTCTTTTTTTTTCTTGAAAATCGAGACATTCGCTAGCGGGAAAAGGAATCAGTGGCCTGATTTTTTTTTTTGTGATAGAGATCGAAACCCAGAAATCTGCGTTCGAGGCCTAAGTGTTTCAGTATTATGAAGTATAGGGACAATGGGAATAATAAAAACGACTCGATTCTACCAATTATAATTTGTTTTCTCGTTTTCCAAGCTCTTTTCTTTAATCAGAGCTTTTTTTTTATATCTATTTTTCTGGTTGCTTTCTTTTTTTAAGGAGTTTGATGAATTTTATATTTTTTGTACATTTGGAGTGTGTTCTTTTATATATATATATTATTGTATTTTAAATTCGAAAATTGAAAACAAATTTTGTGGCTAAATCGAGTTTGTATATTTCTGGCGAAAGCGATTAAATCAGGGAGGGAATAATTTTTTTAGTTTAGAGAATTTTTCGCGAACTTGAATAATCACTTTTGATTGAAGACAGAGGAAAAAAGAAATTTACACCTCTTTTAACCTGTGATCTCAAATTTATCTTTACTTATCAAGTGTCAAAGAAGCTAAAAAAAAAAAAAAAAAAACATTGAAAATAAAAGAGAATGGGAAACATGAAAATCTTTGATCCCTGTACCTGACATATAAAGAGTGATGTATTTTTTTTTCTTTTTTTTTTCGAAAAAAAAAATTAAAATATCGACGATATTTAAAGGGAATTTTTTTCTACACCTAAAATTCAATCAAGTGAAAGTTCAAATTCGTCAAGAATTCTTGATACGACGCGATTCAACGAAAAGAAAAAGAAAGCATATTTTTTAGCGAACTACCTCAGCATTTTTTTGTACTAAAATGAATCGGAGAAAAGGAGAGAGAAAGACGTAGAACGCGATCTTAAGGAGCTTACGAAATGGTGGGATGTAAAAAAAAAGAAGAAGAAAAAAAAACAAAAAAGGGGGCGAGAACCGAAAATCTTTGTTTTCGAATCGCCACGTGCAATAAATAATATGTCAAAATAGTCCTTTGCTATTTAATATACCCACTATACTTAAATTCGAGTCGCTAAGCTTAAGTTTTTCGATCATATAGGCGCATTATACTTTGAACAGCAATTTACTTTCTTCTTTATAGAAAAATTCTTCTATAATTGTAGATTTTCTGTCGAATATTATATATATCTATCGCAGTAAAATAAAATTGAGTAAAAAAAGAAAAACAAAAAACAGTAAATAATCGGGTGGGAGGGGAAACATAGCGAAATCTTATCACTGCTCATTCGAAGCCAAAAAAAAAAAAATATGAAGAAAAAAAGGAGGAAAAAAAACTCCTACGAGGGATCAACAAAAAAAAAAAGAAAATATCAATATCGAACATATTTTTAGATTATATTCTAACCCAGCGAGAAAGTACGATATAAACCGCGCAGGGAAAAAAAAGGTCATAGGAAAGAAGTGGACTAAATTCTCGTAAATTTCATCTCCACAGTTTCATCTATAGCCAATAATAATAATAATAATAATAATTATTGTATACTTGTTTCAATTTTCTCTTTAAATATTGAAAACAAGCAATATCTCGAGTCAGTATCATTTTGACACTATAACATATTGTGATCGTAAATATTTAAATGAAAAAAATCTAACTCTCACATTTGAGAAATAATTATTTGAAACTGAGGAATTTTCTTTTTGTTCTTAAGAATTAACTTTTTGAATCTAGTCCAGTTTTTCAGGTTAAAGAATTTTTTTTTTCGCATCGGTTAATATTAAAAAAAAAAAAAAAAAAAAAAAAAATCTGTGGAAAGAAACGTGAGGTAGCGAGTTCGATGATATATATATATATTATATATATTTATATTTCCTTTTTGTTAATTAAGAAAAAAGACTTTTTGTAGAAACACAAAATACAAACGCACTTAAGCACAGTAAAAAAAAATTAAGTGGAGAAATTTTTTTTTTTTTTTTTTGAGAGGACATGAGGGTGAAAATGTAGAAAGTATAAGTGAAAGAGTGGTTGACAGAGACGAGGGGAGGGCTGAGACTTAGCTTTAGTTTAAAACAAAAAAAAAAAAAAAAAAAAAATGAGGAGAAACATTCGTGATTCAAACGAATTATTAAAAAAGAAAAAAAATTAAGATTTAAAAAAAGAAACGCACCCAATTGCGTCGATTCTTCTTTGCAAAAGAGCGTACAATTCGTTCTTGGGTTTATTACCCGAGATAAATATTAGTTTAAGGGCTAATTGTGTAAAACGAAGTATGTTAATTATTTTATAGGCTCTATACTTATAACTCTCGTTTTAATAATAATATTAATAATAATAATCAAAGTACACGGTAAAGCTTTAGGGAATGAGTATTCGCGAAAGCGGCACTGAACATTAACCAGTTACCGCGAACAAATAAAAAAAAAATAAAAATCCGGTGTGACAGCTTGAAAAATTTCCAAAAAAAAAAAAAAGAAATCAAAGAATATGGATCTGAATTAAATGATCAGAATTGCCAAGTACATAAAGAAAAACAAAGACAATTGTGAAAATAAATTATAAAAATTTCGAAAATAAGATAGAATTGTAAATTTGTGAAATAATAAATAGAATTGTAAAATTATAATGAAATTAAAGAAAAAAAAAAAACAATTTACAAAAATCTAGAATTAATGAGAAATTATTAGTGAAAAAGGCTGAAAAATTTGCGAAAGTCAAAATTAAATAAATATATTGTATACATACCAAAAAAAAAAAGAAATGAAAATTTTCAAGTTGATTTGTGAAAGACAAAAAAAAAATCGCGAGTGCCGCTGTTCCAAATCGTACAATCTAGTGAGCTGTACTTCGGAAAATCGTTATTCATTAAACGTCTTTCTGGGGCATTAATAAACGAAAAAATTAATATTATAACCTGGCCGCTGTTCTTCCTATCGTAATTCGTAAAAATAACGTTCTAAAAGTAATTTTTGACCAATGACAAATAAGGCAAGGCGAGAGAACCAAGTGATTAATTTTTTTTTTTTTCTTTCTTTCGTGACTACATTCGGAGAATTTATTATTTTGCTCTGAATAATATTTAACTCAGTGTGTATTCTCATGGAAAGAGATTTTTTTTTTTTTTTTAATATCATCTCAATAAGTCTCAGTATAAAACAAGGTTCAATCGCCTGCCGAGCCAAATTGGGTCTCTCGAGGCTGTGAAGCATTATTATGGCAGAGGAAACACATCTCGACCTCGGCCAGTAGAATGACGCTTTCTTTTTTAATTATAATTAAATAAAAAATTAATTAATTAATTAATTATCGTAATTGTAATTTTTAAACACCCGCGTGAGTATAAGAAATGTAAAAGCAAAAAAAAAAAAAAAACTTAAGAAAGATGAAACAATCGATTCTTCCATTAGAATTTTGCGCGAAAGTCAAAACAAAAAAAAAAAAAGAATAAATATTTAAAGACGAGAGGGGGAACTGATTTAGGTACTCAAGTTGTTCCGCCATACGCTTAATTGTGTTGCCAATCGTGTTACAATTATAATTAATTTTTAATCGATAAAAAAAAAAAAAAAAATGAAACTACGAAATATCATCTGTATTTCGCACGCATTTGCGATTGATGTTTCAATTTCTTCTCTCTAATATTCTATACATAATTGTAAATGTATTTTGCCTAGGATTATATATTATATATATACATATTGCTATAAACAGACATTGTATGTTAAATCACTTTAAAATCTTTCTCTCCTTTTCTCTATTTCTCTTTCTCTTCCTCTCCTATTGCGATTTATTTCTCTCTGTCTTTTTCTCTTCTTCAAAGTCAACAATTAAAAAATATTACCAAAATTTTTATAGGAAAGTAATTATTCACTTATTTTGCAAAAGAAAAAAAAATGGAAAGCTTGTGTGAAGCTCTTTCTTTTTAAATTTTTCCCACGCAAAATCCTATATTCCAATTTTCGTGTTTTCCACTATTTTCGAGTATTCTTCCACTTTACACAACTGAGTTTTCTCTCAGACGATTTTATTGAGTCGTATTTTTCTTGTCAATTCTTTAGCCGCCGATTCATCTTCCGCAGAAGAGCGTTCTCCTAAAAAATATTATTTCTTTTTTTTTTTTTTACCTTTCTAAAAAGTCTCTCTTCCAAAAGAGCCGTAACTTTAAAAGCTTTCCGCATGTCAGAAAAAATCAAAAATTTTTTTTTCAATTAAAAAATAAATTAATTTTTTCAACTAAAAAAAAAAACAATAAAAGAGAAAAGGTAGAGAGAGAAATAATTATGATGATGATGAGAGAAAGAGATAAAGATAGAGAGAAAAACGGAAATTCCATGTTTCAGTGCCTAAGTAATAATCATAGTCTGTAATTTTTGTAAATCAAAGCAAATGTACGAGTGGAGAGTGGCCTTTTTTGCTTTCAGTATATTTAAAAATATATTAACGAAAAAAGATAAAAGTAAAAAAAATTTTTAAGTGAGTGCGTGCGTGTGTGTTACTGTCTTTAATCTTATCGCACTTTGGTGCTCCGTTATCGAAACTCGCTCATTCCGAAGGGTCTCAATTAAATATATACATATAATATACATAAATACGTAATCTCAAATTGTTTTCGAAAAATTTCAATTGCAATTATATTTTATTTTTAATTTTTTTTTTTTATTCCCAGTCATCGTATTATTTGGCTAGTCTTTAAAAAAAAAAAAAAATCAATCAATTTCTACCTGATTTTTAGCTGCCATAAATGAATTTCTATTCTTTCTCTACACTTTGGATCTCATTTTTTTTACATTGTTTTTTTATATATATATATATAACGTACATATTTGAAAGTTTAGATTTTACAGGGTAAATACATTTTTCTCAAAACTAAATATATTAGTCGTATAACAAAGAATGTAAAATTTATATTTTTCTGGACAAAATTTATCTTTTTGCTGGATTTAATTTTAAAATTAATTTTTATCTTATTATAATTTAAAAATAAAATTCTAATTAAGTTCTTTTTTAAAATTTTATTTTTTAATGTAAAAAAAAAATAATTTTATTTTTCCAAATAATTTTTTTTTTAATTGGTTACCGAATTTTGTGATTAGCGGCCAGTATTGTAAAAGTTACAATAAAAAAAAAAAAAAAGAGTAATATTTATTAAATAGTCCAGAGAAATTAAGAAATTGATATTAATAATTAGATAATTATTCTAATATTAAAAATAATTATTATTAATCATCCAGCAAAGTTGTTTTTTTTTTTTTAAAATGAGAATTGCCCCTTCGTGTAGTGTTCGGGTCGCGATCGTGTGGTTTAATCAGTTCACGCGACTCCTGTCCTCTAATCACTTTGCATGTTATTGAAAACATTTATTTATTGCACATATTCTTGAAATTTTTTCTCTGATTTAAAAATTTTTTAATACAATTATAATTTAATAATAATTTTTTTTCTGTTAATAATTATTATTACACAAATTATAATTTAATAAATTCTTTTAAAGATTATTTGATTAATTTTTCAAATCTATTTGCAATAAATTGATCATTTTTGAAGAGCCTGCCTGAATCTAGTCCTAAGTGAAAAACATTAAAATTCATGCTTGTGCGTGAATAATATTATAAAAATAATTACGATCGATAAAGAAAAAAAAAAAAAGAAAAAAAGCAAAAAAAAAAAAAAAACAGATTTTTAGATTATTCGTCAAGTGACCTTATATGGAGCCCCTTCACTTATAGCCTTCTTCTTTCAGAAGGCTAATCAAGAAATAAAAAAAAAACCCTGCCTCCCTCCTCAACCCTCAACCCTATCTCTGTCAGCACGCCCGTGATTTTCAAATTCCGCGAGTGAATGAAAAAGAATATACGCCACGAGAGAATTGAATCATTGACGAATACTCAAGGACCCCTTAAAAAAAAAAATTAGAGGGTCTTTTCCAAATTGAAATGGAAAGAAAAAAAAAATTTGGAAATTGTCATTTATTTATTTATATTTTCTCGAAAAAATAATCGACCACTCTGCTTGACGGTATTAAATAATCGAAATTTCGTGTCAAATATCAAAGTGTGATTAAAAGTCCTAATAATGGACGATCCTTGGGAAGGTGCGCATTTTTTTTTTCTCGTTCTATAGAATTAATATAGTCTCTTTCTATAAGATATAAACGTAAATAAAATGAAGAATAAGAAAAAAAAAGTAAGAAAAACCTAAAAAAAAAATCATCCCCGAATATCGAACCCGCGATATTTGGGCACGCGTTCAATTTTAGAGCTGTGACAAGGTATGAGAGAGAGAGAGAGAGATGTGGGAGGGATCTTAGTTACGGAATATATATTATATATAAATATATATTAAGTTTCGACGCAAATATTGTCTCATCGGGGGACATAATAATAATATTAATAATAATTATTTAAATAAGAAATATATATATATAAACAAAGGGGAATAACATTGTTCATTATAATTGACCGGTGTTTTTTCCGCTCTGAAACGAATCTGTGAAGCGCCAACATCCCTCTTCGTATGTAAAACTACTATATACACTAATAATAATAATACATTTCAAGAAAAAAAAAAAAATTCTTAAAAAAAAGCAAAAAAAAAAAAAAAAAAAGAATGTTGTACGATAATATAGAAAAAAAGCGAATGAAAATATATTATATATATGTATACACAAATAACGATAATATAAAAGTATATTTAACCGATGATATGAATATATATTATTATTAATACTATTATTATTATTGCTACTATTATTAATATTATTATCGTGAGTATATATTATGCCAATTACATAAAAAAAAAAAATGCGAGTATTAACGATGATGAAAAAAAAACCAAGTACAGCACCGTAAGGTAAAAAATACTGATTAGGGTCTCTATATTATGTGTAAAACTGTGTTGTGAGCACTAGGCTATTTCTCTCTCGTAGTTAACTAGATTTTTAATGGCTTAGATTAATTATCATCTATGGCATAAATTAAGAAATAGATCTATAATAATTATTCTTATTCTCATTAATTAATTAATTAATTGATTGATTGATTAATTGGCATCATATGTGTGGCACATGATGATCATCATTAATGATGATGTTTGTCATAAATGACACATTAATGATCATGGACCCCCTTGTACACATTTACAATACATAAACACACATACACAACACTTTAGGAAAAAGAAAAGAAAAAAAATTTAATCCAAGAGATATTTCTCAAAAAAAAAAAAATAAAAAAAAAGTAAATAAAAATAGCGAAACATAATATATAAATGCGAGAAAACCTAATTTTAAGATGTATCAGTAAGAAGAAATGGCGCGCGATTTTCTCTCATGATACCCAGCTAAATATTATAGAAAAATAGGTTTTAATCAGCGCGTTATAAAAAAAAAAAAAAAAAAAAATTATAATCAGTCACGGGCGCGCTGTTTGTTCCCGGGGTTCGGAGACGCTTGCGATTTTCAACTGTTAACTCGACTTTTTACCTTTCATTTCATTTTTTTTTTAACTTGCGTGAATGCCAAAAATTTCGACCAAATTGAAAACTATTCCCCAAACAAAAGACGAAATTCATTTTTCGACATTCCAATAATTTTCAATTTGTATTGTGAAATTATTTTTTTTCAATTTTTTTAATTCGAATTTTTCTTTGTTTTTTTGTTTTTAGATGTGTATGCTTGAAAGTACTGATCATCTCATGAGTTGGTCGAAATTATTTGGTAAACTCGAGGTAGAAATTGAGATAAAGAAGGAGAAAAAAAAATAAATGATACATCAACGGCGATCCGGAGAATCATTTTTCAAAAAAAAAAAAGAGAGAGAGAGAGAGAGAAAAAATTTGCTCAGGAGCTTTTTAAAAGCATACATAAGAAATCATTGTTGCGGCTCTTTTTTCTAACTCCCAACCTTCTCGAGACATATATGGCACATAATCAAATTGATCCAAAAATAATAAAACTAAATAAATTGAATTCTAATGAACTGTATAGCACAGTCAAAGACATCGAAAGACTGATGGATGTTTAGATTTTAACTCCGCTTGTTAAAAAACCGCAGAACCTCACAGGGAAATAACCCTGGCTTTAAAGAATTAATGACAAAAATAAAAATTAATGAAAAAAAAAAAAAAAAAAAAAAACGACGACGACGAGAAGATGAAGAAGAAGAAAAAAAAATTAAAAATTAAAAAATAATCAGAAATTAACTTGACAAAAAATGACAATACAGTTAATATCGAAAATAAAAAGAAATATAACATAATAAAAATATAAAATAAAAGATAAAAATAGCAGAGAGCTCGGCTTTTTGTAACTGAAAATAAATAGACAATTTTCATTATTTTTGCACCCCTTGACTCATCATCATTTTAAGAAATTGCTGAAAGTCTAATGATTCTTGAGGAGAAGTGCTCATGATTTATTTTTCTATCAAATTCGCATTAAATTTAGTTGCATTTATCTTGAGAATTTTTAGTCCTTCCTTTATTGTCTCATCCTCAAGATTAGTTAATGGTGAAACAGTTTCTAAGTCATAAATATCGCTATTGTCAATAATTGCTACCAAGTCTTTTAATCCGGCAATTGTTTGGTGAGATTCATCTATCTTGAAATGGGTCATCTGCTCTTTTTCAAAATGAATTTTTTCAAAAAGAAAAGAAGCCATGCTAATGTTTGGATATCTGTTTTTGACATCCTGAGGTACACCTGGTTCCAAGAAACTTACGTAGGACCAATGAATACCGTATTTCTCTTTTTAACTTCTTTATATGTCCTGCGAACAAAGCAATTTCACGAATAATTGTCAAATCTCGATGAGCAAGGGTCTTTGTCGCTCCAAGCATAAACTCTGATATGAATTTATATACAGAAATACCAGCGTAATTTATTAAACTATAAGTAGCCTTTGTTTCTGGATAGACAATTGATTCTCTCAAAAAGAAATAAAACATACTTACCAATAATGGAAATTGATTCAGTATATTTTTGATCTCTTTGTAAAAAGAGTCAGGAATAATGAATTTTTTTACATTGCCTCCGAGTAGGAAATTAAAAACTCCGATCCTCTTTTTCTTAAATTCTTCGTAATGATCATTATTGTCGAAAGATTTATATAAACACAGATAAATGAAAAGTATTGAAGTTTTTATTTCATGGTCTGTGAAGATTGGATTGATCTTATTTAATTCTGTGAAAGGATCTTCATCAGTATGAGGTATCTAATTGATCGACAATATCACCTTACAAAATTTCTCATCACTTTCACAGTTATCTCCAATTACCAAGATTATTTTGTCGGGATTACGTAGATATTTTTTGAAATATCCAGAGAATTCTGGATAAATTGTAAATAGAGATAACCAGATTCTTACAGAGGTTGTAGTAACTCTTATTTCCTTCATACAAATTGCCCTGGAGTAATACTCCAGTAATATAGAGTAATCTCCAGGAATATATGTGATACTGTCCACTATCTTGGCTTTTAATCTTGGTGTTTTGAATTTTAACAGATTTAGAATATTGACTAATTCTTGAAGCAAGAATTTTTTTTTCATGATCAATCGAATCTAAATACTGTTCTCCTTTCACTTTGATGAGAATGTCTTGTCAAGAATAAATATCAGGCTGATGCTTTATACTTTCATAATCCTTGTCAGAAAAAATTGTCAATCTTTCCACTTTTTCCAGTGATTAATAAACCCTAAATCAGGATCAATAGATAATTCATCCTTACTAAATGTTGCTCTAGACATTGACATCGAATAATTATTCATTATAGTTTTTTTAAAAAAGTTAAAAGGTATAATTTTAAATTTTAAAATTACTTGGAGCTCCAGAAAAAAAAATTAATTAAGATTGAGATTCTAGTGGTCGCCGTATTTAGTGATTTTTCAAAAAAAAAAAAAAAAACAAAAAAAACATACATTGATAAGAAAAAAAAAACCGATTCTTCCGTGATGGTTGTTCCCCAAGCAAAAATACCTCTTTCAAAACCAGTCATTTAATTGGACCTGAGCTTGACGCATGACTGTAAAAACTCGAATAATTTTTTTTTTTTTTTTTCCATTTCCTTTTATCGATACGCGCGAATGCTCATGTGGACCTAGTGGACCTTATACATACATATATAAATTTAAGACTGTTTTAAGCCATAGAACTGATATTAACAATTATTATCCAAGTCAATGAAAGGTGTGGGAATGGAAAATGGGAATTCTATACTTAAACGAATGTTTATGAAAGTATTTATTTTATTTACGTACTACTATTAACTAGTAAGGCTCGTTTAGAGACAAGAGGGGGGAGGGGAGGGGGTTTGGGAAATTGGGAGAAGATTAGTAGGCTTCTTTAAATTACGCACAGTGTCTTAAGGCTGGCCACCCTGTGTCTTTTCTTTCTCAAAATATCCAGCACACACACATACACACACTAATTTGTTCCTGTAAAACTCGTCTAATCTGTATTAATCGCTATATTATTAGGGAAAACAAAAAAAAAAAAAACATTCTTAGGACAAAAAAATATTGGAACTCTGAATCAGTAAAATTAATTTATCATGCTGTTAAACAAAACCAAAATTCTAGCTTGTAATCCGCTATAATAAAAAAAAAAAAAAAAATCTTTAAGCACCCTAGTGCCATTGAAAGGATTCCATCCACCAAAGATCAATTTTTAGTCTTGCTTTTCTCATGTTTTATTTGATATTTAAAAAAAAAAAGGATTCAAGTAGAATAAAAAATAAAAACGCTTGAAATTAATTTTAATGTCTCAGAGAATCCTTTCTACCTTGTTTCGTGCAATCATAGAATTAGTTAGATTTTAAGAACTAGAGCCCTTTGGGCAGGGACGGTTTCAATAAATATTTAAAAAGAAAACATATTGATAGGAAAAAATTAGCTTTTTTTTTTTAGAAAAGGCAATTTTTTTTTTGGGAAAATTTCTCCTCAATCCTCGGAAGACAAGAAGTTTTCGTTTAGTCTGATGTCCGTACAAACTTTAATAATGTTCCTTCGCTTTTTATTAATTTTTTTTTTTTTGGTATATATGTAAAATTATTCTCGTTACTCGACTGCTGTCATCCTCATATATCGACAAATTCTCTCCGATAAAAAGAAATAAACAAAATTTGTAAAAATCATCGACTCGAAGTTCGCTCTCTAGCAAGTCGAGAAATGAGGTGACTAGTCGTGATTGCTTAGTTATTATTATTATTATTATTACTATTATTATTAATATTAATATTATTATATTTATTAATTATTATCGTATTATTAATTAATTATTTTAGCTCTCCTCTGCTCGGTTTAATTTTGATGAGCCCCTTCTTGTCAACCGAGAGAAAATTAGAAATTTTATTATTGGTTTAAAAAAGTGATTTTTCAACTGTTAGAACTGAAAGCAAGAAAAAAAAATATTAAAACAATTTTTAGAATTTTTCTTTTTCTGTCAATAGTCGAAAAATTGTTTTAAAATTTTTTTTAGTCCTGAAAAATTGGAAATTTTAAAAAATAATTTTATTTTACCCCTGCTCGACGATCTCTACTGGGAACAGTTGAAAATCGCCAACGAGGTATTAGATACACACTCCAAAAACCTCAACGCAAGGCCTTAATATACTTATCATAGTCGTATTCAAAAATATGGATGCATATTACGTAAAACGAATGGAAAAGAAAATAGGAACATTGTAAAATCTCTCCTCGCCAAGCATCGAAAAATCTGTTACTGATTTAATTTAAAAAAAAAAGGAAACTGTTCCATGCAATTCAATTGAAAAAATTCAAAAATGTTTCAATTTTTCAAATTCAATTAAAATTCAAACATTTACAATTTTTCAATTTAATTGAAAAAGTTTAAAGAAATTTTTATTCAAATTAAAAAATAAAAAAAAAACTCAATTCAATCGATAAGCGCGAGTCAAACAATCACAGGGACAGATTTTGAGAGCGGGGCAAAAAAATTTAGACATTAAAAAAAAAAAAAATTGAGCGCGCATTCGCGTATAATGTAAATGTGAAGCTGCATATTAAAAAAAAAAAGAAAAGTAATAATAATTTGGATGAAATAGAGAAAAAAAAAATACACAACATGCATTTACACGCGAAAGAAAACACACACTCACGTACTACATATGCATACAGGTACTTTAGTGTTATAAGGAAGCACGTTATTTTTTATTGTAGAACTTTAAAGTCAGATTTTTTAGGATAATATAATATAAAATAATAAAAAATAAAAAAACAAAAAAAAAAAAACAAAAAAAAATGTGGGAGAGAGAGAGAGACACCTCTTTGCGTGTGTCTTGTTCGCGAAGATTTTGAAAGATAAAAGCAAAACAATAAAATTTTTTGTAGAGGCACGTCCATTCGATTTTAAAAGAAAAATAAAAAAGAAAGCAAACAAAACTTTTTTAAGATCCGAAGGGATGAGACTCGAATTTATAATAGAAAATATGAAATGAAATTAGATGAAAAACTCATAAAAACGAAGCAATATAACAATTGCATATGAAAAAAAAATAAATAAATAAACGGTCGCAAGACGAAGTAAAATATAACTACTTATTAAAAAAATTTAAAAAAAACGTTGTACTGCGATTATTATTGTTCTTGTATGAGTGATGAAAAAAAAAGCGTTTAAAGGGCAACAAAAAAAAAATGAAATTAAAAAGTGCATTCTCGAATCTTGATACCAGTTTATTGTGTCTGAATATATATATATATATTTTTTTTTTTTGATTGATTATATTAAAATTATTTGTAGCCCCATTGTATCGTGATTATTATGGTTTTTTTGTAAAATGGGGCGTTTTTCATTATAATTATTAATTGTACATTTCCGGTTGTAGTCGTATCTGCGAAAGGATTAAAAAAAAATCAATTTTGACATAGCGAATTTTCTGAGCGGGATTTTCGCTTGTCGCTCTTCTTTTTTTGTTATTATTTTTTTTTTTTATAATTGATATTTTGAGCGAGGTTTTTTAATGAAAAAAAAAGAGAGAGAGAATTATCCTGCGCGGATGCGACCGCGCGCGATGGCGGCCTTTGAAAGTGTTTTTTTCTGTTTTATTTTTATTTTTATTTTTTTTGTTCTTTTAAGGAAAAAGAGTATCAAGCAGCTGTACCTAAGTAGTATAATGATACCTATTTCATTATTAATTATTATTATTATTATTATTATTATATATTATTATTATTACTATTATTATTATTATTATATTATTATTATTGCTATTATTAATTATATTATTATATAAATATTATATTAAAATAAATCAATAAAAAAAATTTCAAAATTGTACAATTCCAGAATGCTGTAAAATAATCACCCCCCTGAACTTGACTTGTGCCAGTTTGCGTTAGAATTTAAGAAAAAATTTCGATTATCATCATTATTATTACTATTACTATAATTAATAATAATAATTTATTATTATTATTACGACTCGTGTTTAATCTGTCGTGACTGATTATGACGATAATTATTGCCGAAAGTGACGAAAGTGATTTGACTATAATCGTTTTCTGTGAATATTCCCCTTCGAATTAAGAAAGGACTTGTGACTTTTTCCCCGAAAAAAAAGTCTATTTAAAAAAAAATATATGTTAAAAAAAATGTTGATGAGTAATTTGTTAATGTTTCTGTATTTTATAGAAAAAAAAGTAATTAATTTGTTGAAATTTCAATTTTTTCAAAAAAAAAAAATTTTCAAATTGCGAGAAATTTCAATAATTGGAAATGTTGATAGTATTACCTTGTCTTTTGTTGTTTTTTTTTTTTTTAATCTAAGAAAAGAACGATCGATTGAAACAAAAGTTTCTTGATGAAGAAAGTGCGAAAGAAAGGGATCTTTTTTTTTCGAATAATATTCGAAAAAAAAGAGATAAAACCAGATGAAATGTGAATATTAGAGAACCTCGTCCATCCTTAAAACATGTCTCTTGGAATTTTATTCACCATTATTATAGTTGTATAATATAATATATGCGAATTTCCATGAGGTTTAAGGATAATATATGGACTTCTGTGAGAGAAAAGTGAAAATAGTAATATTAAAAAGAAATTATATTCAAGTACAAGTGTTCAAGTCATATTATAGGTACTTAAATTTAACGCATAAATTAATTATGCGTTTTTACTCAAAATACTCTTCTCACGTTGTAATCTAGGCTATAAGATTCTAAAAAGAAAAGTCCTAGAAGACAAAAAAAAAAAAAAAAAAAAAAAATGAAGCTGTGTTTAAAAAAAAAATTAAATAAATAAATGAAAAGCTGAATCGCTTTTTACGAACGGGACCTCGACACAGCAGATTCGAAATTCAATTTTACAATTATGTTCCAAAATAAAAAAAAAAAAAAAGAAATAAATTGTCTTTCGAAACTGCTGGTCGCACGAAATACGTACAAAGATCGCATTCAAAACTTGCATTTCTCAAAGGAAAAAGCAATTGAATAATAATTGTAACTTTTGAATTTTATTATAAAAAAAAAAAAAAATCTGACATTCGTCATTTGATTTGTTTTCATACAATAATAATTCAATTACTATTTTCAAAAACCAAACGCTTGTCAATGAAAAAAAAACATTTGACCACTGAAAATTTAATTTTTAAGAAAAATAAATTCGATACTAAAAATGAGGCCATTAGTATATCAAATATTATAATAGACAGTCAATAAAAAATGAAAAAGAAAAATTAATCAAAATTCAAATCGTATCTGTCTGACTGGCACTTTTCTAAAAAAGACAAAAAAAAAAAAAAAAACTTGATCCTACTATCAAAACTTTTTTATACCATCCTTTTTAAAATAGATAAGCCAGGAAAAAGTTTTTAAAATATTTTGTTACTGAAAATAACAAAACAAAAAAAATATGAGAAAACAGATCTCCTTCATTTACTATTTTTCTTTATGAAAAAAAAAAAAACGAGATAATTCTTAATTTTAAGGAAATATTTTTTCAAATAATATATAAATATATGTGTAAAATGCAATAGATGAAATTAGCATTTTTTCTTAAATGAATTTTCTTATAATTAAAAGAAAAAAAAAAAAAAATGAACGATGAAAGATGTTGATTTTTTCTTTTGTTTAAATATTAACTTGCAATAATAATATAAATTCGCGGTAAAAACAGAAATTTTTCTGAATAAACGAAGGAGATTGGAAACGTACATATACGTATGCATACCTTTATCTACGCATGTAATCACATGAGTAATTATATACAATAATGATATAAATATAATATTATAAATACGCGTATACATATAAAATATACATATATGCAATATAAATTATATATACATATATTTGTATATATGTATATATATTTATCTGTATATCTATTATATACAAATGACTTTAAAATTAGATTAAGGAGACACGCATAAATATTATATTATATTATATATAAATATATATATATATATTATATAAATCTATATATTAACGAAAGAACACATATATTTTTGGCGCTAGCGAGTCTAAGACGAAGCGTGAAATTCCGTGTATTAAAATACTGTGAATTTTCGATATTAACAATACATATTACGGTATATATAAAGTTTAATCGTCAAAGAGTGAGAAAGTGAGAAAGTGTGCGTTCCGTAAAGGCCTTCTGAAGCCTTCCTCTAGAATAATGTTTTCAAAAAAAAAAAAAAAAAAAAAAGTTCAATAGAAAAAAACGTCAAAATAGTCCAGAAATATTCAATGATTCCAATTTTTGGCTCTGCAATTTATTACAAATTTTCTTTTCTTTTAATTTCCATCGACAATTTTATAAAAAAAAAAAAAAAAAATGAAATTAAAAAAAAAAACAATTTTCAAATATCAGAAAAAAGAAAATTGTTAAATGAAGAAAAAAAAACAAATTTTTAAATTAAAAATGAAATAAAAATTTAGAAAAAAGGATAAAAAATATATAATATTTAAAGCCATTAAATTGCAATCGTTAAATGAAAAATCACGACTGTAATGACGTTTTTGAGTATCCAAATTATACGTACATACATTGCATGGTACCTAAATGTCTGTCTGTCTGTCTATATGTCCGTTTCGCTATTTCTATATACCAATCTGTCTCCTAGACTTATAGAATAATATTTAATTAAATTATAAATAGTAATAAAAAAAAAGCCCACAATATCCTATTAATCGCCCCCTCCCCCCCCCCAAAAAAAAACCCCTCTCAACAAGTGGATATTGTAGGCTTAACATTTAGAGCCAATAAGTAAGCTAAAATTATGTCATAAGACTTAATTCTTAATATAAAAAAAAAAAAATAAGAAGTTGAGGCAGTGTTAAAAAAAATATTGGAAGGTTTAAAAAAAATGTGGAATGTGAAATTTTTTCGAAAAATCAGATTACTGGAGCCTCTGCAGAATTTGTGATTAAATTGTGCCACTTGTGCCGCGAGAATTTTATTGATCGTCGAGTGAAGAAAAAAAAAGAAAAACAAAAAAAAAAAAAAAAAAAAAAAAAATTATTTGAATCGTGCAATGCATTACGAAAGCATTAAATAGTTAACTATATAGAAACAATCACGTCGTTTTAATTTTTAAATAACGAAAATTTTTGTGCAAAAAGAAAAATAAAATTCAGTCCTACGGTGATTTATTTTTCCAAAAAAAAATCAGAAAAATTTGTTTTGAATTAAAAAAAAAAAAAAACCAAAGCTGAGGGCTGAAAAAAATCTATTATTCTAACGTCATATCAATAAATCGATTATGAAAAATGAATTCCTAAAGATTTCCTCATGGATATATTGCTGCTGAAGGAAATCTCAATATTATACATTTTACTATAATTTTTTTGCCCGAGGAATATTTTCGTACGTAAATTTAAAGTTACAAAAAAAAGCGACGAAATTTGTTAATGAAAAATTTAAAAATAATGATAATTAATTTTAACACAAATGATACAAAAAAAACAAAAAAAAAAAAAAAAAAAACAATGCTCTTTCAATTATTCTTAACTGATGACTTTTCCGACGACGTTCGAACAAGTTCGATTGTGCGTCTCATCTGGGGTATATTTAAAACAAAATAACCCTCCAGCGCACTGCTGACAAAACTATTTCGTATTAAGCTCTTTGCAGCTATAATGGTAGATTCAATGTATATTTATATACGTGTTTTATGCTTAAAAAAAATATCCTATCACTATAAACATCGGCTCGGCTACAATATTGTTATAAAAAAAAATTTCTTTTGTATAATAATAATAATAATTCAAAGTCGAATAATAACTTTCAGGAAAATGAGCCGAATATTGCCAAACACCAATGAATGTTTATTCACAAAAAATATTTGCAAATAGTTATTGTCAGTATAAATCTCTATTATTATAACGTCTCCCAATTCATCTCATGAAAGCATTTTTGCTTTTCTTTTTTCACTTTTTTTTTTTATTCGTTTTGTTGAAAAAAAAGAATAATCCAATTTGATATTGGACAAACGAAAATAAAAGTTGATTTTTGAAAATTGGTGCCAATTTTTGGCGCCGGTTTTTTTTTTTTTAAATTCAACTTTTAATATATATATATATGGCAAACTAGATTTAACGTTAAAACCAAGTCTCATCTCGACGCCTCATACAAACAGAAGCACTGTTTTCTATCAATATAATACCTCAAGGAAATATCTTTCCAATGACAACGATTCTACTAATCCTCTATCGAAGCCTGTAGATCTTTTTTAAAAAAGAAATCCGTAATTGTAAGCTCTGAGGATAGCAGAAGTAAATTTTCATTTAAAAAAGAAAATGAAATGACAAATTGTTTTTTGAGCTTTGCCAAAAAAAAAAAAAAAAAAAAAAAAAAAACTAATTAGAACAATGGCTGTAAATCTGAATTAGACAAATTTTTAATTTTCAATTACTATTTTTTCATAAAAAAAAAAAAAAATAATTAATATTTTTTCTATCAATAATTAGTGTAATTTAACTGGTTTTCACTTATTTTTATTCACAACTTTTTAATAATTTAAAAAATTTAAACAATTTTTGTCTAATTCAAATTTAGAAAGAAATTTAATTAGAATTTAATATTATTTTAGTAGTGCCGAAATTATTCTTTATTTTATTCATTTATTCATTCATATTCATCATCAATCATCTTTCAAGGTATGTATAAAATAATTTACTTTTTATTTTACCTCATTCTTATTTCATCATTTTTTTTTTTGTTCTATTTTTCATCACTTTTCTATTTTTTAAAATATACTTTTCACAAAATTTTAGTTTTCATATTTTTCTTTCTTTACAACAAAAAAAAAATGGGTGCTTTAGGACTTCTGCTTTCTGCCTAACAAAAAAGTATTTCATATATGACGTAAACATATATAAGCAACCATACGCGCAAAAAAAAAAAAAACAATTAACTTAAATTGCGAATGGATCAAACAAAAAAACAAAAAAAATTATAAGGGAAACATGAAATAAGAACGAGGCAACAAGCAATCATTAAACTATATATTTACTCAAAAAAAAAGGCGGCAATTTTGTGTAGTTGTTATGAGAGAAAGTAAAAAAAAAATAAATAAATAATAATCATAATTGCGTAATCACTAGAAATATTAATCAATATTAATCTCTGGTTGGTAAAGCAATTTTGGGACCTGTGATTAATTTAAAAAAAAAAAAAAAAATCCAGGGTGCTCGATGAGATCGAACTTGGTTTCCGTGTTTGATTCTTACAAATCCAAAACGAATATTAATATTATTAAATCAAAGGTCTACTCGATTGTAATTTTATATAAAATTTAACTTTCAATTAATCAAGAAATTACATTATTAATTATAAAAGGGCATTAAAGATAATTGTAAATTGTGATATAGATAAGGTCATTCGATTTGTAATTTTAATTATCAAATTATGTAAATTATAATTTTATAGTAATATTGTAAAAATGAATTTAAAAAAAAAAAACCAAAAATGTAAAAAAAAATAGCAATAGTTGGGTCCAATAAGGAAAAAAATGGAAATTAATTCTACTTTTTCAATCATATTTTTAATTAAATAATTATTAATAACTAAAAAAATAGTTAATTATTGTTATTATTAGTATAATAATATTATATAATATAATAATTTATTATTGACATAAATTTAAAAATTAATATTTCAATTTTAATGTGAAATTATTTAAAATTGGATTTGTTAATTGGAAGGGTTAAATACCCAAATGACTTAAAGCCCATTAAAAAAAAAGGAGAGAAAATAATCGTTTTTTAAATAGGGACAATCGAGGAGACTGATAACAATGAAATGTAACAATTCATATTTAAAAAAAAAAAGAAAAAAAACGAGTTCGGTTATAATGAGAGGAGTAATGAATTCTATACGCGGAAACGATAATATTATAAGCAACAAGAAGTGCTTTTATGAAATACAATATTATTTATACCATCCTGATAATACTATATGAGGGTTAATTTAAGAAAATTATCGTGTATTATAATAAGGCATAGTTATAAGAATATTAATATTTAATATAATAAAAATATATATTATATATTATGACCTATATTGTAATTATTATATATTAATTATGATAGTAGAATATTGTGACTTAGCGAAGAATTAATTAATAAAGGTTGTCCTACACGTGTTTGACTGAATTATTACTAAAATTCCTAATTCAATGTTAGGATTTTTTTTATTAATTATAAACTTTTTAACTTTTTTATTCATAAAAATTAATTAATAGTCTAATAAGTATGGATACTTACATCTTCGTATTTTTTCTCAATATTTTGTTTTTCTCAATTTTTTAGAGTTTTCAGTATCCATAAGTTTAAATTCTCTTTCTTGTTCATCTTCAAGTATGAAAGAAAATGCATTGTTTTTGTCTTCAAAAAATTACCGCTATAACCTTCATACTGTCATTTTTGCAGAAAACATCTTTTATGCTGTTACAAACAATATACACAGTTAATTAAACCTTTTATTGATAGAATTTCAAATTAATCAATTAATTAAGAAATTAACAAAGTGTAGAACTTGTTTTAAATGTCACAAATTTATTTGGTGAAAAAACAGGGTGACCAACAAAAAAAATTTGAAGTGAAAACTCAGAATAAATCAGTGCTGCCGCCTGGTGAATCGAAAGCGCGCGAAGTATTTAAATTTTCAAATGATATACATATTAAAAAACTAAAGAAAAAAAAAAGTTTTAATTTTATTAAATTTTTATTACTAATTGCATTTTTAGCAATAAAATAAAAAAAAATAAACAGAAAAAAACTGTCTATTGAAAATTGAAAAAAAAAAACAATTTATCATTACTTCATACTTTTTTTTTTATGTATTCTTCTAATAACAATTATTACACTAATCACTTAACACTAATCGAAATAGTTTAAGTATTACGTTATAACATTAATTACAAGCAATATATTTTTTTTTATAATAATGTATAAAAAATAAAGTTTAAACATGTTCACACCATGCGATCATATAACTGATTCTCGTAATAATTGAGAATCAAACATTGTTGTACGAAGTCCATTTTTATACAAAATCACAAATACTCACAGAAAATAACATTTATCGTTTCTTTTTAAATATACAAAAAAAAGTACTTTCAAGTTACATACGAACAAAATTTAAAAAATTTACAAACATCATTTAACACAATGGTGGATTAAAAATTTGCTTAAGTTAAATTATATTCAAAATAAAAGCATTGTGATTGGTTTTTTTTTTTTTAATCACTGTGAAATAACATTTACGCAATTAATTATAATGCGTAAAAATTGTTGAAGAAATATTTTTTTTCGAAATTAATTGATGGAAGAAATCTGCATTTTTTAAATGATAATATTATAAATATACGCAGACTGTTAAAAATACATAGTTGTACAATAACTATCGTCTGTAACTTCCTTTTATAAATTTAATAGCTTTTGCCATTAGAGGTGCTTTTGTTTTTTTTCCAATAGTAGAAGCTGGAAATAAAAAGAAATTAATTAATAAATTTAAATCGTAATTTTTTTTTTTTTTAAATTCAAAATTTAACTCACATGTTGCTTTTATTCGAGCTATTGGCGATGGTGGGCAAGTTGATGTAGCATTACTATGAGTATTACCGGAAATTAATTTTTTCTTAACTTCCGATGAAGTAATTGGTAAATCTCTTGCAGTTCCGTATTTAGCTTGTTTTCGCAATACATTTCGAGGTGGTTTAATGTGATGATCATATACCTGTATTGTTGATCTCACTGGTTGTGATTTGTCCATTGATTGTTTCATATTTGCAGTAACGGCCTTTAATTTTGCTTCTCTTTCGTCTAAGCAGCGCTGCAAAAAGAAATTTTTTGTTTCGTCATTAAAAATAACTTTTAAAAATTCTGAATAAAACATAATTACTTACCATATACATATCGCGCCAAGATTCCATTTCTTCTCTCGATTGTGCTCTAAATTCACGATTACAATGAAATTGCCATAAAGGATCCGTGTCTTCAATGAGATATGGATTATAGTGTTCCAACATAAAGAGCTGATCAGGTGTTGCTCTTTCTAAAACTGGTTTTATTATATAATATGGTACTCCGCCCGTAACTTCGAGAGCTGAAAAATATATATTTTTTTTTTGTTGTTACGATTTTCTAAATTGTCAAATATGTTAATGAAGAAAAACTTACCTTCAATATTATCTATTAATACTCTAATGCACAATTCATACAAAGTGGGTATATTTGTTAGACTACTTTTATTTCCAGAGAAAACTTTTGTTCTAAAATTAAAGAAAAAAAAAATTATTAAAATCAATAATATGGATTATAATTATTGCTAAAAGATTATTATAAATACCTTTGAGTTTTACAGTAAATTGCTTCTGATAAAGCTCTACCTTCATCTACTTTTCGATTCATTGGAATTAAATTATGAGCTAGTGGCTTATAATTAGGACTAATTTCAGGTAATGTTGCTGCCAAATCAACACTTAATGGTTCTAATTTGGCATTTGGTGACAAAAGTGATAATGGCTGTCAAAAAAAAAAAAAGGAAATTATTGTGTGTTAGTTAATTATTATGCTAGTTAATTATTTATAAAATTAGTTTCTTACATTTGCTTCAGTCTTAATTGTTGTCGACGGTGTTATTGATGGTGTTATTGTCTTAGTAGATGTAGAAGTACCGGGTTCTATTTTAATTGGTTTTGTCACAAATGAAGTACTGGGTATTTTTTCACGTTTACGTGAGGGAGGAGGCATTGTACACATACCAAGAGCTTCTGCAAAACTTGTACCTGTAAAAATGTAAATTTTAATAAATTAATCATTTATAGTTTGAAAAAAGATGAAATAATTTAATAAAGTAAAATCTCAATTCAAATTAAATAGATAAATGCTCTAACCTGATTGAGAATCAATTCCATCAATTTCATCACCATTTTCTTTCTTGATTTTCTTTTTTAATTTCTGATCTTTCTGATTTTCCATACTATCACTAGATTTCGATTTATCTTCCCTCTTATGTTTCTTATCCTTTTCATGATCTATATCATTGTTTCTAATACGATCTTTACTACTAGAAGAACTATGTGAACTTTTTGACTTAGAAGAAGAATGTTTAGAACTAGAATTATGACTTTCTTTTTTACGTTTATCATCTTTCTTTGAATCTTTTGGTTTAGAACTTTCCCTTTCTGTTTCGGATTTTGATTTGTGTTTTATATCACTTTTTTCTTTGTTTCGTTTTTTCTCTTTATCACTAGTTTCTTTTTGAGAAATTGTTTTATCACATGATGAAGATGATGATGATGAATGGGTATTTTTTTTCTTTGTAATTCCTGATTCTAAAGAGGCAAGTGTTTCAGAATCTGCATTAGGTGATTCAGATTCAGAACGAATTGGAGAATTAATAATAAGACGTGAATTATCTTCTTCATTATCAGATTCTGAATATCTTTTTTTCTTGATATTCTCTTTGTCCCTTGATGATTTTTCTTGTTTACGCTTTCTATGATTGTCCTTGTCATTCATTTCATATGCCTCAGTACTACTTGAAACTTTACCAATATCAGAATCAATTCGACTTTTATCCCTTGAATCGTGCCTCTTTTTTGAATCTTGTGAACTTCTTGACTTATCATTATCTAATTCATGTTTTGAAGAATGCTTTTTATTAATAGATTCATGCCTTTGTTCATGGCCTCTCGATTCAGTTTTGGAATGCCTTTCTTTATCGGAACTTCTACTTTTACTGACTTCAGAATTTGTATTTCCTTTTGATGAAGACTTTGAACTATGCTCTGAAGATCCATGTTTACTAGATTTACTCCCAGATTTTTCTTTTGATCCTTCACTATTATGCCTGGAATTATTATTTAATTTATTTTAATAATTATTATTAAATCATTTTTATAATTTAAATAAAAGTTTCGTACCTTGTTATATTATTTTCAGAAGTATTATCTGGACTGGGTGATTCTGGAGATTCACTGTAACTTTCAGGAGCATCTGGTACACAAGCTTCGTCTTCATCTTCGGGATCGCTTGAATCTTCATCAGCTACCATAGTTTTCCATTTACATACCAAAGCCTTTGCGGCATCACCAACACCACCGTCAAATTTACGCAAAGAATTCACTGTCCTTCCTACGCCAGTTTCACGTAAATGTTGTACTGTGACAGGTAACTGATAAAGTTTGGATATACAATACATCATCTGAAAACAACAAATATAAATTATCTCAACATTTATTGTTTGAAATATATTCTGAAAAATATTTACAATATATTTCCTTTATTCGTGATATTTAAAAAAAACAATA
Source organism: Leptopilina boulardi (assembly GCF_019393585.1). Classification (NCBI taxonomy): domain Eukaryota; kingdom Metazoa; phylum Arthropoda; class Insecta; order Hymenoptera; family Figitidae; genus Leptopilina; species Leptopilina boulardi. The sequence goes on along the minus strand of NW_026137655.1, from coordinate 102,076 downwards.
CTTAAAATGTAATAAAACAATATTTTCTTAGCTTAACTTTTTCACAACAAAATTTAATTTATCAATTCATAAAAACAAAATAAAAATATTTCCATGATTTTTGGTAACACTTTTGTTATAATATAAATTTTTTTTTTTACTAATTTCATATAATTTCTTAAACATGCAGAAAGATACAAGTAATTCAACAATTTCTCTTTCACAAATTTAATAATGTGGTTGTTTTAAGAGAAGTTTTTTTTTTAATGAAGAGAAAGTAGAACAAGTTGTGGGGGATACATTGATTAGATATTCTCAACTTTACAACCAGTGTAACAGATGGAAATTATTTAGTTTTATAGAATTACAAAATTTAAAAATAAAAAGCTAATTTCATTTTATTTATTTTTCTATTTTATCTTAATATCATTCTAAACATGTACAGATGTTAATGCTAAAAAAAACAAACATTGTACACGTATCATCAGTGTATACGTATATTTCATAATCAAATAGAAACACAAATAAGATGGAATACAATTACATATATATTAACTGTAACAGCAATTAAATTGTTATTTAGATCATATTTTCAAAGTAGAAGCGTTCAATTTAACTAATATTGGTTGAAATTTTTTTTACAAAATTTTTAAAAAATTTCACTTTATAAAATGATTTAAAAAAAAAAACCCCAATGAACCACAATTTGTTTCTTTTTCTCAGAAATGAATTTTCAAAAAAAAAGAAGAAAAACTGTAACAATTTAACTATGTGTAACAGATGGCTATTGATAAAAAATTGTTACTCTTTACAGAAAAAAGTGAAACCTTAGCAATTTAATTCTTATAGAGGTAAATTTATTATTTTACAAATAAAAAATAATTTTAAATAATGTAATTCATTATAATTTTCAATTACGTCATTTGTTTAATGAAAAATGTGATAGTTTTTGGAGGTTAGATGCATCTTTTGAGAAGCAATATAAATTCAATATTTTAAAGAATAAGAGACATATAATTAATTATTTACATACTCTTTCTTGATTGTCGTAACATTTTTCTATACTCCGTTGATAATGTTGCACTTTTTCTATTACAGACATATTGTAAATGATGACAAAATTCAACTGTCAGTCAGCTGAGCTCATGAGCTGTAAGACTTTAGGTTAAGTTCATACGACGTCTTTAAAATACCGGCTCCTTAAGATTTTTTCACACTATTTTCCTGTTGCCATGCGTGCGCATATAAAATTGTCCAATTATTTTTTTAGCACCGCGAAATTTAAATATTTCTGAAAAATAAAATTAAAATATTAAGGAAAATGTGAATTTGTCGATTAAATCATAACATATTATCTTTTCTAATGCTTTTAATTAAATACTAATAATTTACGATATATATTTAAATTATTGTGAAATCATCTAAAATATTTAAACTTATATAGACGTACATAAATTTATTTAACGAATTTAACTTTATTAGACGGTGCTGGGAGTCGATACTTAGCCATTTCAACTTCAGCTTCCGCAAACGAATTTATGGTGTAACAAAAGTATTCTGGATTTTTATATTCTTTATCCTTCGATGCACCAGGACCAACGGCTAATGAAATTATTGAAAATTAATAATATGCAAAAAATTATGAGTGTAAAATGTATTTGGCTTTTTTTTTGTACAAACTTACGATGATTTGGAACCTTGACACAATTTTCGCTAAGACCTGGTACATTTGAATTTATTGCAGTCGTAGTATTACTGTTATTTTTCATCGTCGTTGATGACTGAGAACTGAAGGTACGAACAATACTTCTTCCCTAAAAAAATATAATTTTTAAAATATTATTAACAATAAAATAATGTAATTTAAAATATTACATATACATTTAGTTCTAAAACAAATAATTCTGTATATAAATATGCCCTTAAAATTTATATTTTTTTAAATTGTTTATAACTTTTATATACGAATAATTAATTGAAAAAATTTTAGGTTAGAAATGTCAATCCTATTGAAAAATCGTTAACAATTCTAGTCACAATCTAATAATAATTTATATATAGTCGTAAAAATGAATAATAGTATAATTACCTGTGGAAATAAACGCATATTAACAGTTTTAAACATTTTTTAAATAAACAAAAACACAGTCTTCTACAGAACAAAATTCGTAATGAATTGCGCAAGACTAGACTAAACTTATGCACGGTTCACAGTCTATTTGTGGGATCAAAAGATCAAGACCTTTAGGAAATTTTAGACAACAGCTGATTTAGTGTAAAATAATTCCTTTATAGTGTCAATGATATGATGATGTCTATTTAATTTTTTCATTCAATTTTATACGAGTTGTTAAACTCAAAAACAATTGCATTTTTCTATAATTTGCTTTTGGTAAGTTTTTTTTTTCATATAACCTCACTTTCTTTTACGTATTAATCATTTCATATTTTTTGTAAAAAATATTGTAAATAAATTTTTTTTAAATTTTACACATATAAAGTATATTTAAATATAAAACTAAATTTATTTTATTATGTTTAACACTAATTTTTGTTTAAAACAAATTATATTTAATGTAATTGCTTCTAACAATCTATTTTGATTTTACAATTTTTTTGTCATTCAACGCAAAATAGTTGAACTTTTTTTTTTTTATAGATACCATCAAAATGTCGTTGAGATATTTTTTCGACAAATTTGATTATTATGCTAAACCGGAGGGTCAGGATCCACTCAATAAAATAGTTGGTGTCTCTAAGTATTGTGCTTTCACTGGTATACTTATAGGAACTAATGATATTATAGCAATTTCTAAAACAAAAACTTTCTACGATTCAGCACGTTGTCTTGGCTTTTGGGTAGTTCCTTTAACTGGAATGGGTTGTGCATTTGCATCTACAACCTATATAGCAACAAATTTGAGAGGAAAAGATGATCCTTGGAATTATGTAATAGGAGGTACAGTACCATTCAATGCAATGTATTTTTATAAAAAAAAAAAATGAATTATCTACTTATTTCTTATCATTAAATTAATTATGTTTAACTTACTTTACTACTATAACAATATTTTTTAGTACTTTCTTATTTAAATTATATTTTGTGTTTAAATAACAGCTTGTGGAGCTGGAAGTGTATTGAGTCTTTGGAGTAAATGCTTTTTAACTACACTTTATGGAACCATATTCTTAAGTATTTTTGCTGCTTGCAAGAAAGATTCAATTGAAAGTGGTTGGACTTTCTTTTCACAAGAGCCATCAGAAGCTGAAATGAAATATCCATTCTTTTCAACAGCAGGAGCCAGAGCAAAGACATACGAAAGAAGTTGGACAACATAAAAAAAAAAGTTGTTCAATGAAATAAAACTATAGTTGATCTTTGTGAATTCAAAAATGTAAGTGGAACATAATATTAATAATAAAAGTTAAATTAAATTTTTCTGATTATTAATTTAATTCAAAAGTTTGATGTAAATTAAACTGATATATATATATATATATGTAGGTATATACAATTTTATATAATAGAAAAAAGTAAAAAATTATTTGGATAAATATAATATAAAATTTTCCATGGCAAACAATTCATGTTAAAGTTTCTCCTTTTGTTACCTGAAAATATAAATGAATAATTGTAATATTTTTAATTTTCTTTCATCTCATAATTTATACTTACACGTGCTTCTAAATATTCTATCCTACGTTCAAGAGTAGTAAGTTTTTCATTTAAAACTGCTAATCGTGATCTGCAGGACATATCTGAAAGGTTTGGAAAAATTAGTACAACTTAATCTTATTTGTTAGTCCAATTTTTTTTTTCTAAACAATTGAATAAATAATAAAAATAAAAAAAGTTCAATAATCTTACCGAAAGAGTTTAAAAAGTCTGTTATTTTTTTAATACTGCCAGTTATGACTTCAATATATTCTCTGTTTGCCCAGTCTTGTTGAATTTGTTTCTGAATTGCTTCCCGGTGAGTAGATGACATTGTAATTATAGTTTTTTCTGCGAATCAAACAACATAAATTTACATTGTACAGTTTTAATTTATTTTATATAAATTTTATAATTGTCTGTAAAGAAATTAGAAATGATAAATAATACCAAAAACAATGAAAAATTACACTGTATACTTTATTGTGTTATTAATAATGAACAGAACAGCTGATTCACAAACATACACTAAAGCAAAAAGACTTAATAAACATTTTGTTTTTTCAACATTATTATCTTAATTAAAGAACTATTAGTAAATATTTTCTAAATTCTTTATGACACAAATTTATATATTATATAAAAGAAAACAATTTACAATTAATTTTTACTTTGAGTTTGACAGCTTTCATAAAATTTTCTATATATAGAAAGGAATGAGATAGAAAAAATTTTTTGTCCAGTTTCACTTTAGAAGTTTAAGCAAAACATGTGAATGACACTTTAATAGGTGTTAATGCGCATAATGGACTGCGCAATAAACAAAAAAGGGGATTACAATGACAATGACAGAATAGTTGACATTATTCTAATGTGTCAAAAGTGTTTAACATTTAAAAATTATTAACTTCCGGCAATTAATTTACAATATTTATTTTCTGGACTAATTGCTGTCTATTTATAGTATCATTCGCATAGTGTGATTATCTATTTTAAAGTTGAACTTGTTTACACTTGTTTTTGCTCTTTTGTCAATCCAGTGGTGGTCAACATCATATTTTTTTAATTGTGCAATTAAAATCAGCATAACAGGAATTATCGAAAAAGTATAACTTTGCAATTTAAGAGGTTTGTAATATTTATATATTTAGGTTAGCATCTTGCAGATGTTTAAGAATAGTGTTTTTAAATATCGACATATTTGGTTATAAAATGTTTTTTAAAGTTGACTCCATTTTTCCTTAATAAACACCACAATATGTATACGCATAAACTAAAAAATGTTGTTTTAAAAAACAATTATTGATTTTATTTTACTTCTTTTTTTTTTAGTAAATTGAAACTTTTTTACATTCTTAATTTTGTTTTGCTTATTACTTTTGGAAAATAAACACATAATTTAATTGTTGAAAGCGATACATTTATTTGAAAGATATATATAGAGATAACTTGAAACCTGACTCGTCACCTTACAAAAGAATTTGTAGCGTCATAAAGTTAAAATAATGCTGAGTTCGAAAGACATTGATAATTATTTACGATAATGATTGCAGGTAATTATTGTTTAAAATGTTTATCACAGAGAGATTCTTATATAAGTTTTTGGAGTACTTCAAAAAAATATTTGTAAATAGCTTTATAGTTTTGATAACAAAAATACTAATAATTTGGTAACTGTTTATTAAAAATTGCAAAATACAATACAATTGTAAATAAATAAATTAATATGATATTTTTATTAGAATTTAATAAGATAAATATTTGAGAAACTGTAATTATATAGTTGTAACACGTGCATGAAGATGTGCAAAATTTAAATATTTCCTTATTGAATTAATCTAGTTATTTTTTTATTTTTTTTTATTTTCTTAAACACTTTTTTTAAAGCTACTTCTCATTTGATTCTTAGGTGTCAAGTTTTAATGCGAAGTAATTTAATTTATGGAAAAACGTGACATTTTTTTATCTTCAATTAATGGAAATCTTTGCACCCATTCAATATTAATTATATATTTGGAGTATCAATAAAATCTCATCTACCGTGTATTTTAACTTCATTTGTTCTTCAGTTAAATTGAAAAACGTTTCAAGTTGAATATTAATTTTTTCTTAAGAAAAGTTTGTCGACCATGAAATATATATTTTTTTTAATTATTGATTAATAAATATTGTTAAAATAACTTTTATTATTTCATATAAATTGTACTATTAAAAATGTTGTATTTTTTCTGAAATTTTACAATTTATTGAAATATTATAAAATTTAAAAAGTTATTATACATGTGCAATGTGATGTCACTTTCATCGTTGGTGTAGAACTTGTAGGTTTCCACTCTATATATTTGATCTTGGTGTGCAAGGTAACACACAAGTTAGCAGTTTGATGGTGGACGACAAGGAAGGAGAAAGAAAATTATTGTGCAGCAAGTAGTCATTCGCTAAAAAGTGTAGTCTGTGATTAGTTCAGGTCAGCTGTTGTGTATTTAAATAAAAACATAAGTGTTAAAGTAATTCATTTTTATTATAGTAAAATAACATTATTTGTTCATGTACAGTTTGTTTAAACTTCAATATTTTTTTTTAATATTTTTTTTTTTTTATTAAAATTTATATTAAAATGTGTTCCTTCTGAACGAGAAAGTTGTACGTACGTATGTACTTATGACTCATCTGCATAAAAAGATTTCACAAATCGTTGTTTAATTTAATTTACCTTGAGAATTGGAATTTTTCATAATACACATTCTTCGTCTTCTATTGTAGAAATCAAATTGAACTTAACACATATTTTTACTGATTGTAAATAAAAAATGTGATAATATATATTTAGATATAAAAATATTTATTATTTTTTTTTTTAATTACAGATATTATTTCGTGGTGTAAACGAATGTTGGATTATATGAAACGAAATGATTAAAGAATTGTGGTAAAATAAGTGAATTTTATTGAAGAATGCTCAAAGAAGTTGAAAGCGGAGCAGGAGGTTGCAATGGTGTCACCTCTAGACCTCGACGATTTTTTCCAAGGTTTTCATTGCGTAGATTATTATATTCAAGTCCTTTAATTGGTCGCCGAATTTCAAGAGTGACTAATTCCAGTATCAGAAATACCAAAGGTAAATTCATATAACTTTCTGAATAATTTATGCAAACTATTTTGCATAATTGTGAAACAAGTTTGTTATATGTTGTATATTTTAATTAATTTTAGAGATATATGTAATTTGCAAATTAATATTGGGGGGGGTTTTTTTTTCAGCAAAAGATCCTGTTAATAGAGCAATAGATGTCGAAAAAGGAGAAGCAAGAGTTAGTAATGGATCATCTCATTTTCAGTCACATAATTCTGATCTTCAAAGAGCTTCCAGTAAAGGCTCCGTCCTGTCAACTGCAGGAAAGGTATTAATAATTATTTAAAGTTATTAAAGAAATAAAATAAAAACAAAATAAAAGAGAAAGTTTTCATGTTTTTTAGAGTAACGAAAATGGAGAATTAGAATGTCCTCTTTGCTTGGCTGAATTGCCAAGTGAATTATTTCCTACAATTCAAACTTGCCATCATCGAAGTTGTTATGATTGTTTTCAACAATATCTTAAAGTTGAAATTTCTGAATCGAGAGTCAATATCGCGTGTCCTGAATGTTCCGAGCCTTTACATCCTAATGGTAAGTTGAACAAATATAAACTAACAATTTATAGTTTATTTTATTTATTTATTTATTAACAGATATCAGGATGATTTTGAATGATCAAGTTCAATTAGAAAAATATGAAGATTTTATGGTTCGAAGAGTACTTGCTGTTGAACCAGATGCAAGGTGGTGTCCTGCTCCTGATTGTTTTTTCGCTGTAATAGCAAGTGGCTGTGCTTCTTGTCCTAAATTACGTTGCGAAAGGCCAGGTTGCGATTCATATTTTTGCTATCATTGTAAAGCACGATGGCATCCAAATCAAACGTGTGACGCTGCGAGAGCTCAAAGATTCCAACACTATGAACGAAGTTCGTCGTTAAGTTTCAGCCAAAGTGATTCACAACACAGTAAGTTAATTAACTTTCTTATTAAGAGAACATTAGTTTATCTTATAACGATGTATTTCTATTTTTATATTTTCTTATGAAAAGATAATAAGACTTGTGAATGGCAATTAAAAATTAGAAATGCATTTTTTTTTTTCTATAGGAGATGATATTAAACCTTGTCCAAGATGTCAAGTTCTTATTGTTAAAATGGATGATGGCAGTTGCAATCATATGACTTGCGCTGTATGTACAGCTGAATTTTGCTGGCTTTGTATGAAAGAAATCAGTGATCTTCATTATTTGAGGTAAAATTATTTTTTTTAGAACTTTTTCTTTAAAAATGATTTTATAAAATTAATTAATATTTTTTTAAAATGCTTTTTACAGTCCATCAGGCTGTACATTTTGGGGTAAGAAACCTTGGTCGAGAAAGAAGAAGATTTTATGGCAATTAGGCACGTTAGTTGGAGCACCAGTTGGAATAGGTCTTGTGGCAGGTATAGCTGTTCCTGCAATGATAATAGGTAAGTTAATAGTTCCTTAAACTAATTACTCATAATGAGAAAATATTTTTATAATTTTGAAATTTTAACAAAAGTAAAAAATTTTTATACGGCATTTAATTCATAATAAAAATGTGTTTCTCTAATATTTAGGTATACCAGTATGGGTCGGTAGAAAATTGTATACCAGATATGAAAAAGCTAATAAACATAAAAGGAATGCCTTCATTGTGGGCGGAGTGACTGCATCGGTAAGTTAATAATTTTTATTTTATTAGCTTATGATATAGTGAAAACTTTTATAGGACAAAGTAATTAGTTGTTTTTGATATTAATGATTTATTACTGAGGAAAAGTATTAATTATAAAATAACAATACGTTTGATAGTTTGAACAATAAGATTTCTTCTTCTTTTTTTTTATTTGTTCAATATAATTGAATGCAAGCTTTTAATTAGCCAGTCTTTTGTATTGGCACAAATACTGTTGTACAATTTTTCATACAGAATAATTTTCAAAATATAAATTGATACATATTTTAAAATGGTAAAAATCAGAGTATATAGGAAATTTTATAAAAATTTTTTTCATTCCATTTAAATCTTAACAGATTTTTGTTTTTTAAATTTGATTTCATTTACTATTGTAATTTGTAAAAAAAAAAATGTAGAAAAATCTGAAAGTTGAATTTGAATATTAATTTAAAAAGGGAAAAAAAAGTTTCATAAGTAGTTCAAAAATTCAGTTTACAAAATATACACTCATTTGTTGATTTTGTAAAAAGACAAGTGAATCAGATAATATTGAATGCTATTCATTGTTTTTTTTTTTTCATCATGAAAGTGTATTAACGTGAACAAAGCTTATATTTAATATCAAACATTATTATTATTCGACTCAACAATATTCTAATCGCGCACTTTGTCGATGTGTAGTAATTTAAAAAAAAAAAGAATCCTCTCACGAAGAAGCTCGATTACTTTCGCACGCGTAAAGCTTCTAACAGTTCCCCTCTTGACTTGGACTTTTTTTTTTCATCGATTGCGATTAATGTTCCTTGCAAAAAATTCTCTACTATTTTCGAATAATTTCTAACTTTTGGCAATATTGTTACTTGAGTCTCTTTTTCAAAAAAATAAATGATTGTCGCTTCACTTGCACCAATAACTTTTTTTTTTTTTGTTTTAATCATATTCGTGAAAATAAATTCTGATTTACAGATTTATATTTACAAATTGTTTTATATATTAGACACAGATCGGAATGGACAATTAAATTTTTTGAAGGTATACAAGGGAAATATTATTTAAAAATTTAAGAAAGAAAAGACACAAGTAACGGCTTCATTTTTTGCACACATCGAGGTCAATCAGCGTCACTGTCCTAAATGCGATAATGCGATTATCGTGATTTTCGGTTATATTGGATCAGCGAAGGCGTTTGGCTTACGTTTCTGTAACAGTTTCAGTAATTTCTCCAGTTAGAACTCCATCATTGTGAAGATCTTCCAAAACGTCTATGAGACGTTGTTCAGTGAGAGGATCACCAAGAGCAACATCAACTGATCCTATGCAAAGAAGTAAAGCCAATAATTGTGATCGTCTATAATCTTTATCCAAATCCAATCTTGTGTATCCTAAATCCTTTGGAATGTCAACACCTAAACTGAAACTTGTTGTTGTTAAAACATCCCAATATTTATCAAGTAACAATTGTGTATGACGTCGACGTAATTCCGTTGGTACGGAACTTACAAGAAGAAGGGCAATATCATTTGTTGGTCTACTATAGGTGACCATTTGCCAATCAAGAATAGCACATTTACAACTTCCATCGTCATCATTTTTGAATAGTAAATTATTACACCAAAAATCTGTGTGTGTTATCAATGCTAGTGGATTTTCTGGCGCTAAAAGAGCGGCAATTACTTCCTTCGTGCGTGGTCGTAATGTTAAAAGTGCCTCGAGTACTGTTTCCAAACCTGGTCTTCTTTCGAGAAAACGTGCCAATTGAGGTAAACCACGTTCAACCAATTGTTGATAGGAATCAGTGGCTCTTGCTGTTTGAAAAAGAAATGGATAACGATCGGATAGTGATCGTCCTTCTTTTACTTTTAATGTTAATGACAATGCATGTAGACATCCAACAGCACTTAGCGCTGCTTCGGCTTGTTTTAATGTTAAACCACGAGAAAATTCTGCTCCCTCAAAACCTCGTGGTCGTAGATTTTCCAAAACAAGAAATGATTCAGGAGGTTCTGGACTGTCTTCGGTACCACCACCAGGACTATAGTGAGCGTGAATACAAGCTGGAATTGGTAATTCAATTGCCAGTTCGGGCGATGTTAATTGTTTCTTTTGGAATGCTTCCAGATCAGGTACCACCTAAAAAAGAAAAATAGTTTTATTTTTATTTTTTTTTTGAATTATAACTATAATTTTTTTTTTAATTTTTTAGTTTTTTTACCTGGGTGTAAAATTTAATTTCACGAAGATCAAACTGTGCCTCGGTGACGAAAAATCGACTATATGGATCCTGGGGTAGAAGCTTGACAATGACACTGAGTTCGCAGCGCGTGTCATCGGGTTTCGTTCGATATTCAACTGTTACAGCTAATATATCACTGAGAACACTTTCGCCAGCAGTGCAACCGGGTCTTACGGTGAAATCATCAACGGTGACTTGAGAACCTGCGCCGTGATGTTCGACCAATAGTCCTTCGAGCCATTCTTTGGTCACCGGCCACTCACCACCAGAACCATCAGTGTCCTCACTGTCTGACATTGTTGATTTATCTTCGAAATTTTTTATCTTCTAACTCTTTTTTTTTTTTTTTTTGAATAATGTTAGAATTTTATTTCACTGTTTTGTGATGAAACCTCATTGGGCGAGTCCCGATTGCAAAATGAATTGCTATAGTGAAAAAAGTCCTTTTTCCTGTTACAAAGACTGAATTTCATTAGTCGTGATTGACATTGGTTCAATGTTCTGTCATTAAATCTTGGCCGGATTTTGAAGGGAATGACCCCTTCCGGCCCCCTCTTTACTTGTTTCCGCTTTTTGTCTGACTTTGTTCCCGGCCTAACTGCAGTGTGATGGCTAGTGATGGCTCCAGATACCTCCTCGCATGACGGCGCCATGGGTGGGACAATATCTCCTTTACGCGCATGCTTCTGTATCTCTCTCTGTCTCTGGCTTTAATCAATATCTTTCTTCCATTTTATCTATTTTCATTGAAACTTATGATTGTAATTTCTTTTTACATCTTCCTCTTCCTCTTTTTTTTTTTTTTCGCCCTAAAGAAGAATTGATGACAATTCAAAATTAGGACCCCTTTGCACTGAATGAATTCTTTTCAAATTGGAAAAATTCACCATTAGCTGGCAATTTTATTACTGCTTTAATGGAGTGAAAATAACGTGCCTTTTTCAATGTCCAACAGAAATAACTTTATGCAAGGACAATCATCTGCCTTGTTGACTTTAACCTTTAAACCTTTATAAGCGAGAATTTTTATTTACCTACTAGTTTTTTTTTTCTTTTTTTTAATATTCAAAATAGGAAATTTATTTATAAAATTTTTGTAAAATATTATTTAGTTAAAAAGTATTTATTTATTGAATTAAACTATTTTTCTCAAGTGGATTTAATTTTGAAAAAGTTATCCTTGAAAAAGTATTCTTTTTTTTTTTCATCTTCAAGGTTGTTATTAGCTTTTTTTATTCACTATACTCTTGTACTTGAATTATTAATTATTGGAAAATAGTTCATGCGTCGTTTTTTTTCCACTTTTAGAAGTAAAATTAACTGTGCTCGCAACTTTTTTACTATTTAGTTATATAATTAAAGCTTTTTAAAAAGTTACCGGAATATTTAATATATTTTCAGTTAGCCAGGTTTTTTTTTTTGCATTCAATATTCTCTGAAGGAGAAACTTATAGCAACTATATTTATTAAAATTATATACACGAAGAGAGAGAGAGAAAAAAGAACGGGAACTTTGCTAATGGAAACAGTAATTAACATTGTACCAGGATTAGAGAACGTTGATGTCTTATAAAAATCATGCAAGTTCTCTAACATGCAAACTTGCACTCCATTTTAGCCTTGAGGCTTTTAGAGTTTCTAGTTAGTTTAATGCAGTGTAATGGCTCAATTAATTTTATTGTTCTCTCTCTCTCTCTTCTTACATCCTGATGAAATGTTAGTATAGTAAAACATTATAAATATATGAAAGAGTAGACAAATGAATGAAAAACAATTATAATGAATTTTTTATTGTAAATTAATTCTGAGATGTTTCTTTATTATAGGTATTAGTTGCTCCTGTGTTGGCTGGTTTAGCGGTGGGAATTGGAGTTCCGATTTTATTGTTCTACGTTTATGGTGTAGTTCCCGTGTCATTGTGTCGTAGCGGAGGATGCGGAGTATCGACAAATGGTTCAGGTGTTAGGTTCGAGTTTGACGATGAAAACGAATTAATGGGTGCACTTGGAGGTCGAAATGTTGGAGGTAATTTTGTAATTTTATTTTTAATTGAAATTAAATTTTTCCTTTTTTAATAGAAAAAAAATAAGATTTTTTTTTTTTAATTCTTTTTTTTAAATCAGAAATTATGAGATTAATTTTCATTTAGATGCAGCATCAATTGGTGTTGTAAGTCATCGTGGTGGTAATCCATCAATAGGTGAAGCTTCACTTTCATTGGGAAGTGGAAGTCAATTAGAAAAGTTGGGTCGCGAAAATGATCGTGAAAGCGCGAGTAATGTTGCTCTTGCAGGAACAAGCATAGCCGGAAGTATAGCATCGAGTGTTCTTCCAGGAGGTCAAAGGTATTAAATTTTTTTTTACTTCCATCTTTAGCGAAAGTAGTTTTAGAAATAAAAGTTAAATTTATTTTTTTTTATTTTTGTTCAAGTAGACTGGAAGTTCAAGCTGATGTTACATCAACGCAAAGATTTAGCTTGTGCAGTGAAACTGCATCAGCTACTACGAGTCTATCGGAAAAATCCGTCAATGCTTCAATTGCTTTGGATGATGGAGCAGCATCAACAAGAGCATTAGCCGGTTCGGTGTTAAATTTTAAGGTAAAATTAGTTTCCACATTTCTGAATATAAAGCAAAAAAATAGTTTAAAAAAAATGGAGAAAATTTTATTTTTGTTGAAAATTGTAGATTGAAGGTAGTTCTATTACAAGTGGTCCAAGTATGGAGGGAGAACAAACATCAAATAGTGCAACAACAGCTACTGTTACTGAAGCGAATGTTGATACAGCCGGTCAAGCAGCTTCTCTCAGTTCATTAGAAGAAATAACACCTGGTTTAGCGAAACGTTCTCGCCGAAGGCCCACTTTGGATCGACAACACAGCGAATCCAACAGTTGGACTGTTTGTGAAGAAGATGGTGGCTCTGAACGTGTTCGATTTGATCATCATGTGAGTTTCATTGAAGCTGATCAGGAAGCTAGTAGTAGTAATAGCTCAACAAATGTCACAAGAGGTCCTGCACGACGCAAAAGAAATAAAGAAATCGATCAAGATCAGGATTCACAGAAAACAACGAGACTCAACACGTAAAAAATACTGTAAGTAATAAAATATATATATATATATACATACATATAAATATATTTTTTTTAAAAAAAGAAAAACGCACACAAGTCCATCCATCGATAAATTTTTGCGTCTTATTACAAAATTTAATGACGCATCAAGGAGATTTGTGCGATACATTTTTTTTTCAAATTCCAGTAAATGTATTTTATGCTAGATGATCAATTTAGAAAAAAAAAAAAGATTTAATATTTCGTTGACGTCAGAAATATGAGTTAATTTTTTTAATCTTTAAAGACTGGAAGTAACAAAAAAAAAAAAAATGATTACTTAATCGATTGATATTTTGTGATTCGACTTTATTTTTTGTATGAAAAAAAAAATTTATTAGAATTGATTTAAATCGATAAGATATCGCAAAATCTTTATTATACTGTTAATCTTTGAAAATTTTTCTTCCATTAGTCAACGATATCTGTTATTATCAGAAAAACGTTGTCAGTGATTATAAAAAAGAAAAAACAAAAAAACAAGCCAATGTTAGCGTGCTTATAATAATGAGTTACACGTCACTGCTATGATGCATACGAGTATTTGTATATGTACTGTGCGAAATCAAAGACTGAGCGTGTTTGAAACAGTTTAATGAAGCAGATGTTGAAATGAAAGGACAGTTTTAGATGCTTAAGTAAAGTTTATATATACGAAATGTATACGCATGTATGCACATTTGTACAGTTACGTATATGTATCAACACATATAACATTTAAATGTATACTTTATAACGTGTACATGTCCAATTATACAAAAATTGTTCATACATTTACGAAAAAAAAAGAAGATACGTTAATTACGTTAAACTGCTTCAAAAAAAAAAAAAAAAAAAAAAAAATTGGGATACACCATTAAAAAAAAAAAAAAGTAATTATAAGCTGTAAATTCAAATTGCATTGAATTTAATTTAAAAATTTATTTTGCAGCACTTAACTTCTTTTTAAAAATTCAAAAAGAAAAGTAAAAAAAATATTTGTGTATTAATAGAATATATTAGTGCTGCATTCATGGTGTATCAACGAATGTATATCTTTTACAATAAGCGAGAAAGTAATAAAGGTAATATTGATAAATGTAATAATTATAATTAGGGCTTCGGCAAAAAAAAAGTATATGTGTAAGTAGTGTATAATACGCATCTTTATATTTTTTGTCTAATAAGAGGACAATGTCATAAAATTTTCTTTTGTTTTCAATTTTGGATAACAAAAAAAAGTTATGCATGCACTGTATCTGCAAAGTATATTTTCAAAAAAAAAAAAAAAAAATTAACATGCAGGGACTGTGAGTATCAAAAAATTGACTCGGCTTATGTTTTTTACTTCATAACATGCTGCAATTTACAGTATCAAATCACAATCTCATGAAATATTTATTAGAAATTTAATTATATGATGACTTAGTACATCACAAAAAAATTATAATAGTTAACAAAATGGTTTTATGCTTACAACGATGAAACTTTTCTTCATTTTTTGCATTATTTCAAAAAAAAAAAAAATCATTTTCCAGTTAGTTTTCTGGATATTTATAAGCATGTTTAACAATTAATAAGACTTGGAAATCTACTTTAATGTCTAACGAAATTGTTTAAAAATCATTTTTTTTTATCTTCAACCTTACACATGCTCTTCATAAAATGAAATTTTTTCTATTTTGCCAATATAATGTGCAAAAAAGAATAATTATTCCCCTTTTTTATATTTCAGAATAATTATTGATACATAAATAGTTGAATATTAATGTTTGAAAAAAAACGACTGTGAAATTTATTTAAGATTAAATACATCTTGCCACAGAGTGAGATCCACTTTTGAATTGATCTTTAATAATCAATTTTCGTGCAAAGCATTTACAAGTTGTTTGTTTCGATTTTGCGAACTAAACATTATTTAAAAGTATAAAAAAAAATTGTTGATAAAGAAACATGTGAGTTTCAAATATATATATATACATATTATATACATAATATTTTACAAAACTATATAATTTGATTCAAAAAGGTTAATATTTATTATATTGCCCATAAAAAAGAAAAATATGAACTTTTTCATGTCATTCTCTGCTCAAATCTCTACAAGTTTTGTTTTAAACAGATGTAGAGTCTAAAATATACAGAACTTATTTTTAAAATGTGATAAAGTGGATGACAATTTTTGTTATTTACAGTCAGTTAAAATGTATTTGGAATTTTAAATTCCTATTTTTATTACTGTGTCTGCAATTAAAAAAAAAAAATAATATAAAAAATCGTCTTTGATTTATATATTCATAATACAGGGAATAAATAAATAGTTTTCTTAATATTTAAGTTTTCTTTAGAGGAAAAATGTTAAAAACTTTAAAAATAAAAGTTAATGAATTTATATATTCAATTTAATATTTTTGTTATTTTGTATCAAGATTTTTGTCACAAAAAAACATTTTAAACTGACTGTGAAGACTACATCTATAGCTGAGTGATGCAGTCTGCCTAAACTCCTTAGTATTGATATGACTGTTCTTGCCTGTGCTCATGGTTTTGATAATGCAGTGAAAGTCATTTATAAATTTAAAAAACGAAAAAGAAAAATACTTTCAAGAATTCTTTTTTAAAAAAAGTATACTTTTAAGACATACTTTATTTTACTAAAAAAAAAAAATATATTGAATGTTTACTAGAAAATACAAAGTTTAAATCATAAATATATATTTATCAACGATATTATTAAATGATTAAAAGTGCATTAACAAAACCATTGTCATCGAATTAAAGAAACTGCCGTGTTATTTTGTAGAAAAAAAATAATATAAAATATAATGTAAATAGAAATTGAACATTAAGTAGTAACATCTGAAAATATATCTACAGATGTGTATATGCTATTAATCTAACTTGGAAAACAAATTTATTAGAATAAACTTCCTACATTAAAATATTATATTTTATTATTATTACCTGTCAAGTATTTTTTTTTTAAATGAAACTTCTTGTTATATAAAAAATAACGTAATTTATTTACAAAAGAAGTTATAATGATCGATTTAAATATATTGGAGATTTTTTAATCAATTCGTCTAATTTTGTTTTAAATAATTCACTTTGAATTGGTTGATTTAGATGACAGAGTGGATTTTTTACAACATATTCAACATACACCTGAAAAGAAACAAAAATTTAAATTTAACTATTTATTTATTATAATTTAATAATATTTAAAAAATTACAAAATAGATCTTTACCTGGCTATATATTTGTTGTAATAATTCACGAACATTTTGAGCAGCATTGTCAGTATTGAGAACAAATTTTAATCCAGAAACTGTTTCAAAACAATAAAGGGTATATTTACTTGTTTTGTAATAAAGAAATCCCTCCTTTGGATCTAATGGTGATATTTTATTCACAAATGATTTAATTGAAAAAAGCATTCCATACATTAGTTTTGCTTCCTAAATTATCAAAAATAAAATTATATATATATACAATATTTTGATAGATTTCTAGGTTAGGATTTTAAATTTTTCGAAAATTGTATTATTTTCAACAAATAATAGTATTAATATTACCTCCTCTTGTGTCATTCCTGATTTATTTAATCTATTCCATTCTGTATAATACAACAATGAACCATTTCGTGAAAATATGTACAAATTGTGAACTGTCATTTTCTTGCTTTAGAGTTTGACAGATACACACACACACACAAACATATGAATTATAGATAAGTGTTAGGGCGGTATTCATAGTCGATACTCATTTCTTAAGCAGCGACTTAAGCTGACACCTAGATTCATAGTCGTGCATTGTGGATTGACTTAAGTCGCAACTTAAGCATTTGCTTAAAGAAGTAAATGCTTTGATTTTGAGATGCATAGTCCCATCTTAAGAATGCCAAGTATTCATAGTCAAATAGGATTTTCTTATTTGACATTACCGGTGAACTTATTTGAACGAATTGAGGTTATGATTTAAAGTCAACGTTTTAGTTGACTTAAGCAATAACTTATTAGTGTATTTATAGTGAAAAAAGTGTTAACAATGGATATAATGCATTATTTAAGAGACATTGAGGATGATATTGATAATGAAGATGGTCCAAACAATATAAGACGTGCAAAACGATACATTCGAGATGCGGAAAATTCTTTTGAAATAGATGAGTGAGAGTTTCAGAGACGTTATCGTTTTCACTCCACGCAGCCTCCTTAGCTTTCAAGGAACAATCGCTTTTGCGATTTTCAATAACATGGGCAAAAATTTTGATAGTTTGCAGGAAAAGTTTTCTTTATCCGTATTGGTGTAATGCTTTTTAGACATTTTATTACTACAAAAAGTTTCATTAATTAGTATTAAAATTTAGTATTATTTATAATAATTTAATTATTTATTGTTTACAAATTTTATATTCCATTATATTTTTATTTTAATATATAATTTAAGGGAGTGAGAGTAGCAGATTTATATTTGGATACATTTATTATTTCTACAAGAAAAAAGAATTTATGTATGAAAGTAGTTATTTTATGTTTATAAACAATTAAAATTTTTTAGCGTACAGCACTTTTTTAAAAAC
This sequence comes from Leptopilina boulardi, assembly GCF_019393585.1. Classification (NCBI taxonomy): domain Eukaryota; kingdom Metazoa; phylum Arthropoda; class Insecta; order Hymenoptera; family Figitidae; genus Leptopilina; species Leptopilina boulardi. The sequence continues at coordinate 83,752 of NW_026137655.1, read as the reverse complement.
GAGAGTATATAAGATAAGATATAAAAAAAATTACCAGTCTTTTTAATTTGAAAAAGAAAAAATAAATTGTGTTCTACAAATTGTACGCCTAATTTTAAAAATATTAATGTTAATATATTGATCATTATTTTGAATATTTCACTATTATGTATCATTATTTATCAAATTTTAAATATATTTCATTCGTTGATTATTAAAAATTTTTACTTTTAAACAACATTAATTATATTCACAGGTTTATATTTTTGAATTTTGTTTTATTACTGTTTTTTATTACAAACATTTAATAAGAAAAATATTTTACAAATTTACTTTTTTCAAATGATTAAACAAAACAATTTTATAAATAACATTAAAAACGCTGAAACGAAAAACTCAAATTGAATACAACGCAAGTATAAATATTCCTTGGCGCATTGAGGCGAATTTTCAAAACCATTTCTTATTGGTGGATTCAAAAGAATATTGACGGAAAAATCCGATCGTTCAATAAGATCATCTTAAGCATTTGCTTGGTCAAGAAATTCTTAAGCTGCATTTCCTTTACCAAGCAATTGCTTATTTTTGACTATGAATATATATGGTCTTAAGCTCGACTCATTCGAATAAGACCGTCTTGATCAAGCAACTCTTAAGTCCTTGCTTAAGTCGGAACTATGAATACCGCCCTTAGTAATATGCGTGTAAAAAGTTGAGAAAAATATTCCTAGATGGCGCGCACTGAGTTTTCATTTGCGGTAAATTTAAATTCAAATTTAAAATAGAAACATAGAATAATTATTTAATTCACTCATTTAAATATTTTCTTTCTATTTTTTTTTCAAATAAAATAATAATAATACATAATAATAATAATAATAATAATAAAATGAATATATAATATTGATGTAATATATGTATAATATTTATTTATAATACATTAGTAGAAAATAAAATTATCTGGGTGTAATTTTTAAAAAATTTGTTTAAATATTTTCTTTTTATAATCTAAACTAAATTAAAACGAATTTGATGCTATTATTAATGTTAATCGTAAATAATTTATATCTTTTTAAAAAATGTGTCATTCATACGATATACATTACTCGATTATATAAAAAAAAAATCTATATTACAAATTGTATTAATTATTATCTTTGTTTGCATAATTTGTTTATGAAAAAAAAGAAATATATTTGCCTTTTTAAAAAATATATCAAAATAAAAAAATCCCCTATTTTTGATTATATTATGATCTCATGATGATTGATAATATAAAATTTGTTTTGCTAGAAAAATTAATTATTATTATTATTATTTACATTAATATTATTATTAGGTATTATTATTATTATTATTATTATTATTATTATTATTATTATTATTATTATTCGAAAAATAAATAAATAATAATATTTGTTTAAATAATAAAATTTTGGAATATTTTTGAAAATTAATAAAGAATTTAATTATTATATATAGGTATATATATATATTTTAATTCGACTTTGATGAATGTTATAAAATAAAATTGATAAAAGAATGACAATTGTGTATTTAAAATCAGGAGCACAATGTTTCGACACACTAAAAGAGAGATATTCGGATTAGATAATGAAATTCTCAGATGTTTTTATCGATCAGTCGAGTTTTGGATCCTTCACATTCATAATGTGCTGAAAACATAAACGGAAGTTTGCAAAGTTTGTTTTTATTGTGATTATATGTGTGTGCGTGTAAGTGGGGTGTGCACCTAACGGTATTATCATGGAAGATGATAGAAGACACTCAAAAATAGTTAGTTTACAAAATAATTATAATTTTAAACAAATAATTACATATATATATATTTCATTTGACATATATTTTTATTTTTCAAAGATCCTTTTGCAATTTCATATATATTATATATATATATATATAGTATTTCCTACTTGTCGGAGATAATATTTTTATCTTAGATAAATAATGACACTGCTTCTCTATCATAAATATATATATATATATTTTTTTTTAAATATATCGTAACATAAAAAAATGTGATAAAAAAAAAGTTTTTTTTTTTTTATTAAAAAATATATATTTCTTATTTATATATGATTTTGCTATTTATAATTTTACTATTTATACGTATATATATATTTATATTTAAAAGATTGTAATTGATTCTTAATTTTAATTTATTTTTTTTTTGTTTTAAGTGAATTAAAAAAAGTTTCTATTAGACCAGATGGGTCAATTGAAAGCTTATATTAAATGAGAGAATGTCTTTATTTATTATTAAAAAAGAAATATGAATTTTTAAATTATCCAGAAAAATTTTATTAAAAGTTTTAAAAATTTATCCTTCGCGCTTTAGCCGTTTTTTTTTCTTTTTCTTTTTTTAATCAAATATTTTAAATATTCAATAATCTTATCTATTTATATTTATAAATAAGACAAAAATTTTCAATAAAATTAAACAACATATTTTTTATTTGATTATTATAAAAATATTATAATTATTTATAATTATTAAAAATTACATTATATATATATATATATATATATATATATATATATATATATTGATTTCATATAAGAGTTTTAAACTGAAAATAAACATTATTAAATGATAAATATAAAAATGTAGAATAAAAATATTTTTAATAGAATTTAAAAAAAAAAATTATTCTAAAATTAAGAATATAATACATAGGATTAAAATAAATTTATTAAATGCAAAATATTCTTTTTAGTATATTTTACTTTTAAAAATCTAAATTTAAGAATCAAATTTCTTTATATTTTTATTATTAAGTGAAAAATAATTAAATATTATTTATTATATTATTTATTTATTATATTATTATTTATTATTTATTTTATTTTTAATATTATTTTAATATTATTTATTAAATATTATTTTTATTTATGTTATATTATTTATAATTAAATATTATTTTTAGGGTGCAAATTAATGTAACTGATTTTTATTAAGTGTGGATCGAACAAAATTCTGTATTTTTATTATTATATTAAAAATAATTTATTTTTAGAATGGAAATTAATGTACTAAGGGGATTTATAAAATTTCTTAATCCTTTAGTAAACAAATAAGAGAAATATATATATAGTGCACTCAATACAGTGGTGATCATATAACAACCATATTGTATATATATTGTATATTATTAGTGAATTTTGACGCAATCATTTTGAAACGCGTTCACTTGATAATTAGTGTGATGCAAATATGAATAATATGATGTAAATCTCTATTAATGACAGGGAAAGAGGGTCTCTCTGGGGGTCGGAGGAGCTTTGGTGGAATTATCAGCAGAGCGTATTGGATGGTCTCATCCAATTGAGTTTGTTTTATCCTGCATTGGATATGCAGTTGGTATAGGGAATGTTTGGAGATTCCCATACCTCGTCTATCGCAATGGTGGAGGTATGTATATATACCTGTATCAATATACGAATATATATATATATATACTACCAAATGTATTCCAAGTTAATGCGATATATGTCAATACTAAGTACTTTATACATCAATAATTTTGACATTCAGAAACATATATCTATATATCAGCTCTCATTAAGAAACGCATAAAATATATTTTCTATTCATTCAATTTATATTGAATTTATTTAATATTTTTATTTTTATTCTAATTCACCGAATTGTCATATATATATTTTTTGGAAATTACATCAAACAATTGTAAGAAAAATTTCGGTATTTTAAATTGATCAATTACGATTTTCTTGATTAATTTCTAATTGGTCAATTTTAAAAAATTGCGCCAAACTCTTTTTTTGTCGGACATTTTTGTAATTTCGCACAAATGAAAATTTAGCGTCTTAAAAAAATTTAAAAATTCGTATAAATGAAAATTTGAAAAAATTCAATGAATTAAAATTTATGTCATCAATTTTTTACTGATCCCTGATTTTTTTTTTGATCCCTTAGGAAATTAAATTTTCCAATGATGAAAAATTTAAATATACTATTGTGCTTGAAAAAAATAAATTGACTATGGAAAAATAAATATACTCTTATTTTGAAAAAAATTAAATATTAATTAACAAAAGCAAGATCGAAGTATGCGCATTAGATTTTATAATTTTAGTTACAATCTTTTTTTTTTCTCTCTCTCTATTCAAAAGAAATTCCCAGTTTTTTCTGTCATATATATATATATATATATATATATTATGTATATTTCTGTGAAACTGGAATTTTCAATGATTTTTCACCGACTCGCTGCTGGTTTGAATGTAATTAATGGAAATGGGTCAGTCTAGCTAAATGATTAAATGGTTAAATGCAATTCGCTCTACACGAATAATTTGAAATAAACCTCATTGAATTTCTATGCAGAACTTTGCCTCAGAGCATCAAAAATATATATCGCGCATTGATTTTAGAGATTCATTTAAATGTGTTTATTGTAATTTTGTTAATTATATAAAATGAATTCTCTATTTTCGAGAGTATAAAAAAAAAAAAAAAATGTAAACTACATAAAAAGATCTTGAACATTCATTTTATTTGTATTGTAGAGTTATTTGTGAATAGCGAGTCAAGTGACTTGCAATAAAATTACACTTTACAAATTGTTTTATTTTTTTTTTGAAAGTAGTTAAAAAATTTTTTTTTTTTTTTTAAATTTTTTTCAGGTGCATTTCTAATTCCCTTTGTATTGATGTTGATAACAATGGGACTTCCAATATTTTTCTTAGAGCTAGTTATTGGACAATATTCAAATGTTGGTCCAACGTCAGCATTTGGAAGAATGGCCCCTGCTTTTCAGGGTCTTGGATATTGTACAGTTGTTGTTATGACATTAGTTAATATTTATTATATGGTAATAGTTGCATGGACACTTTTTTATATGTTTGCATCATTTTCAACAAAATTAATGTGGGCCTATTGTGACAATGATTTTAATACTGACGGTAAATTTATAATATTATTTCTTTATTATTATTATTATTTATTATTATTATTTATTATTATTATTATTATTATGATTATTATTATTATTAATATATAATAATATTATTATTTATTATTATGCAAAAAAAAAATAAATTTAAATAAAATGAAAAATTTAATTGTTTTTAAAAATAAATTTTACAGAATGTTATAGTGGTCTACAAGATATGGATTGTCAAAAAAATGATTCATCGACAATATTTTATAAGAAATCGTGTATGTCAATTTCTACTGTTTGCTCGAGTTTTGGATTTAATGGTGGCAATGTGACTCATTGTTTTAATGGCGAAAATGCGACAGCTCTTCGTCATCTTTATAAACGTGTGTTATCTTCTGAACAATATTTCAGGTATGAATGTCTAAATGTTTTGCTTAATCAAAAAAAGAAAAAAATGTATAATATAGATAAGAAAGCATTTTTATAAAAGAAGAGATATAATTTAAAGATTTGTGTGTTTTAATCTGATTTACGTTTGTTTTATGATTTAATTTTTGGCATTGACCCTTATCTAATTTTTGGTAAATTAGAAAAAAAAAATGTTTAATATTTTCTCAAAAAAAAAAAAAGTTTACTTATTTTTTTTTTAAATAAAATTAATATAATAATTGTTTTCTATTATTTTTTTTATTTTTATTTGAAAAAATTGAAAATTTTTATGAATAATACATTTTTTTTTTTATAATAATGTGTATAATAAAATAATTATTATTCGAATCTAATTATTTGAGGGGGCACACCAGTGATTATGTTTTAGGAATTCGAGGAGCCAAATGGGACAATTGGGGCGGAATAAGATGGGAATTATTGGCATGTCTAACTCTTGCTTGGATAATTTGTTTCTTCTGTTTGATAAAAGGTGTTCAATCTGTTGGAAAAATTGTCTATTTTACAGCATTGTTTCCATATTTTGTGCTTCTTGCGCTATTAATAAGAGGTGAGAATTTGCATAGATACTATTTTATTTATTATTTTTTTTATTATTTTATTTATTACTTTATTTATTATTTATTTTTATTATTTTATTTATTATTTTATTTATTATTTTATTACTTATTTTATTTATTAGTTTATTTATTATTTATTTTTATTATTTATTATAAAATTATAATAAAACTGTAAATTATATATAAAAAAATGCAATAATACTTTATCATTAAAGTAAAAAAAAAAAATAGTTTTCAACTTTTGTTTATAGAACTAGTTCGAATATTATTGAAAATGAAAAATATTTTTAGTAACAATATGAAGCAAGCTATTTTTGCTCGAGAGAGAGATTTCTCTTTTTCTCTTAGATTCTGATAAAGATTTCTTTCTATCGACTGTCACCAAGGCGACCCTATCCTTTTTTCTCTATCATCCTGGTGGAAAATCCATGTACTCATGGATCAGATTCTAAAATAGTTTTTACTTCAAAATTCAAATGGAAAATGAGTAATTTTTGTTAAAAAAAAAAAAAGAAAAAATACATTTTATCAAAAAAAAAATCTCATCACGGATAAATTGAAAAATATACAAAAACTTTAAATAAATATAATCAAAATGTTATTATAAATATATGTGATAATAAAAATTAATTGAAAATATTTACTATATATATAGGTAAAATCTTAAAACTTATATAGTTATTTAATGGATATAATCTTCTTTGATAAGTTTTTGAAGTACATTTTGTTATTGACATATGTGGATTAAAATGATAATAGTTTCGTTAAAGAAGAATATAGTGAATAAATTTCTAAAAGATATTTTTTTCTTTTATTAAATAAAAAAAAATGTCTTTTTTGTTTTTTAAAAATAATAAATATAATTTTCGTTTTTTTTTTTGATTTATTTTATTAGTAACAAAAAAAATTTCTTTTTATATTTGTATTTCAAAAATAAATTTCCTTAATTTTTATTTGTGATTTGAAAATTTTTTAAGGTGTCACATTAGAAGGATCGATGGAGGGAAATTTATGGTATATAACACCAGTGTGGACGAGTCTTTTGGATGCAAGAATGTGGGGTGATGCAGCATCGCAAATTTTTTATTCCCTTGGAATTGGTTGTGGTTCATTGGTAACATTGTCCAGCTACAGTACCTTTACAAACAACTGTCACAGGTAAGCAGATATCGTTTGTATCAAAATAAATATAAAAGCTCGAAGCATCGATCATTTTTTCCATTTGAACAAATTCGGTTCATGTCACTGCTTAAGTGATACTATATATATATATGTTGGATGAAATATCCCTATATGTGCGCATCTTGTATTTGTTGTTATATACGGATCAAACGTTTCGATTTAACAGCAAATTCTGGTAAATAGGTAGAGACACGCGATGGGGCACTGACTAGTGAAGTATGAAACTTATACTATACATGGCACCCTACTACCATACTGAAATTGTAATGAAATGTTCGCCAACTCGTTGCAGCTAGATAAAGCTGCAAAACCGTGTTTTAAAGTGTGAGCGCGCATTTTAGTTTTGTAAAGCGACGATTTCACACATAGACGCGACGTATTGCGGCAACATTTATCGTCGAGAGTAGAAAAGAGAAACGTTTTGACCACACTGCAATAAAAGAGACTTTTCCCAACTATATATATATATATATAAGCTCTAAAAACGTAAATACACAAAAAATAACACATGTCTCGTCAAATATCATATTTGCGCTCATGAAAAAAAAACATCTCTAGCAATTAATTATTGTAATTTTTCTGAGAACTTTTTCTCTATTATAATATATATATATAATAATTTTTCATTTTAGATATATGATTGGCTTAAATAATTGTCCGATAATTAATTTTGTAAAAAAAAAATATAGCCTCTCATCTGAAACAGACAGAAACTAATTAAAATGTTCAACATATTTTTATTACCGCACAATATATTATATCAATTTATAACTCGCGCTTTTGTGCTCGATTAATTATTATTAAAATCCGCACACTTTTATTAAATATGTCAATTGCAATTAAAATTTCGTTATCAATTTATTGAGCTTCTTAAAAAGAAAATTTGAAATTATACTAAAAAAAAAAAAAATAATACCTTCTCGTACAATGAGAGGATAGAAAAAATTATTCACCGATGCAATAGTCACAAGAGTTCATTAGAGGAAAATTTTGTTTCAAACAAATATTAGGATCCAGATAAATCCAGATAAAGATAAAAATAATCTCCAGATACAGATTTTTTTCCGTGCAAGTGTGACTATAACATACTTTAAAACTATACTGATACAAGAGCTAATAAAATTAAAACAGTTTTGCCAGACAAAACAAGAACTTTTACTATACTTATTATAAATTTATAAGAATTTAATCATCATTGTCTGACTAAAAAGTATTTTTACTACTGAACACTGAAATCATAAGACTTAAATTAATTCTGTCTGACCGAAACAGATTTTTACTACTGAAACTGAATTAACAGTAATTTCATCAGTTTTGTCTGACTAAAAAAACTTTTACTACTGAAAATAAAAAAGACAAAACTTAAGTTAGATCTGTCAGACCCAAACGGATTTTTACTACTGATAATAAAATTGCATGGCCTAACTATGTCTGTCTATAACATACTTTAACTACTGATACCAGAATTACAGGACTTTAAGCAATTCTGTCTGACAAAGAAGGACTTTTACTACTTATACTAAATTTAGAAGAATTTAATCAAAATTGCCTGACTAAAAAATATTTTTGCTACTTGAAACTAAAATTATAAAATGCAAATTAGTTTTGTCTGACCGAAACGTACTTTTACTACTGAAACTGAATTTACAGGATCATTTTCTGACTAAAAATAACTTTTACCACTGAAAACTAATATGACAAAACTGAAATTAGTTTTGTCTGACTCAAACGGACTTGTACTACTGATATCAAAATTACAAGGACTTAAATCAATTCTGTCTGACAAAAAAGGACTTTTACTACTTATACTAAATTTACAAGAATTTAATCAAAATTGCCTGACTAAAAAATATTTTTACTACTTGAAACTAAAATTATAAAATGCAAATTAGTTTTGTCTGACCGAAACGTACTTTTACTACTGAAACTGAATTTACAGGATCATTGTCTGACTAAAAATAACTTTTACTACTGAAAACTAAAATGACAAAACTTAAATTAGTTTTGTCTCACGCAAACGGACTTGTACTACTGATAGAAAAATTACAGGCCTTAACTATGTCTGACTATATCATACTTCAACCACTGAAAATAGAATTACAGAAATTTAACCAACTCTGCCTGACAAAAAACGGACTTTTACTACTTATAATAAATTTACAAGAATGTCATCATTGTCAGATTAAAAAATATTTATACTACTGAAAACTAAAATCATAAGACTCAAATTAGTTCTGTCTGACCGAATCGTACTTTTACTACTGAAACTAAATTTAAAGGACTTTAAAAATAATTGTCTGACTAAAAAAAACTTTTACTACTAAAAAATAAAAGGGCAAAAACTTAAATTGATTTTGTCTTACCCAAACAGACTTTTACTACTACTAATAAAATTGCATTTGAAACATGCTGATTAATTTTATTTGACTTTGAAAGGGATTTTTTCATTTTCCAGGAAAACATTCTATCTAAAAAAATCGAAAAAAATTGATTATTATTAGTCTATTGCAATTTAGGTTCAATTGGTAGGTTTTTTTTGAAGGTTGTTGTTTTATGGTAAAAAAATAATAGAAACATGCTGTTTAATTTTATTTAATTTTATAAGGGATTTTTGCATTTTCCAGGAAAACATTCTATCTAAAAATATCAAAAAAAAATTGATTATTCTTATTCTATTGCAATTTAGGTTCAATTGGTAGGTTTTTTTTGAAGGTAATATGTGTTGTTTGAAGGTAAAAAAATTATAGAGACATGCTGTTTAATTTTATTTAATTTTATAAGGGATTTTTGCATTTTCCAGGAAAACATTCTATCTAAAAAAATCGAAAAAAATTGATTATTCTTATTCTATTGCAATTTAGGTTCAATTGGTAGGTTTTTTTTATCATTGTCTGACTAAAAAGTATGTTTACTACTGTAAACTACAATCATTAGACTCAAATTAGTTCTGTCTGAGCGAATCGTACTTTTACTACTGAAACTAAATTTACAGGACTTTACAAATAATTGTCTGACTAAAAAAACTTTTACTACTAAAAAATAAAATAGCAAAAACTTAAATTGATTTTGTCTGACCCAAACAGACTTTTACTACTACTAATAAAATTACAGGGCCTAACTATGTCTGACTATAGCATACTTTAACTACTGTTAGCAGAGTTAATAAAATTGAAACAGTTTTGCCTGACAAAAACGTACTTTTACTACTGATAATAAAGTTATAGGATCTAATTATTACTATAACTTACATTAACGAAACAAGAATTTTATTAATCCAAATAAACTTTTTGTTAATTTAATCAAAAGTTTAGTTGTATTAAACAAATTTTTTATATCAATACATTTTTTTAGTTGACACAACCAAAATTTGTTTGTTTTAAACAAAAATTTTTTTTTCTTAGTATAGATTTGAATTTTTTTCAGAGTTTAATAAATTATTTATAATTTTTTCACATGTAAATATATATATATAATATATATTTTTGCAACTAAACATCGCTTGTGGTTAGATTATATATACATATAATATGTTTATAGGCTATACTTGCTATCGATTCTATCGTAACCGCGCTCCAGGTATAAAATAATCAATCTGTCTCAATATGCCGTACTAACAATGCGCCTATATCTAGATGACGTACAAACAGTCAAATTCAAACAATACCGATGGCGAATGTTTTAGTCCTGTGCATCAAACCAAAGTGGCCTTCAACTAATAGTGCTTTATTTACAAAGTGACTTTATACCACCTATATATATATATATATATGTAAATATATTGGGTTAAAGAGTCACCACATTGTGGCTGCTTTTGTGGTTTTGTTGCGTGTCATATTATGTAAACTCTAAGCTTGAAATTGAATACTCTGCAAAAAAAAGGAGGGGAAATAAAATAGAACACCCTAAATTCTTGAAAAGTGAGAAAATTGACGACATTGCGCGCTCATATAGAATACTTATTGAAATACCATAGTGTGCAAGATGATTCTTATTGAATTTTCCGCGTGCAATATGATTCCTATTCGAATATTTAGTGGAGGTGATAATTTCAATTTTAAAGTGCAGAAAATAATTTCTTCTTCAATAAAAAATTCAATATGTTTTAAAAAGTCTTGTAACTATGGTATTTTTTATTGTATTAGTAGTAGACGTCAATTTTAGTCAGACAAAATTGATTAAAAAGTTTTGTTCTTTTAACATTAGCGGCAAATTTGAGTTTAGTAGAAAAAGTTATTTTTAGACAGAAAGATTTAAATTTCAGTAGTTATCATATCAGTAGTTAAAGTTTGTTATATAATCAGACATAGTAAGGTTCTGCAATTTTATTAGTAGTAGTAAAAGTCTGTTTGAGTCAGACAAAATCAATTTAAGTTTTTGCCCTTTTATTTTTTAGTAGAAAAAGTTTTTTTTAGTCAGAGAATTATTTTTAAAGTCCTTTAAATTTAGTTTCAGTAGTAAAAGTACGATTCGGTCAGACAGAACTAATTTGAGTCTTATGATTTTAGTTTTCAGTAGTATAAATATTTTTTAATCTGACAATGATGACATTCATGTAAATTTATTATAAGTAGTAAAAGTCCGTTTTTGTCAGGCAGAGTTGGTTAAATTTCTATAATTCTATTTTCAGTGGTTGAAGTATGATATAGTCAGACATAGTTAAGGGCTGTAATTTTTCTATCAGTAGTACAAGTCCGTTTGCATGAGACAAAACTAATTCAAGTTTTGTCATTTTAGTTTTTAGTAGCAAAAGTTATTTTTAGTCAGACAATGATCCTGTAAATTCAGTTTCAGTAGTAAAAGTACGTTTCGGCCAGACAAAACTAATTTGCATTTTATAATTTTAGTTTCAAGTAGTAAAAATATTTTTTAGTCAGGCAATTTTGATTAAATTCTTGTAAATTTAGTATAAGTAGTAAAAGTCCTTTTTTGTCAGACAGAATTGATTTAAGTCCTTGTAATTTTGATATCAGTAGTACAAGTCCGTTTGAGTCAGACAAAACTAATTTCAGTTTTGTCATATTAGTTTTCAGTGGTAAAAGTTATTTTTAGTTAGACAATGATCCTGTAAATTCAGTTTCAGTAGTAAACGTACGTTTCGGTCAGACAAAACTAATTTGTATTCTATAATATTAGTTTTAAGTAGTAAAACTATTTTTTAGTCAGGCAATTTTGATTAAATTCTTGTAAATTTAGTATAAGTAGTAAAAGTCCTTTTTTTGTCAGACAGAATTGATTTAAGTCCTTGTAATTTTGAGATCAGTAGTACAAGTCCGTTTGAGTCAGACAAAACTAATTTCAGTTTTGTCATATTAGTTTTCAGTAGTAAAAGTTATTTTTAGTTAGACAATACTGATTAAATTACTGTTAATTCAATTTCAGTAGTAAAAATCAGTTTTGGTCAGACAGTACTAATTTAAGTTTTGTGATTGTAGTTTTCAGTAAAATATTTTTTAGTATTTAGATAATTAAATAGTGAAGTTTAGTATCAATAGTTAATATCACTTTCAGTCAGACAATTCATTGCAAATTTACAAATAAATAGTAAAAATAAATAACAATTTCGTTATATCAATTTAAAAACTCGCTATAATAATAATAATAATAATAATAATATGATAATAATTGTAAATAATTTGAAAATAATTGAAATTTTTTAAGAAAATTTTTTATTCTTGTCATTGTTTAACAATTATTATTGTCCTTCTTTTTTTTTGACAGAGATGCAATCTTCGTTTCACTTGCAAATCTGTTAACGTCCGTTTTTGCTGGATTTGCGATATTTTCCATAATGGGCTTCCTGGCGCAACAGATGAATATACCCATCAGTGAAGTGGTCCAAAGCGACACAGGATTGGCTTTTATAGCATACCCTGAGGCTGTGGTACGAATGCCACTTCCTAACCTTTGGGCAATTCTATTCTTCTTTATGCTCTTCATTTTAGGTCTCGGCAGTCAAGTAAGTATTATAAACGAATAACTATGTCTAACTATATTTTAATTTTTATATACACTTCATGCATTTTTCCTATTTTGCATATAATGAAATTTTCATTTCATATATATACCAATGGCTCTTTAATATATATATATATATACTGAAAAAAAATTCATTCAATTCAAATAATCGGTTTATTATTAAATAAATATTTAGTTGAATCAAATAATTTTTATATATTTATTTATTTCTTGCAAGTATAAAAAATTATTGATTCAAATAAAATTTATTTAATTCAAATAAAAATTATTTAGTTTAAGTATATAAATATTTATTTGATAATAGTTAAGTAAACGTCTTATTTGAATCATATAAATTTTCTTTATATTTTCAATGTATGGAATATAAAAAGATATTTTTCATATTCCCCAAAGTCTCACAAATTGAATGTAATTAAGTCGCGAATGAAGTAACAGTATTTTCTACTTATGATTTATTGGAGTATGTTTTCTTTTACTCATTTGTTTTTTTTTTTAAATAATATAAAAAGTTTTCCTGAGAGAAATATTCACGTTCTTTCACATGTTTAACCCGTATATATGTAAATATAAATACTGTCCCTGAGGTGCGACAAGCAAAGAACGGTGAAGAAGGATCCTTTCAGTGATACAAATAGGCGTACGGTCAGCCATTGCTAAAATTATTAAATTTATTTTTTCATTTACATTTTTTTTTTATTTTTATTTTAAAACCAAAAAATAATTAATTTTTAATTAACAGTTTATTAGCTTCTTTATGCTGCAATAGAAAAATTTTTATAAACAAAATTATTATTATTATTATTATTATTAGTGGTGGTAGAAAACTCTAATTAAAATTGATTTATGTATAAATCGAAACTATATATATGCTTTTATATAAAAAATGTAAAACTTTGGCAATTTCTCAAAAGGATACAGGTTTTATTAGCATTTTATTATTTTTTTACTATCTTTTTATTATCATTTTTTTTTCTTTAGTATATGCAGTGAAAGATAAAAAGATGCCAGTCTCTAAGTGTCACTATTGCACCCAAGAGAATTGTGGCGATGGAAAGGCGTATTTGTGTGCTTTAACTGGAAAAATAAGAAGAGAAAATCAGCCAAGTAATGCCAAGAGACAACTTCCTTTGAAATCCCACTAGTCTCATATAAATAATGTTTTTTTTTCTAACTTGATACATTTTTTTCATTAAAAAAACAAACAAAAAAAAAGAAAAAAAAAGAAATTGTCTCATATGCTGAATGTGAAAAATTTTTAATTTTAAAAGCAAATTTTTTTTTTTTTTTTTTTTTTTGCATTTAGAAACAGCTGCGTGGTTTTGTTAAAATTATTTTTACGAATGCAATTTTATATTATAACGCGACTTCATTTTAAATTCTTATTTGTCTGGAAATATTTTCTTATTATGATTTTCTGTCATTGTGAAGAATGAAATAATTTTTTATTTTATTAATTTCGCTGTCTTATTAGAGTGGGAATTAATTTATTAATTATTTTAATCTTTAAATCGAATTATAAATTATTATTAGCTTTCTGTTAAAATTGTCTTTTAAATAATTTTTCATATATGAATTTAAAAAATAATATATTTTATAAATTTATAAAAATAATATTTTCAATAAGGGAAAATAAAAAATTAATTAATTAATGACTTTTTTTTCCTTTCATATAAAAATCATTAATTAGAATTTTCATTTTAAAGAATTTTATTAATAATTAATTTTTAGACGAATTTTCATTTATCGAATTAGACGCAGAATTTACTTTTTATACAAATTTTTATTAAACAAAATTTTTTTATATATAGCGACCGAATTTGTTGTTTTTGCGAAATTTTTATTTTTCAGTTATTTTCTTAACGTGTCATTTTATTTTCAAAGAATTTTAATTTAATTAAATATTAAATTCAGCAGAATTCTCATTTAGTTGAATTTTATATGTGATTCGAATTTTTAAATAACAGAAATTCCAATTCATTGAATTTTCTTTGTCTGAAGTTTTATTTGTACGAATTTTTAATGGATCTAATTTTTTTTATTTTTATGAATTTTTTAATACACCGAATTTTCATTTGTCCGAAATATTATAAATAGCAGAAAGAAAAAAATTATTTCAGCGCAATTTTTAAAATTGTCCATTCACAATTTTCTTGATAATTTCTGGTCAATTTAAAAAAAAATGCGCCGTAATATTTCTGTCAATTTTTTTTATTCCGCTATGTGTAATTTCGGACAAATGAAAATTCGGAAAAGTGAAAAATTTTCTCAATTAAAAATTCGTATAAAAATGTATAAAATTTTAATTCGAAAATTAAAAAAATTCCTTTAAAAAAAAAATTATTTTTAATAAAATATACTTAAAAATAAAGATTCTAATTAATGAATTTTATGATTTTTTTTATTCATCCCAGGTGAAAAAATTAACGTTCCTAACGTTACTAATGTTACTAACGTTCATAACGTTACTAATGTTACTAACGTTACTAATGTTACTAACGTTAGTACCTATATAAAAATTAAAAGTTTCTAAAATATATTCTCGCAGAAACTTTGCCACTACTTTCCTATTACCACTTTCACTTCCACTTAAACTTTTTATAATTTTCATTCCCATTTCCACTTCTACTTTTTCTAATTCTCATTCGCACTTCCATTCTCACTTCCACTCTTTCTAATTCTCATTCTCACTTCACTTTTTCTAATTTTCATTCCCATTCCTATTTCCACTTCCAGTTTTTTATACACTGAAAGAAATTTCATAGGAAAAAATAACAAAATGCGTATTACATTTTAATATATTCTTTTAGAATTTAGGGAAAAGTGTACTTTTTATTAAAATTCAATATACTTTATATTAAAGTTCCAACTTAAAATCTTTTTTCAAATATTAATAATTATTGTAGAAAGAACGTAAAAAGATTACCAATATTTGAAAATATTATATTAAATTCTCATAGAGTTGTTGCATTATATGGAATGTAGCGTTCTAATATTTGTAAAACTTTATACGAAAAATTCAGAATGTCGGAAGAAAAGGGAAAAAAAGTGGAAACTCGGACGTTTCCGTTAATTCTCGGGAGGAAGAGGAGTGAGACTAGGAACAACACATTCACACTTACGATACAGGTTAACACACATACTAATGAACACGCACGTTCATTTCGCTTATACATAGACATTACACGATCGCAACGAAACCTACACTTACAATTCTATACGCATAACGATAAATTTCGCTGGGGGTCGGCATATATCGTTTTCTTATATACTAACTACTGAATATTTTTACCACTTGCGAGAAAGAAGTTTACTTATAATAACTTAATAATAAAAAATAGTTTACTAGTGCCAATGGTGTAATTTTATAGAGGTTACGCTGGGTTCATTTTTATTATTAATTGTTTATATAGATGTTTCTTTTTTTTCAGATTAAAAATTATGATTGTTATAAAAATTTTTATTGCAAATAAAAATCAAATAATTGTAAAGATGACATCAAAAAATAATAATTAATAAAAATAATAATAAATTTAATAATTATAAATGTTTTCTGTGGCACTATAAACATTTGAAACACGTGTGTTGACAGTTGATAGGTACGTTCTGCTGGTTAACAACACTTTCGAAAATCGGATCAAGTCGTAGAAGTTCGAGTAGGACACGAAGCCGCAAGCAGACAGAACTTCGGTTAAATTCGTAGTCTCTCGGGAAAATCCGTGACTTTTAATATAAAGTTTTACAAAATGTGAAATAAGTATACGGATATATGTTATTTTTCTTACTATTTTGTGAAATTATTTATTATAATATTTCGTATTCTGTGAATTCATAAAGAAAATACTAATTTTTAAAATAAATATACTAATTTTTATTTCTTAAAATAATAGTTACTCTTAAATTCATTATATATTTTCATAAAAACTGTAATAGTAATCAGTATAGGTGCACTTTTTCCCTAAATTGTAACATTTATATTAAACTCTAATATGAGTTTAATACTTAGTAGTATGAATTTTCTTTCAGTGTATTCATTGCCACTACCACTTTTTCTAATTCTCTTTCCCACTTTCACTTCCACTTGTTCCAATTTTCGTTCCCATTGCATCTTCCTCTTTTTTATTTTCATTACAAATTTTTTATATTTTCACTCCCACTCCCATTCCTATTTTTTAAATTTCCATTACCACTTTCACTTTTTTTAATTTCCATCCATTGTAATTAAAAAAAGTGGAAATGGTTGTGTAAATGGAAATTAGAAAGAGTTTTAGTCGAAATGGCAACAGCTAATAAAAATTAGAAGTGGAAAAAATGGGAGTAGAAGTGGGAATGAAAATTAGAAAAAGTGGAAGTGGTAATGAAAATAAAAAAGTGAAAATGGGAATGAAAATTATAAAAAGTGAATGTGGAAGTGAAAGTGGAATTGAGAATTAGAAAAAGTGGAAGTGGGAATGCAAGTGCGAATGAGAATAAGAAAAAGTGGAAGTGGAAGTAGTAATGTAAATAAAAAAGTGGAAGTGAAAATGGGAATGAGAATTAGAAAAAGTGGAAGTTGAAACGGTAATGAAAATAAAAAAGTGGAAGTAAAAATAGGTACTAACGTTAGTAATATTAGTAACGTCAGTAACGTTAATTTTTCTACCTGGGATGCGTTTCATTTTATTTATTTTATATATATATATATATATATATATATATAATATTCGATGAAAGATTAAAAATTTTTGATCGAAAATCAAATGGGATATATGCAAAAAAATAATGAGAATTTCGTATATATAGGTAGTATATTTGATAGTTTGGGCCAAAGACTATATTTTAAAAATGTAAATTTAAAAATGAAATGCAAATGAGATCACTGGACAATAACCATGGAGAACGATGCATTTTTTTTTTCGTTAACGCATTTTTCTCCGTGGATATCATCACAGATTTTCGATTAATCAGTCAACGAATATCGATGGTCGAAAATTTCTCTCTCTCTCTCTCTATATATATATATATATTCTGACTTTGATATGCAGGACATGTTCTTTTGTGTTCCCATAATATAGTTCATATTGACATGATTTATATATTTGGTACATTAAGCGTATATATATATATTTCAAAAGGTATTGTTTATCATTTCTAGTTTGCAGGCATACAAACAATTAGCACCGTTATACTCGATCTACGTCCAAATCTCCGAAAATATGAGACTTATGTGATTTTGGGAATATGCGCAACGTGCTGGTTATTGGCAATACCTATGGTTTTCAATGGTGGAATTTACCTGTTCACTCTGATGGACTGGAACACAGCATCCTGGGCGATACTATTGATCGGTTTTGCCGAGGTTGTACTTGCATCGTGGTTCTACGGATGCAACAAATTTCTGCATAACATCACGGAAATGCAAATGAACTTCGGATGTTTACTGTACAGCTATTGGCGGCTCAGCTGGATCGTGCTTGCACCGATTACCGCCTTGGTGAGTATATACATTTGAGAGCGCCCGCCTTCTCGATATATCTATTCCCGGACGTAACACGGTTTCAACTTGTTGTATGGGATTTGTGGATCTTCCACACGCATATCCTACATCTGGGTAAAAAAAAGAAAAAAAAAAATTTTTTTTAATTTAACGTTATCTATTTCACGTGTGGAGAAATTTCACCTGGCACGAATAAGATTCAATTTCTAGTTTCAAAATATTAGAACAATTGATTTCTGTTATATATATATAGCTTTCTGATTTAGAGGATTTTGACTATTTACCCTCATTTAAATAAGAGGATTTGTTTACCAAGGGTGTTAGTTCATTTCAACGTGTTTAATCACTAGAGAACACTGTCTTAATTATACGATGAAGAAAAATTTATTTCATTCAAATAAATTGGTTGACACAATGAAAAAAAAAATTTATTTCATTCAAATAATTGATTATTTAAATCAAATAATTAATTATTATTTGAATCAATTAAATGGTATTTATTTCAAATACAGAAATTATTGGTACAAATACAAATTTATTTTAATTTAAATAAAAATTATTTGCTTCAATATTTATTTGAATTTTTTATTTCAGTGCAGTAAATTGTGATGCATTATTTTAATAACAAATTTCGAGAAAAATTTTTTCTTTTAATTAAATGTACCATTTTTTTTTCTATTAATACAATTTTTTGATTATTTGCATTTTTTTTAAATAAAATAAATTTGTTTTTGAACCAATAATTTCTGTATTTGAAAAAAATAACATTTAATTGATTCAAATAATAATTTATTATTTAATATGCAAATTAATATTTATTTGCGATAATAATAAAGTAATTGATTATTTGAATTAAATAAATTTTTTTTTTCATCTATGAAAATTATTTTCTAAATTTGAAATGGTGAGAATTTAATTTAGTAGAAATTTTTACTAATTTTTAGTAATATATTACTATTTGATTTCGTAATATTTTTTCTTTATTAAATTTTTAGTGAAAAATAACTAAAATTTAGAAATTTTCACGAATTTTTAGTAAAATGCTACTATATTTGATTTAGTAATATTCGTGTACTAAAGTTGTAGTGAAAAATGATGAAAAATTTGTGGAAATTTTCACAAATTTTCAGTAAAATATTACTATTTTAGTATTTTATTTAGTAATATTTTTTCTTTACTAAAATTTTAGCTAAAAATTAACTAAAAATTAGAAATTTTCATTAATTTTTAGTAAAATATTACTATTTGATTTAGTAATATTGGTTTATTAAAATTGTAGTAAAAAATGACTAAAAATTAGTAGAAATTTTCATTAATTTTTAGTAATATATTATTATTTGATTTAGTAATATTTTTTCATTATTAAATTTTTAGTAATATAACTAAAATTTAGAAATTTTCACGAATTTTTAGTAAAATGGTACTATATTTGATTTAGTAATATTCGTGTACTAAAGTTGTAGTGAAAAATGATGAAAAATTTGTGAAAATTTTCACAAATTTTCAGTAAAATATTACTATTTTATTTATAGTAATATTTTTTCTTTACTAAATTTTTAGCTAAAATTTAACTAAAAATTAGAAATTTTCACTAATTTTCAGTAAAATATTACTATTTGATTTAGTAATATTGGTTTGTTAAAATTATAGTAAAAAATGACTAAAAATTAGTAGAAATTTTCATTAATTTTTAGTAGAATATTATTAGTTCATTTAGTAATATTTTTTCTTTACTAACTTTTTTTTGTGAAAAATGACTGAAAATTTTTAATTTTCACTAATTTTCAGTAAAATATTACTATTTTATTTAGTAATATTTTTTCATTACTAAATTTTTAGCTAAAAATTAACTAAAAATTAGAAATTTTCATTAATTTTTAGTAAAATATTACTATTTGATTTAGTAATATTAGTTTGTTAAAATTATAGTAAAAAATGACTAAAAATTAGTAAAAATTTTCATTAATTTTTAGTAGAATATTATTAGTTCATTTAGTAATATTTTTTCTTTACTAACTTTTTTTTTGTGAAAAATGACTGAAAATTTTTAATTTTCAGTAAAATATTGCTATTTTCTATAGTAATACATCTGAATTAAAGTTTTAGTAAAAAATTATTTAAATTTAGTATAGAGAAATTTTTGACTAATTTATAAAATAGTTTACGATTTTTAACTAATTCAATTGTAGAGTGTATGTTCAATGAATATTTTCCTTATTGATAAATTTTTCTTATTATTTTTTTTTCTTAATATTATATCAAATTATATTCTAGTAAATTAGATTTCATTTTTAATATATTCACAGAAAATTAAAAGGCATTAAAATAAGCTGCAACGCTTATTATTTTAATCCAATTTTGCTTTTTTTAATCCATTTTGATATTAAAATAAGCAAAATTGGATAAAAATAATAGCAGCTTATTTTAATGCCTTTTAATTTTCTGTGTTAACCAATAAAAGAAAAAAGAAAAAAAAATAATTAAAATCAATTTCTTCCACTAAAAATTCTTCCTCGTGCAGATTTTTAAATATTGGACTCTGTTGAAGTAATCTTTTGGCAAGTGGAACAAAACTCGGGGGTTTGTTGAAAAGTCGGAGGAAAAAAAAAAAAAAAAAAAGTTCTTTTTCTACGACAGCAAAGTAATTTGCTATCGCGCACTGATCATTTCGTGTCTGGTAAGCGAAAAATTTTGCTAACTCGACAAAGATTTGTCACTGTCAAAGAACAATTTATTTATGTTTGGATATTCCTTATCAATATGAAGTTATCAATTGTTTACCCATATCCACTATACATTTCTCGCCAAAAAAAAACCATTTCTTATTTTTCTTTATTAACATTCACTAAATGAATCCACTGTTTCTTTTTTAGATTTTTCAAGTAGTGAGTTATGGCAAAAAAAATATTTCTTTATCTGAAAAAGAAACAATTTTAAAAGTAATGAATTTTCCAAATATTTTATTATTTTAATTTAAAAATTTTTTCTATCTTCAAATAAATTTTCATTTTATATTCGAATTATTATTATTACTTAAAATTTTTTTTTTAAATAAAAATAATTTTCTACATTTTATTGAGTAATGGATAAAGGGTTAAATAACTAAATAAGTTTTTTTTAATATAGAAAAGTGTCAAGCCTGCTATATAGAGTCATTGTTCTTAGAGAAAATATTTTCTGTCCGATTTCGGTCGTTGTGAAATGTGGAAGGTTAAATTCGTTATTCGGTCGCTTACACTTCAAACGTCCGGGATTCGGAAAAGTAGTGCAGCTGCGACGCGAACGATCGGATTTCGCGCGAGTGTTCCTCCTAGAAAGAGAAACACTCACTCGTATCCGGGACATGCTGGAATAATTCAGCGATTTTTTTTTCCACCCATTCTCCTAGGTAAACGTGTCCACTCTGGTGTGCTGAAATTTACCGAAGACGAAAAAATTCCATTTAACGAACAACGACAGTCGCCTGCAGCTGTTAAGTCATATCAATGTTTTAGTTTTTGTAAACAAAAAAAAAAAAAATTTTTTTTTTATTCTAAAATTTAAGAACAAGAAAAAATTACTTTCATTAATGCAAAAAAAAAAACACGGTGTCTTAATTATTTAAAACTAAAACATTTTCTGTAAAATTATTAATTTTAATTATAATTAATATTTTATTTTTCGTAAAAAAGACACTAAAATGTTTTAAAATAAGACAATTTTTTTTTGGAACATAAGAAACAAATATATATAAAAAAAAAATATATTTTACAAGACACCTGTTTTTAGAAGACATATTATTAAGTAGACACTAAAAGACATTTATTTTTAAATTGAAAAATAAGTCTTTTTGAAACCACGCGACTTGTTCTTCAGTTTATTGTAATGACCTTTTTTAAATTGAAGACATAATTTCCTACGAAACAAAAGGAACTTTTTTTTTTTACCCTCCATTCTGTAATAAGAAATTTGCCTTCTTTTCTCTTTGCCAGAAGAAGGTATATTTCCACATGGTTTATAAACTCAAGCGCCCAAGGTTCGTTTCTTATTTATTAACGCAGCAAGTTTCTTACCCTATCTCTCTGTTTCTCTCTCTCCCTCTCTCTCTACTTTTTCTCGTTAATGGGTGCACTAATGAAAATTGTTTCTCGTGGCTCTCGTATTACACACACAATATTCAAAATTTTACAAAAATGTAAAATGACAAAAATGAAATTCTGATTATTTTAATTCTATCATTATTCAAATGCTTCGTTATTTTCGAATTCTCAGAAAAAAAAATTTGTTTGAAATAATAAAAATTTTGATTAAATCAACCAAATGCATTATTGCTATACTGTTAACAAAATTTTTGTTTGATTCAAACCAAAGACTTATTCGGCTTAATTAAATTCTTTAATTCTTTGTTTGAAAATTTATTTATTTTAATAAACGAAAAATTGTATTAATATAAAAAAATTGTATATTTAGTTAAAAAAGAAAACATTTTTTTCAGCGCGTTTTTCTACTGTCTCTTTATTTAAAGAAAGAAAAAAAAATTATATAACGGTATATTGCGAACTTTATATTAATAAAATTGAGAATATTTATTTGCTTATTAAAAAATAGTCCTGTTTTGTAATTTCAATATTTCTTTATTACATCCCTGTGAAAAGAGATGTGTATATTGAAAAAAAATTTATTATAAAAATAAATAAATATTATTATAATTGAAAAAATGTAAATAATATATTTTTTTAATTATTCTATTTTTAACTTCTATATTTCTGAAAACAAATTTATTTTATTCAAGTAATCGATTATTCTTATTATATCAAGTTAATATTATTTATTTGTATCAAATAGTTTTTATTTTAATTAAATAAATTGTATTCAGAACCATAATTTCTGTATTTGAAACAAATATCATTTAATTAAATTAATTATTTAAATATTTATTTCATAATTTTTTAATTTAGTCAAATAACCGATTGAATAAAAATTATTTTGCAAATGTAATTTTTTCTTTACTTCAATTGGAAATATCAGTTAATAAAAAATATTCTCCTTAGATAGTGTCAGAGTGAAAAAAAAAAAAAAAAAAAAAATGTTTGCGACTGACGCGTGTTGAATAAAAAAAATATCAAATTTTCTTATTATGTGCACATATCAAAATCGAACAAATTTCTGACACTTCATACATTATTACAAAGTGTTCTGTGAAATTTATACCAATAAATGTACTCAACACGTGCTACTGCATTTGCGGTTTAAGCTCCAACGGTATATTGACCACAAACTGGTCCGTTATTGAATGGGTGAGTCAGTCGCATAAAATAATAAAAAAAAAAAAAAGAAAAAATGTTGAAAGATTTATACATTGAATTTATCAACTATATTGACTTTTCTTACCTTCGATATTTTGCTATAAAAAAAATTTTCTTTGAATCGTGATAAACTTTATTAGATTTCAATTTTTTTTTGACGCCACAGAAAAAAAAATGTTTTTTCATTAAGGAATTTCTTCTTGAATTTTTTATTTATTTTTTTTTTTTGTAGATTATTAATTGATGAAATTAAATTAATCAGTAGGTTTAATAGCCTATGAAAAAATTTGTTACCAACTGTGGGGCAATTAACGCACTTGACTGAACATAAAAACCATAATGTGAAATAAATATGAAATTCATTTTAAAACGGTTTATTTAACTGGAAAGGTAACTTTTGATATTTGTATACATATATAGGGCTTCTTGAAAGTACTGGTTTTATTACAGTTTACACTAGATGATGACGATGTTATAAAGTAAGTGTTTACGAAAAACTTTTGCAATTTATTCATAGACCCATCGTAATATTTATTTTATAGCGTCATCAAAAAGTTGATTGCTATCATTTGATATATATATATATATATATATATATAAAGCGAATATAGAGTCAAAATTGAATAAAATTGAACTTTTTATTATTGTACATTTTGAAAAAAAAGAAATTCAATTTTTTTTAATTTTGTTGCGAAAAATACTTTTTTAAAATAAACCACAAGTAAAAATTAATTATTTATTTTAAAAAATTTCAGTTAATCAATATCAGAGAAATAATTTTAACAACTTAATCGAATTTGTCTCGAAGATGAATAATAAATATCTGATATATAACTTAAATAATTTTATTAATTATTTTAGTAATTATTTTCTTTTAATAATTAAATGCAAAAAATTATATTTTGAATTAATTTTAAAGTAACTCTTCCATGAAATATTTAGATTTGACATACTTATAGTCCCTATGGAAGTGGAAACTTTGTACCTGAAATCAATTATGTTGCCGACAGTTGCACAATTCAACTTCTGTGTGGATCAGTGGTTTTCAGGTGTATTATGCTATTGTCCTGGGGGGCTACTGTACTGAAGCTGAGTCAGAGAGTTAATGAACGACTTTCTCCTATCATTGAAATTCAACTGTTATTCCTCCTCCTCCTCCTTCTCCTCTTCAAAAAAAAATAAAGGATTGTTGATTAAAGTTCATTTATACTTTTTAATAATAATCGATTATACAAAACACAATTCTTTTTCATATAGAGAAGAATAAATGGAAATTTATCATTGATATTTTTCTCTTTCCCGTGGAATCCCTTTTATTAACAGTGAATAAAAATATTCGATGATGTACGAGAGAACTTGACATTTGCCATCAAAAAAGTCCATTATTAAATATCTTATGTTCAATCAGATATGTAGAAATTAATATAATTTTATTATCTTAAAAGAGTTTGTAGTTAATGGCAAATTAATTAAATTTAATTAATTAAATAAATATTATTTACTTGGAATAATTTTTTATTTATTGGAATTGATTGGAATTATTTTAGTAGTTGACTGACTAAAACGGTTTTTTACTACTGAGAAGAATTAAAATAGTTCTGTCTGACTAAAACTAAGTTTTACTACCGATACGCGATTTAAAAACAATTAGCATCTTTGCTTTCTAACTAAAATGGGTTTTTACTACTGATTCTGAATATATATAAGAATTTTAGCAGATGTCTGACTATAACGGATTTTTACTACTAAATCTAAAACTCAAAAATAATATTTGTCTGACTAAAACGGGTTTTTACTACTAAAACTAAATTTTATTTTAATTTTATCCCTAATTTGAATTTAATACTGATTAGCAGATGTCTGACTATAACGGACTTTTACTACTGATTCTAAAACCCAAAAATAATATTTGTCTGACTAAAACGGATTTTTATTACTAGTACTAAATTTGATTCTAATTTCATTCTTAATTTGAATTTAATACTGATTAGTAGATGTCTGACTATAACGGACTGTTACTACTGATTGAAACATACTTTTACTACTGAGAAGAATTAAAATAGTTCTGTCTGACTTAAACTGAGTTTTACTACTGATACGAACTTTAAGAACAATTAGCATTTGTCTGACTAAAATGGGTTTTTACTACTGATTCTGAATGTATATAAGAATTTTAGCAGATGTCTGACTATAACGGATTTTTACTACTAATTCCAAAAATAATATTTGTCTGACTAAAACGGGTTTTTACTACTGATACTAAATTTTATTTTAATTTCTGTCCTAAATTCATTTAAATACTGATTAGCAGATGTCTGCCTTTATAACGTACCTTTACTACTGAAACTACAATTACAAGAGTAAAATTATTTCACTCTAACCGAAATTGACTAATACCACTAATAAAATATGTAGAGGAATTCAAATAGTTCTGTCTGACTAAAACTGATTTTTACTACTGTTATTAAATTTACAAGAATTTAAACCATTTTGTCTGACTAAAATATAATTTATTACTGATACTAAATTTATAATAATTTCATAAGATGTCTGACCAAAAAAACACTTTTACTACTGACACGAAAATTGTAAACTTTTAATTAGTTTTTGTCTGACTAATACGGATTTTTACTACTGATATACAAAACTTACAAAATAAAAATAAAACTTACATTACATGAATTTTAATTTTTTTCTTACTGTAAAATACATTAACTACTAATATAAGAGTTAGAGAACTGTAAAAAAATTTGTCTGACTAAAATGAATTATAACTACTACTGATTTGATGAGCTACGAGAATTTAAAAATCGTTGTCTGACTAAAACAGACTATCACTACTTTTACTACTGACACTCAAAATAAAAAACTTAAATTAGTTCTGTTTAACTAAAATTGAATTTTAATACTGATACTAAATTGATAAAAAAATTAACAGTTGTCTGACTAAAATGCAATTTTACTACTGATATTTAATTTATAAGAATTTCAATAGCTGCCTAAATAAAAAGAAGTTTTACTATTAATACTAAAATTAAAAAATGTATTTTGCTCGTGTTTGATTAAACCGGATTTTTACTACTGATTTACTAAATATACAAAATGAAAAAAAATTACATTACTTAAATTTTAATTTTTGTCTGACTATAATATACTTTAGCTACTAATATAATAGTTACAAAATTTAAATAAAAATGTCTGACTTAAACGGACTTCCACTTCTGTTACTAAACTAAAATGTTAAAAAACAGAAGTTTAATTAATTTTATTTCATTTACTTTTTGTCTGACTAAAAAGGACTTTTACTACTGTTACTAAACTAACAAAATTTAAAAAAAAATTATTCATTAAATTTAATTTTTGTCTGACAATTGCATACTTTAACTACTAATTAGTTAAAAAATGAAAATATTTTTTGTCTGACTAAAACTGACTTTCACTACTGACATATAAAAACTTACAAAATTAAAATAAAAAATTACATTACATGAATTTTAATTTTTGTCTGACTGTAACGTACTTTAACTACTAATATAAGAGTTATAAAAGTAAAAAAAAATTGTCTGACTAAAATGAACTGTAACTACTGATTCTATGAGTTACGTGAATTTAAAAATCGTTGTCTCACTAAAACTGACTATCACTACTGATATAACAGTTCCAAGAACTAAAAAAAAAAGTTCTTACGTATTTTCAGTTAAAAAAAAAATTGTCTATATTTTAAATATTCTGTCTGACTATTGAATATTTGTTTCACTTTTACATTAAACTTTTTTTAAAAAAGAAATATATTCGTTCAAGCAGTTAATATTTATTATAATTAATAAAAAAAAGTTATTTGTGACAGTTATACGTTTTTTTTTTATTTTATATTGCAGGGTGTGTTCGGCTATCAAATGTACACGTACCGTCTTCCAAGTTATGGAGATTACGAATTTCCTGAATGGGCCGGTGTACTTGGTGTTCTAATCGGAGTTTCTACACTTGCTCCATTACCAATTTTCTTCATCTATCAATTATGTGTTAAAAAGGTACATATATATTTTTTAATTTTATTTTTTAATGTACCGTCGTATATTATATATATACACTGTTTTTAAATGTATTGTATATCAAATTTTTTAACGAAAATGAAAACAAATTAATTTTTTTTTTTATATATATATTTATTTTTTTCACGAAAAAAAAATGTGCGCTATATGTAAATTTTACACGCGTGAAACTTGCAATTCTTCTCTCTCTCTATCGCTTGTAAGAAAATCAGCCAAGTTTTCAAAGTCTACGTGCAGTTTATCCGACATACTCAATCGTACTTTGAAACGAAAAGTTTGCCACTCAATCTTGTTGGACTTATCGGTGCCGTCCTTTCGTTAAACAAGAAAATACGGTTTCTTTTATATATTAACAACGTGATTTTTAAAATAGTATTTTATAAAAAAATAAAAAAAAATGAAAATATCAAAAGTATCAAATTTATTCAATTTTTTAATATTTTAATATTTTTTATTTTTGTTTTGGATACTTTTAATATTAATTTGATACTTAGATTTTTTTGTTAGATGTTTTTTTTTTTTTTTTTTTTTTATAGTGGAAGTAAATTGGAAATAATTGAAATTTTTAATATTTAACTGGCAAATGACAAATTCAAATTCATTTGCATGACTATATATCCATCGTACATCCATATACTAATTGCTAGAGTGTGATATGCGATTTGCGTTGATTGTCTAACTTAAATCGTTTAATTATTCGCAGAGGGGATGGAGTTTACTTAAGCCCACGTCGTTGTGGGGTCCACTAGCGTTGAACGTGTTGAATAACGATAAAGGACCCACCTTGGTAGTCGATTTTGCATCCCATCAGAATGCTAAATCATAACCATATAGTTCTAATCATTATTATGTAAGTTTTATTATTATATATATCTAATTTTATTATCAAAATAAATTTGTTTAAAAAAAAGAGTATTTTTAAATTAAAAATTAATTTAAAAAAAACTAGTTCCAATTATTATTTTTAAATTGAAAATTAAAATAGAATTATTAAAATATTAAAATAGAAAAATATGAAAATATTTATAATATACAAATATATGCATAAAAAAAATATTTTTTCAAATTTTTTTTTTTCATTTGCCGTGGGGAAATCTGTGTAGATATTACAACCATGTAAGTTAACGAAGCCTGGGACAGTTTTTCCCCATTCTGTTAAGCAGAGATTATGCGGGAAGGGATTGTTCTTAAACTAGCTAAAATCGACCCCATTCTAACTTGTAGCATATATCCTAATAATAAAACTTTGTATCACGCTCTCTTGTTAATGTGGAATATGTCCTGCAAAGTAGTAAACGTATTATGAGCAAAATATTCAAAATTGGCTAGAGACGTACCTCTATAATTTTTGTTTTAATTATTGTTTTCCATATTTATATCCTGTCATATATTTGTTTATTAACGAAAAAAAAAATTTATATTTTTCTATTTTAATTACTCTTTTTGGAATATTTTGTTAAAAACAAAAATATAATAATAACAAATTAAAATTTGTTTATATAAAAAGAAAAATAGATAATAATTTTATTTCAAAGAAAAAAGTTTTTCTATTTACTTGTCTTTTATAAAATTGTGTTTTTTTTTTAGTTGTAGAACGAGTTGTTCTTTTATTTTTTTTTTTGTCTATGTAAGTTATAATATATAAAGTTTTGTTGAATCTAAAATAAAAGCTTTTTATATTGCAATGCACAACATTGCGCGATAAATCAATAATGGAAAAGCGAAGAACCTCTGCGGGTATGCTGTTTGGATCGAAAGTGTCCGATTGATGGGCAGCTAAAGGCATCGATTTGTGATACAAGATATATATATCAATGCTGGGATGCTCTTAAAGACATTTGCAAACTGTATGTATGTATATATATATGCATTCACAAAACATTAATGCGTTCCTATTTGCATTTTACATTTCCCAACACTTGATGAATTAACCATCAATCTCAGTTTGATATCAGTCTTGAAATTAAAATTTTATTAAAAACAATTAATATTTCAAATAAATAATTAACAAAAATTTATTTAAAAATTATCGTTTGTTTGACTAAAAATAAATATTTAATTGAAGCAAATAATTTTTTAAATCAAATAATTAAATTAATAAAACTGTATATTTGAAGCAATAATTTATTTATTTAAAACAAATATTTCAAATAATAATTATTTCGATACAAATAAAATATTTTTTTGTTAATAGTAATTATTTTTACAATAGTAAATTTCTATTTAAATCTGACTATATTGATTAGTAGAATAATTGTTCTGATTTTAAAAAACGATTTTTTTTTAACCAATTGCAAAACATTTATTTTCTAATTCTATTCCTTTGTAAAGCTTGTTTATCCGAAATCAATAATGTGATATCTTGGAAAACAACAAGCATTATATAATTCTTTTCAATTATTCACGTTAATTTATTTCTCATTTTCCTATAATTATTATATTATATATATTCGCATGTATGTTATCTAGAAATCTGAAATCAATATTATATGTTATATACATTTCACCTAGATTTAACTTTGTACTATGCAATTAACTTTGTTATTGGCACGTGCTAAAAGGATCAAATCCAGATTATTCGTCTATATATATATATATTTACAAATATATGTCATTGTTTATTAATCCTTCTTGATATTTACAATTGTTAATCGATTTTGATTGCATAATTTGACATAATCTACTTGAAACGCCGAGGGCAAAGTTGACTATGTTATTAAACATATCAAGTTTGTAGTAAAATTTATAATTAATATTCTCTAAATCTAAATAACATATATTTATTAATTAAAAATAATTAATTTAACATCACATCGTTAGTCACAAAATCAAATTTCTATTATCTATAATTAACTAATGAATTATTTAGTTAATAATATAATTATATAATATTATATAATTAATATAATTTTATATTTTTATTAGAAAATAAAGTGAAAAATATAAATAAATAATTATATGTAATCAAAATATATTGAAAATTATATCAAATAAAAAAATTTTATTAATATTTTAAAATTAAAATAATTTTTTTTTTAAATTCCTTGATTATTAAAATAAAGTTAATTTAACTTAAAAAAAAATTCTGTAACTAGAAAAATTTATTTATATTTGGATCAAATATATATATAAAGGTGTTGGGGATTTTTTTTTTTTTTTTTTTTAAAGGAAGTTATAAACAGGGATGAATTTTTTTATTTTTTCCTCTCTTTTTTCTGGAAAATAAAAGTGTGTTCGCGTTCTCACGTGCAACTGTATAAGTTTTAAATATACATTACGAAAAATGTTTTACACACGCAAATGTGAATAAAGCTATGTACCAATTATGTAAATTTACTCAGGACACCTTTACTGGTCTTTCGTACATGCATTTCAATCGATAAGTGCACATAGGATGCTTTGCTACTGGAGTTCATAGCAGAATTCTCTTTGATGAAGAAACCCCCTTAGGACTAGGAACTATATACATATATATATATATATACACACAAGTAAATTTAACATATATTCACTACGTAGATGTGAATAGTTAGTCTGGAAAAAGTAACCTTTTGTTTCTTTACATCTTATACATAAAAAAATTTCATAAATTTTTACAATTTCTTCTCATTAGTTGTAAAAAAAAAAAAAAAAATTTCTCATGAAGTACATACATATTTCAATTATTTTTTAAAATTAAACATTCATTTTCTATAATAATAATAATTTTTATTATTTTATTATAATAATTTTTATTATATTTTTATTATTATTATTAAATATATTTCATACAAACATAATATAGGTTGTGCTACTCTTGAAACTTGAATAGATAATTTTATGCTAATATTTCATTAGCATAAAATAAGTTAGTGAAAATTAGAGCGAACATAGAGAGAGAGAGAGAGAGGGGGGGGGATAAAATTAATTTTTGGAAATTTCTCTCTAATGTTAAACTCTTTTGTGCTATTATTATATTATAATTTTATTGAAAAATAGTTGTGAATAAAATTTTATTATGTTTTCAATAATAAGTTAAATGAAATATTATATGTTATATATATATATATATATATATATATATATATATACATATTTATATAAGTTTCTAAAACTTCAGAAGCAAGGATGTATTACATTTCAAGAGTTGATATTTGTAACGCGTTAAAGATCTCATACTAGATTCTTCGAACATATAATAGTCTATACACGAGCGCCGAAGGCGAACTTATCCGATATATACTGTGTGTTATCAAATGTATCAACTATCAAGTTTGGTCGACTGTCAGTAAAAGCATCACTGGGAAATATATATATATGGGAAACGAAAATTTCATTTTATCAAAAAAGATATGTCATATTTTTAGTATAGTTTGCGAAAATTTTCAAATTTTATTTAGAAATGACACTTTTAAGATATAGAATAAAATAATATATATATATTTTAATTTTTTAAGTTGAGCATTTTTTTTCTTAATTTCTTGTGAGAAAGAAAAAGAAAACAAAATAAATATTTACCTAAAACAGCTAAAGGTTTGACTAGAATAGCGAAAGATTTAACTAAAACAAGTACAACTTTTGCTACTTTTGAAACGTTTCGCCTTTCTAGGTAATTCATTTTTTCCGTGTATAGAAATGTGTAAAGTCTGATTGAAATTTACTTTTACTACTGATAACGTAAGAAGAATTAAAATAGTTGTGTCTGACTTAAACTGAGTTTTACTACTGATACGAAATTTAAGAACAATTAGCATTTGTCTGACTAAAATGGGTTTTTACTACTGATTCTGAATGTATATAAGAATTTTAGCAGATGTCTGACTATAACGGATTTTTACTACTAATTCCAAAAATAATATTTGTCTGACTTAAACTGAATTTTACTACTGATACGAAATTTAAAAACAATTAGCATTAGTCTGACTAAAATGGGTTTTTACTACTGATTTTGAATGTATATAAGAATTTTAGCAGATGTCAGACTATAACGGATTTTTACTACTAATTCCAAAAATAATATTTGTCTGACTAAAACGGGTTTTTACTACTGATACTAAATTTTATTTTAATTTCTGTCTTAAATTCATTCAAATACTGATTAACAGATGTCTGACTTTATAACGTACCTTTACTACTGAAACTACAATTACAAGAGTAAAATTATTTCACTCTAACCGAAATTGACTATAACTCCTGATAAAATATTTAGAGGAATTCAAATAGTTCTGTCTGACTAAAACTGATTTTTACTACTGCTATTAAATTTACAAGAATTTAATCCATTTTGTCTGACTAAAATATGATTTATTACTGATACTAAATTTATAATGATTTCATAAGATGTTTGACTTCAAAAACACTTTTACTACTGAAACGAAAATTGTAAACTTTTAATTAGTTTTTGTCTGACTAAAATCGATTTTTACTACTGATATACAAAACTTACAAAATAAATATAAAAATTACATTACATGAATTTTAATTTTTTTCTTATTGTAAAATACATTAACTACTAATATAAGAGTTAGAGAACTGTAAAAAAATTTGTCTGACTAAAATGAATTATAACTACTACTGATTTGATGAGCTACGAGAATTTAAAAATCGTTGTCTGACTAAAACAGACTATCACTACTTTTACTACTGACACTCAAAATAAAAAACTTAAATTAGTTCTGTTTAACTAAAATTGAATTTTAATACTGATACTAAATTGATAAAAAATTAACAGTTGTCTGACTAAAATGGAATTTTACTACTGATATTTAATTTATAAGAATTTCAATAGCTGCCTAAAGAAAAAGAATTTTTATTATTAATACTTAAATTAAAAAATGTATTTTGCTCGTGTTTGATTAAACCGGATTTTTACTACTGATTTACTAAATTTACAAAATTAAAAAAAATTACATTACTTAACTTTTAATTTTTGTCTGACTATAATATACTTTAGCTACTAATATAATAGTTGGAAAAATTTAAAAAAAATGTCTGACTAAAACGGACTTTCACTACTGAAAAAAACAGAAGTTTAATTAATTTTATTTCATTTACTTTTTGTCTGACTATACCATACTTTAACCACTTATAAAATAGTTTCAAAATTGAAAAAAAAAATGTCTGACTAAAAAGGCCTTTCACTACTGTTACTAAACTAACAAAATTAAAAAAAAAATTTATTCATTAAATTTAATTTTTGTCTGACTATTGCATACTTTAACTACTAATTAGTAAAAAAATGAAAATATTTTTTGTCTGACTAAAACTGACTTTCACTACTGCTACTAAAGTGAAAAAAAAAATTTCAAAAGTATATTCAGCAATTTTCGTTTTTTATCAAAAAAGTGCCCCTAAACTGTTTGGCATTGTATAATTTATCTCATATATTATAAATTATAATATATAATAAATAATAAAAAATAGAAAAGATTTCAGGTCGCATCGCCATACAATTTTCTAGTGAATTGAAAATTTGAAAGTTTTTAATGGTTATATCCGCAGCTTCGATTTAATTCATTCGGTTTGCGTTAGCGATTGAATATTCATAATATACGAACCAAGTGCAAGGTATTGAAATGGTCGAAATGAATGCATATGTATATATGGCATACTAGAGAATCTTTAATTAATTGCATTCGTATATCAAGTAACTTTTTCTTTCTCAAAAAAAAAAAAAAAAAAAAAAAAAAAAAAAATTGTTTACGTTTTTGAGGTGACGACAGTGGTTCATATATATATATATATATATATATATATATATATAAAGATGCATGGCATTCATGAAGAAAAATTTCGTTTCGTTTTTTTTTATCTTACTGGAATGTTTTAACCGTGTCGTCTCGAGTAAATTCTATAAAATTATGAATGGGTACTTGTCAGTATATAAACGTACGTCGGGGCGTTGGATCCGGTTTACAGTTACCATTGTTAGAAACCGCTTTTATACACTTTGCAAGCTCACACACACACACACACATAATATTTATGTTGGGTATTTCTTTTTCATATTATAATTAATAGCGTTTCTTTTTAGCAAAAAAAAAAAAATATTATTAAAAATAAAAAACGAAAACCGTAAACAAATTTTTTAAATATTATAAAAATTCTTCTATTAGAAAAATATTTTCAAAGATAATATTGTGAAAATCAGTGAAAAATGAGAATTTTTAATTAAGATTATATAAATAAAATACAATTTTAATTAATTTAATGAAAAAATTCAGCAGTATTTTTTTTTAAATGTTTTCTATAAAGACAAAATTATTAAGTAAATTATTAATTAAATAAAATGATATCAATATTTACTTGAAAGAAATAATTTTTATTTTAATTAAATAAACCTGGAATCAAATAATTTCTTTTGAAATGAATACCATTTAATTGACTTCAATAATTATTTAATATAAATAAATATTTATTTAACGAAATTTGAATGAAATAAATTTTTTTTTAAAATGTGATTAATAATTTGAAATTGGAATTATTTTCTATTATTAAAAAGTGTTTATATAGAAAAAAATTAATTAAAATTATTATTTAGTAATAATAAAATAATTTTTCCGTTTTTTATATTATCACTGATATTTCTAATATATGTTTTAGTACCTATATAGTTTCTGATAATTTGCTTCATATACGGTCTATATTTAGTACTCGTATTATATTATAGTCATATAATACTGCTTTTGTCTCGTGCATAAACGTAATTGTAATAGATATATATGTTATCTGCCATATATCATGCAAGAGAGTGACACTTATATGAATAGTTGTTCTCTATATATATAAGCTATTAAAATAAAACTCTTTATAAGTACCATAAGGAAGATAAACCTAATGACAAGTTATTTGACAATATAAAAAAATAATATGTAAAAATTAAAAAAAAAATTCGATAATTTTAAATATTATACAATAATTTTATTTTGTTTTTTTTTTTAATTAAATATTTATAATTTTATATTGTTGCTTCAATGTAGAGTTTTTATTATTGGCTGAAAAAAATCTTTGTAATCCATCCACAATGGAATTATGTGAATTTTTTTTTTTAAACCTTTTTGCATATTTATATAGTTCTTTGCTCTAGAAATGTCGAAGATAAAAAAAATACCTATATGGTCCATTGTTGTCCTTCATTTTCTTTTTTTTTAGACGAAAAAATTTCAAATGTTACAACTCTTTTCAAATTAAAAAATAAAACGGAAAAAAGAACAGTCGTTTCCACTTATACTGGTTGAATATACTTGTATGTTTGCTTTGTTCTCGAAAAACAATGTGTGAGGAAACAATGAATTTATAAAAGCATTTCATTTGTGAAGTAATGAACTCAAAAGCTTCTGTATATAAAATAGGAAAAATCTGTCAGTTCCTCAAAGTTTAATTCTTATAGATATTGTATTTTTATTTATATTTTTTTAATAAAAATTTTATTTATTTATTTTTTTTAGTGAAATTTTCTTTTTTAATATTTGTTGGAAGATTTGAGATTGCAATTTTTTTTTTTAATAAATAAATAATATTATGTATACGCGAAGGACCAAAAATTTCTGCATAGCGAGAGATCTGCAATTTCCGCAAAAGCAGAAATAGTATATATATCGTGTGTCAACACGTAATTTTTTTATAAGCCACAACTTTCCAGGACACTCAGTTCTGTAAGATGATACTTAAAAGTAAAAAAATAAACAACAGTTGACCTGAAATCCAGCTTGAAAAATATACTTTTTAAAAAAGCGGAGAATGCGTGTACATATAGGATATGTTTATATTATAATTATGCGAATTTTCTTACGAAAGCACTTAATGAAATGAATTTTGTGGCTTGGTCACTTTTACACACACATATATGTATATATAAATTTGCGAGATAATATTTACAACAAAGATAGTAAACATTAAAGTTTATACATATATATATATATATATATATATATATATATATTCAAAAGAATATAAATCTTCCGGGAAATGAGAAAATTATATACAAGAAGTAGTTTGAGACTAAATGAACCAAATTCAATAGCCAGCAATTATTGTGTAAAATGTGATCTCTAGCGAAATAATTATACTAAATTATAGATAATTAAATACTTTCTTCATATAATGGGAAATTCTATTGTGTCGAATAAAAAGTAAACTTTTTTTACATTCTTTTATTTTTTGAAACTTTATTTTTCTATTTTTACTATTTCATACTTTTAGTGTTTCTAAATCTGAATTAATTAAAAACAATTAAAAATTAAATAATAAATAAATAAAATTAATAAATAAATACGAAAAAAACTACTAAAATTATAAAAATTAAAAAAAAATTGAATGAAATAAATAAATATAAATAAAATAAGGAATATATAAAAAACAAAATTTAAAAAAACCGGAAGTAAATATAAAAATAAATAGTACTACATAAAATAAATTAAAATTATTAATAATAATAATAATTTATTTCATTGCATGTCCTTTTCAAGGACCTTTAGAATTTCCTTCTTAATACAAAATAAATTAATATAAAAATAAATAAAATAAATTAAAATTAATAATAATAATAATAATTTATTTCATTGTATGTCCTTTTCAAGGACATTTACAATTTCCTTCTTAATACAAAATAAATTAATATAAAAATAAATAGTATTTAAATAGTTAGAAATTATAATATTGTTTACATTCAAGTATACAAAACGTTATTCTAGCTCGAAGGTCATAAACAATTTATTTGAAAAATCCCAAAGATAATTAATTCAGTTGCAATTCGTGTCTTGACCTGTTAACTCTAAATATTACATTTTTCAAAGCGAACAATTCAATCTTTTGAAAAAAAGTATTTTGTTTTTTTTTTGTAAACTTTGTTTTCTTTTTAATCATTTTTTTTCAGTTGCAAGTACATTTTTTATTTTCTTTCGGGAGGGTTCGAATTTTTTTTTTTTAAATCGCGATCGCTTAAATTTTTTTTTTTTAAATTATTTTGAGATTTCGGGAATAATATTTTCTTAAATCGCGTGTGTTTACAGAAGATTTGGTGTCAGACAAAGGTTAGTAATACATTTTTTTTCTAAATAATATATTTGCAAATAATTTTTTTTCTACTGAATGAAAATATTATTGCAACTTTATTACAAGGTTATTTGCGAAAATAAATTTTAAAATTTTTGGTCCATTGCGGCTTTCGGATGCTGTGGATCCATGTTTTTTTAGAGCACTATCTAAAGATAATTCTTCTATTATGCCTGAGAGTTTTTTCGAAATTTTTTCCCCCACTGGTTCATAGTAGCTCGGATGCTGTAAAAAAATTTTGCCCGACTTTAATTTACTTTTACTACCTGATACCAAAAGAAAATAGCGAAATTTTTTTTTTACATTTATATTTAAAAGTAAGTTATATTTTCCTTTTGTATATGTTATATAAAATTTTTTTTCCCGTCTATTTGAATTGAGAGGATGGTTAACCTATATATATACGCGGGATCCATATATGGGGTGTTGTGCCAGCTAGAAAATAGGTAGTTACGTAATGTTCGACCCAACCTGTCGACTATCATTCAATCTGTATAGCAATATTCCTATAAATATATATCAAAATATAAAGATTGGAAAATATATATCTATATATTTAAGAGAGGCACAAAAATTTTTCAAGAAATATATAAATATATAATATATATATATATAGAGAGAAAAACACACACATATATGTATCGAATCTCGGGCGGTTTTTTGCTTCGTTATCATAAGGCAGTCAGTCACGTTGAAAATAAAAACATCGAAACTTTGTACATTCTTATAATCAATATATTGATTTCCGAAACTCGCTGACATATGAACATGTATTTTTATAAGAATATGATTTTTCCCAGGAATATTCCCGGTAAAAAAATATATATATATACTTATATCGGAACATATTTACTATAAATATAGTATATATGTATCTGAATCTCTAAGTAAGAACTTTTTCCATAGAAAAAAAGTAGTCCTCTAATAAATAATATTTAGTTTTTAATTAATTGATTATTATTATAATTATTATATAGAGAAAGGGATATATATATATATATTTACAATAATTAGTGTGCTTTTGTGTCTGATAGAGGCCAATCAAGTTCTTTCAACTTTCCACAGAGCGAGAGGACTTTATAAAACAAAAACACTAGTTCAAAAACATTGTTTTCAAACTGAGTGAATCGCTTGAATAAACAATAAACAATAGCGATTTCATGCGCAAAAAAAAACCAATCACGTTGTTGTTGAATCGTGTGAGAAAAATTATATATATATATATTGTAACGATAGAGTATCGTAGTATAGTCGCCCGGCGAAAAGAGAGAAAGTAGACAGCGTAAGTAGTAGTGTCACTCTCTTCCCCCACCACTCGCTGTTGCCTAGCTGCTAGTGATATACGTTTTGTCTTGCACCTTTTTCGTCAGTTTACTTCAGACTCGTCTAGAGGTGCTCCTCTGACAATTAGAAGCGACTCACTCCTGGCTACCTAGTGGTCAGTAGAGGTGCGTCTCTCTGAACACCAGAGCCATCCTCACTTCCTAGAAGGAGGTGTACTTGTTCCTGTATGTCGATTCCCCATCTCGAGGCGCCCCTCGGGTGGAGGAGACACCTAGTGAATATTACTTCGCACTAGCTTCGCGTCGGGCATGAATATTGGAACCGAATACAATATCTAACTTCTTTCCGATTACGAATAATAATAATAATCGACATCGCGTGCACGATCCTAGTATCCGTCCGTATCGTCGTCTATGGGGATAAATTCTAGAAAGTACCCCCACGTGAAAGTAATATGCCTCGTCCTGATCAACATCATCGCGAACGTGTTAATAAATCCAATTTATTCTGGATTAATGACGATCGGAGCCGCAGCGAACGCTCCTCTAGAATAGCTAGTTCTTTTATCGTTATGTTTTCTAGAGTTTAATATATTATTTGCATTATATAGATTCTTTTGTTCATATTATCTTTGTATATTTTATTATTCTTTTATTTAAACAATATATTCTCTTTCGAAGGTTTAAATAAAGACTCGTCAATAACTACATCTCTCCTCTACATCATAGTAAGAAATAGTTCCGAAATTAATCGAAACATAGATGGCGCTTCAAGCCATCTACCGAGATTTTAAGTAACTAGTAAAAATAGGGGGGCACCATCCGTCGAGCAAATCCTTTGGCAAATAAATTCAGATCATTACAATATATATATAAGGAACAAGCAATTTATGCGCAACAATTTTTTTTTGTCTTTTCAAACAATTTGCAAAAATTTAATATTTCTATTTTTCTAAAATAATTTAATATTGATAATATTAATAATAAGAATAAAAATAATAATATTATTATTATACAATTATTATTTATTATTATTTATATTGAATCCAATTTTTTTTTAAAAGTTCTATTTCAAAAAATTTAATGGATATAGTAAAAAGTTTTTTTCTTTTTCTTTTATTATACGAAGAACAATAGCGTTAACCTTATAAACTGTTTATGAACAAAACATAAATCAATGGAAATGACAGAATAGAAATGCTTTAAAAAAATATTCTCCAAACGACTCGAGCAAAGATTGTTGTCATAAAAAGTTTGTTAAATAAAATCATAAAAAAAAGTTAGTTTTATGGACCAAAACGCGTATATAGAAAGAGAGAGAGAGAGAGAGAGAGAGATCAACTTTGCACGTAGTAACTTTGGACGTGTGGATGCAAACAGTTATAGTATTTATGCAACTGTGAACAACAGACAATTGGTCTCAGGTGGCACTTGAGACTAACCACATGTCAATTGTCAAATTTTAAAAGTTCAGAAAGGTCCAGTTCTACCCGTCAAAACGTAAATTGCTGATATTTTAAAGTTATGATTATTTTAGTATATTTGTTCTATTATATATTTATTATTTATTATTAATAATAAATAATAAAAAAATAGAAATTAATATAAATAAATAATTATTTGTTTCTATTAATTTCTATTTTTTTATTATTTATTTTTATCATTAATTTCTATTGTATTCATTTTTAGTATTGAATTTTATTATTTTTTTTTATTTTTCATATTCAGTTATTTTGCGAACTCAATTAAATCTGATTTTGAAATTGATTTTTATTATTTAAACTTTGAAGAATTAATAATTAGTAAAAATTAAATTAACTAACAATAATAAAAATCAAATTTATAAAATTGAAATCTAAAAAATTAAAATGAAACACATTTTTTTTATAACATCAGTAGTTAAGATGATTTTTTCCACATGAATTGATATTCTGAAAATAAAAATAACTTATTACTTTTTCGTTTTTAATGAGTCATTTGGAGAAGCTCATTGCCAAGATTCATTTGAATGCTAATATGAAGAGTTATAAAGCTGACTCCTGAGATTATAAATATAGGAATGATGAAGGGCAAAAAGAAATAAGGAAAATGAGAGTTTGAAAAAGTATATGAAAGAATATATATAGATCGTAAAAATTATTAGCAGTTAAATTTTAATAAAAAAATTAAAAAAAAAATGGAAGAAACTAATGAATCTGGAGTTATAAAATTTTCCCATACCTACAATTTATAATATTGCGATATGTATTATGAGTATAATAATTAATACTTGTGCCGACACTAATTCCTTTATTGTAGCTATTATTAATGCAATATCAATTATTTATTATTCTATAATATATATTGAGTCAAATTTTGAAATATGAGTTCAATATTTATTAATATGATATCTCATGATTTTGTGATATCAAATATTTACATGGAAATTAATTTTCCATTTTATAATATATATA
Organism: Leptopilina boulardi; assembly: GCF_019393585.1. Lineage (NCBI taxonomy): Eukaryota > Metazoa > Arthropoda > Insecta > Hymenoptera > Figitidae > Leptopilina > Leptopilina boulardi. The sequence goes on along the minus strand of NW_026137655.1, from coordinate 42,105 downwards.
TGTTTTTTATTTTCTCTTTAGGGCAAAAAAAAAATAATACTTTTTTTCCTTTTGTCATTTTCTATGTGAGAAAATTTTTTTTTATTGTTAATTTTTCTTAATAAAGACGCCTTCTTATTATATTGTGTGTGCGAAGAAAAAAAAATTGTATTTCTTTTGGGACATTTCAAAGTACTATATACAATTGCGATTGAAATCATTTCTATATCTTTTTATCGGGCACAACCAACTAGGGATTCGATACGTGTCTCTTATCAGAAAGGTACCAGTGATCCGTGACGTAACAGTACCTAATCGTATTTTACAATCTTTTCATAGGTCAGCCCGATAAAAGCTTTACCCGTTGAAGATTCTGGACGACAGAAAATCATGATTGGAACCACGAATAAGAGTTTTTTTCAGGTTTTCCACAGAATCGGATATTTTCAACTGAAATAACATTTGAAACAACATTTTTCTATAGCGACGATATTTAAAATCAATTTTTTTTTTTTTTTTTTTTAATGAAAAGTCATTTTTTGCACTAAAATTATTGCTATCGTTTATTACCTAATTAAAAAAGTATTTAATTAATGAATTTTGAATAATAAATAGTTTAATAAATACTAAATAAGTTTATTAATTAGAAAAATATTATGCAATTAATAAATGTTGAATAATAGTTTAATAAATAATTTAATAGGAATCATAATCCTTTTAACGGGACGCATGATTATCCAAAAATAATTTTAAATTTTTATTTTAAAGAATTTTTTTTAATAATTATTTTTTAGACGAATTTTTATTTATCGAATTAGGAGAAATTTCATTTTATACAAATTTTTATTTGGCAGAATTTTTATTCAACAGTGATTTAAAATTTTTAAATGACAAAAATTCCAATTAACCGAATTTTTATTTGTCCGAATTTTCATTTGGCCGAAATTATATGAATTTCTAAACAAACAATCGACAGAAAGATTTTGGCACAATTTTTAAAATTCACCAATTAAAAAATTATCAAGAAAATTGGTTAATTTTAAAAATTGTGCCAAAATTTTTCTTGTCGATTGTTTGTTCGGTCATTTGTAATTTCGGACAAATAAAAATTCTGTGAATTTGGAATTTGTGTCATTGAAAAATTCGTTATTCGTATAAAAAGAAAATTTGTTTAAAAAATAATTATTTTTAATAAAATATTTTAAATTAAAAATTCTAATTAATTATTTTTATGGAAAATCCATGCGCCTCCCCCCCCCCTCCCCATTTTACCTACGTTCGTCCAAAGTGTTTGTCCTTTTTTTTTAATAATATAGGAAAAAAAAGTATATATGATAGTGAGATATAAAAATTTATATTCTGAAAATTTTCTCTAGAGTGGCAAATTATTATATCAATTATGTAAATGGAAGATTTGTGAAAAAGATCATGTCCGCGAAATTTATTTAAGGTGTAAAAATCGTCGCAAGTCTCGGCACGTCAGAAAATTGCCACCTGTCACCCAGTGTAAAATAGAAAGTATATAAGAAAAAAAAAGAAAGAGAGAGAAAAAAAACATGAATTCTAAAATAATTTCAAAAAAAAAAAAAAAAAAAGAGAACAAGTTCGTGCCAGTTTAGGCAAATCACTTATATTTGCAAAACTGTAACTGTCACTCATATTCGTGAGAATTGGACAAAACCCTCTTCTGTGTTATATATACAGATTTGAAATCTTGCCAAAAAGGAATTTTATTTGCTTCAAATTTTCACCTTAATAATATTTTTCATATGTTTACATGCAACCATAATATTCTTTTCACAATTTTGTTTTTCGAGATTCTTAATTTCCGGGATGTCTTTTGCACACGATGAAAGAAAAAAAAAGTACAGATAACACTTTATTTCTATATATGTATTGATTTATACGAAAAAATGGATTCAATTTAAATAAAAATGTTTCTTTAAAAAAGTCTAAAAAAATATTTTTCAATCAAATATAGATTAATTTTGGTATGCTATTTGTTTTTCATTTTTTTTTTTTTTTTTAATTATTCGGAGAAACATATTTACTAGCAATATGGAAAGAAAAACAATTTTTTTTGAAAAACGATTCATTTCACTGAATGTATTTTTTTATGTGATAATTATATGAATTATTATTAAACATTTTTTTTTCTTTATTTTTAGAGCAGATATTTCCACGTTGATTATAAATGGCTGCACAGCTTTAATCTTCTCTCATTTTTTTCTCTCTCTCTCTCGTCTATTACAGAGAGGGAAAAGCGTATAACATTCATTAGAATTTCTGTTAACTTTAATGATTTGCCTTGTTCGTTGTTTGAAGGTGATTTTAAAAGGGGAATAATCAGGCTCTTTGCCCTCGCTTCTTGAAATAGAATTTTCACGTGAGACTGTCCGTGAGTTTAATTTGCGACCACGATAGTCGTACATCGATCGCGACGCAGCAGAGAGATATGTTTTTTTCAAAAAGAGAAGGAAAAAGAGAGAAATTTGTTGAATATAAAACAGAAATATGTTTTTTGTTTCGAGAAATTTCACAAAAATTACAAAAAAAAAAAAAATATATCGCAAGAAAAAAAAATTTTTTGTTTGTAACAACCAAAAAAAAAAAACTCTTTTTATTCTAAAAATTTATTAAAATAAACCAAATATTTATTTAGATCAAATAAATACTTATTTGGAATCAATTTTCTTTCAATCAAACAAATTTTCGTTGAATCAAACAAAATTTGATTGAAATAATCAAAAAATATTGAAATAACAATAAAAATGTGTTAATACAAAAAAAATGATATATTTGGTTCAAACAAAGCTTTTCTGAGTACAAATATTAAAAATAATAACCTACTTATTATATACATATAATATTTCACATAAACGCATTAGAATATTTACTATATACCATCAGAAAAAGAGAATTTTTGCAAAAATATCGTCTACAACATTAGGAGTTTTCGTTCTGATGCCATTATTCATGTTTTGTTATCGGCGCGCGGAAATTATGACTCGCGTTTATTTCCCAAACGTGTCTTAACAAAATAAATTTTTCCATATATACGCGCTGAAAACTGTACACGAGAATTTTCCAAACTCTCTCTCTCTCTCTCTCTTTCATTCTCAGTAAATGGAACTTTTATTGATATGAATGGAAAGATGTTAATGGTTTTTTTTTTTTAGTTAAAATTTGTCTCGTTGTTAATTTTTTCGGATCAAAAAATCAAAAAAAAAAAGAGGAAAAAAAATCCCGGAAATTCATAACATTTTCCCCCAACTGAAAAAACTCTTGGGAATCTAGCTAGCTCTTGAGAATTATCTGCAAGTTTTTTTCTGAATATTTCATGAATTCCCCTCGTGAATTTTTCGTGAATTTTCGCAAGTGTACAATATTTTCTTTTTTTTCTTTTTTTTTTCTACTTCAACAATGCGCTCACCTTTTCGATCAATTTCAACATAGTTACTTTTGACTTATTCCCGGATTTCGAGATAGAGAGAGAGTGTGTGTTTTTAAAAAATAAAACAAAATATTTTCTGCAAAAAAAAAAGTAGAGTTTTCAGTGAGTGTTGTAAAAAAATTTTTGTTTGGGAAAAAAAATAGAAGTGAGGTACATTTTGGGGGGGGGGGTAATATTCTATTCCACTAAATGCTAAATAGTTATAAAATATATTGTATAAAAATGAAAGAGAGAGAGAGAGAGATTTCTTAAATGTTTTGGCATCAAAATGGTATATGAAAAATGCCGCCGGCGACTCTAAAGAATTGGGGAAAAACCACTTCACTTTTTTTTTTTTTTTGTCGAACACCCGCAGCAAATGGAAGATTTATTCTTTTGTAATAATTCCTTGTCTCAATAAAATGCCCTTAACTTGAAAAAAGAAAACTATATATAGAACTAACAAATCTAGTTTTTCTTTTTGCGACAATATTTTTCTATTGTGAAAAAATTAGAACGATTTACTAATATACAAATACTAATTATATACAGATATTAATAATAATTAAATACAGATATTAATACTAATTAAATAAAATTACTAATAAAATATACAGATACTAATACTTATTAAATACAATTACTAATAAATACAGATACTAATTAAATACAAATACTAATAAATAAAAATACTAATAAATACAAATACTAATAAATACAAATACTAATAAATACAAATACTACTAAATACAGATATTACTTAATACAGATATTAATAAATACAAATACTATTTAAATACATATACTAATAAATACAAATACTAATAAATAAAAATACTAATAAATAAAAATACTAATAAATACAAATACTAATAAATACAAATACTAATAAATACAAATACTACTAAATACAGATATTACTTAATACAGATATTAATAAATACAAATACTATTTAAATACATATACTAATAAATACAAATACTAATAAATAAAAATACTAATAAATACAAATACTAATAAATACAAATACTACTAAATACAGATACTAATTAATACAGATATTAATAAATACAAATACTATTTAAATACATATACTAATAAATACAAATACTAATAAATACAAATACTAATAAATAAAAATACTAATAAATACAAATACTACTAAATACAGATACTAATTAACACAGATATTAATAAATACAAATACTATTTAAATACATATACTAATAAATACAAATACTAATAAATACAAATACTAATAAATACAGATACTAATTCATACAGATATTAAAAAATACAAATACTATTTAAATACATATACTAAAAAAATACAAAAATTAATAAATAAAGATACTAATAAATACAGATACTAATAAATACAGATACTAATTAAATACAGATACTAATTAAATACAAATACTAATAAATAAAGATACTAATAAATACAGATACTAATTAAATACAAATACTAATAAATACAAATACTACTAAATACAGATACTAATTCATACAGATATTAAAAAATACAAATACTATTTAAATACATATACTAAAAAAATACAAAAATTAATAAATAAAGATACTAATAAATACAGATACTAATTAAATACAAATACTAATAAATAAAAATACTGTTTAATACAAATACTACTAAATACAGATACTAATTAATATAGATATTAATAAATACAAATACTAATTAAATATATATACTACAAAAATACAAAAATTAATAAATAATGATACTAATAAATTCAAATACTAATAAATACAAATAATAAATAAAGATTATTTTTTACATTCGTTTTATGTTATGACAAATAATTTTTATTTTCGATCCTTTAATATTTTTTTTTTTTTTTTTTTTATATTCACATAAGCTTTGGTAACTGAAGTGTATAATATTATTTTTCAGTTATGTATATAAATAAATGAAAGAAAAATAAATGGAATATAAAAAAAAAATAAAAAAAATATATAAAATAAAATTGCACGCAAATGTCGAAATAGAAATAAACGATTGAGGATGTATTTATATGTATATAATATATATATATATATGAAAAAATGTATAGACGGTTTTCTATAGGTGTATGCAGATGGAGATGGTGAAAGACATGCAACGTCAAAGCACATAAGGGCAGTGCATGCATTTATAGTGCATTCGTCCGGACCGTGTCACACTTTGTGTTCTGCTTCTAGGTGCATCAAACTACATCTACACACACACACAAACACACACACTTACACCAAGGACATAAGAATGTAAGTTTGCTTTTTCCACCCTCTCTAGCGTGTAACACAATATCAATGTAATAGTTTAGGCACTAACTTCTGGCAGTCAGCCACCTGAATTTAAATCGTGGGTGCGATTTCCTTTTACCGCAAATGTTATATTGCTAGTTGTTCATTTTATTTTTCTCTGATTTTCATTTTTTTTTTTTTTTTTTTTAATTTTTGGTAATGTATTATTATATTATTTATTTATTATATTTTACTCTGTAAATTGAAATTATTATTGAATTTTATATTGGAAAAAAATTTATTTGATTCAAATAATCGATTAGACTTATGTCAAATAAATATTTTCTTGAATCAAATAATTTTTAATTTATTTAAAGAAATATTTATTTGAACCAAATAATTTTTATTTGAACCAAATAATTTTTATTTGAATAAAATAAATTTTACTTGAATCAATACCCACTTGGAAAGATTCCCCGGAAAGTGCCCCTTGAAGGTTCTATTAGAATTCCGCCGGAACTTCTAACGTAATTCCGTTGGAATTCCATCGGAGTTCCAAAGAATTTCCGATGGGATTCCGACGGAATTCTGACGGAATTCCGGTTAATTTTTTCAAAATTTTTAGAGTCCTCATTCCGTCGGAATCCCATCGGAAATTCTTTGGAACTCCAATGGAATTCCGACGGAATTCTGATAGAACCTCCAGGGGGCACTTTCCGGGAAATCTTTCCAAGTGGATAATTTTCTGTAATTTGAAATAATTGTTTGATTATAACTCAAATATAATAATTATTTAATATAAATAAATATATTTACTTGATAAGACGAGTAAACGATTATTTGAATCAAATAAATTTTTTTTCCAGTGTATTCTCAAAAAGAGGAAAATTTTTCCTTTTTATATAGAAAAAGTGTATATATATATATATATAGGTATAGCCACTTAGGATCAGGTGCTGACTTAAAAGGAACCTTTTCTAAACTCAATACCTTTCTAATCTCAGTAGAAGTAATCTGTTTTGGTCAGACATACCAAATGTATCACTTTATACATATATATATATAAATTGAATGGAAAAATTTCTTACATTTTAGATAAAACTAAATTTTTTACTTTTTTAAAACTTTATAATTCAAATAATTTATATAATTTAGATAATTTATATAAATTATAATTGATATAATTTATACAATTTATATAAATTATAATTGATATAATTTATATAATTATATGTGCTTATTTGTTTTTTTTTCCAATTATAAAAAATGTCATTTAATTGAATAGATTTTTCATGCTTTTTTTTTTTTTTTTTTTTTATTTTAATTTTTCTTCTATTATGAAAAAAAACGTACATGGAATCACAGTGAATTCATTATTCATTAATTAACAGTTCTAAAGAGCTGTTTATTCTATACTGCTCTTCATTCTTATGATTAATTAAATCACAATCACAAATCTAGAAAAACATTCTACAAACGTTTATCTGACGCTTGAGGAATATTTAATTAAGAAAATTGTAAGTGCATAAAAATGTCATTTAATGAATTATAAAAAAATTATTTTTCTCTAAATTTCAAAAAAATAAATTTCTTTTATATAAAATTTATATTAAAAATTATAAAAAATTTTTATAAAAAATTCTTTTTTATATATATATATATATATAAATCTAGAAAGAATTCTTTTCTGAAAAAGAATAGTTTTAATTAAATTTTTTTTTTTAGTAAAAAGAATGTTTTGTAAATTTTCTTGTTCTGTAATCGAAAACAAATTCTATATTTTATTATATATTATTTCATTTATTTTTATAAGAATTTCTTTTGATGTTTTTTTTTCCCCCATGTGATGCAAATATTATTGAGGATTTAAATCTACACTATGAAAATTTTATTCATTCAAAAAAAAGATAACAATTTTTTGTGAAAATAAAATGTAGTCAATACTTTGAAATTGTTTCATATTTTTCAAGTTTTTTTTTTCTCGTCAAATTTTTTTTTTGCTTTTGTAATAAAAGAAGCGAAGTTTTGATTTAAATACAGGGGGGGGGGCGAGGGATGTTAATTAAAAAAAAAGAAACTAAATGTCAATTAAAAAAAATATATAAATATAAAGGATTTAAGATTCTTTTATTATTAAAATGTATAAAGGGGTATATAAAAATTGGTAAACATTAATAGAGAATTTTTCGAATGATATGACAAGAGAGAAGGTCACGTCATCTCAAAGGAGGTGCTCCACTTCTGTGATAAAAGTGTCTCAAGAGATTTTTACCAAGTTCTATACACCCGTTATTATAAAAGGCCTTTCAAAGCACCGTTGATGTGTGAGTTTAGGCGGGTAAGAATTGGATCTCGCTGCTTTTTATCAAAACAGTATTAAATTTCTAAAAAAAAAAGGTATGAAAAGAAATAAAGAAGGATTAGCCGCTTTCAGTGTATAAGTAACGAAAATTTTTAAAGAAATTTACAGAAAATCGTTAATTGGATTTTTTTTTAAAATACAGAATTTAAATAATTTATTTTAATTTAATATTATTTTATTAAAATTATTTTATTCTAATTGAAAATAATTTAATTTTTGTTTAAAAATAAAAATTTCCAATTTTAATAAAAGAAAATGTTTTTTAGTATTATAAAGCTCAAATTGATGATATTTTATATTATACTCTAATAAAATAAATTTCATTTGAAATTTTCCAGTTGAAATAATTGAAATGGAATATTGTTTTTTATTTTTATAAATAAAGTGTATTCACTTTTTTTTTTATACACGAGGATTTATTTCACAATTAAGGAACATATTCTCTTGCGTTTATTTTTAAAAGCTGTAATAAAATACAAAAAAAAAAAAAGAAGCTAATAATAAGCGAATATATATATATATATATAGTTTGAGATGTCGGGGTTGTATTAATGAATATACGAGAAAGAATTTGTCAAACAGGCGCGAAGAAAATGATATTAGAAGGCTAATTTACTTGAGCAATAATGCCTAGAATCATAAGCCCCAGGTGTTAGGTGCATCGCGAATCTTCGACCCTCATAAACAGCTGCGGGGTGGAAAAAGGGATGGAAGGGGTGAAGGGGGGAGGTTGTGTGAAGCTCGGCTTACAGTATTACAATATCGTATAGTAAAAGCCAAACTGGTCTCTGTGTGTAGCAATTTTCCTCCCTCAATTCCCAAGACTAGTTTCCATCCAACTCAATGTTGCGCGCCAGTAATTTGCAACCGACCTCTTCCTCTCTCTCTCTCTCTCTCTCTCTCTCACTCTCGTTCCATTTTTATCATTTTTTATCACCCGCATCTGACTAGAAAAATCCATTCGACGTTTATAGAAAAGATTCTCTATATATAGCTGGAACTTCAAAAAAAAGAGAGAGAGAGAGAGAAGATAGTTTAAATTTTCTTTACGACTCGAAGAGAGTTTCAAACTCTCGCGAATTCCACATTAAAGTTTTTTGGGGTAGAACACATTTTTCGTCGCTCGTTGTAAAAAAAAAAAATGTCCATTCTCTCACTAAAAATCGTATTAATTTATATAAGTAGGAAAAAAAAATTTAGTTTTATGTAAAATTAGGGATTTTATCGATTGCAATTTTTTTCTCTCTGTATGTGAAATTCTTCTATACCAAAAGTCGAAAACACTTGAAATTTTTCTACACACATTAATTAAAATAATTTATATTATTTTGTTTGAATAAAATTTTTACTATTAATTGTAAAATAGTAAAAAATTTGTTAAGTCTGACTAAAAATTGACTTGTACTACTTAGATATATATTAAAATAAGGGCTATCGTTTTGGCTCACTGAAATCTTGACTTTTACTACTAATTTTAAAATTCAAAAAAAAAAATTTTTAAGTGTGACTAAAAATTGACTTGTACTACTGAGATATATATTAAAATAAATGCTATCGTTTTGGCTCACTGAAATCTTGACTTTTACTACTAATTTTAAAATTAAAAAAAATAAAAAATTTTAAGTATGACTAAAAATTGACTTGTACTACTGACAATAAATCAATTCTAGCGTTGTCATGACAAACGTTACCATAGCAAGCGTTTCCATAGCAACTGTTTTCATAGCAACCGTTACCATGACCGTTTTTTTCCTTAGCAACGGTTGCTAAGGAGTTTTTTCCTTAGCAACGGTCGTTAGTTTCTCTCGATATTTTTTTCACATTGCTGCAAGAACAATAAATTCTTCCATACTGACTCACTCTTTTGAAAAGGATTTTTCCTATTTTTGATTTTTTTGTAAAGTAAATCGTTTTTCGCGCCTAGAGAGAAATAGAGAGAGAGAGAGGGACTGTCATTTGTAATTCACGATAAGGTATTCGGTGTATAGAGCGCGCAACGAAGGCAGAATTCAAATTCCAACGCGAGTTCGCGAAAGAGCTAAACGACGAGAACGAAATAAAATTATGGAGTCCATATATTAAAGGATGAAAAAGTTTTAATACTGTCTTGACTCCCCGCGGGGCACTATGTTTCCATGAACTTATTGCCATACGCAGAAAACTGAGCTTTTTGCGGGACACGTGTTGCCTGATGTATTCCAAGCCGAAACTTATTTTCCCTTGAGAATGTGTGTACTATATATATATATATATATATACATTTTGTAATATGTCGGTACACCCCTTGGTGTGTACATACTCATGGGATTGAAAAATAAAGGTATCGTACAAGTCACTTTTATATAGATATAGATATATTTACGGTAAAAACCCTATTTCACTCTGTCGCTCAAATTGGAAATGCACCAGACAAGCTCGTTTGTACACGCGGAACCCGCTTAAAAGGCTTCTGAACATATTTTTTTAATAACGAATATCTTCCATATATACACGAATTCCGATTTCAATTCTAATAGTGGAATTTTTTTTGCATTTATTGATTGTTATGGAATTTTTTTTTTATTATATAAAAATAACAGCAGCGTGAAAAAGAAATTTTTTTTTGTTATGAATTTGGTTTGATATAATAATTTTTATTTATCAAATTATTTTGATAAGGAAAATAAAATTATTTATTAAATTTTAACATATAAAACTAGTTATATTATTATTGATAATGTTTAAGTTATTTTCGAACTTACGTACTTAACAATTTTTTAGAATTTTAAAATTAGTAGTAAAAGTCAATTTTTAGTTTGATAAAACGGTAGAATTTTTTTTTAACATATGTATCAGTAGTACAAATCAATTTTCTGTCAGACATTAAAAAAATTAGTATTATTTTATTTTTAAGTGGTGACAGCAAGTTTTAGTTAGAAAAACTAATAGAAATTATTTTTATTAATATCATATTATAGTAAAAAGTAAGTTTTCAATCAGACAAAATGCTAAAATTTATTTAAATATATGTCTCAGTAGTACGAGTCATTTTTAAGTCAGATTTGACAAATTTTTGTAAATTTGAATCAGTAGTGAAAGCCAATTTTTAATCAGACATAATAATTATAATTTATTTTAATTTATCCCTCAGTAGTGCAAGATAATTTCAAGTCAGACTTAAAAAATAATTATTTTATAGACAATAGTAAGAGCTAGTTTTAGTCAGACAAAATGTAACAAATAATATTAATTTTTTCAGTAGTAAAAGTCAGCCGTTAATCAGACAAAATACGATATAAAATTATTTGAAATTTATATTTCAGTAGTAAAAATCAGTTTTCAATCTGACAAAAAACGTTGTGCAAATTAATTTAATTCAGGTACTAGTAGTAAAAGTCAATTTTGAGTCAGACTTAACACATTCTTTTTATTTTGCCAATTAGTAGTAAAAGATGTAATTGATGCAAATTTTTTAAATTAATGTTTCATTAGTAGAAGTCAATGTTTTATTCAGATTTGGAAATTTTTTTAGAATTTTGAAATCAGTAGTAATAGTGAGATTTTGGTCAGACAAACGTTATAATTCATTTTAATTTATTGCCTCAGTAGTAGAAGTCAGTTTTCAATGAAACAAAAAAATTAGAAATTAATTTAATTATCCCTGGAGTAGTACGAGTAAATTATTTGTCAGACTTGACAAATTCTTATTACTTTATAATTAGTAGTAAAAATACCCTTTTAGTCAGCTAATGACAAAAATTATTTTAAATAATGTGTCAGTAGTACAAGTCAATTTCAAATCAGACTCAATAAATTCTTATTATTTTATAATCAGTGGTAACATCGACTTTCTGTTAGAAAAAATGTAACAAAATGTTTTTGTAAATTAAATTGTCCTTTATTTTTTTCATCTAAATATTAATTTTGTTTTCAATTTTATTGTATAAAAAGAATATAAAATTTAAACACCTCGAAAAAAAGGATATTTTAAATTGAATTTTAAAGCATGTGAGAAATCATATAATGGAGAAAGTAAAATAAAACAATTAAAAAATGAGTTTATATATCCGAGATAAAAGATTTAATTAGGGGAACGTGTCGATAATATTTTTCGAGAGAGAGAGAGAGAGAGAGAGAGAGAAAGTTTTTTTTTATAGAAGAAAAAGTTTTTTAATCGCAATATAAAAATGTCAGATCTAATTCTGCATTTTTATTTAAGAGCATTTTTATTGATCTTGCAGAAACAATTAAAATCATCTTTGTCACTGTAGATATGAAAGTATTGTGAAATATTAAAGTATACACTGCTGCCTAGCTATTTTGATTCTTTTACTAGTATATAAATGTTTGGCCCGCACGAATGGAAAGCTCTTGAAGCAAATTACTTTTTCAGAGCAACCTCTCTCTCTCTCTCTCTCTCTCTCGCTCTCTCTTTTTTTTTCTCTCTCAATGATTTATAAAACTATGAAGCACTCAAGGTAATGTAATACTGTCAAAATTAATTAAAACACCATTATAAAAATATCACTTTTACATATATATATATATTTATGTATTAATTATTTTTTTCCACAAAATTAAAGATAATATTTTAAATTAATAAATAAATTTTTTAATATTACATATATATAAAATAATAAAAATTACTCTAAAACATTAATAAACTTAATTAATTTTTATCTATCAGGTATATATATATATATATATATACAAAATGGGAGAAAATTTAATTTCATAAATTTTATCATTTTTAATTTATCTAAAAGGGTGATAGAAGTATACTTTAATTTACATAATATGACTTAGCAATTTATCAATGAGCTTTAAATTAAATGAATAGTGTATACAAATGCATTTTGAATTCAAATTTGACCCATGGAATACAATGTCACTTCTATGCACAATACAAACATTGTAATTTGTACGTGATTGTTTTAATGGAATAGAAACTTGATTTTGATGAGCATTCAATTTTGGTTGGATGCATCACAAAATTTATTGACTTTCTGGAGTAAACAATATTATTATATTATACAAAAGTTTTAATTGCATCTCAATGTATATAAACAAAATAAAACGTGTTTTACAAAAAAAAAAATTCAAAATTTTCCAACTATTAATAAGAATTTAATTATGAAATTTTGATGAATTCTTTAAAATTATATATATATATATATAACTGAAATTATGACTAAAATTTAACCGAAATTATAACTGAAATGTTTTAATATTTATATGAAAAAAAAAAAAATTTTCAAATGTTCTATAAAAGATACGAAATCTGCTATATACTATAAACTTTTATGACTTTTGTCAAGAAGGCTGTAAAAAAAATGCTATATATAGGGATATTTTAACAGAAAAATAAAAAAAAAACACACTTGGAAATTATAATTAAAAAAAAAAGTGAAGCAGAAAATTCTGTAACTACTACTATGCGGAAATAATCAGTAAAATGTGAAAATAAAAAAATTATTGTAATTGCAAAATATAGATATAGAAGTGAAAGATTTTGAGATTGTGTTTTAGGATTTTCACACGACATATATATATATACACACAAACCTCTCGGGAGATTTATAAAGGAAAAACTCGTAAATTATAAATACATCAGAGGACAGATATATATATATATATAGTGTGAATCTTCAGTCCTTGTTTCTCGACATTTACTATCTATCACCAAGGCTGACCATAAAACACAAAAACTCGTTCCCACACTGAAACGGAAATTAGGGATGATGCTCCTAGATATATATGTCGTTTTGGTGAAATAGGATATTTTTGTTGACTTTTTAGAATTGTATGAAATTATGAGTCATCGGTATATATATATATATATATGATATCTCGAAAAAAGCTATTTAATCTGATACGTGAATAGAGGACTGTCAGAAGGCTTTTGGGATTGAAATAACCATGGCAATCGCTGGCGTTAAGACCTTTTATGGGCACGAAGGACGGCCGACGGACTATCCAATAAAATGAGCAATACAGCACGCTCGACATTCTGTTTTACTAGATAACTCATTTCGTGTTTATCTTTATACGTGAGATATATATATATATATATATATATATAGGAATTTTGTTAAATAAATCGTCTGTTCTTTCTAGCAAAGATAATCTCTCTATTCAGGGTCGTTTCCCTGATGCTTGGATATACGATGTAATAAACAGTTTGTATTTACAGATGCCTTCTCTTGTTTTATCGATTTTCAAGACGCTATTAACATACACAACGAAATATTATATATATATATATATATAATATTATCAACTCTTGCATGTTTTGTTGGTTTCTCTCCGAGGTAGATTATAAATGTTACTTATTTTAGTTTGTTAGCATTTCTAGAAAATATATTCTCAAAACATCTGCATTTGATATTCTTGTACTTAAAAAAAAAAAAAAAATACTTTAAAAAATCTACAGTTTCTTTTGGATAATATTTTTTTGTTACACGATTTATACTTTTTTTTTTTTGTTTTGAAAATATTTTTTTTTTCTTCATTTTTATTAAGATTTAAATTTTCTTAAACAAAAGATTATTTTCTAAATAAATTTAATATTGATTACTTTTTCAGACACTTAATAAATATCAGTTGAACAAAAACAATGGGGAAGTATTTTTTTAAATTTGTATTTCAGTAGTAAAAGTCAAGTTTTCGGTCAGACGAAACGTTATACAATTAATTTTAATTTACGATTCATTAATTATGCTTCGAATCAACGTTTTATTGATATAACGTACTACTACTACTACTACTGTTGATATTTGTAGATAAAATAAATAATTCTAGAGTTTTGTCTAACTGAAAACTGATTTTTACTACTGAAATATAAATTAATATTTTGTAATTTTTTTTTGGCTAATTTAAGGTTGATTCTACTACTGAAACATTAATTAAAAGAATTTTTATCATTGTCTGACTAAAAGGGTATTTTTACTACTGATTATAAAGAAATAAGAATTTGTCAAGTCTGACAAATAATTTACTCGTACTACTCAGGAATAAATAAAATTATATTATAATTTTTTTGTCTAACTGAAAACTGACTTCGACTACTGAAATATAAATTAATATTTTGTTATTTTTTTTTGGCTAACTTAAGGTTGACTTCTCCTACTGAAACATTAATTAAAAGAATTTTTATCATTGTCTGACTAAAAGGGTATTTTTACTACTGATTATAAAGAAATAAGAATTTGTCAAGTCTGACAAATAATTTACTCGTACTACTCAGGAATAAATAAAATTAAATTATAATTTTTTTGTCTAACTGAAAACTGACTTCGACTACTGAAATATTAATTAATAATTTGTAATTTTTTTTTGGTTAACTTAAGGTTGACTTCTACTACTGAAAAATTATATTCTAGTTTTTTTGTTTCACTGAAAACTGACTTTTACTACTGAGGCAATAAATTAAAATGAATTATAACGTTTTGTCTGACCAAAAACTCACTATTACTACTGATTTCAAAATTCTAAAAAAATTTCCAAATCTAACTAAAACATTGACTTCTACTAATGAAACATTAATTTAAAAAATTTGCATCAATTTGCATCTGTTACTACTAATTGTCAAAATAAAAAGAATTTGCTAAGTCTGACTCAAAATTGACTTTTACTACTAGTACTTGAATTAAATTAATTTGCACAACGTTTTTTGTCAGATTGAAAACTGATTTTTACTACTGAAATATAAATTTCAAATTATTTTATATCGTATTTTGTTTGATTAACGGCTGACTTTTACTACTGAAAAATTAATATTATTTGTTACATTTTGTCTGACTAAAACTAGCTCTTGCTACTGTCTATAAAATAATGATTTTTTAAGTCTGACTTGAAATTATCTTGCACTACTGAGGGATAAATTAAAATAAATTATAATTATTATGTCTGATTAAAAATTGGCTTTCACTACTGATTCAAATTTACAAAAATTTGTTAAGTCTGACTTAAAAATGACTCGTACTACTGAGACATATATTTAAATAAATTTTACCATTTTGTCTGATTGAAAAAATACTTTTACTACTGAGGCATAAATTAAAATAAATTATAACCTCTTTGGCTGACCAAAATTCACTGTTACTACTTATTATAAAATTCTAATTTGCAAAAAGTCTGACTTAAAATTGATTTCTACTACTAATATGTTAATAAAAAAAATCTTAAAACAATTTTTTTAGTATAAAGACTGTACTTGCACTACTGAGGCGTAAATTAAAATAAATTACATATTATTTTAATATTAAAAAATAATGTTTACATAATAAATTCAAAACTAAATCCGTCTTCTTTTTTATCGGAAAAGAAAAAAAAAATGTTTTTTAAAAGTATTTTTCCGACCTAAACTTTTTTATGTTTGTGAAAATGTCATCTAGATATATATTTTTTTTTATGTTGTTCGAACAGATATTTCTATTATTGGAAAGTGTTATATGTGTATTACAATGCAACGAAATGGAAGAGACATTTTTAGTTTTGAAAACAGCATCAATGTTCCATTGTTGTTTCAAAAGTTTTGTTTTATAAGATTTAGTTAAAACTTTCACATCAAGTTCTTATTTTTTTCTATATAAATAGAGTGGACAAATAATAATTTATAAAATAATTTTTTCTATCTAATATTTAAGAAAGATAAAAAAAATTTTTTTTTTTTTAGGAAAAATTAAATAAAATTTTGGTAAATTGAAATCACATTGGGAAAGTGATATCATAGAATAGACAATTATATTTTGATGATACTATCTTCTTAAAATATTCTATCCGATTTTCGAAACAGATATATATATACAGATTCTAGTGTGGTCTTAGTTTTGAGAAATACTCGTGTTCAGCCGGCTGTGTCTAATCGAATCCGGAAGTGAATATGCCAATTGTCTGTCAAGGTGTGCACAAGAGCTGGTATTGCGGTAAACGTTATCGATCACACTTCCTGGAAGCTATTCTTGGTGCCAATGAATTTACTATCTGACCAAGAAGTCGGGGGGGGGGATAGTCCACCACCACCCACATTACAATGAATACAATTGCATAGAATTTAGTAATTGGTTTTCATGGCCTGTTATCAATGCGGACTTCTCTCCTTTATAACTCATTTATTATATGGAAATTATACCCAGTAACAAAAGCTTTTCAAAACAATGCTCTCTCTCTCCCTCCCTCCCTTGTTAAGTTATGTAATTATGAAATTTAAATTTATTAATTGAGAAATTTACTAACAAAAAAAAAATAAATAAAATAAATTGAAATATAGAAATATTTCTACACTGAAAAAAATGTATTTGATTCAAATAATTGGTTACTTGATTATTATCAAATAAATAATTTATTTGTATCAAATAATTATTATTTCAGTCAATTATTATTTTTGTATTTGTTTTAAATACAGAAATTATTGCTTCAAAAAAAGTTTATTTAATTCAATTATTTGGTTTCAAAAATTATTATTTGATAAATATTTATTTGACAATAGTCAAGTAACCGATTATTTAAATCAAATATATTTTTTCAGTTTCATTAAACTGAAATATATTTTAGTTCATCAAATTTTTAGTTAAATAAACCAAAAGTTTATTTGGTTCAATTAAATTCATTCTTCGTTTGGAAAAATTTATTAAAATAAATACCAAACTCTTATTCACAGAAAATTAAAAGGCATTAAAATAAGCTGCAACGTATGCTTATTATTTTAATCGAATTTTGCTTATTTTAATCCATTTTGGTATTAAAATAAGCAAAATTCGATTAAAATAATAAGCATACGTTGCAGCTTATTTTAATGCCTTTTAATTTTCTGTGTTTGGAACAAATAAATGTTTATTTAAATCTTATTTATTTGAATATTAAACAAATTTTATTTTCAATCAAACAAATTTTTTTTAAATGAAACAAATTTTTGTACAAAATATAATTTAATTGACTCAAATAATAAATTATTTGATAATAATTAAGTAAGAGAATATTTTGAATCAAATAAATTTTTTTTTTTTCAGTATACTTTTGTTATATAATCAATAATTTTCAAAAAGTTGAAAATAGCTGATACAGATGAAATACCCCCCATTTTTAAACTACGTGACAGAAAATTAATTGCAACAGTTTGAAAAGCAATTCTAAGAAACAATTAATCAAAGTGACAAAGTTTCACAAGAAATCTCACCTTATATATATATATATATAAACAAACTTAATTATTTATCGAATTTTAAAATATCAAGAAAATATAATTGGCTGTGGAATAAAAAAGAAATAATAATTATTATTTATTGGTAGATATAATTAAATTGTTTTTGAACTTGAAAAATAAAACATAAATTAAAAAATTTGTTGTTCCTTTATTTCGAAAGGTACAAGAATAAAAAAAGGAAGTTTATTAAATTTATTATGGAGCTTGAAAATATATATATATCTCTCATTTGATTGACAGATAAAATATTTTTATGGAACTATTTCAAACACCATATATGGATTGCATGTAGAAATTAGCACTTCATTTGCAACTGGGGCATTGCACGTCAAATCGATGAAACATTTTCCCTATTCTAGTACTCCTTTCCTCGGTGTTATTGTGACGCTTTTGTGATAAATGATCACTGAGAATAGATGAATATTTTAATTTTTGAGTACGGGAAATAAACTCACTTTCACGTCTTTGTGACACAATAAACGTATTTAAATCGCAAATTTTAAATATATATATATAAATTGTGAAATAAGTTTTCCTATATATAGAATAATAATGTCCAAAATAAGAAAACAATAATATGTTAAACTTTTGTAACTTCTATTTTGAGACTATATGAGAAAATTAAGTTTCTCAATATCCGAAACTTCATAAAACTTTAATGTCTCTGTTTTCTGTTATTTTGGTGTGAGAGGAAAAATCAATACAGGTAATCAGTGAAAAAACTTGGGATAAAATTGTACACTTGAAAAATAATTTATATTTGATTCAAATAATCGGTTTCTTTAACTATTATCAAATAAATATTTATTTCCATTAACTAAATATTTCTTTGTATCAAGTAATTATTTATTTTGTACTTGGAAAGATTCCCCGAAAAGTGACCCCTGGAAGTTCTATCAGAATTCTGCCGGAACTTCCAACGTAATTCCGTCGGAATTCCATCGGAGTTCCAAAGAATTTCCGATTAATTTTTTTTTCAAAATTTTTAGAGTCCTAATTCCGTCGGAATTCTGTCGGAATCCCATCGGAAATTCTTTGGAACTCCGATGGAATTCCGATGGAATTACGTTGGAACTTCCGGCGGAATTCTAATCGAACCTCCAGGGGTCACTTTCCGGGGAATCTTTCCAAATGGAATTGTATGCAATCAATATTTATCTGTATTAAATAATTTTTTTTTCTTGTGTTAAATAAATATTTATCTATATCAAATAATTGTTCACTTGTATCATGAAAAAAAAAATTACCTAAAAAATGTTTTATTGGAATAGCAAAAATTTTTTATTGTTTCAGTTAAATCTTTCACTATTCTAGTGAAACCTTTCGTTGTTTCAAATGAAGATTTTTTTTTGTGATTAAATATTTTTCTCTCTTTTTTTTGTCTCAAATAATTATTTATTTCCATAAAATAATTATATTTATTTATATAAAAAAAATTATTATTTGAGTCAATTAATATTTTTTTTATAAAATCAATGAAAAAATTTTTAATAATAACTAAAATTTATTAAAAATTTACTTTCTAAATATTCAACAAAATTTACATCTTAAAATATAAATCTCTTTTTTCAAAAAAATAATTTATAAATAAAATAATGTGCGAAAAATACTAAATGTATATATATATATGTTCGATTTTGAAACAAATGCCAGAGGACAATGTTACTTAATCAATGACTCCATTTTCACTAATAGATGCAATCAGTTTAATTGCAAAGTAATTTCGAAAATGGTATAGGCAGTGATTACTTTCATTACTTTGTGAACAGTTGCTGATTCCCTTTTTCTTGTTTTTTTTTTTTTTTTTTTTTTTCTCTAAATATCATATTTCACGAGATAATAAATTAAAAAGCAAAAGCGTATTGACTGTGTAATTGAGTCACCTATGCGTACTAGTATTTTTTTTTCTCCATATTCTGATACCAATTAGTTTCCTTCCGTTAATTAGAATTGGCCACATTGCGGTTGCTATCCAATTTAATTACTCAGTACGAAATAAAGGATATAATAAAAAAATTGGGGGGGGGGGCGAGATTGCAAATGCAATAGTAAAAAATACATTAAAAAAAAAATAATTTAATTTTACAAAAATAATTTTTAATTTACAAAATAAAAAAAATTTTTTTTTTTAATTTTAATATGTGAAGAAAATAGAAAAGAAAAATGAAATTAAAAAATTATAGTTTTGGTTATTTTTTTAATGATAGTTTTCCTTTTAGAGACATATAAATATAAACCAAACAGGAAAAGGAGGAAGTATCCATTCGTTTGGAGATGTTTGAACTGATAAAATGCGACTTGAGCCTTTATAATTGGTATGAGGAAAATGTGTTTTTAAATGCGTTATCACGTGGAGGGGGTGGGGGTTTAGATTTCTATCATCCGAAAGTCGGTATTTTAACCGCGCATAGTGTGGTTAACGTTTTCAATAATCGTTATAGCGTGAGTTTAAAGAGAACGAAAACCCGGGTGTTTCTCGACATCTAAGCGCTTCCAACGTTTGAAGAATAAATACAGGCCTTGGCGAAGATCGCGTGCCAAATGCCCTGCTTCTGTAAAATAGTATATATAGAAGAGGGGGGGGGGTAGGGGGGGTTGTACCCAAGTTATAAAGGTCTTTTAATTATTCGGCCAAGTGTCACGCGATCCATCGATCTTCAAAAACTATATAGTCACGAAACGAGAGTACTAGAGCACAAAATGTGCTCATAAAAAAAAAAATTTTTTTTCTTGTTAAAAAAAAAAGTGTGTCTACAAACGTTATTATTGCATTACCGGATTCTCACTATAACTATGAACTGTGCAGGGTATTTATTTCAAATGTGCGGATATAACGATTGCTGGTTGATTTTTATGACTTTAACAAGAACCAATTTAAAACAACTTCCACTCACTTGAAAAAAAAAGTTTATACTCTATAAAGGAAAAGTTTTCTTTCAATACATTGTTATAATAATACGGAATTAGTAAAGAATTTTTTTTTCTCGCAAAAATAGTACTGCAAACTTTATATATATATATAACCACTTGACAAAGTTTTATATTATAATATTAAAAAATAAAAAGTTTTTTTCCAACAGTAATAATTGTTTTTTTTTGTTTTCTTTTTTTTTATTATTTAAAGAATACTTCTTTCAAAAAGAATCTCTTTTTTATAAAATTTTATTTTTAAAAAACAATTTTATTTTTTACTTTATCGTTATTTTGAAACATGAAAATTTTTTATATAAATATAAATAATTGTATGGAGAAAAAAACTAATTAAATTTTTGAAAATGTCTCTCTCAAAAGAGAAAAAGAGAGGTAAAATATATTTTTTTGACATTTGTCATAAAAAAAAAAAAGTAAAATCCCAGAAGGTAAAGAAAAATATTTTTTGTTGAGAAAAAGAAAGGCAATTAGAAGATGAATTTTCCATTCAATATAAGATATTATACTTCTTCTCGGTACAAATATATAAATTTTCTTTTTCTAACAAACATATACTTGTAAAATGGAAACAAAATTAAATTTTCCTTATTTTTAGAAAAATAGAAATTTTTATTTTATTAATTTAATTTTTTTTATTTAATTTTTTTTTATTTTTTAATTTTTTCAAAAAATTTTTGTCTTGTATTTAAATTGTGTTCTTGTACATCTGTTTTTATTTTAAATTTTGTCAAACATAGAAAAACTGTTGACAATGCAATTTTAACGTTTATAAAATTATAAAAGACAGATATCATGACAGATATTATGATTAATTAAAATTTAATTACACACTGTACAGTTAATTTAATTACATTGAATTTCTATATTTTAATATTTAAATCTCCTTTAAAATGAAATAAAGAAAATTTTTATTTTTCATGAATAGAAACTGAAAATTGAATTTATTATGAATATTATTTAATTAATTAAACAATGATATTTAATTATTAAAGCGTTATACCGTTAGATTTATAATGGAAAAAATTAAATTAGATGAAAAATATTAAAAAGCGAGAAACAGAAAAAAATGTCAGCAAATTTTTTTTTTTTTTTTTTGTATATAAATCAAATTTTGTCGATAGAGAATGAGAGAGAGAGAGAATGATTCAAAGGTTGTCATGCAATATAACCTTTCATGGTCAATGGAGAGAGAAAAAATACATCAAAGATAAAAAGTGAAGTAAGGAAAAAGGAAGAATAAAAGACAAAGAAGCGAAAAAGAAAAAAAATGTTAAAGAAGGCAAAGAAATAGAGCACGCGAAAGCACACAAACTGCTGAAACATGTCCTTTGTAAAAACCTTTCCCTTTCTTTTTTTTATATATGAAATTTAATCAAATTTAAATATATTATTGTCGAGTTTTATTAAAAATTAATTTTTATAAATAATTTTTTTAAATAAAAATAAAAATAATAGTAATAATAATAATAATAATAATAAATAATAAAATTTTATAAAAAAATTCAATTTTCTTAAAAAAAGAAATTGTTTTGAACGTGAATTGAAAAAAAAATGTTTTCTCTATTAATGACAGTTGAATATGAAGGAGCTAATTGTGCAGTAAAGCTTTTACGAAAAATTCCGGGTAAAAATTTTTCTAGCTTCATTTTTTTTTTTTTTTTTTGTTATACTTGTGTGTTAACTAAAACACGCCGTTAGAAAGCACTTTGGGCGCTAAAGTATATACACGATGCACGTCATCTAATTTTGATGCAGGAATGAAATTCATACCCCCGGATAAAGTGAGGAGTGCAAATATTATGCAAATAGCTCATCTCTTGAAGAAGGTATCGTAAGATCGGTAAAATATATGCATGTCAAAAATTGAAAAGATTAATCTTACCATAGATGAATTTGGTTTATATATATATATATATAGTACCTAATAAATAATCGTATATTTAAGTCTTAATAAAATTTTAAACTATATTATATAAATCATTTCTTTATACTCTTAAATATATTAATTTTAATCAGTTATACTCTTTTTGAAGAATATATTGAAATTTTAAAATAAATCAAATTTTAAATAAATTTAAATTGAATTTTAATTTAAATCAAATTTTAATTTAAATCAAATTTTTAAATAGAAGCAAAACTGAATATATTTTTTAAATTTCGAAAATTTTACCAGGAAAAATATTGTGATATATCTGATTTTAGCTGTTTAATCTGTAAAGCATATATAGGAAATTTTTATTTTCTTCTTTTACTTTTGCTTCCTGTATAGTATGCTTTGGCTTTGCCACCAAGTTTAGACAGAACTCTGTATGGTGTTCAACTGCGGATGAAACTTTAGACTTAACCACAATCGCGACTTAAGTTAATGCGATACCTAAACCCCTCGTGTCTAATGCAATTTCAGTTCAACCACTATATGCAAACATTTAGGTTCTAATCTCTAGTTCGTTCTTCAGTCTATATCCCAGAACACCCTGCGGCCTATGCGGTTCGTTTTTTTTCAAAAAAAGGAAAAAAAAAATGTATGTCTTAATATACTGCCGTCCAAAGTCAATTTTTAGTCAGACTTGTGAAATTTTTGATATTTACTTGTAAGTAGTACAAGTCAACTTTCAGTCAGACAAAAAAAGTTTTAAAAAATTTTAATTTATATTTCAGTAGTACAAGTCAGCCTTTAGTCAACCAAAAAATTAGTTTCAACTTATATTTCAGTAGTAAAAATCAGTTTTCAGTCAGAAAAGAACATTTAATTAATGTATTAGTAGTAAAAGTATTTTCAGTCAGCCAAAGCAATATAAATTATTTTAATATACAAGGAAGTAGTATGAGTCAGTTTCCAGTCAGACTTAACAATTGTTTATTATATTATAATTAGTCGTAAAAGTAAGTTGTAATCAGACAAAATTATACCTAAATATTTTAATTAACATCTCAGAATCAGAAGACATTTTTAAATCAGACGCAATAATTTTTTGGTACTTAAAAATCAGTACTATTCATTTCAATCCGACATAAAGATTATAATTAATTTTAATCTATGCCTCAGTAGTCAAAGTAAGTTTTTAGCGAGACAAAAAGCTATAATTTATTTTCATATATATATATCTCAATAGTACGACATTAAAGCGCTTTTCGTAAAAAAAAAATTTTCAAAAAAATTCAATTTTTCTTAGGCAGACTATTTTATTGCAATTTCTTGCACAAAATACACCTAAAAGTGTAGAAAAAAATCGACAGCCAAATCCGAGTAGAGGAAGACACCTATTACCACCAAAAAGTCATCCAACCCATAAATCCAAAAAAATAAAAAAGTTCCCAAAAAAATTCAATTTTTCTTAGGCGGACTATTTTATTGCAATTTCTTGCACAAAATACACCTAAAAGTGTAGAAAAAAATCGACAGCCAAATCCGAGTAGAGGAAGACACCTATTACCACCAAAAAGTCATCGAACCCATAAATCCAAAAAAATAAAAAAGTTCCCAAAAAAATTCAATTTTTCTTAGGCGGACTATTTTATTGCAATTTCTTGCACAAAATACACCTAAAAGTGTAGAAAAAAATCGACAGCCAAATCCGAGTAGAGGAAGACACCTATTACCACCAAAAAGTCATCCAACCCATAAATCCAAAAAAATAAAAAAGTTCCCAAAAAAATTCAATTTTTCTTAGGCGGACTATTTTATTGCAATTTCTTGCACAAAATACACCTAAAAGTGTAGAAAAAAATCGACAGCCAAATCCGAGTAGAGGAAGACACCTATTACCACCAAAAAGTCATCCAACCCATAAATCCAAAAAAATAAAAAAGTTCCCAAAAAAATTCAATTTTTCTTAGGCGGACTATTTTATTGCAATTTCTTGCACAAAATACACCTAAAAGTGTAGAAAAAAATCGACAGCCAAATCCGAGTAGAGGAAGACACCTATTACCACCAAAAAGTCATCCAACCCATAAATCCAAAAAAATAAAAAAGTTCCCAAAAAAATTCAATTTTTCTTAGGCGGACTATTTTATTGCAATTTCTTGCACAAAATACACCTAAAAGTGTAGAAAAAAATCGACAGCCAAATCCGAGTAGAGGAAGACACCTATTACCACCAAAAAGTCATCCAACCCATAAATCCAAAAAAATAAAAAAGTTCCCAAAAAAATTCAATTTTTCTTAGGCGGACTATTTTATTGCAATTTCTTGCACAAAATACACCTAAAAGTGTAGAAAAAAATCGACAGCCAAATCCGAGTAGAGGAAGACACCTATTACCACCAAAAAGTCATCCAACCCATAAATCCAAAAAAATAAAAAAGTTCCCAAAAAAATTCAATTTTTCTTAGGCGGACTATTTTATTGCAATTTCTTGCACAAAATACACCTAAAAGTGTAGAAAAAAATCGACAGCCAAATCCGAGTAGAGGAAGACACCTATTACCACCAAAAAGTCATCCAACCCATAAATCCAAAAAAATAAAAAAGTTCCCAAAAAAATTCAATTTTTCTTAGGCGGACTATTTTATTGCAATTTCTTGCACAAAATACACCTAAAAGTGTAGAAAAAAATCGACAGCCAAATCCGAGTAGAGGAAGACACCTATTACCACCAAAAAGTCATCCAACCCATAAATCCAAAAAAATAAAAAAGTTCCCAAAAAAATTCAATTTTTCTTAGGCGGACTATTTTATTGCAATTTCTTGCACAAAATACACCTAAAAGTGTAGAAAAAAATCGACAGCCAAATCCGAGTAGAGGAAGACACCTATTACCACCAAAAAGTCATCCAACCCATAAATCCAAAAAAATAAAAAAGTTCCCAAAAAAATTCAATTTTTCTTAGGCGGACTATTTTATTGCAATTTCTTGCACAAAATACACCTAAAAGTGTAGAAAAAAATCGACAGCCAAATCCGAGTAGAGGAAGACACCTATTACCACCAAAAAGTCATCCAACCCATAAATCCAAAAAAATAAAAAAGTTCCCAAAAAAATTCAATTTTTCTTAGGCGGACTATTTTATTGCAATTTCTTGCACAAAATACACCTAAAAGTGTAGAAAAAAATCGACAGCCAAATCCGAGTAGAGGAAGACACCTATTACCACCAAAAAGTCATCCAACCCATAAATCCAAAAAAATAAAAAAGTTCCCAAAAAAATTCAATTTTTCTTAGGCGGACTATTTTATTGCAATTTCTTGCACAAAATACACCTAAAAGTGTAGAAAAAAATCGACAGCCAAATCCGAGTAGAGGAAGACACCTATTACCACCAAAAAGTCATCCAACCCATAAATCCAAAAAAATAAAAAAGTTCCCAAAAAAATTCAATTTTTCTTAGGCGGACTATTTTATTGCAATTTCTTGCACAAAATACACCTAAAAGTGTAGAAAAAAATCGACAGCCAAATCCGAGTAGAGGAAGACACCTATTACCACCAAAAAGTCATCCAACCCATAAATCCAAAAAAATAAAAAAGTTCCCAAAAAAATTCAATTTTTCTTAGGCGGACTATTTTATTGCAATTTCTTGCACAAAATACACCTAAAAGTGTAGAAAAAAATCGACAGCCAAATCCGAGTAGAGGAAGACACCTATTACCACCAAAAAGTCATCCAACCCATAAATCCAAAAAAATAAAAAAGTTCCCAAAAAAATTCAATTTTTCTTAGGCGGACTATTTTATTGCAATTTCTTGCACAAAATACACCTAAAAGTGTAGAAAAAAATCGACAGCCAAATCCGAGTAGAGGAAGACACCTATTACCACCAAAAAGTCATCCAACCCATAAATCCAAAAAAATAAAAAAGTTCCCAAAAAAATTCAATTTTTCTTAGGCGGACTATTTTATTGCAATTTCTTGCACAAAATACACCTAAAAGTGTAGAAAAAAATCGACAGCCAAATCCGAGTAGAGGAAGACACCTATTACCACCAAAAAGTCATCCAACCCATAAATCCAAAAAAATAAAAAAGTTCCCAAAAAAATTCAATTTTTCTTAGGCGGACTATTTTATTGCAATTTCTTGCACAAAATACACCTAAAAGTGTAGAAAAAAATCGACAGCCAAATCCGAGTAGAGGAAGACACCTATTACCACCAAAAAGTCATCCAACCCATAAATCCAAAAAAATAAAAAAGTTCCCAAAAAAATTCAATTTTTCTTAGGCGGACTATTTTATTGCAATTTCTTGCACAAAATACACCTAAAAGTGTAGAAAAAAATCGACAGCCAAATCCGAGTAGAGGAAGACACCTATTACCACCAAAAAGTCATCCAACCCATAAATCCAAAAAAATAAAAAAGTTCCCAAAAAAATTCAATTTTTCTTAGGCGGACTATTTTATTGCAATTTCTTGCACAAAATACACCTAAAAGTGTAGAAAAAAATCGACAGCCAAATCCGAGTAGAGGAAGACACCTATTACCACCAAAAAGTCATCCAACCCATAAATCCAAAAAAATAAAAAAGTTCCCAAAAAAATTCAATTTTTCTTAGGCGGACTATTTTATTGCAATTTCTTGCACAAAATACACCTAAAAGTGTAGAAAAAAATCGACAGCCAAATCCGAGTAGAGGAAGACACCTATTACCACCAAAAAGTCATCCAACCCATAAATCCAAAAAAATAAAAAAGTTCCCAAAAAAATTCAATTTTTCTTAGGCGGACTATTTTATTGCAATTTCTTGCACAAAATACACCTAAAAGTGTAGAAAAAAATCGACAGCCAAATCCGAGTAGAGGAAGACACCTATTACCACCAAAAAGTCATCCAACCCATAAATCCAAAAAAATAAAAAAGTTCCCAAAAAAATTCAATTTTTCTTAGGCGGACTATTTTATTGCAATTTCTTGCACAAAATACACCTAAAAGTGTAGAAAAAAATCGACAGCCAAATCCGAGTAGAGGAAGACACCTATTACCACCAAAAAGTCATCCAACCCATAAATCCAAAAAAATAAAAAAGTTCCCAAAAAAATTCAATTTTTCTTAGGCGGACTATTTTATTGCAATTTCTTGCACAAAATACACCTAAAAGTGTAGAAAAAAATCGACAGCCAAATCCGAGTAGAGGAAGACACCTATTACCACCAAAAAGTCATCCAACCCATAAATCCAAAAAAATAAAAAAGTTCCCAAAAAAATTCAATTTTTCTTAGGCGGACTATTTTATTGCAATTTCTTGCACAAAATACACCTAAAAGTGTAGAAAAAAATCGACAGCCAAATCCGAGTAGAGGAAGACACCTATTACCACCAAAAAGTCATCCAACCCATAAATCCAAAAAAAAAAAAAGTTCCCAAAAAAATTCAATTTTTCTTAGGCGGACTATTTTATTGCAATTTCTTGCACAAAATACACCTAAAAGTGTAGAAAAAAATCGACAGCCAAATCCGAGTAGAGGAAGACACCTATTACCACCAAAAAGTCATCCAACCCATAAATCCAAAAAAATAAAAAAGTTCCCAAAAAAATTCAATTTTTCTTAGGCGGACTATTTTATTGCAATTTCTTGCACAAAATACACCTAAAAGTGTAGAAAAAAATCGACAGCCAAATCCGAGTAGAGGAAGACACCTATTACCACCAAAAAGTCATCCAACCCATAAATCCAAAAAAATAAAAAAGTTCCCAAAAAAATTCAATTTTTCTTAGGCGGACTATTTTATTGCAATTTCTTGCACAAAATACACCTAAAAGTGTAGAAAAAAATCGACAGCCAAATCCGAGTAGAGGAAGACACCTATTACCACCAAAAAGTCATCCAACCCATAAATCCAAAAAAATAAAAAAGTTCCCAAAAAAATTCAATTTTTCTTAGGCGGACTATTTTATTGCAATTTCTTGCACAAAATACACCTAAAAGTGTAGAAAAAAATCGACAGCCAAATCCGAGTAGAGGAAGACACCTATTACCACCAAAAAGTCATCCAACCCATAAATCCAAAAAAATAAAAAAGTTCCCAAAAAAATTCAATTTTTCTTAGGCGGACTATTTTATTGCAATTTCTTGCACAAAATACACCTAAAAGTGTAGAAAAAAATCGACAGCCAAATCCGAGTAGAGGAAGACACCTATTACCACCAAAAAGTCATCCAACCCATAAATCCAAAAAAATAAAAAAGTTCCCAAAAAAATTCAATTTTTCTTAGGCGGACTATTTTATTGCAATTTCTTGCACAAAATACACCTAAAAGTGTAGAAAAAAATCGACAGCCAAATCCGAGTAGAGGAAGACACCTATTACCACCAAAAAGTCATCCAACCCATAAATCCAAAAAAATAAAAAAGTTCCCAAAAAAATTCAATTTTTCTTAGGCGGACTATTTTATTGCAATTTCTTGCACAAAATACACCTAAAAGTGTAGAAAAAAATCGACAGCCAAATCCGAGTAGAGGAAGACACCTATTACCACCAAAAAGTCATCCAACCCATAAATCCAAAAAAATAAAAAAGTTCCCAAAAAAATTCAATTTTTCTTAGGCGGACTATTTTATTGCAATTTCTTGCACAAAATACACCTAAAAGTGTAGAAAAAAATCGACAGCCAAATCCGAGTAGAGGAAGACACCTATTACCACCAAAAAGTCATCCAACCCATAAATCCAAAAAAATAAAAAAGTTCCCAAAAAAATTCAATTTTTCTTAGGCGGACTATTTTATTGCAATTTCTTGCACAAAATACACCTAAAAGTGTAGAAAAAAATCGACAGCCAAATCCGAGTAGAGGAAGACACCTATTACCACCAAAAAGTCATCCAACCCATAAATCCAAAAAAATAAAAAAGTTCCCAAAAAAATTCAATTTTTCTTAGGCGGACTATTTTATTGCAATTTCTTGCACAAAATACACCTAAAAGTGTAGAAAAAAATCGACAGCCAAATCCGAGTAGAGGAAGACACCTATTACCACCAAAAAGTCATCCAACCCATAAATCCAAAAAAATAAAAAAGTTCCCAAAAAAATTCAATTTTTCTTAGGCGGACTATTTTATTGCAATTTCTTGCACAAAATACACCTAAAAGTGTAGAAAAAAATCGACAGCCAAATCCGAGTAGAGGAAGACACCTATTACCACCAAAAAGTCATCCAACCCATAAATCCAAAAAAATAAAAAAGTTCCCAAAAAAATTCAATTTTTCTTAGGCGGACTATTTTATTGCAATTTCTTGCACAAAATACACCTAAAAGTGTAGAAAAAAATCGACAGCCAAATCCGAGTAGAGGAAGACACCTATTACCACCAAAAAGTCATCCAACCCATAAATCCAAAAAAATAAAAAAGTTCCCAAAAAAATTCAATTTTTCTTAGGCGGACTATTTTATTGCAATTTCTTGCACAAAATACACCTAAAAGTGTAGAAAAAAATCGACAGCCAAATCCGAGTAGAGGAAGACACCTATTACCACCAAAAAGTCATCCAACCCATAAATCCAAAAAAATAAAAAAGTTCCCAAAAAAATTCAATTTTTCTTAGGCGGACTATTTTATTGCAATTTCTTGCACAAAATACACCTAAAAGTGTAGAAAAAAATCGACAGCCAAATCCGAGTAGAGGAAGACACCTATTACCACCAAAAAGTCATCCAACCCATAAATCCAAAAAAATAAAAAAGTTCCCAAAAAAATTCAATTTTTCTTAGGCGGACTATTTTATTGCAATTTCTTGCACAAAATACACCTAAAAGTGTAGAAAAAAATCGACAGCCAAATCCGAGTAGAGGAAGACACCTATTACCACCAAAAAGTCATCCAACCCATAAATCCAAAAAAATAAAAAAGTTCCCAAAAAAATTCAATTTTTCTTAGGCGGACTATTTTATTGCAATTTCTTGCACAAAATACACCTAAAAGTGTAGAAAAAAATCGACAGCCAAATCCGAGTAGAGGAAGACACCTATTACCACCAAAAAGTCATCCAACCCATAAATCCAAAAAAATAAAAAAGTTCCCAAAAAAATTCAATTTTTCTTAGGCGGACTATTTTATTGCAATTTCTTGCACAAAATACACCTAAAAGTGTAGAAAAAAATCGACAGCCAAATCCGAGTAGAGGAAGACACCTATTACCACCAAAAAGTCATCCAACCCATAAATCCAAAAAAATAAAAAAGTTCCCAAAAAAATTCAATTTTTCTTAGGCGGACTATTTTATTGCAATTTCTTGCACAAAATACACCTAAAAGTGTAGAAAAAAATCGACAGCCAAATCCGAGTAGAGGAAGACACCTATTACCACCAAAAAGTCATCCAACCCATAAATCCAAAAAAATAAAAAAGTTCCCAAAAAAATTCAATTTTTCTTAGGCGGACTATTTTATTGCAATTTCTTGCACAAAATACACCTAAAAGTGTAGAAAAAAATCGACAGCCAAATCCGAGTAGAGGAAGACACCTATTACCACCAAAAAGTCATCCAACCCATAAATCCAAAAAAATAAAAAAGTTCCCAAAAAAATTCAATTTTTCTTAGGCGGACTATTTTATTGCAATTTCTTGCACAAAATACACCTAAAAGTGTAGAAAAAAATCGACAGCCAAATCCGAGTAGAGGAAGACACCTATTACCACCAAAAAGTCATCCAACCCATAAATCCAAAAAAATAAAAAAGTTCCCAAAAAAATTCAATTTTTCTTAGGCGGACTATTTTATTGCAATTTCTTGCACAAAATACACCTAAAAGTGTAGAAAAAAATCGACAGCCAAATCCGAGTAGAGGAAGACACCTATTACCACCAAAAAGTCATCCAACCCATAAATCCAAAAAAATAAAAAAGTTCCCAAAAAAATTCAATTTTTCTTAGGCGGACTATTTTATTGCAATTTCTTGCACAAAATACACCTAAAAGTGTAGAAAAAAATCGACAGCCAAATCCGAGTAGAGGAAGACACCTATTACCACCAAAAAGTCATCCAACCCATAAATCCAAAAAAATAAAAAAGTTCCCAAAAAAATTCAATTTTTCTTAGGCGGACTATTTTATTGCAATTTCTTGCACAAAATACACCTAAAAGTGTAGAAAAAAATCGACAGCCAAATCCGAGTAGAGGAAGACACCTATTACCACCAAAAAGTCATCCAACCCATAAATCCAAAAAAATAAAAAAGTTCCCAAAAAAATTCAATTTTTCTTAGGCGGACTATTTTATTGCAATTTCTTGCACAAAATACACCTAAAAGTGTAGAAAAAAATCGACAGCCAAATCCGAGTAGAGGAAGACACCTATTACCACCAAAAAGTCATCCAACCCATAAATCCAAAAAAATAAAAAAGTTCCCAAAAAAATTCAATTTTTCTTAGGCGGACTATTTTATTGCAATTTCTTGCACAAAATACACCTAAAAGTGTAGAAAAAAATCGACAGCCAAATCCGAGTAGAGGAAGACACCTATTACCACCAAAAAGTCATCCAACCCATAAATCCAAAAAAATAAAAAAGTTCCCAAAAAAATTCAATTTTTCTTAGGCGGACTATTTTATTGCAATTTCTTGCACAAAATACACCTAAAAGTGTAGAAAAAAATCGACAGCCAAATCCGAGTAGAGGAAGACACCTATTACCACCAAAAAGTCATCCAACCCATAAATCCAAAAAAATAAAAAAGTTCCCAAAAAAATTCAATTTTTCTTAGGCGGACTATTTTATTGCAATTTCTTGCACAAAATACACCTAAAAGTGTAGAAAAAAATCGACAGCCAAATCCGAGTAGAGGAAGACACCTATTACCACCAAAAAGTCATCCAACCCATAAATCCAAAAAAATAAAAAAGTTCCCAAAAAAATTCAATTTTTCTTAGGCGGACTATTTTATTGCAATTTCTTGCACAAAATACACCTAAAAGTGTAGAAAAAAATCGACAGCCAAATCCGAGTAGAGGAAGACACCTATTACCACCAAAAAGTCATCCAACCCATAAATCCAAAAAAATAAAAAAGTTCCCAAAAAAATTCAATTTTTCTTAGGCGGACTATTTTATTGCAATTTCTTGCACAAAATACACCTAAAAGTGTAGAAAAAAATCGACAGCCAAATCCGAGTAGAGGAAGACACCTATTACCACCAAAAAGTCATCCAACCCATAAATCCAAAAAAATAAAAAAGTTCCCAAAAAAATTCAATTTTTCTTAGGCGGACTATTTTATTGCAATTTCTTGCACAAAATACACCTAAAAGTGTAGAAAAAAATCGACAGCCAAATCCGAGTAGAGGAAGACACCTATTACCACCAAAAAGTCATCCAACCCAGAAAAAAATCGACAGCCAAATCCGAGTAGAGGAAGAGCACCTATTACCACCAAAAAGTCATCCAACCCATAAATCCAAAAAAATAAAAAAGTTCCCAAAAAAATTCAATTTTTCTTAGGCGGACTATTTTATTGCAATTTCTTGCACAAAATACACCTAAAAGTGTAGAAAAAAATCGACAGCCAAATCCGAGTAGAGGAAGACACCTATTACCACCAAAAAGTCATCCAACCCATAAATCCAAAAAAAAAAAAAAAGTTCCCAAAAAAATTCAATTTTTCTTAGGCGGACTATTTTATTGCAATTTCTTGCACAAAATACACCTAAAAGTGTAGAAAAAAATCGACAGCCAAATCCGAGTAGAGGAAGAAACCTATTACTACCAAAAAGTCATCCAACCCATAAATCCAAAAAAATAAAAAAGTTCCCAAAAAAATTCAATTTTTCTTAGGCGGACTATTTTATTGCAATTTCTTGCACAAAATACACCTAAAAGTGTAGAAAAAAATCGACAGCCAAATCCGAGTAGAGGAAGACACCTATTACCACCAAAAAGTCATCCAACCCATAAATCCAAAAAAATAAAAAAGTTCCCAAAAAAATTCAATTTTTCTTAGGCGGACTATTTTATTGCAATTTCTTGCACAAAATACACCTAAAAGTGTAGAAAAAAAACGACAGCCAAATCCGAGTAGAGGAAGACACCTATTACCACCAAAAAGTCATCCAACCCATAAATCCAAAAAAATAAAAAAGTTCCCAAAAAAATTCAATTTTTCTTAGGCGGACTATTTTATTGCAATTTCTTGCACAAAATACACCTAAAAGTGTAGAAAAAAATCGACAGCCAAATCCGAGTAGAGGAAGACACCTATTACCACCAAAAAGTCATCCAACCCATAAATCCAAAAAAATAAAAAAGTTCCCAAAAAAATTCAATTTTTCTTAGGCGGACTATTTTATTGCAATTTCTTGCACAAAATACACCTAAAAGTGTAGAAAAAAATCGACAGCCAAATCCGAGTAGAGGAAGACACCTATTACCACCAAAAAGTCATCCAACCCATAAATCCAAAAAAATAAAAAAGTTCCCAAAAAAATTCAATTTTTCTTAGGCGGACTATTTTATTGCAATTTCTTGCACAAAATACACCTAAAAGTGTAGAAAAAAATCGACAGCCAAATCCGAGTAGAGGAAGACACCTATTACCACCAAAAAGTCATCCAACCCATAAATCCAAAAAAATAAAAAAGTTCCCAAAAAAATTCAATTTTTCTTAGGCGGACTATTTTATTGCAATTTCTTGCACAAAATACACCTAAAAGTGTAGAAAAAAATCGACAGCCAAATCCGAGTAGAGGAAGACACCTATTACCACCAAAAAGTCATCCAACCCATAAATCCAAAAAAATAAAAAAGTTCCAAAAAAATTCAATTTTTCTTAGGCGGACTATTTTATTGCAATTTCTTGCACAAAATACACCTAAAAGTGTAGAAAAAAATCGACAGCCAAATCCGAGTAGAGGAAGACACCTATTACCACCAAAAAGTCATCCAACCCATAAATCCAAAAAAATAAAAAAGTTCCCAAAAAAATTCAATTTTTCTTAGGCGGACTATTTTATTGCAATTTCTTGCACAAAATACACCTAAAAGTGTAGAAAAAAATCGACAGCCAAATCCGAGTAGAGGAAGACACCTATTACCACCAAAAAGTCATCCAACCCATAAATCCAAAAAAATAAAAAAGTTCCAAAAAAATTCAATTTTTCTTAGGCGGACTATTTTATTGCAATTTCTTGCACAAAATACACCTAAAAGTGTAGAAAAAAATCGACAGCCAAATCCGAGTAGAGGAAGACACCTATTACCACCAAAAAGTCATCCAACCCATAAATCCAAAAAAATAAAAAAGTTCCCAAAAAAATTCAATTTTTCTTAGGCGGACTATTTTATTGCAATTTCTTGCACAAAATACACCTAAAAGTGTAGAAAAAAATCGACAGCCAAATCCGAGTAGAGGAAGACACCTATTACCACCAAAAAGTCATCCAACCCATAAATCCAAAAAAATAAAAAAGTTCCCAAAAAAATTCAATTTTTCTTAGGCGGACTATTTTATTGCAATTTCTTGCACAAAATACACCTAAAAGTGTAGAAAAAAATCGACAGCCAAATCCGAGTAGAGGAAGACACCTATTACCACCAAAAAGTCATCCAACCCATAAATCCAAAAAAATAAAAAAGTTCCCAAAAAAATTCAATTTTTCTTAGGCGGACTATTTTATTGCAATTTCTTGCACAAAATACACCTAAAAGTGTAGAAAAAAATCGACAGCCAAATCCGAGTAGAGGAAGACACCTATTACCACCAAAAAGTCATCCAACCCATAAATCCAAAAAAATAAAAAAGTTCCCAAAAAAATTCAATTTTTCTTAGGCGGACTATTTTATTGCAATTTCTTGCACAAAATACACCTAAAAGTGTAGAAAAAAATCGACAGCCAAATCCGAGTAGAGGAAGACACCTATTACCACCAAAAAGTCATCCAACCCATAAATCCAAAAAAATAAAAAAGTTCCCAAAAAAATTCAATTTTTCTTAGGCGGACTATTTTATTGCAATTTCTTGCACAAAATACACCTAAAAGTGTAGAAAAAAATCGACAGCCAAATCCGAGTAGAGGAAGACACCTATTACCACCAAAAAGTCATCCAACCCATAAATCCAAAAAAATAAAAAAGTTCCCAAAAAATTTAATTTTTCTTAGGCGGACTATTTTATTGCAATTTCTTGCACAAAATACACCTAAAAGTGTAGAAAAAAATCGACAGCCAAATCCGAGTAGAGGAAGACACCTATTACCACCAAAAAGTCATCCAACCCATAAATCCAAAAAAATAAAAAAGTTCCCAAAAAAATTCAATTTTTCTTAGGCGGACTATTTTATTGCAATTTCTTGCACAAAATACACCTAAAAGTGTAGAAAAAAATCGACAGCCAAATCCGAGTAGAGGAAGACACCTATTACCACCAAAAAGTCATCCAACCCATAAATCCAAAAAAATAAAAAAGTTCCCAAAAAAATTCAATTTTTCTTAGGCGGACTATTTTATTGCAATTTCTTGCACAAAATACACCTAAAAGTGTAGAAAAAAATCGACAGCCAAATCCGAGTAGAGGAAGACACCTATTACCACCAAAAAGTCATCCAACCCATAAATCCAAAAAAATAAAAAAGTTCCCAAAAAAATTCAATTTTTCTTAGGCGGACTATTTTATTGCAATTTCTTGCACAAAATACACCTAAAAGTGTAGAAAAAAATCGACAGCCAAATCCGAGTAGAGGAAGACACCTATTACCACCAAAAAGTCATCCAACCCATAAATCCAAAAAAATAAAAAAGTTCCCAAAAAAATTCAATTTTTCTTAGGCGGACTATTTTATTGCAATTTCTTGCACAAAATACACCTAAAAGTGTAGAAAAAAATCGACAGCCAAATCCGAGTAGAGGAAGACACCTATTACCACCAAAAAGTCATCCAACCCATAAATCCAAAAAAATAAAAAAGTTCCCAAAAAAATTCAATTTTTCTTAGGCGGACTATTTTATTGCAATTTCTTGCACAAAATACACCTAAAAGTGTAGAAAAAAATCGACAGCCAAATCCGAGTAGAGGAAGACACCTATTACCACCAAAAAGTCATCCAACCCATAAATCCAAAAAAATAAAAAAGTTCCCAAAAAAATTCAATTTTTCTTAGGCGGACTATTTTATTGCAATTTCTTGCACAAAATACACCTAAAAGTGTAGAAAAAAATCGACAGCCAAATCCGAGTAGAGGAAGACACCTATTACCACCAAAAAGTCATCCAACCCATAAATCCAAAAAAATAAAAAAGTTCCCAAAAAAATTCAATTTTTCTTAGGCGGACTATTTTATTGCAATTTCTTGCACAAAATACACCTAAAAGTGTAGAAAAAAATCGACAGCCAAATCCGAGTAGAGGAAGACACCTATTACCACCAAAAAGTCATCCAACCCATAAATCCAAAAAAATAAAAAAGTTCCCAAAAAAATTCAATTTTTCTTAGGCGGACTATTTTATTGCAATTTCTTGCACAAAATACACCTAA
This sequence comes from Leptopilina boulardi, assembly GCF_019393585.1. NCBI lineage: Eukaryota > Metazoa > Arthropoda > Insecta > Hymenoptera > Figitidae > Leptopilina > Leptopilina boulardi. The sequence continues at coordinate 4,577 of NW_026137655.1, read as the reverse complement.
AAGTGTAGAAAAAAATCGACAGCCAAATCCGAGTAGAGGAAGACACCTATTACCACCAAAAAGTCATCCAACCCATAAATCCAAAAAAATAAAAAAGTTCCCAAAAAAATTCAATTTTTCTTAGGCGGACTATTTTATTGCAATTTCTTGCACAAAATACACCTAAAAGTGTAGAAAAAAATCGACAGCCAAATCCGAGTAGAGGAAGACACCTATTACCACCAAAAAGTCATCCAACCCATAAATCCAAAAAAATAAAAAAGTTCCCAAAAAAATTCAATTTTTCTTAGGCGGACTATTTTATTGCAATTTCTTGCACAAAATACACCTAAAAGTGTAGAAAAAAATCGACAGCCAAATCCGAGTAGAGGAAGACACCTATTACCACCAAAAAGTCATCCAACCCATAAATCCAAAAAAATAAAAAAGTTCCCAAAAAAATTCAATTTTTCTTAGGCGGACTATTTTATTGCAATTTCTTGCACAAAATACACCTAAAAGTGTAGAAAAAAATCGACAGCCAAATCCGAGTAGAGGAAGACACCTATTACCACCAAAAAGTCATCCAACCCATAAATCCAAAAAAATAAAAAAGTTCCCAAAAAAATTCAATTTTTCTTAGGCGGACTATTTTATTGCAATTTCTTGCACAAAATACACCTAAAAGTGTAGAAAAAAATCGACAGCCAAATCCGAGTAGAGGAAGACACCTATTACCACCAAAAAGTCATCCAACCCATAAATCCAAAAAAATAAAAAAGTTCCCAAAAAAATTCAATTTTTCTTAGGCGGACTATTTTATTGCAATTTCTTGCACAAAATACACCTAAAAGTGTAGAAAAAAATCGACAGCCAAATCCGAGTAGAGGAAGACACCTATTACCACCAAAAAGTCATCCAACCCATAAATCCAAAAAAATAAAAAAGTTCCCAAAAAAATTCAATTTTTCTTAGGCGGACTATTTTATTGCAATTTCTTGCACAAAATACACCTAAAAGTGTAGAAAAAAATCGACAGCCAAATCCGAGTAGAGGAAGACACCTATTACCACCAAAAAGTCATCCAACCCATAAATCCAAAAAAATAAAAAAGTTCCCAAAAAAATTCAATTTTTCTTAGGCGGACTATTTTATTGCAATTTCTTGCACAAAATACACCTAAAAGTGTAGAAAAAAATCGACAGCCAAATCCGAGTAGAGGAAGACACCTATTACCACCAAAAAGTCATCCAACCCATAAATCCAAAAAAATAAAAAAGTTCCCAAAAAAATTCAATTTTTCTTAGGCGGACTATTTTATTGCAATTTCTTGCACAAAATACACCTAAAAGTGTAGAAAAAAATCGACAGCCAAATCCGAGTAGAGGAAGACACCTATTACCACCAAAAAGTCATCCAACCCATAAATCCAAAAAAATAAAAAAGTTCCCAAAAAAATTCAATTTTTCTTAGGCGGACTATTTTATTGCAATTTCTTGCACAAAATACACCTAAAAGTGTAGAAAAAAATCGACAGCCAAATCCGAGTAGAGGAAGACACCTATTACCACCAAAAAGTCATCCAACCCATAAATCCAAAAAAATAAAAAAGTTCCCAAAAAAATTCAATTTTTCTTAGGCGGACTATTTTATTGCAATTTCTTGCACAAAATACACCTAAAAGTGTAGAAAAAAATCGACAGCCAAATCCGAGTAGAGGAAGACACCTATTACCACCAAAAAGTCATCCAACCCATAAATCCAAAAAAATAAAAAAGTTCCCAAAAAAATTCAATTTTTCTTAGGCGGACTATTTTATTGCAATTTCTTGCACAAAATACACCTAAAAGTGTAGAAAAAAATCGACAGCCAAATCCGAGTAGAGGAAGACACCTATTACCACCAAAAAGTCATCCAACCCATAAATCCAAAAAAATAAAAAAGTTCCCAAAAAAATTCAATTTTTCTTAGGCGGACTATTTTATTGCAATTTCTTGCACAAAATACACCTAAAAGTGTAGAAAAAAATCGACAGCCAAATCCGAGTAGAGGAAGACACCTATTACCACCAAAAAGTCATCCAACCCATAAATCCAAAAAAATAAAAAAGTTCCCAAAAAAATTCAATTTTTCTTAGGCGGACTATTTTATTGCAATTTCTTGCACAAAATACACCTAAAAGTGTAGAAAAAAATCGACAGCCAAATCCGAGTAGAGGAAGACACCTATTACCACCAAAAAGTCATCCAACCCATAAATCCAAAAAAATAAAAAAGTTCCCAAAAAAATTCAATTTTTCTTAGGCGGACTATTTTATTGCAATTTCTTGCACAAAATACACCTAAAAGTGTAGAAAAAAATCGACAGCCAAATCCGAGTAGAGGAAGACACCTATTACCACCAAAAAGTCATCCAACCCATAAATCCAAAAAAATAAAAAAGTTCCCAAAAAAATTCAATTTTTCTTAGGCGGACTATTTTATTGCAATTTCTTGCACAAAATACACCTAAAAGTGTAGAAAAAAATCGACAGCCAAATCCGAGTAGAGGAAGACACCTATTACCACCAAAAAGTCATCCAACCCATAAATCCAAAAAAATAAAAAAGTTCCCAAAAAAATTCAATTTTTCTTAGGCGGACTATTTTATTGCAATTTCTTGCACAAAATACACCTAAAAGTGTAGAAAAAAATCGACAGCCAAATCCGAGTAGAGGAAGACACCTATTACCACCAAAAAGTCATCCAACCCATAAATCCAAAAAAATAAAAAAGTTCCCAAAAAAATTCAATTTTTCTTAGGCGGACTATTTTATTGCAATTTCTTGCACAAAATACACCTAAAAGTGTAGAAAAAAATCGACAGCCAAATCCGAGTAGAGGAAGACACCTATTACCACCAAAAAGTCATCCAACCCATAAATCCAAAAAAATAAAAAAGTTCCCAAAAAAATTCAATTTTTCTTAGGCGGACTATTTTATTGCAATTTCTTGCACAAAATACACCTAAAAGTGTAGAAAAAAATCGACAGCCAAATCCGAGTAGAGGAAGACACCTATTACCACCAAAAAGTCATCCAACCCATAAATCCAAAAAAATAAAAAAGTTCCCAAAAAAATTCAATTTTTCTTAGGCGGACTATTTTATTGCAATTTCTTGCACAAAATACACCTAAAAGTGTAGAAAAAAATCGACAGCCAAATCCGAGTAGAGGAAGACACCTATTACCACCAAAAAGTCATCCAACCCATAAATCCAAAAAAATAAAAAAGTTCCCAAAAAAATTCAATTTTTCTTAGGCGGACTATTTTATTGCAATTTCTTGCACAAAATACACCTAAAAGTGTAGAAAAAAATCGACAGCCAAATCCGAGTAGAGGAAGACACCTATTACCACCAAAAAGTCATCCAACCCATAAATCCAAAAAAATAAAAAAGTTCCCAAAAAAATTCAATTTTTCTTAGGCGGACTATTTTATTGCAATTTCTTGCACAAAATACACCTAAAAGTGTAGAAAAAAATCGACAGCCAAATCCGAGTAGAGGAAGACACCTATTACCACCAAAAAGTCATCCAACCCATAAATCCAAAAAAATAAAAAAGTTCCCAAAAAAATTCAATTTTTCTTAGGCGGACTATTTTATTGCAATTTCTTGCACAAAATACACCTAAAAGTGTAGAAAAAAATCGACAGCCAAATCCGAGTAGAGGAAGACACCTATTACCACCAAAAAGTCATCCAACCCATAAATCCAAAAAAATAAAAAAGTTCCCAAAAAAATTCAATTTTTCTTAGGCGGACTATTTTATTGCAATTTCTTGCACAAAATACACCTAAAAGTGTAGAAAAAAATCGACAGCCAAATCCGAGTAGAGGAAGACACCTATTACCACCAAAAAGTCATCCAACCCATAAATCCAAAAAAATAAAAAAGTTCCCAAAAAAATTCAATTTTTCTTAGGCGGACTATTTTATTGCAATTTCTTGCACAAAATACACCTAAAAGTGTAGAAAAAAATCGACAGCCAAATCCGAGTAGAGGAAGACACCTATTACCAAAAAGTCATCCAACCCATAAATCCAAAAAAATAAAAAAGTTCCCAAAAAAATTCAATTTTTCTTAGGCGGACTATTTTATTGCAATTTCTTGCACAAAATACACCTAAAAGTGTAGAAAAAAATCGACAGCCAAATCCGAGTAGAGGAAGACACCTATTACCACCAAAAAGTCATCCAACCCATAAATCCAAAAAAATAAAAAAGTTCCCAAAAAAATTCAATTTTTCTTAGGCGGACTATTTTATTGCAATTTCTTGCACAAAATACACCTAAAAGTGTAGAAAAAAATCGACAGCCAAATCCGAGTAGAGGAAGACACCTATTACCACCAAAAAGTCATCCAACCCATAAATCCAAAAAAATAAAAAAGTTCCCAAAAAAATTCAATTTTTCTTAGGCGGACTATTTTATTGCAATTTCTTGCACAAAATACACCTAAAAGTGTAGAAAAAAATCGACAGCCAAATCCGAGTAGAGGAAGACACCTATTACCACCAAAAAGTCATCCAACCCATAAATCCAAAAAAATAAAAAAGT